>NC_065581.1:73206646-73835313 GCF_024542745.1 Macaca thibetana thibetana | reverse complement strand
CTCTGGCCCAAAGAAAAAAAAAGAAAAAAAAAAAGAAATTCAATAGGCTTTGTATTAGGTTGAACCATAACATATACCATTTTTATATGTCTAAAGGATCACATAATGGCAAATTTAATATGATTTTCTCTAATACATTAATCTCATAATTACTTTGATAAATACCCTTATCATTTCTAATAATTTTAGTTTTTTAAGATATTCTATATAACTGAATATGGCATGTATAGCAATATAGTATTCTTCTTCAACCATCTATTGTAAAAATTTGTCATGTTTTCCTAGAACTTCCACTATAAAATAGAATGGAAGTGGTGATTATGTGATTTTTTTTTTGCATATTTCCATATTTCCAAATCTTTTGTTTTTTCTCAATTAGTATAAAAAGTGTAACTTAAAAAATAGAATCAATTTTTCAGGAAAACAAAGTTATCTTCTAACACTAATTTTCTAATAATGATTTTTGTGAATTGTGGTTAGTTTTTTAATCAAATGCTTTTTCTGCATCAACTGAGTTGATCATATGATTTTTCTTTTTTATATGTTAAGATGAATTATATTTATGTATTTTGTAAACCAAAACTGTTCCTTTACACGTAAAATATACCTAACATAATTGGAGTGTATCTTTTTTTCATACACATTGAATAATGTTAATATTTTCTTTGTGGAATTTGTTATATATGTATGATTAAAATGTGTATGTAATTTTTTTCTCCTAATAATTTTGATTTCAGTAAATGAATTGGAGAATGGGGCAAATAACTTTTCTGCTTCTTTGTTGTTTAGAAAATTTGATTAAAAATTGGGATGAAGTGCTGATTGAACAAGTATAGTTCAGATGTCTGCGAGCAGTTAAGAATAAAGAAAAAATGATGGGAAGGTTCCTGTGGCTATCAAAGCTCTGGAAGATTAAAAGGAGACGCAGAAATGGAAGCTACTCTCTTAGGAGCAAGAGAAGTGCGGAGGGTTTTTCCAATGTCCCTGCTTTCAGTGTGCTTCCTGAGGGCTGGTTTCTGTTTCACTTTACCTGGAGCACTGGTGGAACTTTCACAGTTTGGCAGTTGGGGGTGGGGGTGGGGGTGGGGGCGGGGGGGAGTGGCAGCTAAAAGCAAAGAAAAAGGGGCAAGGTACCTGATATGCCTAGCATGGCTCAGAAAGATTGGGAGAGATTGGAGAGGCACAGAACATAAGGCTTCTCCACAAGAAAGGAGGGGAGAGGAGTGGAACATGCCTCCAATGTCTTGGTCCATGGTACATATAACTCCAGAGATAATACATCCATAGACAAGGTTTGAGAGGATCCCAGAATCTCTAAATGGGCAGACTGAGGAAAATATTTTCCTGCCAAAGCCAGTCTGTAAAGATTGGGAGAGGTAGCTGTTTCTTTACATGACCAGACACCAATGCAAACTACAATAAACATGGAGAATCAGGAAAACAACAGAATTAAAAGAACAAATAATAAAAGTAAATATTTAATAACTGACCCCAAAGAAATGCCGATTTATGAATTGTCTGACAAATAATTCAAAATAATCACCTTAAAAAGTTTAGTGAGTTACAAATAATACAGAGAGAGAGCTAAACAAAATCAGGAAAATAATACAAGATCTCATGTTAAACATTCTTACCACAAAAAAAAAGAAAGAAAATTGGTACAGTTTCTTATTTTTTTTTTTCAGTTTCTTATTTTTTATAACTTGTAAAATCATCATGGGCTGGTATTTTCTTCAAGGAATAATATTTTTAACAAGTGCTTTAATTGCTTTGACAGACATAGAACTATTAATGTTTTTATTTCATCATGAGTCAATTCTCATAATTGCAGGTTTTTAGACATTAATATATTTTTTAAATTTTTCAAAATTATTGCTATATTTCATAGTATTTGTCTTATCATTGTAATTGCTATTGTATGTATGCCTTCCTTTTATTCACAATATTTATCTGTGTCTTCTTTCATTTCTGTTTTAATCACAACAGAGGTTTGTCTTTTCTACTAGTGTTTTTATGAAACACCAACTTTGCTTTGTTGTACATCTCTTTTGCATCTTTCATTTCTTTTTTACTGATTTTCACTCTTGTTTCATTTTCCTCTTTAATTCTTAAGCCTTCTCTATGTATTCTCAGTGATTTTTACTGTCTCTGTTAAATAAGGCTGAAGATATATTGCTTACATGAAAAAAGACTTCTGTGGTCTTCCATCTGTCTTTGGAATCATGGAGAATTTCCCAGCTTCTAGTCCATAACTCTATTGAATAGTAGCGCATATTAACCTTAGTCTTTGAGTTTTCCTTATAATTTTTTGTGTATTTCTTCTCGTTATTATGCAAATTAATTTGTGCTAGTAAAGTGTTTGAAATTGTAAAAGTATTAAATGAATATTTGTTAAATGAGTGAACTAATTAAGATATAGTTAAATCATATGCATATTAATTAATCCACTATCAATAAAAAGCAATTAGTTTTTTCATAGGAGAAACTTGTATTTCCCTAATCTACTCAGTATGTTTGCATTTTAGCTCTTTATTACTTAGCATTCTACTTCTCTTCCAAATTGCATTCAAGCTTGTTTACCAGGATGAGAGCAAATGCTGTTTATTTAACCTGGAAATTCAAAATACATATTCTTGAGCTCCAAATTGCACAGGACAATTTTAAAAAGAAACAAACTAAACTAAAGCTGTGCATATGAAGCTAAAATGGTAATATGAATACAAATTCTGGCTTTAATTAGTGATACTGTTGTGGGTGAATAGTATTTTTTTAAGTCATTGGTATTGTAGAGAATGAGACTAACAGGTATCTCTTTCAGTTAACTTTTTAGGTTAATAAGGTACCCCTTTATTAAATTATGTAGACTACTACAGAGATTTTCCATGCAAAGGGAAATAAACCATTTAGCTATTTAACCAGAGACTTATTTTTCTAGTTGACTTGTAGATAATGTTTTCTAAAAGAAAAATAAAATTTTACTATCAGGTAGCATGGGAGACTCATATTTTACTCTATTTTTTTGTTCTTGTTGGTCATTATCAACCAAGCTAGATATGCAAGGTAGTTCCACAGTGACACTAACAGAATCTACAAAGCCAGCATCAGTTTTCCAGCCATATTTCATATACAATATTTATTTAATTTCAAAATAAATATATAATTTCATAAGTGCAATACTGGATACATAAACCTACTAGAGACCCGGCATCTCAAATAACGTGGATGGACTTAAAATAGGCAGAACAGGATATCAGTCCTTCCCAAAATGTTAAAACCAGATGCTAACAACATAACTGGCTCCCAGGCCCTAGGGTAACACTTTTGGAAAATTATTTTGGACACCAGACAAATCGATATAAGAGTTCTATTAAGAGCAGCTGGAAAGAATAACAGTCATCATTGCAGCTACAGGATAGTCAATTACTTGCTTACAACTGATTAGAATGACACTTCTATGTGATTGTTTTAGGGCCTCTCTTTTATTTCATTTTCCCAAAATTGGCAAATTGTAAGATTGCTGAGTTAGAAAAAATCACTGATGAGCAGGGGACAGAGAACATTCACAAGCAAAAATAGGCATATCATTAATTGATAGTGAATTCAGTGACAACAATCATATCTATCTTTCTCCTACTTTCAGACATAACATTCAAGTCCTTTACAGAGAATATCCCATTTAATGCTCAAAAACCCTTTGAGATATATAAAATTAGCTCTTGCTATTCAAAAATTTCACTATTCATTCACTATAATGACTTGCATTTTTTTTTTTTTTTTTTTTTTTTTTTTTTACCAAAACTTCACTATCAAAGTCCAAAGGTCCCTAAACAAAATTGCATGTGTGTATCGGCAAAGACATCTAAATTGGGTGTTCTTCCTTGTGAGAGGAATCATATTGCAGTTTTATCTCTGCTGTTCTCCTGATGAGATTATGATGTATATTAAAGTTGTTTAAACCTTTTACATTATTACTATTATGTTCTCCACACTTTACTTTGAAGTTTATACTAAAACAGATTCCTGTTTGCTATGTCAGATGCCTGAGGGCACTATTAACAAGTTTCAATTTAGTTAGTCACTTTTCTATATTTATCATATTATTTTATTTTTTATTTGCATTGGAGTTCTTGTCCTTTGCAGTGTGAAAGGAAAACTCACAGTAATATTGTATACTGCACAGAAATATACTCACCAGTGAAGTAACTTCACTTTATTACTTGTTAAATAATTAGGTATGTTGTATTCTGACTGTTTTATGCTATCCAGAAATCATTTGTGGATTATGACTTTGATATTTTTAAATGTTTTAATAACACTTGGTTGGCATTTTGGGATGTGCTTAGAACTTATTATGATTTTTTTCCATTAAAAATAATGAAATACAGTCTCCTGCTATCTGGAAATTTGCTATTGCTCTTTTTGGGAATGAAAAAGTTTTGGCTAATAAGAGATGTCTATACTTTCGTTATCTATACTTTCATTATGTCTATACTTTTCCTTATCAAAAATATACAGATGAAGAAGCAGATCTCCATGTTAGCTTGTTATTGATTTAGCAAACATTTATTATGCACATTCTATGTGTCACTGACAAAGTAGTGAATAAATAAAGGTATCTACCCTCATTTAAGTGTCATTCTAGAGAATCCTGGAAAAATTTTTTTAAAACTGGCAAAAAGGAGTAAATCAGATTGGAGATTAAGAAATGATTAGTACTACAAAGAAAAATAAAGCAGAGAATGGAGATGGGGTCAATGGGTTAAAACAGAGGTAAGGGTTTTATTATTATTTTAATGACGGTCACAAGAGTCTTTATGGTTAAATAACTCTGAGCAAGTGATATATCAAAACTCAGTTATTTTTCTCTGATTCTTGCCAGTTCTGGAAGTACTCACTGCAGAGACAAATGGAAACGAGTCCACTCTAGGAAGAAGAATAACTGGAAGCTTGAAAGTTTTTCTGAATGAGCTATGTAAACGTGACTTGGAAATGTGACTTCAGGAGAAAGAACCAGGTTTGACACAGTGAGCTAATCTTAAACAGGAACAGGAATTGAAGCAGAATGGCCACAAATGAGCCGAATAAATCAGTCATTGACAAATAGGGATACATATAAGCATTTAGTAAGTATAAGTATTAAGTAAGTAAAAGTATTTAGTAAGTAATATGATAAATCCACACTTATACATTATATGTATAAAAATAATCCATAAAAGTACCTATTTTAGAGAAATAGGAAAATTGTTCCCATGATGCAGTATCCATTCATTCACTCACTCATTTCATAATATTAAACTTAGAAGAGTTGTCAGAATATATGCTGTGCCCAAGGATAGTACAACCGACTATGACATCTTCTCATGTAATATTCACATACTAGTTAGGAAAAATAGTACTATGAACTGATTAGTTAGCTAAGGTGTTGCAAATGCTGTACCAAAAACAAACAAACAAACAAAACATGAATACGACAATGGAAAATGTTAAAGAATTAAACCTAGATTCAGAAAAAGAGGCAGCATGTAAAAAAAAAAAAATAGGATAACTTTAGACAATTCTATTAAATCTATTTCTCAGAGTAAAATGGGATAAGACAAAATGGAAATATATCATCAGGTCCTCAATAAATTAGGAAATGTACAAAATGGGCTAGAGGTAAGATTTTCTGATCAATAGCAGTTATTTTCCTGTTGTCAGCTCCTACCACTCTCAAATTCCTAACCCAACCTGAGGCAGCGGTGCCCCAAATTCCACCCCACATTTAACGAGTCACATTTAATGGAGAGGATAATGTTCAGCATCTTCAGTTCTGCTAATTTCACAAGAAGCAGACGCTACCCTTGGGGAAGAGAAGTGAGAGCCTCTCTAGGAATCCATTGCAGATAGTTTCCTTTTAAAAAAATGCAGGCCTATTTTGATCTCTGTGCCTCTATGTATTTCTGGTTGTTTTTCACTCTTATTGTCATGGGGGACTGAAACTACTGTTCATTCTATTCTTCCGTGTTCAATTCACAGATGATTAGGACTGTGTTTTGGGAAAACTTTGCCTCTCAGTTCCTTTGTTCAGAGCTGCCATAAGGAACAAGATAGACATTGATAAAGACAGGAAAGAAATCACAGATCCCTGTATCCTCTGCTTTGCTACTGTCAGTGATTTTTTCATCAGCATCATTTAAATGTGTGCATTTCTTCCCTATTTTAATGTTTTAAATAGTTCATCCCACTCCAGTCTTCTCTCATCCACATTCACAGCCAAAATTATTGAAATCATTCCTAATCCTCACTTCCTCACTTGTCATTCTCTATTCCACCCTTAGAATTCCCACAATGTTTTTCATTCCCACAATGTCACTGAAGCTGCTTCTTGAAAAGGCTGCCAATCACTACACATCCTAAACACAAAATATATTTTAGTTCTTCTCCTACTTAGCCTCTCAGCAGAATTGCACATCAATATTTGTTCAACATCAGTACTCTCTTCAGTTTCCATTAAACCACTGTCTACATCAGTCTTCATTCTTCCTCTGTGGCCCCTCTATTTCATTCGCCTCCTCTGCCTTTCTGGTGCTCATTCTAAGTGTCAGTGTTCCTGGGGTTCTGGGCCAGGTTATCATTTTTATTCACCTTCCCTAGACTCCTTTGCTGATTTCATTCACTTACATGGTTTCAATTGACCTCCATATCACATTGACTCCAAAACTTATGGCATTAGCTAATATATCATTTTACTTTAGTGTTAGTAGATTGATCTATCTTTTAAGCATTTTTACTTAAACTATAGCACCACAAATTCATCATAAAATTAAATTACTCATTTTATGTTTCTCTTGTTGTATTTTCTCTTACCTATATTACTCACTATCTTACATCCATTTATCTAACTCTTAATAAAATCCTACCAAATCCTACAAAAATCTAACACATTACTTACATTTGACCATCTCTTTTAAAACAGTGTTCTCTAAACATTTTATTTCAAAACATTATTATATGTGTATACATTTATATGTTATAAAAATATGCAAAATTAAAAACATGGTTGAAATAAAATAAAAATAAAAAGAAGTTCTAATGTTTCTTTTTTTGTCTGGCCCATTAGCCGCCCTTGTGTATCCCAGGAGTATATACCCCATACTTCAGAGACCACAGGTCTAGGTATCATCATGCTAGACTGCCTAGAATGTTGCAGCAGTGTTCTATCTTCATTTATGGCACTATAGACAGAAGAGTCATTCTCAAAAGAAAAAAAAAAAAACATGACTCCTGTTTAAAATCCTTCAGTAGCTTATCACTGCCTCAGGGGAAAAAACCTTAATTCAGTAACAAGATCCCTTTTGGTCTATTATCTCCCCTAGCCTGTATCTGGGCTTCTTCCCTGCACCCTGACTGCAATAAACCTTACAAATGTTACTCCCTTCTCTTAAAACCCACCTCTGACTTCACTGAGTTCACTCTTATATGCTGTTAAATATTTAGCTCAGAATTCATACCCAAAAAAACTTACCTAGACAGGGATAGGTGACCTTAATCTGTGCTTCCAAGACATCCTAGGATTTCCTTTTTTCAAATCATAATTCATTTACTTGAAAATATAATCATCTGTTTCAGCCTGACACTGGTACCACTCAAGACCATAGATTATTCGCTTCTGTATTTCATGCTTGTGAAATGTCTTTTAAGTTAGTGAATATTGTCTATGAGCTTTAAGTTTAAGTTTAACTATTATCTTTTCTTTCTTCCTGAATGTAGAGGTGCATGTAGCAGAAATGTTAAGAGCTTAGGTTTTGGAGTCAGCCAGACTAGGCTGAAATCCTGGCTTATTCATTTCTTATTTGTATAACATTGAGCAAATTACATTCAATCTCTGAATCTCAGTTTGTGCATCTGTCAAATGGAGTAAAAATTCTTACCTGATACGATTACTGTAGGGATAATGCATGTAATAAATATATCTAGCATATTTGAAGATACATTGTAGAAATTCAACAAATTGAGCATGTATTCATTTATTATTTTCTTTTTTTTATTATTATACTTTAAGTTCTAGGGTACATGTGCATAACATGCAGGTTTGTTACATATGTATACCTGTGCCATGTTGGTGTCCTGCACCCATCAACTCGTCAGCACCCATCAACTCGTCATTTACATCAGGTATAACTCCCAATGCATCCCTCCCCTCTCCCCCCTCCCCATGATAGGCCCCGGTGTGTGATGTTCCCCTTCCCGAGTCCAAGTGATCTCATTGTTCAGTTCCCACCTATGAGTGAGAACATGCGGTGTTTAGTTTTCTGTTCTTGCGATAGTTTGCTGAGAATGATGGTTTCCAGCTGCATCCATGTCCCTACAAAGCACACAAACTCATCCTTTTTTATGGCTGCATAGCATTCCATGGTGTATATGTGCCACATTTTCTTAATCCAGTCTGTCACTGATGGACATTTGGGTTGATTCCAAGTCTTTGCTATTGTGAATAGTGCCGCAGTGAACATACATGGGCATGTGTCTTTATAGCAGCATGATTTATAATCCTTTGGGTATATCCCCAGTAATGGGATGGCTGGGTCATATGGTACTTCTAGTTCTAGATCCTTGAGGAATCGCCATACTGTTTTCCATAATGGTTGAACTAGTTTACAATCCCACCAACAGTGTAAAAGTGTTCTTATTTCTCCACATCCTCTCCAGCACCTGTTGTTTTCTGACTTTTTAATGATTGTCATTCTAACTGGTGTGAGATGGTATCTCATTGTGGTTTTGATTTGCATTTCTCTGATGGCCAGTGATGACGAGCATTTTTTCATGTGTCTGTTGGCTATATGCATGTCTTCTTTTGAGAAATGTCTGTTCATATCCTTTCAAGGGTTTCCAGAAATGGTGATTTCAAGTGTGTCTTAGGGTAGACGGGTTTAGGCATTAATTTATTAATTCAATAAATAATTGTTGCCCTCTATATGAAAGCTGCTTTGCAAGTGTTTTAAGCATTTGTTTTAGGTAATCATGCTATTGGCATTTTATAACTTCTGTTTCCATATTTTATTAATAAACTTTTTTTCGAGACAGGGTCTTGGTCTATAACCTAGCCCAGAGTGCAGTGGTATAATCATAGCTCACTGCAGCTTTGACCTTCTAGGTTCCCATGATCCTCCTGTAGCTGGGACTACAGTCATGCACCACCACTCCTGGCTAATTTTCTTTATTTTTGTAGAGAGTAAGTCTCAATACATTACCTCGAATGGTCTTCAAGAGAGCCTCCCACCTTGGCCTCTCAAAGTTCTGAGATTACAGGTTGCACTGCCACACCCAGGGCTATTAGCAAATGTTCATCATCTCATTTCATTTCAATTTCATATTTTTAAATCTTTTGTTTCTACTTCTCTTAATCGAACATATATCTTTCAATTTTAATACATTTTTTTCTAATAGATCTCTCCTTCTGTATCCAGTGTCATGTTTTTCTAAATCAATTATCTACATCGTGTTTTATTTAGAAGACTGCATCCAATCACCCATAAAGTAGCTCCTATAAAATTTCAGGTCATTTAATAAAGGTCATGGGGTTCTATAGGCTATTACATTCATACATTTTTCACTTGACTTTTTTTTCCCTCTCTCACTTAGAGGGACACTGAAGCTAATGTAGCCCTATAGTTAGTTTGAAACTTCATGTATACCTTATATACATTAATGTCCAACCAATGATAATTACCATGAAAATAAAAGAGCTATTAAGCCTAAACTGTTAGTAGTTAATCTGGCTTGACATTCTGTATCTATCAGTGAGTACTGTTTAATGCTTAGGGGAAGATGGAGAATACATTACATATATATACACACACACACATATATACACATATATACATATATACACACACGTATGTATGTATATATGTGTGTGTATATATGTGTGTGTATATATATAGTTTTTTGTTTTGTTTTGTTTTGTTTTCTGAGACAGCGTCTCACTCTGTCGCCCAGACTGGAGTGTAGTGGCGCAATCTCGGCTCACTGCAAGCTCCGCCTCCAGGGTTCACGCCATTCTCCTGCTTCAGCCTCCTGAGTAGCTGGGACTACAGGCGCCCACCACCATGCCCGGCTAATTTTTTGTAATTTTAGTAGAGACAGGGTTTCACCGTGTTAGCCAGGATGGTCTCTAACTCCTGACCTCGTGATCTGCCCGTCTCGGTCTCTCAAAGTACTGGGATTAGAGGCGTGAGTCACCGGGCCCGGACGAACACATTATATTTCTAACTGTGCAAAACCATTCCAAGGAAAAATGGTTTTATTCTGTTAAATAATCATCAGTTACCATTTCAAGAAAAATGGTTTTCTTCTGTTAAATAATCATCAGTTTGAGTCCAAAACATAAGGACTGAGGAATCCAATGCTTAGGAAATATTCTGCATAGTAAAATTGCAAAAGCTATTCTCATGCTTAGGTATCCTCCTATAGTCAACATTTTCCAGGGTAAATTCAGTCCCATGTCATAGCCTGCTGACAGCACTTTTAAAAATAAATAAGAAATTCTTTTTGTTTTTTCTCTTTAAATCTTTAGTTGAAGATAACCTTAGAAATAACTGATCCAGGTAAATATCCACAGAATATCTATTTAAAAAAATATTTTTATAAGGCATGCATTTTATTGACATTGTTTTTCCCTCATGTTTTTCTAACAATTTCCCCTTCAGCACAAATGTATTTATGAAAAAGAGCTAGAATCCAGTCAAATAGATGGATAATATCTATAACAAGGCAGAAAATGACAAGCCTGAGAACAAATTGTTCTACAGAACTCAGGACTATAGACATATGTCATGAACCCCTGGTTGTGTTGTATTGTCTGTAAGTCGAGGAGCTTCTACTAGATTGTCCTTCAAGTCATATAATTTTTACTTTGAGTTACTCCAAATATGGCCTTTATATGTGCCCTTACCAAAATGATGAGCTGTAGTACGTAGAAGTGCTTAAGCAACATCTCTAATCATCTGTACGTAAGATGATCAGCTTCTGTATTTGTGCTGTAATCATTTGAGTTCCTTATTTCCTAAAGTGTGATAACACAATATTGTTTTACAGGTAAGCATTAATGAAACCTAATGTCTGAGAAATGTAAGTGAGCTTTTTTATTTAAAATAAAAATAAACTGGTAAAACACAGACCAAAACAAATTCAACCCCACTTCAAAGCAAATGTCACTGAACAGGATAATCACCACGAATATAGACTATAGATTCCATAGCATTTGGTGGTTGGAGTGGCTGGTGGGGAAGAAGGCAAGTATATTTTTTGGCATGTTTAGTATAATGAAATGGTAATTATATCAAGCAGTGGTCATTCTCTCAAAAAAAATAGGATTATTTATTACTATACAATAAGAGTTATTCATTTAATTATTACTACAATTCCAATGATTGATACTATATCACTTTTTCAAGGAGCAAAATGAGTCTCAGAAAGACTTAACAATTTACCCCGTTGCCTAGTTTGCAAATGTATTCTAAAACTAGTACTTTTTTCAGTCAACCACATCATTTTCTTGCCCAAAGTCTGTTAATAAACACTTCAGTGATGTTCTTCATGTGCACAATGTAAAGCATTAGATTGTTGGTAGGACTTCTGCGATAAAAAGGGATACTGAAAAGTTTCTTGAAATAAAAAAGAAAAAGTCATATTGGATTAATATCATGAAGAAGCTATCATTAAACCAAAACTGATTAGGTCCCAGACACTATGCAAATCCCTTCATGATGCAACACATATAAAATATAACACATTATCATTCATTCATTCTTTCAATGTTAATTGAATGCCTTTTATGTCATAGTTATGTTTAAAATGCCATGAGGCTGTTATTCTTATCCCTATTTCATAGACGAAGAAACTAAAGTTTAGAGACTTTACATGTCTTGCTCAAGGTCACACAGCTCCATGTAATAGTGTCAGTAGAACTGACTTTAGAGCTAGAGCTCCCAACCATTAAGCCTCACAATTTTGGGGAAAGCACCAGGAGGCTAATGAAAATTATGATGGTTATTTTGATAGAAAATGAAGAGCTGCTCTACAACACACAGCTTCAAACAGGAAGCATGGAGGTCTGAATTCCTCTTATCTAATATACTTGTTAGTAAATGACTTTTCTATAAAAGCCTTTTAAATTTCAGGTGAGACACCAACTATTATCAACTAGTCCCTCTCCTTGGTTCCTTCTGACATTTGCACATCATCTAATTTTATTCTTTTAATTTCTTGCTTCATATTTATATACTTACAAAATCAGATCCTCTTTCTAGAGTTCGTGTACAGCAAGAAACTTTTATTGAAAGGATGATTGTGACTATTTTTCACATAACCACATAATCTAAAATTCAGAAAACAAAAGCCATATACCTCAAACAGAACAACTTGCCTACCTCCAGAGTTCATGTGAAGCAATCAAATGTGCTCTTCTGGTGCCTATATTTTGATCGTTAATGCTATTCTCTACTAAAAGAGCCAGAGCTCCTTGAATAATAGCTGATTTAATGTCTTGTGAAAGGAAAAAGCAAGATAAATCTGATTTTTTAGAATACGTTTTTGGAGCAATTTTAGATTCACAGCAAAACTGAGAGGAAGATATAAATATCTCCCATACTCCACCTCCCCACATATATGCATAGTTTCCCCTATTATCAACACCCCCCTCCAGAATGGTACATTTATTACAACTGATAAACCTATACCAACATATTGTAATCACTAGAAGTCCTTAATTTTTATTAGGGTTCATTGTTGGTGTTGTACATTCTTGAATTTGTACAGATCTATAACGACATGTATTCAGCATTATAGTATCTTACAGAATATTTTTACTAACCTGAAAGTCCTCTGTGTTCGGCTTGTTGAATGTCCTCCCTACCCCTATTCTCTCACAATAACTGATCTTTTGCCTTTCCACAATGTCATAAAGTTGGAATCATACAGTATGTAGCCTTTTCATATAGGTGTCTCCCACTTATTACTATCCATTTAAGTTTCCTCCACGTCTTTTCATGGCTTATTAGCTCATTTCCTTTTAGTGCTGAATGTTATTCTGTTGTTTGTGCATGTGCCACAGTTTATCAGTTTACCTATTGAAGGACATCTTGGTTGCTTCCAAGTTACCGCAATTATGAATAAAGCTACTATAAATATCCATGTGTTGGCTTTTGTGTGGACATAAGTTTTAACTTTGGTAAAAATCTCAGATTTTGTGGCAAAAGAATGCTTCTAGAGTACTCTGTGATTACAATAATAAATATAATAACAGACAGCCTAGATAAAAAGGTAGTGTCCAAGTAAAGAGAAGCTGAGCAGCAATAGGGAAAATAATCAGAACAAGTTGACATTGACACTGACAGGAAAGGGTAACAAAAACTGTGCTAGAGGGTATGCACATGTGAGTTTCCCTTGTCTATAAAAAAAGCTGAGCATTGAGCATCTAAAATTCTGTGAGTCTGATACAAAGTTTCAGTCAAGCAAGATAATAAAAGACAAACATGGACTTGTTTCATAGGGTGATAAATTTAGAAAGATATGTAAATGATGGTGAATGTTCAATAAAATTTATCCAACTGAGAAATTTCGAATGATTAGAATTGAGATGGGAAGCCATATGTTGCATAGACTTGTGGTGACTAGCCTCCAAGATGCCCCTGAATGATTCTTGCCTATTCATATTCACACTGTGTGGTTCTCTCCTACATAGAATAGGACTGACCTGGATAACTAACAGTTTGACTTCTGAAGGCTACGTAATAGAAGACATTGCACTTTCTCTCTTACTCTCTTTTGGTTCATTTACTTTGAAGGAAATTAGCTGTTGTATGATGAGGAACTCAAACAGCTCTCTGAAGAGAAACACATATCAAGGAACTGAAGCCTTCTGCCAATAACCAGCACTAATTCACCAGGAACATGAGTAGGCTATGTGGAGGTGAATCTGCAGCTTCAGTCAAGCCTTTGCTAACATCTTGCCTGGAACTCACGAGAGATTACCAGCTAAAATTACCAGAACTCCCAGCTAGGCTGTTCCCAAATTCCTGATCCATGGAAATTCTGTGAGATACCCATTTATTGTTGTTTTAACCTGCTCATTTTAGGGAAAATTTGTTATGCAGCAACAAATAAGTATACAGTATTGGAGGGAAAATATCTAGAATAGTTTGTAACAAAGGTTAAAGTTGATAAGTTCATGAAAATGGGGAGTAAGGTAGGATGTAGAGGAGAAAACTCACATAATATTAAGAAAAGGCACAAATGCCTCTGAGCTTTCTACCTGCTCGTAGAATAAAAAACAGGAAGCAAGTCAAAGTAAATATGAAATTTAAAAAAAAGAATGAATTAGGTCACTATAAATAGAAAAAGAAGCCAGGAGATAAAGAACAAAACAAAAGTTCATTTTGACAAAAATGGTCACAAAATCCAGAATGGCATCTTTTAAAAGGAGATTAAAATCAGGTCCATTTAAAACAAAATCACTAGTGACCTGTAACACAAAGCATCTAGTTCTCCATATTATATTACATTACAATCAGAAGTACAGGCTTCATATGGTTTTAGGCAGGTCAGTCCTAAGACACATATGGGGCACTAATTAGGGTAAAGGGAGAAAAATAAGGAAGAAAAATTTTGCTATTGCTTCATATAAATATGTAAACATGTAAATCTAACCCAAATATTGGAGAGTATTTTAGGTATCACAAATATGGTATTCTTCTTGTTGACTCTAATCATGCCAATACATGCAATAAATCCTTTAGTTGCATGCTCTTTTACCAGTTGGCTTTGCTACATAAGGAGAATGGTACAACCTTGGTTCTCATTTGGCTCCACTAACATGTCTCAGGATGATAACTTTTCCAGTATATAAATGTGGACACATGTACTACATTATCAGGCAGTATCTAAAGGGGCAGCATTACTATCAGCTTATATATTATGTATCTTATTTTAAACTCCAAGTAAAATTTAGCTTGGCATGCATATAAATAACAACCTTATGAATGATAAGGTAAAAATGTCACCAATTTCAAATACAGTATCTAAAACAGTAACTTAGATTGAGTGGTATATTCTCCAAAAATCCTTAGTTGAGAAAAAGACATGCTTGCCACCAGATAAAAATTTATATAAGAAGGCATTATTATAATGTATTATTTTGCCACAAAAACCTAATGGCAGTGAGTCATTTTGCACTAAAATAAATAGAAATATTGTAAAATATAAAATATATAACTCATACTGCTAAATAGCTTGGGCAAATGACAAAATTGTCAACTTTTACATTTTATTTTGTTTGTTTTATATCTATTCAAATAACTGCTTATTAAAGCATGCTCACTGATGTTGAGTAAGTCTACAAAAAAAACTTATTTTAGAACCTTCTCTAACATATATATAAATGTATTGGCTTATTAACTACATTAGAGAATCAACCAAGTCAAAAGTTAATAAGAACTTTAAGTTTTCCAGATTGTATCTGCTTTCTATTTTATAAAAATAAAGAGCAACACTTCATAACACAGTTACAAGTTCTAAGTGAACTCTACTTTAACTCAAACTGATAGACATAATGTGAGACATATCTTAATTACTTATTATATCTGATCCCTAATAACTACACCAGTTATTTTGTAGAAGGGTGTTCTATGCTAAAGAAATCTGCACCTTTCAACATCATTTAGTAGCCAAAAGACAAACTCATATACAGTACTTTGCAATTTTTTAATGCTTTTGCATTTCTTTATTCTACAAGCTCTTGGAGAGCCAATCTCCTATCTAACCTCAATTTCGAATTCCAGAGTAGTGCATGAGCACACTATATTACCCATGTGGGATAGAATTATGGCTTCAACATTATTCTGCCTCTGACTCTTTGGGGTGTTTTCCTTCAGTGATCTTACGTGGATAGGCTTAATTTTCTATATTTCTTTCTCAGTACGCATTTCCTTTTCAAAACTATGTACTAACTTTAATACAACATTTTGGCCTCCACTTCAATACTGCATAGGCTGAAGTTTTAATTTGCCTATTCTTTTCCTGGACCCCAATTAATCTAACCTAGATGAAGAAATGTATTCTAAAATATTAGTGGAACATTAATACTAGTAAATAACATCTGAGTCCTAAAGTTTAATCCTTAAGGACTAAACGTGGTAACTAAATTTTACCTAATCATTTGAGTACCACGGTTTTCTAAGGAGCAGCAACAGGAGAAACACCTGCCCTCTCCCACAGGCTAATTTTAATTCTTTCACAAATCACTGAGCAGTCCTGTGAGTCATACACATGAATTTCCACATGAATATGTATGAGGATATTTTATTAAAGCATATATTTGAAATAAAATCTTTCTGATGTAGTCATTTATGAAAACATATTTCTATTAACCAATGAGTTGCTAACATTTTTATAATCTCTTAAATCTTTATTTATGTTATATTTCTTGCTGAAAGTAACGAGCTGTGTGAATTTCAAGAAATGGTACCAATGCAGCACAGATGAAACATAAATTCTTCAAAATTCATTTCCCTTTAATACCGCCTTGCTATACTGCACCTCAATCTTTCAAGTTCTACTTTTCTATTTCGTTCTCAAGTACCAAGCATTAGAATTTTGATTTTATAGACAATATTTCAAGTGGACTGAACCACTTTGTTCAATAAGAATATTATAGTAGTAAAGCATGTCAAACAATTGCCAAATCTATTATTTAAATAATTTTGAATATATAAAACTTAATACCCATGGTTATTTTCAGAAATGAGCAATAAAATATTACATACAACTTTATTATGCTGATGGTAATTGTCTAATTAATCATAATAGAGGAAGAAATAATCAATAATATTGCTTTGACTTATCATCTACCTATTGTTTATTCAGCTATAAACAATGCTGGTTGATGTAAATACTGGCATAGGCCCAAAATGATATCAATAATTTTTGTTTTGTCAAAGTAAGAAAGTACCAACAATTATTCATCTTACTGTTTCAGTGGGTTTAATATGCCAGTTGTTTAACTTTGAGAAAAATTTTAGCTTAGTTGGTCAAGTAATATTGTAACACATCTCTTTGGAGATAATTTTTGGTGAAATTGTCACTGTCAGTTATGTCTTTATAGATGTTAAAAATTTAGCAAGAATATTTCATATGTTTTAATTTCCCAGTATCTCAAATTATAATTTCCTTAAAAGCCTTAGTTCTTTAATGTTACATTAAGCCAATAACTGTTCTTTCCTGAATTCTAAAAATTTTGGCTTGTATACTGATGTTTTCTTAATATAATAATTTTTTACTCTTTTGAGTTTTTGAAATGTATATATTTTAACATTTAAATATATTTTAAAATTGAATTATAATGAGCCTTTGTTTTTTTAAAACCTTTATGTTACCTGCAATTTTACTGCACCTACATTTGGGTGCAGTACTACAGTATTACACAACACAAACAAGCAAACAAATCTACAAACCCCTCTTTTACTGTTTCCTGAAGCCCCTACATTTAAGCCAGTAACTAATCAGCTTACACACAGTATATACCTTATGAACTCTCCTGTTCATGATAATCATTTAATTTTGTGTTATGTATATTTCCCCCAGAGTATGACATTTCAATTCTGTCTGACTTCTGAAGGCTTACTTCAGCAGATGTTCCGTACAGAGCTAGAATGACTTGCCTGGTAGCTCCGTTTCTCTAATTTTAATCAAATGTTCAGTCATGTGAAGCCAGAGGGAATTTCTTTTTAAATTATTATAAATTTCACACAGAGCTACTGTGTGGTGCAAACAATCCAAAATGCTGCTTTCTAAAAGGTTAGAAAGTCAGTTGAAACACAGTTGAATACAAATAAAAGCATTTATGCAAGTGAGTGGCCTGAGCCCCTCTCTTGCTTTGTCTAAACTTCAAAGCCAGGATGTTCCCATCTGTTGACTGAAAAGTTTCTACCAAAGGGCATGACTGGAGAGGTGCTAGAAAGCAGCTCTTGTTCCCCAAAGCCCCTCTCCCATCCAATGTATGAAATGTTTTTCAAAGGATATACAACAGCTCTTCTAGTATCACAGACAGTTTAAAATGCATGGATTCTTAAGAAAAGGAAAACTAGTGACTTCAATTTGTGCAAAGATGTAATTTACTGGCATTAGACCTGAGTTGAATCTATGACTGTTTAGATGTGTGAAAATAGCAGAAGAAAGGAGAGGTGTTGACAGGGAATAGAGCAGAGGACAAAGAAATAACTCAGAAATAGCAAAAGTCAAACTTTCTCTAATTTACAACTTTAAACTCTTCCTTGAATCTTGGATAAGATACTATAAAGACAGAAAATAATTTTCAATTTCAATGAAAAATACTGAAATAAAAAGGAAAAATAAAAAGGAAAAAATTAAAATGATTAAAACTGAGCTCACATACTGGTTTTAGAGTTCTTATGGCAATAGCTGTACCTTTATAATCAGACTTTATAATCAGGCTCAGACAGCCATTTAACAAGAAAAACTTAAACTTTTAAAATGGTAAAAAATATATTTCAGATCTACACAGATTTTTTATTTTTTAAGTAACATGATATACAGTTTAAGCTAATAGCTTAAAGACAAAAATAGGATAAGTCAGAGACGATTTTATCTGCTTTTATAGTTTTGCCTAAACATTTGGTGTTCAAATAATTTTAATTGGCATGTGTGTATATATGTGTGTGTGTGTGTATATATATATACCTGTTTTATATATATGTAAATATATATAAATATATATTTTTTTATATTTAAAACAGGAAGCAAATATTTTAAATAGTTTTTTTTTGGCATGATGGAAAATCTTTTTTGACTTTATAATTTACCACCTACATTTCAAGGCCCAATTGTCTAAATAATATAA
Source organism: Macaca thibetana thibetana (assembly GCF_024542745.1). NCBI lineage: Eukaryota > Metazoa > Chordata > Mammalia > Primates > Cercopithecidae > Macaca > Macaca thibetana. The sequence continues at coordinate 73,816,418 of NC_065581.1, read as the reverse complement.
ATGTAATATAAATATAAATATATAATAAATATGTAAATGATATCTTTGCAGAAGTTATATGTTTATAACTTACAATTATATAACATAATGTAGCAATTAAATTATATATAGTTAAATAACTTCATATATACTTAGCAACAACTCTATATATATACATACACACACACATATCTATAGCAACAACTATATAGATGTACGGTTGTTGTTGTTTTAAAGACAGAGTCTCACTATATTGCCTATACTAGACTCAAACTGCAATTTATATAGCTGAGCTCAAGCAATCCTCCCACCTCAGCTTCCTGAGTAGCTGGCATGCACCACTGTCCCTAGCTTAATTGCTATTTTCACTAGGGTTATAAACATATAATTTCTGTGGAGAAATCATTTATGTTATCTAGACAATTGGACCTTGCAATATAGGGAACAAATTATAAAGAAAGTCAAAAAATAGATTTTTTCATCATGCAAAAATAAAGATCAATTTTAAAAATTTGTTTCCTGTGATTATTTAATGGAAGTATTCTGGATTAAAATAAGAATAAGCTTTCAAAAATCAACTTTCAAATCATTCACCAGTTTTAGCTGGTGACACCATCAAGTTGAATAGAAAATTGCCAAGTTCTAAGTATAAAGTGAGTCAGAATAAACTAATTTCTGATGTAGTAATAAACAAGCTCAAATTTTCAGTGTTCTAATGCTTCATGTCCACTGCAGATTTGAAAGAAGGCCCTGCTCTTTGTGTTTATTCAAAGATGCTGCTGACATACATTTGATATTAATAACTTGTATTTTCATGATCTCTGAAGCAGGAAAAAGTGATTGTGGCAAAGCATGCACTGACTCTTAAAGCTTCCACATGGAAATGACACTTCTTCCAAATGGCACATGACACTTCAACATTTCTTTGCCCAAGGCAAGTTAGATGACTATACTTAATTTAAAATCACTGGTGAAATGCAATTCTACCATGTTTCTGTAAGGAGAGGCAAATTGGAGTATTTGTGAACAGACCTAATAACCACTATAATAGAAAAGGTAGGCCAATAAAGAGCAGGAAATTGGGGCTTAGGTTAAACTTAGAGGTAAAGTGGGTGTTGTACAGAGACAGCCAGAATGGCGGTGGGCATGGAAATAGGCAGTAGGTTTTGCTCCATGGGAGAGATGAATCAAACTATTCTACTGTAGGAAGATGGCTATTAATAAGACACAAAATAGCTGGGACCCAAAAGAGCTTACTGCTTCTGATTCTCACTAACAATAGTAAGCAAGAGGACAATATTAACCTGGAGGTAAATGGATCATGAGGACTGAAAGTACAACTGCAAATGACCTTTGTATATTAACCAGTGTTAACTACATTGGTAATGAATTACTGGTTGCACTTGCTTTCATTTTACTTTCCTTTGTTCTATAATAAAAAATCATGTCGTCTTGTTATTGGCAGTATGTCTTTTAGTCCTACAAAAATGGAGTAGTTAATTACACAGGGTTTTAACTGCAGGCCTTAGACCTCATCCAGTCCCCAGTGTACTCTCCACTGGTTGTGCTCTAACAGTGCTTGTCACCCCTCACTACTGGAAACCAAGAAATGGAGAAGACACAGGTCTAAAGACTAAGCATATGTTCTTGTCCCAACCTTCTGAACAGTAATGGAAATAAGTTGGTATCTATCTATCTATCTAATCTACCTATAATACTATTTTCATAGGGGTCTGATAAATAGTTTTGTTTGATCATAGACAAGACATTCCTCTAATCTATGTACTGAAGTCGAATAGAAAAGAAATTAATGATAGCAGTTTCTTCTCTATGAACATGACAAAAATTGCAACTCACACCATTACTTCAAGCTTAAGGCTGCTCATAGATCTATATATTATATTTACAGTATCTCCAAATTTTTCTAATCCTTCTCTTAATTACAGACACTTCAAACGACTCTGAGGTACACAGTCTTGTCTCTAGTCGCTATTGAATTTAGCAGGATCCAGGGCTGATGGGATATTTGGGTAAGAGCAGAATGTGGCCTTACTTATAAACCTCTCCCATGCCCCAGGGGCATTAGGCAGTAGAATTTAAATTTCTTCTGTTTCATCATTGGTGACTACACCCTTAAACTACATTTTGACAGGATGTTCTTTCTTCAAGCAAAAATGTGTGCTAACTAAATTTGGGGGCAGTATGAGCAGCACTGAACTGTGTGCTAAGGAACCACACCCTGGTGTGATATTCTAGTTGAGAATTATTGTAATTATACATGTATTCATCTTGTGGCTGTACTGTTTAACTTCCAACAAATTGGTCATTAAAGTTACAATTGGCGATTATACTAGGTTCCCTTTTTTTTTTTTTTTGAAATTCTGACCAAATTCTTTTACAAAATTCATGCCATAAATTACAATGAAAAATAAAATAGCAGAAACTATGAAAGAGCATTATGTTTATTAATAGTAATCTTTGATTTTCTAATTTTACTCTGTTTCTGAATTTTTAATGTCTTTCTGTGAAAAAGCATACTTTTTGGAGAGGGAACATGAGCTCTTCCTGGGATTATATTTAAAAACTCACCCCTACTGTTAGTGAAAATTAAGAGGAAAATACGTTTGATTTGCACACCCTAAAATATCTCCATTTGTTTTCATAACTCCTGATAATAAGTAGTTTAGGGGATTATTATTTTAAAATAAATAACTTTGTCCAAGGGCATGCAACTAAATTGAGAGTAATAAATAGTGTTAATGAATTCTTAAGCTCAATGTTAAGCACAATTATAGTCAATCTCCAATGAGAGGACTGTTTACCAAAATTAAGTATTTTAGCTAAAGCAATGATAATTCAAAATTTTTATTTTGAATATGAATTGGAATGTATCATTTCCCATTGACAGTAGTGGAATATTAATCAATGTATTGTACTATTCCTGATTTCTTTAATAGGGGAGGAAACGTATGAAAGTTGTCCTGTCAAGTATGGAAAATGTTCCTTAACCATTCATAATTATATGACTATCTCTAGTATCAACAAAGGTGCTGTATTTCCCACTTTACTGCCCTGTCACAAAGTTTAAGTGAAAACAAGTCAAATGAGCAAGTTCAGTGTCTATAAGAGGCATCCAAAAACCAGTACCTATTATTGTCACACAGGCAGTGGTTTGCACCAGAAATCTCAAGTGATCTTTTACTCCTCTCCCTCATTCACATTCTGCCCAAATCCAATTAATCATTAAGTTTTAGCCTACATTTTATTAATCTTTAAGTTCTAGTTGAATATCATTTGAATCTAATTACTTCTCTCTCCTCATGCTACAACTATTTTTCCCCTGGTTTGCTCTCCATAAATATTTATTGACTGAATGAATATTTGGCCATCAATGTCTTCTAAACTAAAATGATTTGCCTTTCTCCAAATCTACTCTGAGCAGATTTTGTTGCTGGTGCTCACATTATTGCTCATTCCTGGAAAGCCTTCTTCCCATTGATCCCATTAAGACCTCATAGTTTATCAAAGCTTTATTCAGAAAACTTGTTCTCTTACATTTCTCCTTTCCAAAAGGAAAGTAATCTACTCTTACATTTAGCTAATGTAAGAGTATTTTTCTTATGAGATTGCTAGGGCAACTCTCTTCTAAGTTCTTTGAGAAGAGGATCTAGGAAATGATCATCTATGCTTCCAAGAGTCTAGAACAATTTCTTCTATGTAACTAAAGCAGAATATTCATTTGTCTTAACATAATTGATATTTTAACATGTTGCAGTACTTTCCAAACTTAGTTGCAAATTATCTGAAGAAATTTTTTAAGATGCAGATTTCCAGGTCCTATCCCAGTCTAATAAATCCAAACCCCTGAAAGAGGGCTGCAGACTGGACTCTTCAGGTTCTGCTGCATCGTGTATGTGAATAGGCAAGCTAAAATATTTATCCATTACCTAAACCCAACAGTATTAAACAAATTAATTGAGAGTCAGAAAGCAGTGTGTATCTGGCACTTTTGAAATTTTACTATTTTTCTTAGTCCAACAACTTACATTTTTATAAGTATTTTTCCTAGTCCTTTCTTTAAAACCATAAAATTGAATATTGTCTTTTTATTTAATTAAATGAAGGCAAAAGATTTCAGCAAAACTAAAAAATCCATATCGTACCCTAACTTCATTTTTAAAAGTTCCTACTACCACTTTATATGAACATAATGTTTTATAATTTGTCCACTTAACACGTATTTGCCATTTCCATTATTTCCCCTGTTTTTTAGCTATTTATCTTCAGCTTTGTTGATAATCATTATGAATATTTTAACAGTTCAATATTATCACTAAGTTCTTTAAGGGTCATCTTCAATTAAACGTACTTTTTTATCTGCTTTTTCAACATTTGAAGTTATTTTCTAATATTTGATCATCTTTTTATATCCACTATAGTTTATTTTCCAGCCAAATCATCCCTTTTCATTCTACCAAGATGGTAACATTATTTCCTTTCACAAATACAATAGCACATAGGTCCTCATTCTATTCTTAGATTTGAAATAACGAATAAAAATTTGCCTGGTGAGCAAATATCCACATTTTTTTTCCTTTTCTTAAAAAAAATGAAAACTGTATGTATTCATATTCCTCTGATGTAATTTAATTCAAAGCACTCAACAGGAAAACATGATCAATAATGAAAGTAATATAAGATCAAAATAACATCATATCAAAATTCATTCTAAAGAACAGAAAAAAATATTGACCTATTTTGAAAAAACTCAAATGTAATGAATCTACAACAAATAATAACAGCATTTCTTTTGATAATAACCTCTCATAGTTAACACTGGTTTAAAGCCTACTTTGAATCAGATATTTTACATAATTATGTCTACTTCTATCCACAGTAATCCTATCAGATTAAGTCATACTACCCCCAGTTTATGGATGTAGAGAAGCCTGTTAAATAACTTTTCCAAGGCACATGGCCATAAGTAGCCTCACCATGTTTCAAGCCCAACTCCACCAGGCTCTAAAGCCTTTTACCACACCATTCTGTCTATCAGTGAAAAAGACTCATTATCACTGCTAAATGTCTAAGGGCCCAGTTGTACTCTGTTACCTTTGATTTAGTCACTTAGCATTCCTGGGTATCAATTTCTTCTTATCAATATTGGTATATTGTATTAAAAGCTTTCAAAGTCCCTTGCAGCATTGAAACTCTGAGGTTCTAGCATAGAAAATCTAATGTTTTATCATCATTTCATCTGTTAATATCCTATACAGTGAAAAGCCATTACCATTGATATGGTTTGGATATGTGTCTTCCCCAAATCTAATGTTGAAATGCAATCCCCAGTGTTGCAGGTGAGGCCTGGTGGAAGGCATTGGAATCATGGGGCTATGTCCCTCATGAATGGCTTAGTGCCATCCCCTTTGTTATGAGTGAGTTTATGTGAGATCTGATTGTTTAAAAATGTGTGGCAACTCCTACTGTCTCTCTCTTGCTCCTACCCATGCCATGTGAGATACCTGCTCCACCTTCACCTACTATCATGATTAGAAGCTTCCTAAGGCCCTCACCAGAAGCTGATGCCGGTACTATGTTTCCTGCACAGCCTGCAGAGCCATGAGCCAACTATACCTTCTTTCTTATAAATTACCCATCCTCAGGTATTTCTTTATAGCAATGCAAGAACGAATAGCCTAACACACACAAAAAAAAATTGGTACTGAGGAATGGGGCATTGATATAAATATACCTGAAAATGTGGAAGAAATTTTGGAATGGGAAGAGGTTGAAAGAGTCTGGAGGACTCAGAAGAAGACAAGAATATCAAAGAAAGTTTTAATCTTCTGGGGCCAGGTGTGGTGGCTCATGCCTGTAATCCCAGCACTTTATGAGGCTGAGGCAGGCAGATCACGAGGTCAGGAGATTGAGACCATTCTGGCTAACATGGTGAAACCCCGTCTCTACTAAAAATACCAAAAAATTGCCTGTGGTGGCGGGCACCTGTAGTCCCAGCTACTCGGGAAGCTGAGGCAGGAGAATGGCATGAACCCAGGAGGCTGAGCTTGCAGTGAGCCAAGATTGTGCCACTGCACTCCAGCCTGGGTGACAGAGCAAGATGCTGTCTCAAAAAAAAAAAAAAAAAAAAAAAAAAAAAAAAAAAAAAAAAAGAAAAGAAAAGAAAGTTTGGATCTTCTTAGAGACTGGTTAAATGGTTGTGGTCAAAATGCTGATAGTGACATGCACAGGGAAGTAAGGATGAAGAGGTCTCAAATGGAAATACGGAACTTATTGGAAACTGTAGCAAAAGTTATGTGTGTTATCCCTTAGCAAAGAGTTTGGCTGCATTCTATTCATGCTGTAGGGAACTGTAGAAGTTTAGACTTCATAGTGATGATTTAGGGTATCTGGTGGAGGAAATTTCTAAGAAGAAAAGTGTTCAAGATGTCGTGTGACTGCTTCTAACACCCTATGCTTAGATGTGGGAGCAAATAAATGACCTAAAGTTGAAGCTTATATTTAAAAGGGAAGCAGAAGTATAAAAGTTTGAAAAATTTGCAGCCTGGCCACATGGTATAAAAGAAAAGCCCCTTTTCGGGGGAAGAATCCAAGCAGGCTGCAGAGCAACCACTTGCTAGAGAAATTTGCATAACAAAAAGGGAGCTATGAACTAATAGCCAAGACAATGGGAAAAAGGCCTCCAAGCCATTTCAGAGATCTTCCAAGGTAACCCCTCCCATCACAGGTCCAGAGGCCCAGAAGGACAGAATGGTTTCCTGGGCCAGGCCAGAAGCACAAAAGCCTTGTGCCACCTATGGTGGCTGCTCTTTGCATCCCCACTCTACAGATCTAGCTCAAAGGGGCCTAGATACAGTTCAATCACCACTCCAGAAGGTAAAAGCTGCAAGCCTTGGTGGCTTCAATGTGGTATTAAACCTGAAGGTGCACAGAGGACAAGAGTGAAGGAAGTTTGGCAGTCTCCACTGAGATTTCAGGGGATGTATAGAAAAGCCTAGGGTACCTAGGCAGAAGCCTGCCACAGGAACAGGGTCCTCACAGAAAACCTCTAGGAGAGCAGGGAGAAGGAAAAAGGTGGGGCTAGAGCCCCAACACAGAGGTACCACCAGAATATACCTAGTGGAGCTGTGGGAAAGGAGTTACCATCCGCCAGACCCCAGAATGGTATATCCACAATCAGCTTCCATGATGCACCTGGAAAACCTATTGACACTCAACTCCTACCTGTAAGAGCAGTTGTGGGGGCTCAACCTTGAAATGACAAAGGGATCGAGCTACCAAAGACCTTGGGAGCCCACCCTCTTGCAGCTGTGTGCCCTGGATATGGGTCACGGAGTCAAAGGAGATCACTTTGGAGCTTTAAGGTATAATGACTGCTCTGCTGGGTTTCAGACTTGTGTGGAGCCTGTAGCCCTTTTCTTTTGGCTAATTTCTGCCTTCTGGACAGAGAATGCCTACTTAATGCCTGTACCCCCATTGTATCTTGGAAGTAAATAACTTGTTTGATTTTACAGTCTCATGGGTGAAAGAAACTCATGGAAAAAAAAAAAAATACACAGTTCTATAAAGGCTAAAATAATTGTAACAGAGGTGGCAGGGCTAATATAACATCAATATTATGTACATTTTTCATGCAGAAGAAATACATGTAGGCAAGAAAAGGAATGACTTGTTAGTGTACAATTTTCCACACAAAAATACTAGTGAAATACACCTTTAAAATACTTACATTGTGTATTGGAAAATATTTTTAATGCTATCTATAATTTAATGCTATCAAAATGTACATTTTTTTTTTTTAGATGGAGTCTTGCTCTGTTGCCCAGGCTGAAGTGCAGTGGCACGATCTCAGCTCACTGTAACCTCCGCCTCCCGGGTTCAAGCAATTCTCCTGCCTCAGTTTCCCTAGTATCTGGGACTACAGGCACATGCCACCACGCCCAGCTAATTTTTTGTGTTTTTAGTAGAGATGGGGTTTCACCATGTTAGCCAGAATGGTCTCGATCTCCTGACCTCATGATTTGCCCGCCTCCGCCTCCCAAATTGCTGGATTAAAGGCATGAGTCACCACACCCGGCCAACATAGAGTAAAGTTAATAGAAAATGTAAAACTCTTCAGGTCATTATAAACCATTACCAGAAATTTTCAAAGCTCAAATTACATAAACATAAGAGAAAAATAAAAACAACATTCAAAAATAGTAATTTAAGAAATTGCAGGTACATTTTCTGAGCATTTACATTTTACAGTCTGATGGAAACCAGGAGTACAGCCAGAATATTTGGGGAGCCAAAAGAAAGCATTACAGATGATTCTTGTCTTCAGTTGAAAAGAATTATAGAGATTTTGCCAAGAGCAGGTAATTCTAAAAGTTAAGATGGATGCAGTAAACATGAATGTTGGAAAGCAAATTAAACCTGTTCATCCATCCTATCATCAACATTCATTACAATTGGACATCCTGTCTCTCTTTGAACATTTCCCAGTGTTTGAAAACTCTCAGTAAAGCAATACATTTTATTTTCCAGGAAGTCATTATAGATTAAAGGTTATTCTTGAGTTGAAACTTATTTCTGTGTAATGCTTGTCCATTGGTCCCAATCCTTCCCACTGGAGCCACAAATAAATCCATTTTTATCTGCAGTTCATTTTAGAACTAGTAATACTTTATGTTAAAAGTAATGGCAAAACCCTCGATTACTTTTGCACCAACCTAATAAATTGTCTTTTTTCCAAGGCATCCTCTCAAAATTTTACATCATTTTTTATAAATTAAAATTGTCAGAATCTTCCCCCATTCTATGAACCCTAATTTGTGTATGTCAATTTTAGGGTGAGTTCTGAGAACTGAACACATAATAACAGGAATAATTTAACCAAAAATAAAAAGGAAAAATTAACCAAAAAGTACATCCATAAAAGATTTTAAAAGGTAAGCACATATAGGTACATAATAAATATTGATTTAGTAAACAAAACTGTTGGTTCATATTGATTTTATAGACAAAATTTTTCTATATGAAATAAAGATGACATTTTTCCTTAAAAAGTCAAATGTAGTACTTCAGTATTTTTCCAAGTTTCATCTTGTTAAAGAACTGTTTTGCAACATAAAGAGGTCATGTTAGATGATGATTCTGTCACTAAATATATTTGTTATACTCCCAGCTTCATGCTTTCTACAAACTTAGAAAGAATTATTTCTGTGTCAACATTCAAGTCAGTGATATTAATAAAAAAACTCAACAGCATACCACCAGACATCTATGTCCTGCGGGTTGATGACAGTATAATCCGTAGGACTCTTCAAGTACAGCAGTTTCACTGATTAAGAATTCACTTAATTTCCTATCAAGTATTATACATGTATTTTTCCATGAGATATGATATTTAAAATTTGTCAGATTGTTACCGACATTAGAATTTGGTATATTACTTGCACTACCATGAGAAACTACCTCAAAGAAAGAAATGCATTTTATCAAAGTGTGCCTTCTTAGTAAATCCACCCTGTCCCTTAGGGACTTAGTTATTTCCTCTTTAAATTCTCACATTCAAATCTTGTTGGGCTAAATATTCCTTTCTTTTTGAAAACTGAGATAGTATATCTGGCTTTCCAGCATACCTGTTTTGATGATTCAATGGCTTTCAGTGTTTTGGAAAATAAGTAAATAGAGCAGAATGTATATAGATAGACATAGATATAGATAAAGATATGAGGTTGGCTGGGGGGAGCACTTTCTACTAAAATTAGTAATATTAATGTTATAGTCTTATATTTTTGTCAAATGTCTTTGAATATTCATTTATATCAGAGTAGACTCTGATAGAAATGAAATTTGTGAAGACAGAATTCCCAAAACAGCATTGCATTGCTTACCTGGTTTTGTGCATATAGATAGGATATACCAAGTACAGTATCCACATTAATAATCATTGAAAAAATTATCTAACTGTGGATTCCTTAAAGATGACAAAATAAATGTTAGGAATTATTTATTCTGCCTTATATATCATTGATTAAGCTTGTATACAACAAATAATACAGGGATTATAATACCAAAATTCAGCTCCTCTTCATGATGATATTATTAATCATTTTAAACAATTATGAGTGAAAGCATAGCCTCGTTCTATTCTCTAAATTCTAATTCCAATGGTTTCTTTCCTAATGCTATCTGGGTCATAATATCTTACTTTTTTATTCAAGTCCTTTATTATTGATTCAATTTGTTATTCATCAAATGCATTCTTCAAGAACTGAATTTTTATCAGTTCATTCATTCATCTGCTATTTATCAAACATCTGCTCTTGCTGCACACTATTCTAGGTTCCAACTACATATTAAAAAGTTGTCAAATTCCTCTCCTCATCAAGCTTATATTTTAGTGGAGCTTGTCTTTCATGCTCATCAGAGATAATAATAGTGCCATGAAGAAATAAAAAAGGAATAAAAGGTTAAATAGCAGGAGTGAAGGTTGGATTCTTTAGGGCCAGGCTAGAAGATCACTTGGCAAAGATGACATCTGAGCTGAGGACTAAATGAAAAGGAGATAATCTTTTAAAAATCTGGAAGAAGGCCAGGCACAGTAGCTCACACCTGTAATCCCAGCACTTTGGGAGGCTGAGGTGGGTGGATCACTTGAGGTCAGGGGTTTGAGACCAGCCTGGCCAACATGGTGAAACTCTGTCTCTACTAAAAATACAAAAATTAGCCTGTGGTTGCACCTGTAGTCCCAGCTACATGGGAGGCTGAGGCAGGAGAATTGCTTGAACCCAGGAGATGGAGGTTGTAGTGAGCAGAGATCATGCCACTGCATTCCAGCCTGGGCAACAGAGTGAGACTCTGTCTCAAAAAATTTTTTTTAAAAAATCTGGAAGAAGTTTATCGGCATAGAGAAGTGCAAATGAAAAGTCCTGGAAGTTTGGTATATTTGAAAGGAGGAAAGAAGACCATTTCATCTGGAGCATATGAAAGTGAGCTATAGGGAGTGTGCAGGCAAGACAGAGGCCTGTACACCATATTAATACTTGTTACTTAATTCTCACCATATTCTGTTAAGAAAAAGAGGGATATGATCCCATTTAAGATTACAAGAGCATTTTGAAGGCTGGATGAAGAATTCACAGTAGAAAAATGTAAGAAAGCTTGGAGGCTTGGATGGGTATAGAATAGTAGAGAGAAGGGTCATAGTCAGGAAGTTTCAGCAGGTGTTACTGACTTGATAGCAGATGAGAAATGGGGTATAAAGAAAATTGAGGAATCAAGAGTGCTTCTTTTTTTATTATACTTTAAGTTCTGGGATACATGTGCAGAACATGCAGGTTTGTTACATAGGTATACACGTTCCATAGTTATTTGCTGCACCCATCAACCCATCATCTACATTAGGTATTTCTCCTAATGCTATCCGTCCCTTAGCACCCCACTCCTGACAGGACCCGGTGTGTGATGTTCCCCTCCCTGTGCCCACATATTCTCATTGTTCAACTCTCACTTATGAGAGAGAACATGCGGTGTTTGGTGTTCTGTTCTTGTGTTAGTTTGCTGAGAATGGTGGTTTCCAGTTTCATCCATACCCCTGCAAATGAGAGTGCTTAAAAGTGTGAACACACAGAGAGGGAACTAACAGACACTGGTGCTTACCTGAGGGTGGACAGTGGGAGGAGAGAGAGGATCAGAAGAAAAAAACTATTGGGTACTAGGCTTAGTATCTAGGTGGCAAAATAATCTGTACAACAAACCCCTGTGACATGAGTATACATTGATAACAAACCTGCACATGTACCCAGAACCTAAAATGAAAGTTTAAAAAAGGAGTTGGATCTAAGTAATTTAATGGTAGGTATTGTCATTATTGAGATAATGAGGAATGAGGGTTGAAGGTGGGGCGAGAAATCAAAAGTTCTATGGATATATTTAAGTTTAACATCTCAATTAGACATCTACCACTTATTTTAAAGAGTCTAAGAGAAAATAATAAGCCCAGACATTCATTTGTGAAACATCAACACAAAAATGATACCTTAAGCTAGAAAGAGTATGCAGATAGAGAAGAGGAATTAGGAAACTCAAAACATGTAAGACAAAGGAAGAGGAACCAGCAATGAGAGCAAGAAGATAAGTGGGAGTGGAACAGGAAGAAATTCACAGGGATGGTATCAGAGAGGATGGGAGATGACAGTGTTTCAAGAAGGCCAAGCTGAACTGATAAAGTTGCTGAGAGGTCACCTGAGATGAGTACTGATAAGGGAACAGTTGGTAAGGTGGAGACCAGAGGTGTCTCAGTGGGAGAGGAGCAAGGAAACAAGAATCAGGGAGGATTGGGTTAAGAAAAGAAAAATTGAAGAATGGAATTATCTGCTGAGTGCTCCTTTATCCAATTTGCTCCACAAAATGTTGGCTGTTAATGTGGGATCCTCCAGGTCTTTATTTGCCAGTTCAGTGCTCTCTGTACATTATTCACCTGATGGGTTGAAGAAGAGTAATTCTAAGGCATGATTAACCAGGAAGAGTTACTTCCTGGTTAGATTCCGAAAAAAAAAAATGATGATGATGATGATAATAATAATAATAATAATGTGGATTGTCCAGAGATACATGTATTTTTACAATCTCTGTCTTTCCAAAAACCATCCTCTATCATCTTTGAAGGAATAGCTCAAAAGCATACTGATTTACTATATTTTGGCTTATTATGAAGTGAATTACATAAATAAATTAGCTAACTCTCAATTATTTGGCTATTTATCCCAGTAGTTATTTTCTTTTCTATTTTTATCTTTGTATAAATGCACACACACACAGACACACACACACCCTGTTGTTTGTTTCCTTTGAAATAAAAACAAGTATTCTCTAAATTGCATGTCTCACTGAGGTAGAAATAGCAAAAACAGGGATTTTTTAGTCTAGGCCAATATTTCTAGGTCAATACATAAGCCATGAGCTACTTAATTGTATTAAGAATAATATCTGAGATTGTATTGTCATGTTACCAGCACTTATTAAATTTACTCACATTATTTGTACGTAACAAAATGATTGTTGCATGAAACAATACAATGATATAATTCCCAGACTTTCAGTTCGCCACAATCAACCTCGTTAATCGTGAAATCTCACATCCATACAGGAAAGTATATAGCATAGTTAATTAACTAGCAAGGAAGTCATTGAAAATCTAAGTCTATCAGATATTAGAACTTACTACGTAGCAGTCACTATTCTTAAATATATCAACATATTTAATTCTTACAACAACTTTATGATACATTGCTATTTTCATATCTATCTTAATAAACCATTTTGAAATACATCAGAGTATTCTGTTTATCTTAACAAGGCCTGCCCTCTGGAGAAACTATTTTAGGACAGCCTAACCTGGCATGGTTTTATCAGACTCTAACCTATCTAGAGGAAGGAAAATACCTAACATCATCTGGCCTTTCACATGGGGGAAAGGAAATACCCAAATTTAGCTCCCTCTATACTTCCACATGGAGGAAAAGAAATGCCAAATTCCAGCCCCCTCTAGCTATCCTGTCCCACTTAAGGGGTGGGGGTACTGAGAAACACTGTTGAAGTTCACAGTCTAGTCACAGGCTCACCAAAAGACTAAGATCTAATCACAAGACTATAAAATGCTTTTTCTCCTCCTACATCTTCATGTCATACCACCAAAAGTCCATCTACCAGAGTTCTTTTCACCCAGTACATCATGTCCAGATTTCAACAAAAATTACAAGGCATACTAAAAGGCAAAAAATAGTTTAAAGAAAGTGAACAAACCTCAGAGCCAGAGTGAGATATGGCAGACATGTTGGTATTATCAGATTGGGAATTTAAAACAACCATGATTAATATGCTAAGATTTCTACTGAAAAAGTAAACATACAAGAACAGACGGCAATGTAAGAAAAGAGATGCAAACTCCAAGACAGAATCAAAAACTAATGCCAGAGATAAAAAACAACTGTAACAGAATGAAGAATGCCTTTAATAAGCTCATTAGTAGGCCAGACACAGCTGAAGAAAGAATCTCAACACCACCACCAATCAACTGAATATAATTGACTTTTATAAACTATTTCACCAACGACAGCATACTATACATTCTTCTCCAAGATCACATGAAACATTCATCAAGATAGACCATATTCTAAGCCATAAAATACATGGCTTTTAAAAAAATTTTAAAAATAGGTCATACAATGTCTGTTCTTAGACCATAGTGTAATTAAACTAGAAATCAATAACAGAAAGATAGCTGGGAAGTCCCTGTATTAGTCAGGGTTCTCCAGATGGACAGAACTAATAGGAGATATATATATGGGAGTTTATTAAGGAGTATAAACTCACACAGTCACAAGGTCCCACAATAGGCCATCTGCAAGCTGAGGAGCAAGAAGTCAGTCCAAGTCCCAAAGCTGAAGAACTTCTGAGTTCAATGTTCAATGGCAGGAAGCATCCAGCACTGGAGAAAGATGTAGGTGGGAGGCTAAGTCAGTCTAATCTCCCCACTTTCTTCTGCCTGCTTTTTATTCTGTCCACACTGGCAGACAATTAGATGGTACCCACCCGGACTGAAGGTGACTCTGCCTCTCCCGCACTACTGACTCAAATGGTAATCTCCTTTGGCAACATCTTCACAGACACACCCAGAATCACTACTTTGCTTCTTTCAACCCAATCAAATTGACACTCAGTATTAACCACCACAGTCCCCAAATACTTGGAGATTAACCAACATACTTCTAAATAACACATAGGTTAAAAAAAAAAAAATCCAGAGAAATTTAAAAATATTATCAACTAAAGGATAATGGAAATACAATGTATTCAAAATTTGTGGTATACAGCAAAAGCAGTGCTTAGAGGGAAATTTATAATGTTGAATGCATATATTTGAAAAGAAGAAATATCTAAAATCAAATATCTAAGCTTCTACTTTAAAAATCTAGTTGAAGAAGAGAAAATTAAATCCAAAGAAGAAAATAACAAAAATTAGAACATAAATCAATTAAAACTGAAAAAAAAAAGAAACAGAAGATCAATAGAGAAAAATCGAAGAAACCAAAAGATGGATCTTTGAAAAGATTAATAAAACTGAGAGGCCTCTAGCCAGGCTAACTAAAACAACAAGAGAGAAAACTAAAACATTAATATCAGAAGTGAAAAGGGCAACATCAATACAGATTCCCTGGACATTAAAATGATAATAAAAGAACAGCATAAACAACTCTATGTGTACACATTTGATAACCTAGATTAAATGGGCCAAATTCTTGATAGATACAGTCTTCCAAAATTTATGTAAGATCTGAATAGGCCTATGTCTTAGTCTGTTCTGGCTTTTGCAAGAAAATACCACAGATTGAGAGACTTCCAAATAAAAATTCTCACAGTTCTGGAGGCTGGAAAGTCTAAGATCAAAGTGCCAGCGGATTTGGTATCTGATGAGGGTCTAGATAACCACCTTCTCACTGTAACTTCACATGGCAAAAGGGGCAAAGGATCTCTCTCAAGTCACTTTTGTAGGAGCACCAACTCTATTAACAAGGGCTTTGCCCCTTGTCACTTATCCAAAGACCACATATCCTAATATCAGCACCTTGGGGTATAGGATTTAGCATATAAATCTGGGGTTGGGGGACACAAACATTCAGAATATAGCAAACAATATCTATTAAATAAATTGAATAAAAAATTAACGACCTTTTAAAATTGAGTACCCAGGCTCAGATAAATTCCCTAATGAATTCGAACCTTGAAGAAAGACTTTATGCCGATTTTCCATATTCTCTTTCAGAATATGGAAGCAGAGGGAATACTTCCTAATTCACTATACAAGGCAAGCACTACCAGAATATCTAAACCACACAAAAAATCTACAAGAAAAGAAGGCTACAGACCAATTTCTCTTATGAACATAGATGCAAAAATTCTCAACAAAGTGTTAGCAAATGGAATCCAACAATGTGTGTATACATACACATATATATATATATATAAAGAATTCCATATTGTGACCAAGTGAGATTTACTCTGGGTATGCAAGGCTGGTTCAACATTCAAAAATCAGTCAATGTTAAAAACATATATTTTTAATAAACCAACAAATGTAATCCATCATATCAATAGCCTAAAGAAGATAATTCACATGGTTATATGAATAGATGTAGAAAAAAGCATTTAACAAAATCCAACACCCATTCATGATAGAAGTTCTCAGTAAACTAGGAATAGTGGGGAACATCTTCAACTTGATAAAGAGTATCTACAAAAGATGTATAGCTAGTATCATACTTAATGGTGAGAGATTTCAAGTTTTCTTGCTAAGATGAAGAACAAGCCAAGGATGTCTCCTCACACCACTGGTTTTCAACACTGTACTGGAAGTCCTGGCTAATGCAATCGAAGAAGAAGAAGAAATAAAAAGTCTACATGTTGGTAAGGAAGAAATAAAACTATTTTTGTTTACAGAGGACATAGGGATCCAGATACATTGGAATTCTCTGTCCTATCTGTTCAATTTTGCTGTGAATCTAAAACTGCTCTTAAAAGTAACATTTAATAATTACAATTTTAAAAACTGGCCGGGTGCAGTGGCTCACCCCTGTAATCCCAGCACTTTGGGAGACAGAGGTGGGTGGATCACGAGGTCAGAAGATCGAGATCATCCTGGCTAACAGGGTGAAACCCCATCTCTACTAAAAATACAAAAATTTAGCCGGGCACAGAGGCGGGCGCCTGTAGTCCCAGCTACTCGGGAGGCTGAGACAGGAGAACGGTGCGAACCCGGGAGGCGGAGCTTGCAGTGAGCCGAGATACCACCACCGCACTCCAGCCTGGGGACAGCGAGACTCCATCTCAAAAAAAAAAAAAAAAAAAATTACAAGCTTTAACAAAATAACTCAGAGAAATTCAAGTTCCAAATCATATTTTAGAGTAGTTCTGTTGCACTTTGTCTCTGGAAAATGACATTAATCCTTTTTAAATATATCGTGGATCAAAACAGCTCTTTTGTGTGTCCCACATTATAATCTTAATTTTTACAGCCTCCCTTTTTCTTTCATTTATACTTATGTTATCCAATATAGGATCTAGACATCAAGCAAAGGAAAAAAATGGGTTATTCAAATATAGTAGTGTATCTATCAGTTAAATTCTTTCAATATTAATAATAGAGTAGGTTTATCTAGTTTAATATAAGAGGTGAGATTGTGGATGAACTACTGTTTCAGCACTGATACGAGCCATAGATGTCCTATAAATGCAAAAAAAAGTATTCAGTGTTTATTTTTTCACAAATTATATTATATGGTTACTGTCTCACAAATTATTTTTACTCTGTGTTTATTATTTTCTAAATGATATATTATTAATTCCCGGAAAGTGATAAACCATACTATTTGAATCACAAAAGAGCTGACTGTATATGCAGTAAAACTTTAATGGCATAGGTTTAATTTGTACATGTGTCTTATGGAATCAGTAAACAATATTATACATATTTATTGACCATCTATTATGTGATAAAAACTAGCAAGCCACGTTGGATACAGTGACAAATGGAGCTCAGTTTCTGTCCATAAGAAACTCATAATCTAATGGAGAAGGCAAAAAACAACAACCAGAAAAAGTATTAAAATAGTCAATGACAAACACAAAAAGAGAAATATAACGTGAGAAAGATACAAGGGAAGGCTCAACCACAAGACAGCCAAAGAGTGTTTCCAAAAGCAGGTCCTCATACACAAAGTCACAAACTTATGAGACATCATGGCATGTTCAGGAGACTGACTTAAGTTTCTATACACACAGATAATTGTGTGCTTGAAGAGATGTGACAGGAAATGAGGCTGGAATCAAATCACAAAGTGCCGCAGGTGCACTGCTAAGACATGTGGACATTCAGAGAAAAATAAAGATCTATTCAAAAACTCTGATAACTAATAACTAAAAAGATGATTCAATGGAGGGTTTGGAATATACGAGAGGAAATCCTCCAAAACGTAAGAGAAAAATAAAGATAAAAATAGGGGGAAAACGTATAGCATCAATCCAGAAAATAAAATATTAAACCAATAGAAATTTGAGAATAAGAAAATTGATATGAAAATAAAGGGAATCACTGAAAAAATAAGAAAATTACATTTTCCACAACTTGGGAACCTCTAAGCGATAAGAAAATGCCTACCCAAGTACCCAAATAATTGGAAAGAAAAAAATTAAACCTACACTAAATAACTATATTGAGACACATTCCCATAAAATTTCAAAATAAAATAACAAAAAGGAAGCCTTCGCATCTTCCCAAGAGAGGACTAAAGTCACATAGAAAAAATAAAAGATGCCAATACTAGAAGCCAGAAGACAATGAAGCCATGCTCTCAAAAATCTGAGTGAAAATGAGATTCAGTATGGATTTCTGCCCTTATTTAAACTAATTAGCAAAAGGAATATATAAAATAAAAACATTTTTCAATAGGTAAATCTTTATATATTTGCTTGCCATGGGCCTATTTGTTTTCAAGAAACTACTAGAAAAGCATGTGCCACCAAGAAAAGAGTAAACCAAGAATACGAAAGACTAACAAAGGGGCAGAAAGGCAAGAATTTCCAAGACAAATGCTATACCACTGCCAAAAGAGTTGATGAATCTGAATAGAAGAAGAGATCAGAGAGTTCCAGGAAGAGGTCTCCAGTAAAAAAGTGATTGAACTGATGAATTATTTAGCAAACTTGTCCATATAGAAAACCGCATTGGAAAACATTTTACAAAAATTATACTGCAAATAGTTATTCTAATAACTATTAGAAAATTAAATATGAGGCATTATTAATAAGCTCATATAAGAAAAAACAAAATTATAGACACTATTTGGAATAGAAATAAACTATTTAAATTATCGTAACAGTGAAGCTACTAAATATGCTATCCAAATTTTTATGTATAATTATATTGTGATAAGATGATTAGAGGAAGAGAAGGTATAAACTAAAATACTCACGGAACAAAAAATTTAAAGTCTAAAGTTAAGTTTTTAGGTTGTAGAATAAGAAAACTACTTACAATTACAACAGTAATTGTAAACATCTAAAAGGGCAGAAGCTGTTTGCATCTGGAGAGCTGTGGAGAAGGGTACTGCTGGGTGGTGACCAGGACCATTATTATTATCGTTTTTACTATGATGCCTTTAGTATATATGACTTTTTTTGTATGAAATATTTTTAAACAAAAAAAAAAACAAATTTTTATTTTTTAAGTAAGTGGTTTTAAAAACACACAGAAACCAATAGAAGCAAATGTAATACAGAAGCTAATAGGCCGAAGCTAAATATCTAGATGGATTTATTCATGAAAAGAAGCTAATTACTGCCTTGACAGGAGCAATTTCAGGGGAAAAGTGAAGATAAAGTAAAATTACAGTAAGAGTAGATAGAAGCCGTAACTTTTATTCAAGTTTGAGAAGGGGAAAGTATGGCAGTAGCTCATTCATTCACTCATTACTAAATGAAAAAGATAACTTTCCTATTCTTCTAAGAATTCTAAGGTAGCATCATAATTTGTTTCATTTTATTTTCAAAAATCATTTCAAGATAGGACATTAAGAATCAATTCTGCATCTCCTCCTGTATCAGCCCACAGCTTTGCTGACCCTTCGTGTTTTGCCCCCCACACACAATCCCACCTGTTGCCCATTTTCCTTGTTTATCTTTGTGATTTGTCTTGTTTTTTTCAACTGGATGAAAGACCTAATACTACCCACAATAGATATTAAAATGTTAGACTGTTTTGTCAAAATTTTATGATTACCATGTGCAAATATAAACTTTGTGTCTCCATAAATTTAGAAATATTGAAAAATCACAGCTGTTTGCAATATAGCAGACTGAATTTAAATTGAATCATAGCCAAGTAAGCCATTCTATATTCTATCTCAAACAAGGTCCACATAAACAAAAACACTTTAAAAAGTAATTTATTTAAACAAGTGAATTGCACTGCAGAGAAATCATGGCATTCACTCACAACCTGCTTTCCTTTATACCTGTTACAAAGGAACTTCCATCAAGTACAACAAAAGTTAGTGGGTCTATGCCAAAGCTAACAAACAAGTAACCTTATATATTTTTAGTAAAGTACACCCAGAATCAGAAAATCATATGACATTTTTCTTTTAATTTAGAAAATCTAACTATTAGCTATTCAAATGTATAAACATTATAGCAAATAGCACAATTGTTACATTAGAATTAATATAATAAATGACCCTCCTATAATATTTTAAAACAAAAATTACCCTTAGGATTCTTAAAATTAGGACAAAAATAAGCAAAAAAGAATTTTGTATAAGATAACCTATAATTTTACAATGTATAAAATTATAAACAAAATTTATCAAACATTTTGGTTAAATATAAAGAACTGATTACAAGTACACCTTATAAGCAAATGTCTCTTTTAGAGAGAACCAATCATTCATCAGATAAGAATTTCATGAAAAATTTCTAGCCAGTGTTCCCTGTATTCCCTGCCCCCTTTTGTCCTTTCTCAGCTTGTCTATTCTCATCTCATTGAAGTTCCCCTTGGAAACTTTTATTGAATTGAAAGAATTAACAGATACAGCAGCTAGATCACACACCATTTTAAAAACTTTCTCTGAGCCTTTGTTAATGAATAGCATGGTACACCCCAAACATCATAAAGCATCATTAAGAGAAGAAGGAACATTTACCTGATCTGCCCAGTGCTGAACTCCAAGAGTAAGACGACCATTTTTTTGTAGATGTATCTGAGTAGCATCCATTATTATTTCAGCCTCTGTAAAGAAAAAATGGTACAGGATATAAGCAAGTATGACCATGTGGGCAACACAGCACTTAAACTAGGGAGGAAGAGGATATGCTTTGTTCAGCACTTTCTTAACTAGGAAAAAATGTAAATTAATCACTACTTGAATACTCTTGTATATGGTTTATAGTTGGCTATGTATTTAAATTAAATAGGGAGTAAACTCTATACCATTCTAATTTACAGTGTGGGTTCAGTTCCCCTCAATTTTTTTGGTAGCTTATAAACTAAGCATGTATTATCAAAGTAGGCTACAGTCTGTTTTAGGAAATTCTTTATCCTCTTCATCTCATGCTTGTTTACACCTTCTTTAGAACAACAACAAAAAAAATCTTTCTTTCTCCTCTCAGTTCCTTGGTGCTGATAACCTTCTTGACTCGTCCTTATTGCAAGAGATAAGACTTGATTTTTAGTTTTATTAGTCCTCTAGTGTAGAAGGGATTTGATTTCTAGAGGTTACCCAGTGTTATGGCCTGAATATTTTTATTCTCACAATTTTCATATGTTGAAATCCTAACCCCCTAAGGTGATGGTATTAGGTGATAGGACTTCGGGGAGGTGATTACCGCACAAGGGCAGAGAGCCCTCATGAATGAGATTAGTACCTTATAAAAGAGGTCCAAAGGAGCTCAGTCACTTCTTCCACTATGTGAGGGCAGCATAAGAATGCACCATAAATAAATCAGAAAATAGACTTTAACCAGACATCAAATCTGCCTTCATCTTGAATTTCCCAGTCTCCAAATATATTTCTGTTGTTTATAAGGCTATCTAATTTATTGTATTTTGTTCTTGCAGACTAAAAGAACTAAAACATGCATCATCCATTCTCCTTCCTAACAGCATTGCCATTTCCTTTTGGGAAACTGTTCATCTCTCATTGTGCATATTAGTATAGGAATCCTTTCAAAGTCCCCTGTACTGATCAGCTAAGACCCAAGTCACATCAACAGATGTCTTTGTGAGGTTTGAATATTGGACAGAGAGCTCCACAGATTTAAAAATGGCTGGTGTGCACTTGATCCAGCTGCTCCTCCCAGGCAGAACAGTACTGCAGTTATGCACAGTCAGCCAGGGCAGTCTCGTTCCTGTCCTGGGGCCTGTACTGCATTCACTGTGTAACCTTGAACAATTTACTTAATTCTCTGTACCTCTGTTTCTTTAGCTGTAAACAAGAACAATAACACACATCTTAGGCTTATAGTAAAGATTTAATGAGACAATTCAAGTACTGAGAACAGCTCTTTTCACCTATTAAGCACCCAATAAATGTAGTCCATTAAGCCTGGTTCTCCAGTCTTACAAGAAATTTCTTTTTGGCTTAATTTAGTCCTGGTTCGTTTTGTTACTTGGGACCAGTGAACCCAAGCGATTTATTTGTCATCTTCCACAGTCTTAGATGAGGACTTCTCCCTCCAACCCATCAGACCATGTCCTGGCCAGACAAGCCTGAGCACCCCAAGAGAAGGAATAGACCAAGGCAGTCATTATCTGCCCTCTAAGGACAACTTTGAGACCATGAGGATGATAAACTTAATTTTCACTTACTCATAGCCCTCAATAACGTTGTCTTAAAGTAGAAAAAAGCTAGACTCCAATTGGAATACCAGCAAGAACATTTGCTTAGGTAACAAGATGAACATTAAAACTGTGGCACTTTAAAATTTTCTTACTTTAAAGCAGCCCCTGTTATACATACAGCTGACAAGGATTAAATTACAGCAAGTACCTTGATAAGTCAGCTGGAACTCTCAAAAGGACAAATCATTTTGTACACATTATATGACTGATTACTGCATGTGATCAATGTTAGTGGTCAATTCTCAAAGCAATATTAATTTGCATAATTACTGTGTATAGGTAAAAGTCTCTAAGAACTTAACTAAACTGGCATAATAAATCCTATCGAAATTTAGCTATTGAACATATTACATAAAATATTATAAGAATGCTGCAATGTAGTTATAAAAATAGCAAATGCCCTTTGCCTTTTAAAAGATTGCTACTTATGACTTTAATGCTATAATTACATAGGGCCTAAATAAACTTTATGACCTTAAAAAATTAGAATCTCAGCTTCAAGATGGCAGTCTAGAATTATTTTATGCTCACCTGCTCCACTTAGAAGAACCAAAATAGTGTACAGACAGTTACACTTTGAATAATTATCCAAGAGAGAACACTGGAATTTAACAGAAAACTGACAGAGAAACACCAAAAGCAGGGAAGGAGAAGAAAAAAAGGCAGTCTGCTTGGCCAGGATCAATTGGGAGCCAGAGTGACTTCCCAACCTTGGGATAAGACTTCCAGCATTCCACATCCCCACTGTGGAATTGCGTAATCCTGACCACAGGACGGCCCCTCCACCCTCCCAAGCTCTGAAACTAATATAGGGAGCTACCAGGAGACCATGATATGGCACTTCTCCAGGAGAGAAGCTCCTGCTGGGTCCCACACCCTTTCTGAGACCCAAGCAGCTACAGCAAGGAGCCGTTTTCAGTCACAGCCTTTGTCCTAGGACCCAGCATTAGGGAAACTCATGTTCTATGGCTGTTGTCCCAGGGACAGAGGCATTGGAATAACACAGGCTGTCACTGCTGGGACTGCAGGATGAGCTGTGAACAGACTTTCTCAGCAGAAGCTGAGAATCAAGTGGGACATGGGCTACAGCTGCCAGCGCTAGGAAGCGAGCATTGGCGGGACTGAAACTGGGACACAAGTGGGGCATAAGTTGCTGCTGCGACTTAGTTGCAAGCTGGAAGAGTGCTCTTATAGTGGGGAGTTAGGGACAACCCCACCAGCACTCGGGCAAGAGAGGGATATGCATTCCCCTACTACCGGCCGAGGCTATGGACACTGAGGCAAGCCCCACCCACTCCAATGGTATGGCCTCAGTGCTGCTCCTACTGCCCATCGCCCTAGCTCTCTGCCTGGAGCCTGAGAATCAACTCTCTTCCACACATCATGGCCAGTGTGTGCTCTCACCATTGAGAAGCCTGAACACAAGTCAGTCAAGACTGACTTCGCATTTCCCTCTGAGACAGAGCACATAATCCAGGGTCTTGGATAATCCAACCCAAGCCACCACCTTGGGCACTTGAGCATTCCTTCTGGGTACCTGAAGTTGGGTCTAAACTCCCAGCTACTACCACCTCAGATGGCACCTACCTGCAAGCACCAACTCTGAGCCTGGAGACTGGCACACCCAACCCACCACAGCTACTGCCAACATCGAAACATGCTGCTCAGGACCCAAGGAACTGTCTTGTCACTGCTACTGCCATTGCCCATGACACACAGGCTGCCCAGGGACCTACCTCACCCACCCACCAAGTCCACTGCTTCAACTGCCAACATCCAAGCAAGCCACCTGGAGGTTCAAAAATTTCTCTGAAAAAATTTTTAAAAATTGAAATAGTATTCAGCATCTTCTCTGACAATAATGGAATCAATGCCAAGAGGAACTTTGGAAGCTATGCAAATACACAGAAATTAAATAACATGCACCTGAATGACCACTGAGTCAATGAAGAAATTAAGACAGAAATAAAAAATTTCTTGAAACAAGTGGAAATGAAGACACAATGTAACAAAATCTATGGGATACAGCAAAAGCATTGCTAAGAGAGAAGTTTATAGCAATAAATGCTTACATTAAAAAAGTAGAAAAAAAATCTAATTATTTTCTAATTGTTGTTAATTCTAACAACACTTAGAAATATATGTTAAATATAACACTTTGGGAGGTCGAGGTAGGTGGATCACCTGAGGTCAGGAGTTTGAGGCCAACCTGAACAACATAGTGAAAACCCCTCTCTACTAAAAATACAAAAATTAGTCAGGCCTTGTGATGCATGCCTGTAAACCCAGCTACTCGGGAGGCTGAGGCAGGAGAATCATTTGAACCCGGGAGGCAGAGGTTGCGGTGAGCCAAGATCACAGGATTGCACTCCAACCTGGGCAACAAAAGCAAAACTCCATCTCAAAAAAAAAAAATCAATATAAAACATTAATGGAATGAAAAATTGGTTTCTCAAAAAGATAAACAAAATTGATAAACCTCTAGGTGGACTAAGAAAAAGAGAGAAGACCCAAATAAACAAAATCAGAAATGAAAAAGGGGACATTACAACTGATACCGCAGAATTATGAAAGATCAGAGACTATTAGGAACAACTATATGCTGACAAACTGAAAAATCTAGAGAAAATGGATAAGTTTACAGAAACATACCACCGGCAAAGATTGAATTCGGAAGAAATAGAACACCTGAATAGATCAATAACAAGTAGCAAAATTGAATCAGTGATAAAAATCTCCCAAAAAAGAAAAGCCCAGGCCCAGTTGGATTCACAACCAAATTCTACCAAATATATAAAGAAGAGCTAATGGCAACCCTCCTAAAACCACATCAAAAAATAATTTAAAAAGGAAAGAATTCTCCCTAACTTATTTTAGGAGGCCATCGTAACCCGGATACTAAAACCATACAATGGTACAATGACAAAGACTACAAGCCAATATCCCTGATTAATGTAGATATGAAAATCCTCAGCAAAATGCTAGCAAACTGAATCCAATGGCACATCAAAAAGATAATACACCATGATCAAGTGGGTTTTATTCTAGGGATGCAAGGATGGCTCCACATACACAAATTGATAAGTCTCATACATCAACAGAATTAAGAACAAAAACCATATGATCATCTCAGTAGATGCAGAAAAAGCATTTGATAAAATTAGCATCCCTTCATGATAAAAACTCAACAAACTAGGCATAGAAGGTACCATACCTCAAGATAGTAACAGTCATATATGACAAACCCACAGCTAACACAATAATGAATGGGGAAAAGTTGAAAGCCTTTTCTCTAAGAACAGGAACAAGACAAGAATGCCCCCTTTCACCCCATTTATTCAACATAGTACTGGAAGTCCTAGCCAGAGCCATTAGGCAAGAGAAAGAAATAGAAAGTGTGAAAGGAAAATAAATCTTGGGGCCCCCAAATCACTAAGCTAAAGGGAAAAGCCAAGCTGGGAACTGCTTGGAGCCAACCTGCTTCCCATTCTATTCAGTCACCCCTCTGCTCACTGAGATAAATGCATATCTGATTGCCTCGTTTGGAGAGGCCAATCAGAAACTCAAAATAATGCAACCATTTGTCTCTTATCTGTCTCTGACCTGGGAAACTGCCACCGCCCCCCCTCCCCGCCCCACTTTCAGTCTTCCCACCTTTGCTTTGAGCTGTCCCACCTTTCCAGACCTAACCAATGTTCATTTTGCATTTGTTGATGTCTCCCTAGAATGTATAAAACCAAACTGTGCTCTGACCACCTTGGGCATATGCCATTAGGACCTCCTGAGGCTGTGTCACTGGCATGCATCCTCAACCCCAGCAAAATAAACTGTCTAAATGAACTGAAATCTGTCTCAAAGTTTTGGTGTTCACAAAGGCAAACAAATTTGAAAAGAAGTCAAATTGTTTTTCTTTTTTGATGATATCATATAAGATCATATATCTTATATCTAGAAAAAACAAAGGACTCCACTAAAAACTCCTATATGTGATCAATGAATTCAGGAAAGTTGCAGGATACAAGATCAACATACAAAAATCAGTAGCATTTCTATATATCAACAATGATCTAGCCAAGAAAGACCTCAAGAAAGCAATCCCACTTACAGTAAGTACAAGAAAAAACAAACAGCTAGAAATAAATTCCACAAAGGGTGTTACAGATCTCTACAAGGCAAATTACAAAACACTGATAAAAGAAATTGAAACTGACACAAACAAATGGAAGAAAACATTCCATGCTCATGTATCAGAAGAATTAATGTCAGTAAAATAATCATATTGCCCAAAGCAATCCACAAATCAAAGCAATCCCTATCAAAATACCAGAACCATTCCTGACCAAAAAAATAATCCTAAAATTCATATGGAACGAAAAGGAATCCAAATAGCCAAAGCAATCCTAAGCAAAAAGAACAAAGCTGGAGGTATCACATTGATTTCAGCAAAGAATTTATGACTAAGATCGAAAGCACAGGTATCAAAAACAAAAATAGCCAAATAAGACTCAGTTAAACCAAAAACCTTCTGCAAAGCAAAAGAAATACTGAACAGAGTGAACAAACAAACCTCTTGAATGGAAAAGAGTACTTTCCTGTGCTGGATGCTTCCTGCCCTAAATATTGGACTCCAAGTTCTTCAGTTTTGGGACTCAGACTGACTGGCTCTCCTTGTCAGCTTGCAGACAGCTTATTGTGGGACCTTGTAATTTTGTGAGTTAATACTTAATAAACTCCCCTCCTATATATATTTGGTCAAGTGTTGATTTGAGGTCCTGAATATCTTTGTTAATATGCTGCCTTGATGATCTGCCTAATACTGTCAGTGAGGTGTTGAAATGTCCCGCTATTATTGTGTGGGAATCTAAGTCTCTTTGTAGGTCTTGAAGAACTTGCTTCATGAATCTGGGAGCTCCTGTGTTGGTGTGTACATATTTAGAATAATTGCCGCTATTCCGTTCCCATATGAAGTCAAACATAATTTTTAGCACTGGCATGCTCTATAATTTAGCTTGTAGAAAAGCAATTACCTTGTTTCATCTCCTCTGTGTTTGGGGTGAAGAGTTTAGTCACTGTTTTACTTAAATAATAACACTAGTGTCTTTACTGGTATTCTTATCAATCAGCAATTCAGATAGATGTCTCTCTCCTTTTTAAAATCTGAAATCTAGTGTCAACTCATTTCAGCACTTTTATTTGGCTTCCAGTATATAAAAATGGATTATTAATATAAATACTCATGCTAATATTCTTTGAATATGAGTTATCTGAATTGGATAAAACTTTGGATTCCTTGCTTTCTGAGCTAGCTAATAATAAATAAATTAGGGAATGTTTGGGTACCTCAGTTTTCTGTTTCTATATAATCAATCTTTATGTGAAGGAAGCTGAAAATGCTGTTCTAAGAAATATTGCAGATAATTTCACTAACTCAGATTTTAGAACCAAGACCGGTTGATTCTGATCACTCACTCTGTAGTGGGAACTTCTATAGTTATATGAAGGAGGTTTCACATTTTTGTAGGAGTCACATTTTTAGCTATGGTACTGGAAATTTAAAAAATCCTCCTTATCAATTACAGAGATTCTATTAATTTCTTCTCTAATAACAAATACAGCTAAAAACTGCAATCAATCATGGTCTTTTAAATTGTTAATAGCTAGATCTTTTTTTCTTTTCTCTTTTTCTTTTTCTTTTTTTGAGATGGAGTTATACTCTGTCGCCCAGGCTGAAGTGTAGTGGTGCTATCTTGGCTCACTGCAAGCTCCGCCTCCCAGGTTCACTCCATTCCCTGCCTCTGCCTGCCGAGTAGCTGGGACTACAGGTGCCTGCCACCACACCCAGCTAATTTTTTGTATTTTTAGTAGAGACAGGTTTCACCATGTTAGCCAGAATGGTCTCAATCCCTGACCTTGTGATCCACCCACGTCGGCCTCCCACAGTGCTGGTGTTATAGGCGTGAGCCACGGTGCCCAGCCTAGATCTTTTAAATTATTACATATTTTTAAATGATATTAATGAAATATCAAATTTATCAGTAAATGCTTTCCATTCAAATTTATTGACCTATAATAAATTACACAAGAATAGCTGAAAATTTTATTTTTAGCTAGAATAGAATCAATGGAAGACTACAAACTTGTGTAACTAGTAATGGCAACTGAGTTTATATTCCTTTGTAGATTAGTTTACCTTTATGTTGTGCAAGATCCATTGTTTTCCTATTACATTCATCAATGCTTTTGAGAAATAGTCAATGGAAATAAAAACCTAAAATAAATACTTATCAAATTTTAAAACAATATTCTGAAAGAACTTCTGATTTTAAAATATTTTATGTCTGTCATCATTTTCTAGGACTTTGCTCTCAGTAGTATCCATTTTTTCTGTAGATGTATATGCTAAATTGCTACAATTACCATACTCTGTTCTTCCTTTGCCATGTGACATCATAGCTTCTCTTACAAAGAAGTCCATAAATCTCCACCCCTTGAATCTGAGATGATTCTGTGGTGGCAAACACAATACAGTAAAAATAATAGTGTAGCAGTTCAAAGACCAGACCTCCAGAGGCCTTGCATGCTTCCTTTTCTCTTGACACTCTGTCCAGCCACCATGTGAACAAACCTGGGATAGTCTCCTGGATGATAAGAGATTGCGTGAACCAGGGCAGAGTCTATCTAGTTGTCCTATAAAAGGCCTCTGACATATGAGAAAGCCCAGCCAAGATCACCAAAGCTGCTGATCACATCTTGACTAAACATGTATGAAGGAGCTCATCCAAGAAGAAAAATTGTCCAACTGAGCCCAGCCTAAATTGACATCCAGCAAAATCATAAGCTAAATAAATGGTTTTAAGCTGCTAAGTTTTGAGATGGTTTATTTCATAGTAGCATCTATTTGATGCAATTAGATATGCATAGTCTAATACATTAGGGTTCTGGATGGATATGTCACTATGAAATAGCATTCTTAACGTATTTTTTTTTACTAAGGATAATTCTTGTGTAAAATGTCAAAAGGCTATGCTTTTTTTCTTGCCATTATCTAGAATTATGCACACTAAAGCATGTTGCAATTGTTTTACTGAAAATCATAGGAACATGCTCATTCTACTAATCACTCATTCTTTCTTTGTTTTCTCTATTTACCTATACTTCCATTCCATTTTTCTTCTCTCTCTCACATAAAAGAACATAGGCAACTCATTGCTCAAATAAACGTTACACTACAGAGGTAGTTTACTCCCTCCTTTGGCAAATTAGGTTATTTACTGATTTATATAGAAATTTATCAGAACACTATTTCCCAGACTTTCTCTCAAAACATTTAGTACAAGAATTTAACAATGTGCCACTTTGTGTATTCTGCCTTCCATTATTTATTAGGAATTCAATCGACTGCTCAGAAATGATGATGGAAAGCTCCTATGGCTTTCTATTATTTCCACTTAATGAAGCAATCCAAATGGAACAGAGATTGCCACTCTTTTGATTTCAAATGATTTTCCAGCAATTTCCATATAATTATATTGCCTGAATATACCAGACCTCTCAGGAACTATTCACTTCCTTGAGACTCATTTTAGAACATGTTCTTTCCTAGTCTTTTTCTATTGTCTTGTACATTTAGTTATCTCAATATACTATGATAAAAATGAAATCTTCAAATAGTATACAATTTTATAGGAAACATTCCAATTCAATCATATTATTACATGCTTATTTTCTTTATATACAAAAACTATTTGAGGAATCAAACTGAATTTTCTTGGCCATAACTTTTAATCTCAGATTACTAAGTTTTGCTAAATAATAGGTACCATGGAAGACTCTCTCAGTGCAATGGTTCTAAATGGTTGCTGAGCCCCAGCTAAAAAGAATAACATATATTTGGTTATATTAATTTTTCTAACCAATAATTCTGAGCAAATACTTAGTATTCTGCATATTACTAGTTACTAGGAGTAAAAAGAGAATTATTTTCTTTGAGATGCTCACCATATATGAGAGAAAATAATATGCATAAATTAAAAGCATATGTCATACTATAAGGAGATTAATAAAAATTAGAAATAGTAAAGAAAATGGAGTAAATCTTCCTGATAAGTTGAAAAACCTTTATGAAAGAAGACACTTTAGGCTAGATAAGTCAAAGAAATGTAAAGGTTTATAAGCAGAGGAATTATTTCAATAGCTGCCTATTCATCCCATTGGCAAAAGAGGTTTTCTTGCCCTATGGTTGTAGGAACAATTGCATATATATTCCCAACACTGGACAAATTAGATCAACAGCAGTTATTAGTCACAAATACTCACATCTAGGTGGAAGGGGACACTGTACCACACAGGGATTGTGCATAGGAACAGAGTGAACAACCAGGGGTCATGAAAGATGGGCTTTGTGGCATCAAAAGGGTGGGGTACTCCTCTATTTCCTGTATGAAAATGTGATTTCCTTATTTGAATAATTTCATAGTTGTCAGGAAAATGAAGCCCACAATACAGAGATGAACCAGAACTATGCCTGATCCTTTGATAGCTAGGGTTAGTTATCTAGGGGGCCTTATCTGTGGAGGCAGAATGTAGAGGGGAACTTGCGGTTAGGACATTCAAGCCCTCCTGATTTTACCAGATATCAAGGTAGTACATAATTTTGAGTATTAATTTTAAGTCTTACACCACAGAAATGAATTTACAAGACCCAGAATTCTAAATATTCTTGCTATTTTATGACAATGCTGAAAAATTCAGCTGCAAGACATAGCTGGGAAGGAGATAGGATGGAAAGTTTTACACATATATTTAATGCGTCCAACAGATTTTTATGAAAACAGTAATTCTATATGTCTTC
Source organism: Macaca thibetana thibetana (assembly GCF_024542745.1). Classification (NCBI taxonomy): domain Eukaryota; kingdom Metazoa; phylum Chordata; class Mammalia; order Primates; family Cercopithecidae; genus Macaca; species Macaca thibetana. Next base: position 73,785,126 of record NC_065581.1, on the reverse strand, counting down.
TTCAAAATTGTATATCCAGAATCTAGACAAATCATTGATATTGTAGGAATTCTCAAAAAATGTTTGGACTTAATAAAAAAATGTTGTGGCAAACTTTTGTTGGCACTGAGATGCACAGGTAAATAAAACCTGTCCCTTTTCTAATAGGCATATTGTCTAGAAAAGATAGAATAAAATACTGTCAAATAAGTTAAGCTAATTATTAAAAGCATACACAAATATTACGTTGGGGAGACATTTTTACAGATACTGCAGGCTAAAATACAGGTTTACATTTAATTCCATAATCAATGGTGAAATTAGAGAAGTTTTTAAACACTGTAATGACATAATTATATTTGTTATTTAGGTAGAAAACCCTGATGGCGAAAGCAAGTTTTAACTGAATTGAGAAGAACCTGAAAGTTATGTAACCATGGCTTTTATGAGTCAAAGAAGAGACATTATGGGTATATGAACTATAATAATGACATTTGGCATGGGGAAAATGATAGATTCGGTAATTTCAATTTTCTGCAAGATAGAGAACACACAGAGAAGTAGTGATTGACATACAGTATAAGAATCCATCCCCTACAATGTGTGCAAAGGAAATTAATGACTGGCTAGACCCTGGAAAAGTTTAACACTTTAAATCAATGGTGTGAAAAAAAGGTGGGTATGAAAATCGGAATACTTGGATAATAAATACTAAACAATGGAACTTTCCACTTCAGTGTACAGAATGCCTGGCAGGCAAGTATTTACCCTGTTAGCCAAATAAAAGAAAGAAATGACAAAAGAACAACAACAACAATGTGTTTATCTTTAAACTGGTCTAGAAGTAGGATCATGCATTTTTGCCTTAGTATATGCCCACATTCTGAAATTTGAGATGTTTCCATTTCTGGGGAAGTCAGTAGAAGACAGACACCAGACAAAATCTCTAAAAATAATATTTTTAATTAAAAATGTACACGCGGCTGGGCGCGGTGGCTCACTCCTGTAATCCCAGCACTTTGGGAGGCCAAGGCAGGCAGATCACAAGGTCAGGAGTTCGAGACCAGCCTGGCCAATATGGTGAAACCTGTCTCTACTAAAAATACAAAAATTAGTCGGGCATGGTGGTGGGCACCTGTACTCCCAGCTAACTAGGGAGGCTGAGGCAGGAGAATAGCTTGAATCTGGGAAGCAGAAGTTGCAGTAAGCCGAGATTGTGCCACTGCACTCCAGCCTGGGTGACAGAGTGAGACTCCATAAAAAAAAAAAAAAAAAAAAAAAATGCGAAAATACCAAACATTAAAGATACTGGATACTATAAATAAAAAGGTTAAATTAAATAAACAAAAAATGACTGCAGATTCAAATATTACAATCCAGGGAATAGCACCAACTTAGAAGAGTTTGACACCCAACTAATAAGAACATAGAGTGAGAAAACAGAGGGAAGACATTTTCAAATAAATTATAGAAAACAATATTCTAGATCTGAAGTTCCATGTGAGTCTTTAGACAAATGCCAAGCCTGTGAGTTGTAAATTGAATAATAAAAATCAAGACATCGATGCAAATTATTGTAAATTTCAAAGCATCACATATAAATAAAAAGTTCAAATGCTTTCAGAGAGAAAAAAATCAGGTATCGTGGATACATTATAACATAAGAATATTCTGATACATCAGAATAACATAAAGCTTCTTAACAACAACACTAAGTACTAGGGGTCATGAGGAAAAGGAATCAAGGGTGTCTTCATTCCACATTTCATTGAGGTTGGGTCTTCTGCTCTGGCCATGGAATATGATTGTGCCACTGATTGTCCTTTATTTCTCTATCATCAGTCATTTTTTTTTAAATTTCAACTTTTATTTTAGATATAGAGGATACATATGCAAGTTTGTTACATGGATATATTGCACCCAGGTAGTGAGTGTAGTACCCAATAGATAATTTTTCAACCCATACCCAACAGTTTCCAAGTGGAGAATTAAATTAAGAACTCAACCCCTTTTACAATAGCTGCAAAAAATAAAATAAAATAAAATACTTAGGAATATACCTAACCAAGGAGTCAGAAAACCTCTACAAGGAAAACTACAAAACACTGCTGAAAGAAATCATAGATGACACAAACAAATGTAAATACATCCCATGCTCATGGATAAGTACAATCAATATTGTGAAAATGACCATACTGCCAAAAGCAAGCTATAAATTCATTGCAATTCCCATCAAAATACCGCCATGATTCTTCACAGCAGTCTTCACAGAACTAGAAAAAACAATTCTAAAACTCATATGGAACCAAAAAAGAGCCCACATAGCCATAGCAAGACTAAGCAAACAAACAAACAAAAAAATCTGGAGGCATTACACTATCTGACTTCAAACTATACTATAAGGCAGTGGTCACCAAAACAGCATGGTACTCGTACAAAAATAGGCACATAGATCAATGGAACAGAATAGAGAACCCAGAAATAAATGCAAATACTTATGGCCAACTGATCTTCAACAAAGCAAGCAAAAACATTACATGTAGAAAGGACACCCTATTCAACAAACGGTGCTGGGATAATTGGCTAGCCACATGTAGGAGAATGAAACTGGATCCTCATCTCTCACCTTATACAAAATTCAACTCAAGATAGATTAAGGACTTAAACATAAGATCTGAAACTATAAACATTTTAGAAGATAACATTGGAAAAACCCTTCTAGACATTGGCTTAGGCAAGGATTTTATGAACAGGAACCCAAAATCAAATGCAATACAAACAAAGATAAATAGCTGGGACCTAATTAAACTGAAGAGCTTTTGCACGGCACAAGGAACAGTCAGCAGAGTAATCAGACAACTCACAAAGTGGGAGAAAATCTTCACAGTCTATACATCTGACAAAGGACTAATATCCAGAATCTACAACAAACTCAAACAAATCAGTAAGAAAAAAACCAACAGTCCCATCAAAAAGTGGGCCAAGGACATGAATTGACAATTATCACCAGTCTTGAAATTAATTTTTAAGAACTCTCAGAATCTGACAATAGGGTAATGCTATCCATAATTTCAGTGATGAGTTTTCATCTTTTCATTGTTTTCACAGGGACTTAGAGGAAGAGTTGGGAGAATTCCTAGGGAGCCATTTTAAATCAGATGCCTAAATAAAGCACTTTATAAAATGCCAACTCAAATAACATACTTCCGCAGGATTTTCTAGTCTCCCTTTATTGCCCTCCATTGGTGGAACCTAACAGGGAGAGCGCTGATAAGCACTCTTGACAGCAATGTATTTTGCAAAGTCCCAGCCTCAGCATCACAAAGCAGAATACAGAAGGGTGAATTTGGAGCTGAGTGACAATAGCTAATGGAAGTCTATCGTTTTGGCTACTTTGCACCTTTACACATATAACAATAGCTTTATGCTTTACAAGATAAGATGTAACTATCCTTCACACAGATTAATTTCAGTTTTAAATACTCTCCCCCGAAAAGGAGGCGCAGTGTCCCAACTGTCATTCTGTTCATTTCTAATAGACAGCTTCAGTGTCAATATCTGGGCAATGTCAATTCTCCTCTAATTCTGTCAACATTTCATCTGAGTATTAAGAAACTTAAAAACTTAATTGTAAAATTAACCATCAACGACAATCTTTATGTAAAATTAGAAGATGAAAGAAGGGAGAAAAAATTAGTTCATATGTATACACATATGATAATCACAGAAGGAAATACGTACAGCTGTAGTAGTCTTAATTCTGTATCTTGCCATGAGTATTGTTGATATTTATAACCTCCTTCTTTCACAAACCATTCTGTATTCCCTTTGTAGCTGGCCAGCACCTTAGTGGGTTGAAATTCTTTACTTGGTCATTTAAGACCCTAAAGCGTCTGAAACCTCAGTGGTCTTGCAAATTTTGGATTATTTTAATTTTCCATTAATATTTATTAATACATAGGGCAACCCAGAGGACTCCCTTGGGTTCATAGGTGGTGCTCCCTGGCCCATTGTATAGCCACAATATTGTTTCCCCTTGATAACTTGGACCCATCACTTCATCCAATATTGTAACTCACTAAAATAGTCAGGTGAAAGTCTCAACTTCCATTTTAATGGGACCATTGTGCATCAACTGGTGGAAGCAATTTTTTTTTCCCTTGGGAACTAAGACCTTTGAATCAGCAATGCTCAAAGTTACAGAGATGAGAAGCAAAAGTTCTGCAGGTAGGTTAAGGATAATAGTGAAGGAAGCCACTCTCATTCCACCCTGGGAAAAAAGGAGCTAAAGTTGCCATGTGATCAATTTCTCTGTCAGTTGCAAAGATGAGGGGGAATAATACCCAAGGGAAAGAAAGAAGACAGACAATTGTGGTCTAATCAACTTACAAACAAGCTGATATCTCATTATCTTGGTAAATAAACTAATGACATTAAATCGAAAGAAAATCTTTATGGATACTTTTTAAAGGATTTCCTTGTCTTTGGTTTAGAGTTGCTTATGGTTTATAAGCAATTTATGAATTCATGAGTCACGGCTTCCTAAAGAATGACACAGACTTCTGCTTCATCTGTGCCTTTTGATTGATTGTACCCTTGAATTTATTAGTAAAGCAGGTTGATTGTACCCTTGAATTTATTAGTAAAGCAGGTTACTGGGTAATATCTCTGAGCCTGATTAGATAATTCAATTCTTTGTGTTAGTTCACATCCCTTGATTCTTAGACCCATGCATTAAAGCCATGGGATAAATAGCACCATATATTGGTCACTAATTCAAAGTCAATACTACGATCAGCAAAGTAGATCTACATAAACAAATTCATTTTTGGAGTGGGAAGCTATTAATAGATGTTTTCTATAAAACAGAATTAAATTTGTAATATATTAAACTGGAAAATTTTAGATACAGTAGTAAAACTCAATTCCTATTCTATTTCTCTTAAGTTTAACATTAAAAAATAGAAGTAGCACAATGTATCTTCTATGCAGGGAGAATAGCTGACAGCAAGTGCTATGCCCTAGGACATGACTGTTCAAATCCTCTGGGATTGTTTTCTACAAAACTTGTCTAAAAATGAAGATTCTGACATTATTGAGGCAAAACTAAATGGCAGGTATAGATTTTGAAAAATGGTCACTTGTCACCCATCACTTCTTCCCAGGAGCAGCACATGACTTAGGTCAAGGGTCTGTTGATGTGTCCAAGTATTGCTTAAGGTAAAACATGCTTCTTATTAATGAATGGATAACTCATTGGAGTTCTAATTAAATTTACCAAATTAGCAATCACATCACACATGAACATGAATAACTATAGCTTAATTGGATCTATTGATATTAAAACATTAATCAGTTTATCACTGAGAAATTTTAATGAAAAATTTTCCTAGTATTATATTTGGTTAACCACAGGGATATAGAGTGACACTGTCCTTTGTTTTTCTCAGGCAGTGGCTTTTACCTATACTAAATGTCTGACTAGGAGAAAGCTAGAGGAAAATTATGTTACAAAAAGTGGTGTAGCAAGACTTACCTTGACAAGGAGGTTTCTCAAATTGAAATCAATGCTGGTTTGTAGACCTTGAATGATTATCCATCTTTGTACTAATACCTAAGGATGTATGTGAGCAAAACAAATCAACACTACTTAGGTTGACATTGATTCTATTGTCAAATCTGTGGCTAAGAAGCACAATAGAAGATCTCCTGCCTCAATATTATTCTCTATAGTATAAAGAAAAAAATATCCACAGGATCTGCGTCTGTCTTGGTTAAGGTTTAGGGCAAGAAACAAGACATTATTTTTTAAAGCAGGAAGCAATTTAATTAGGGAATTACATACCTAAATATCGTAAGAACCAGATTCTAGATTGGAACTCTTAGAATGAATACCAGAACAATGTGGAGCCAATGCCCTGAAGTCGTAACCATACAGAAACTGAAACCAAAAATGCCTATCAGCCACTAATGCTTCTCACACCCAGAATAAAAAATAAAATAAAATAAAACTTGAAACTCAACCCTAGGGTTTAGGAAGTAGGAGCAAGAACCATCACCACTGCCACCACTGCTTCTTTACACCTGAAAGCTAGAGACAGATCACATGGAGGCAAGCAAACATGTGTCCATTTGCTGGTCAGCAGTAACTGTATCTAAATGGTGGAAACTAATTCACAAGAAACCTAGTTGCAAGAGAATTTGGGAAAGGTCATTTCCAGCTTTCTAACTTCTCCAACAAGAAGTATATAAAATAGAAGTTGAATAGAACAATCCAAAGCAGTCAAAGAAAATCAAAGAATTTCAGGTATTTTATGGATAAATGAAAGAAAAATAAACATCTGTTCTCATCTAAAAAGAAAACTAATAACCTAATTATCTATCATATAACCAAAGTTATAGGTTTACAGGCAGCATCATTTGCCTAATAGCATCAACAAAAAAGATAAATATTTAAAAGAAAGAGAATAATATTAAAAAAAAAAAAAACAGATCCTATGATTTCATGTGCCTGGTTACCCTATTACATTTACAGAGAGTTTACCTTTACTACTCCAGGGGAAGATTATCTTGTAAAAAGTTCATCAGAGCAGATTTAAAAGAGCAAAGTGGACTATATGATATGAATTTAGCAGCTTTTCTACTAACCGATGTGGGACTAGCAAATTTATTATCTTTGTCATGTTTTTAAATAACTGCTGCTTCTTTACATATGATTTTTTCATTTCTAGTTTTGTCTTTTCTATTGATTAGTCTCACCAGAAGTTATATTCATTCTATTTTTAAATAATTGGTTTTATCTTTGTTCATACTTTCAAGGATATATTTGTTTTCTATTTGTTAATTTCTTTTATGGTATTAACATTTTTCTTTTCATTATTTCACTTTTGGTTCTTTTTCTTCCTTAAGATAGAAAATATTTCTATAACATTTTCTATTTTAGTTTTTTTCTCAATTTGATTTCTTAGCCTCTATTTTCCACCCTCATTCCTTCTTTAGAAAAAAAAAATTATTAAGATAATACTTTAATCCCATAAGTTGCCCATTTATATATGTTTCAACAAGTATTATAATTTTTATTATTTTTCAAAATTAAATATTTTCTAATTTACCTATTTATTTTTCCCTTGATCCATTGTTACTGAAACTCTAGAGGTTTCATTTAGGTCCTGCTGCTCACTGTAGAGCAAGCCAATCACTGAGGCAATGAGTATTGCCAGGGAAGAAAGCTTTACTTAGGTCCTACAGGTGAAGAAATGGAGATCAGCTAGGGAGGGGTAAGGAAGAAGAATTGGCTAACAGTAAGCAGGTAATCAGTTAGGCAATAATGACAGGTGAAGGGTCTGGCCATCTCATTGTCCATATTTGATGATCAGTAAGTTTCAGTTCCTTGATACCATCTGGCAGGCCTGAAACTTGGTTTCCTGAGAAAGGAACTCAGATAAGACAAATGTAACAACTGTAAGACTGGGAGGGTCAATTCCTAGGTTTATTCAGAATAAATCATAAACATCAGTTCTATGGGACAATTGGGCCAGTTCCACCATGATCATTTGAAATATGCCATTTAAATATCTGAATATACAGAATAACACCATTTTTGTAATTTATTTGTAGTATATATAAACTTATTTCCATTTTTATAACTCAAAAATGGCAGTGTATTGGTTCTGTCTATAATTGTATATCAATCAGACAACAATGATGTATAATACTGGCACTTTATTATTTATTCAGATTATAGCCTTTTCTGTCATCAATTTTTGCAAAATGTTTACAAAATTTGTAAAGCATATTTATTCTTCAGTTTTGGAGTACATGGTGCTATATATGTCCACTAGAATAAAACCTGTTAATGGAGCTGTTTAAATCTTAAATCCTTCTTAATTTTTAAAAAGTAATTTAATCTAGTTTTTTCCCTAAGAATGTAATAATGGATATATCTATTTTTCCTTGAAGTTATGTAGATTTTGCTTTATATATTTTAAAGCTATATGTATTGAAACTTTTTTTTCCAAAATAGTACCCTCTTTTTATCTTTTAATATTTTTGCTTTAAAATCTATTTTGTAAAGTATGAGTATGGTTCCAATGGCCATCTTTAGTTGATTTATACCTGATGTAGATTTTTCCACCCATGTATGTTGAATCCTCCTTTCATGTCATATTTCAGCTATATTTCATATAAAGCAGTTTAATTGATGTTTGACAATGTCTTTTATTAAGTGAGTTAAGACCACTTACAATGATTATGTTGTTCTCCAGGATTTCAATTCTAGCTTGATTTTAACCCTCCAAACTAGATATATTTATTATTATTATACAACAAATGTTCAGTTTACTCAGAAACATGCCATTTTTTTTGTTGATGTTTCCTTTTAGTATGCCAGATCTGTGATCTTTTCTCCCCTGCAAAGGGTAAAAGTTCCTTTAGGGAGAATTTGTTGGTAATGAACACTCGCAGTATTTGCTGTCTGACAATACCTTTATTCCAGTGTCATTATGATATGGACAGAAGGCAGGAGGGTGGGAGCCCTGGTGAGGGCTCCACCCTCAAACTGGAACCTGTGGCCCTAAATGAGAACAGACATTCCGGTTTTCGCACATGATACAGTTTGGCTCTGTGTCCCCACCCATATCTCATCTTGAATTGTACTCCCGTAATTCCCAGGTGTTGTGGGAGGGACTTGGTTGGAGATCATCTGAATCATGGGGGTGGTTTCCCCCATACTGTTCTCATAGTAGTGAATCAGTCTCATGAGATCTGAAGGTTTTATCAGGGGTTTCCATTTTGCATCTTCCTCATTTTCTCTTGTCCCCACCATGTTAGAAGTGCCATTTGCCTCCCGCCATGATTCTGAGGCCTCCCCACCCATGTGGAACTGTAAGTCCAGTTAAACCTCCTTTTCTTCCCAGTCTCAGGTATGTCTTTATCAGCAGCTTGAAAACAAATCAATACAGTGTCTGAATGTTGCCTTCTCCAAGACCACTCTGGCCCACCGCACCCCCATCCTCCTATCCATAAGAACCCCAAACCCCAAGCTCCATGAGCAGAAGTGTGGCGGAGAGGCAGAGCAGCAGAGCAGTGCAGCAGAGAAGGAAAGAAGAGAAGAAGCATCTGAACGGCAAGAGGAGTTCAGCTAGGGATGATGTGAGATGAGTCTGGCCAGGGACTACCGAATTCCAGGGGAAAAATATCTTCACACTCCATCCCCTTTCCAGCTCCTCATTCCCGAGAGCTACCTCCATCACTCAATAAAATGTCCACATTGACCATCCTTCAAGTCCATATTACCTGATTTTTCCTGGACACCAGACAAGGACCTGGGTACCAAGAGGGCAGAGTGTAAAAGCCTGTCACCTTGACTCTCCACTGAGCTGGTTAACACTTAGCCCTCCACTAATGGCAACTGCTAAAAGAGTATTAATTGTAACACACCCCTAGATACTACAGTGGGGCCAGAGCCCAAAAGCACTAGCCTCCGCCCGGGCCGCGGCGTGCTCCCCTTCACCTGCATGCTCCACCTCCTTCAAGGGGTTTGAGTGCAGTGACCGAACAAAATGAGCCATCAACCAGGACAGGTCCCATAAAGGGGTCCAGGGAAGTCTTCCATCTCAATTATTGAATGGTACTCTTTCTGAATTTACATTTATGGGTTGAATGTTCTTTCTCAGCACATGAAAAATATTATTGCCATTTCCTTTCAGCTTCTACTGTTGAGATGTTAACAGTCAAATTTTAAGTAATCAGTCTTGTTTTCTTCTGGTTGGTTTTAAAACTCTTTCCTTTGTCTTCTGGGTTCTTCGGTTTTACTACAGTCTACGTATGACTTTTTAAAAATTATCCTGCTTGAGATATGTGAACCTTTCTGAATCTGTAGATTTGTATCTTTAACAAATTCTAGGGCAGAAAAGCAGCTGTTATATCACATAATACCAGCTTTCTGCCTCTTATTATCTCCTTCTGGAAACCTTTTTGACGTAGAGTGGACTGTCTCTCTGTAATCTAGATTTGCTCAAATTTCACCTTTGATTTTTCCACTTCTTTCTCTCTCATCTTCATTCTGAATAAATTTTCTCTGCTCTCTCTTCCATTTAATTAACTACAACTTTAACTCTGTAATAAGTTGCTCTTCTTTCAATTGCTATATACTGTCTTGATTTCTGGAAATTCTATTAGATTCTTTTTTTAAAGAAATCTAGCTGTGAATTTTGGCAGGCTTTTATTTCGCAGTCATACTTTAAATTCCACCTTTTATTCTTTAAACACAGTAGATTTACTTTATATTTTTTTATTTCATCATTCCTACACCTCTTATCTCTGTAGGGGCCTGATCCTGCAGCTTGTTATTTCTGCTAAATCCTGCTTGTGGTGGATTGTTTCTTCATATAAGAATGTACCACATTTTACTTATCCTTTTCCTTTTTAATGAACATTTAATTTGTTTACAATTCATCTATGTTCTTATCTCCTTTAGCAGATGTGCTAATCTCTTTTGCAGATACCTAGAATCGAAACTACTGGTCACAGTGTATATACTTTCAGTTTACAGCCTCTAAAATGACGGCAATACATTTGATCCCCACTAAAAGTGTAGCAGAGTTGTTGTTTTCCAGAAAATCTCAAAACCTGACACTGTTAGAAATTTACATTTTTCCCAGTCCTATGGGTTCCAAAATAAGTATGTAACTATTTTTACGCTTGTAGTCCCCTTATCACAGTAGCATAACACGTCTTTTCAAATGGTTATGGCCATGAATTGTTTTTTAATTTTTTTTCCATTTCTCAAAAAAACAAATAATGGTTGTTATTCATTGAGTAGCATGTTGTTGTATACTAAGATTTCTAGTGAAAACTCATATGTGGCATTGTTGATTGAAAAGAGATGCATATGCCTTATGTTCAGACATGGAGATAGCACTGTTGCAATATTTTTACTTTATGATCAACCAATATTAAAAATTTGCATGAGGCTGGGCACGGTGGCTCTTGCCTGTAATACCAACACTTCAGGAGGCCAATGTGGAAGGACTGCTTGAACCCAGGAGTTCAAGACCAGCCCGGGAAACATGGCAAGACCTGGTCTCTATTTTCAAATAAAAAAAGAACTTGCATGCCAAGAAACATCATTCTTAATTCTTCCACTCCCAAAATCTCTACTAATTATAACCATTCTGTTCCTGCAGTAGCACACGGGAATAATATCACAGTAAGTGGCAAAAAAATAATTTGCATGTGTTTCTTGAATGCTCTGTGAAAACAAGACTCTATACATAAAATACAGGATTTCATTTTTTGAAAAGTCACATGATGACTCAAACAAAGAGAAAGAAACTTTAGATGAATTTAGACACCATCGTAGTTTTTACAAACCAAATTTAATGTCCTGAATTTAAGGCATCAAGGAATGCTCTATATTGCTAATGCCATATTATAAGATGTTAAAGTGCAAATGCAAAATCTCAAGGTATTATATCTGGTTTTACAAATGGATATTATAATCGCTTCAAAGGTTTTGGAAAAGAACAAGTAACAAACCCAAGGCAACAATCTGCTAGTCTTACAGCAATTAACATAGCCACAAACTAATTAGCTCTAATGTGAACTGTCGGAACTATTTTTAGACTGATTACTGAGAAACATCCGATTACTCCAAATGCCTGCACACTTTCAGTGATTTACCTGGTCACTTTGAGAAAAACGTGCTTCAGTAGAACCTAAGAACTACAAGTACTAAAAACTCCAAAGAAATTATGAGAGGGTTCTCTTTGTTTAACAAACTACTATTTATGTATATGAACAAAGCTATTCACTATGACATTTAGTAAAACTAAGGGTTTATGTTAGCTTAATTGAATTCATTTCTAAAATCAGCAACAACCAATGACAAATTTATTAATAAAGGGCCTGTTTATACATCTATTGTGAAGGTTAATTATTTGATAGTTTAAATAAAACTCTGTGCTTTGACTATTGCTCTTATTACAAGCATATATTTAGTAAGGCTGAATACTTGCCAAATATATAGAAAACATATAATTTTGTAGATGTTTGTGAAATTCAGGGACATTAGCTCTTACTGATACGCAGTAATGATTGTAATAAAAGAGATGTCTAGTACAAAAAATAAAATATAATAATTACGATGAATAGGTAAATTACAATTTCTTTAAAAATTATCTAAGAGTTGTTAACCCATGTTATAACACCCATGGTTCTTAGTCATGGTCATCAAATTATTGTTCACATAATTAGCTGTAGAAATGCCACAGATTTGTTTGGTAAGTGTGAATAATAGTTGATAGTGCATACATGTGTTCATAAGCTCTGTTGCCAGAGTGGGCATTCAGAAAACACTGTTGCTAGGCAACAGGCTGCCCTCCTAACTATTGCCAGCCATTTTGAAAGATCCAGTATGACTATGAAAAAGTATGTCAAGAATGTAAAAAAATCACCAATATTCAATCATCTGCAAAAAATGAAATTATTACTTGAAAAACAAATGAATATAGAGGACAGACTAAATTTGCTATTAGGTTGGAGGCACAAAATTAATGCCCAGGTTATTGGTACTTTATTTCTTTTTAATACCCATTTTTTTTGCAAACACACGACTATTATAGGAAAAATATATATATTTTAATATAGTGGTTCTGTCATCTCTGGTAAGTCCAGTTTGACATGGAATGAGTATAAGAAAAAGCATTCTAATGAATCTCACAGGATTTTGCTTGAAATGTAAAAAAAAAAATAATGAATTGACAATAAGCCAAAACAAAGAAATAACCACTATAGCACAGAAGCAACTTGAGAGGCTGTTACAACTATATACTCATACTTCACCCCTTCAAAACTCCATTTTATAAATTAAAAAGTTGAAGCTCATAAAAATTAGTGGTACTCCATCACTGGTAAATGGCAGAGGTAGAATTTGAACTATGTAATATCAAAACCAATGATCTTTTTTTTTCTTTTCTAAATTCCACAAGGCATCATAGAACTCAAAGATAGCCAGAAATATGTTATATGTGATAGAGCATTAAGAATTTGTACTCACCTTATGTAATCAACACAGATTTTTACTTATGTCAATAGATAGCAAACAGATTACTTTTGAAACAAAACTATGTAAATGGTATTTCTTTTGGACACTGTGTTAATTACCTCCATGTTGTCCATGTAATTTTAAGAAAATAAGGTACAAGTCTTCATGTCTCAGTTAATTGTACAATGCTTCTTTCACTCCTTCCCTTAGCCAAGGTTTTCTCTCTGTGTTTTCATTCTGACTCACTGGGGAGATATAAGCTGATTTTTGGCTCACAGGTTTGCATATTCAGTCATAGAAATGGACTGAGTTACATTTTGTTATTTCTGGGTTTACAGTGCCTGGCCCATGTAAGTTAGACAGAATGCAAGATTCAGACTAGAGTACACTTCTATAAAGAAAAAAAAATGAACCAGTTTATCCCTATCAATGAAAGAATAGAGTGTCACAGGCTACACATTGGCATCCCAGTCGCTTGTTGCATTCAGATATATCAAAAACATTAGTATATTTTAAAACATTTGTATTTGTGCTAGATTGAAAAGAAAAACAAAATCTGTCCATTTGTTTCTGGCAATTCCTATCACCAAAAAATATTTTAGTAATTACTTAAAATATTTTATAGTCATATTTCTGAGCTTTTACTTTCTGAAACCTTTGGAACTGTGACAATGTAGGAAATCTCATTTTTTCTTCTTTCTTTCTAACATCTCAGAATATCCTAACGAATTTGGGATAGTAATTTCAGATTAAATCTCATGAGACACAAGCTGTGGTGGTAGAAATTCTAAAAATATGACAATCCCACCAATTAAAAAAAACCCAAGTGACATTTAAGAATACAAAGTGATGAGGTCAGGAGTTTGAGACCAGCCTGGCCAACCTGGTAAAACACTGTCTCTACTAAAACTACAAAAATTAGCTGGGCATGGTGGCAGATGCCTATAGTCCCAGCTACTTAGGAGACTGAGGCAAGAGAATTGCTTCAGCCCGGGAGGCTGAAGCTGCAGTGAGCTAAAATAGTGCCACTGCACTCCAGCCTGGGCAACAGAGCAAGACTCCACCTCAAAAAAAAAAAAAAAAAAAAAAAAGAGAAAAAAAAAAGAATACAAGTTTAAGAATAAGCCAATTCCAGACAATAATTTACCCATTACACCTTAATAGTCTGCTAACTAGTAGTTGTTTGAACACTTAAAACTCAAATATTCAACAACTATTACTTGTTTGTATAACAGATTTAGAAATATCTATTCATCCATGACTGTAAAATAGAGCCATAAATTGTATCTACAAAAACATTTTTTGTAAACATATTTTTTGGTTACACATATTCAAATATTTATATTATTCTATTAAAGCTAATAAATCTATCCTATAGTTTTTGAAAGAGAATCTGGAGTCTTAAGAAAAAGCACTGGCTCCAAAACAACCATTGTGGAGATTTTACTATGTACAGTTAAATTAACATGTTTGAATATAACCTAATTTAGGGTGAATTATAACATAGACCATTGTGGAACAGGAAATATTATATAAATAATTTTGCAAAGAAAATAAATTTTTAATGAATATCTGTTTTCTAATTTGTAGGCCAAATCTGAAAAGTTGTACATTTATACAGTTTTCCTCAGTAGAATCACAACATAATTTTATGTTGATAGATTAAGAAAAAGAGATCATAATATTAGTCATCAAATACTGTACTGCAGTTTGCCTACACGTATTCACATTTAAATTTAAAACAACTCTATTATTTGCTCCATTTCACAGGCTTACAAATGATAAATAAATATCCCACAATCACATTGATTGTAAATAGAACAATCAGAACTTAAATTCATGCTAACTCCTGAGTCAGTGCTTTCAACCACCATAAATCAATTTCCCTGGAGTACTTAGGCAGATAGTACAGCAAAAGAGATCATTATAAGCATTTCTATATTATTTAACAAGCTATATTATAATAATATTTTCCATAAATTTCAAAAAGGTATTATCTTTCCCAAGCCATAAACTGGCATTGCAAGTTATGTAATTAGATAGATGAATGCAATTCAATGCCTACTTATTCAGCAAAAATATATTTCCCCCTGCCTGTTCCAGTCTCACATATTTCACATGACAATACTCCAAACTACATAGAGTTTAAACACATAGCAGGAAAGTGCCTAGAAAAGATAAAGAAGTCCATTCAATATAGATTTAATTATAAAAGCATTTAACTGTACTGGTAGTGATCATTACATGGTAGTTCACACATTAAATGGAGAGCCTGTTAGGAAAGATAGATTACCTCAGAACTGAAAGTCATTTACATGTCACTAAATTGTTAGACATCTTACATATTTCAAACGATTATTTCTTAAAAGTCAAAGACCAGGTCTGTCAAATCCCTCAATACTAGAGCCTGGCCTAAAATTCTTCGGATGTAACCTAGTTAAACATGCACACCTACATTTAACACTTTCCTTGCACTAAGTTCAAAAGAGTATAATATTCAATGATACAGCAGGTGATAATGACACTACTACTAAAAATAACTACTTGCATTTCTAATAGATCCATTTTATATTCTATAGCACTCACTAATTGAATAAACTATTTCAATTTGTTATATAATCATTTTTTTAAAATGTCATTTAAACTCCATAATATACACTTCACACTGCACTGTTCTAACATCATTAATGGCAAGACACAAACTCTCAGGGGTATATTTACAGAAGAAATGAGATAGTACACTCAGTATATGAAGGTTTTGTCATTGAAAATTACTTTAACATATGGAAAAGTCTTTCAGAAATGTTTCACAAGAATTGGAGTCAAATCAAGTTCTTAAGAGAGAGCCAAGTGTCAAACCATTGTGACCAAATATCAACATAAAGGTAAGAAATTAAGGAACAGGATGGTAAGCCAAAAGTTAAGGCAAGAGTGAAATGTTAAGTGGAGCGGTGCTGCAAAATATCTAGGGCATCTACCACTCACCTACATTGTTAGTCAGAAGACAAGTTTCAAAAATATACAGGGCTGCCTTCATTCAAGATATGGCAGAGCAATACCATTGGTGATGATATACTGCATTAAAATGTGCAGTCTTATAGGACCTGTACTCAGCTCTGGATCAAGTGGACTTGATAAATATCAACAGCTCTCTCCATCCAAAAACAAAAGAATATCCATTATCATCACTGTATGGCACTTGTTCTAAAATTGGCCAAATATTTGGAAGTAAAACACTCCTCAGCAAATGCAAAAGAACTGAAATCATAATAAATGGTCTTTCAGACCGCAGCACAACCAATTTAGGACTCAAGATAAAGAAACTCATTCAAAACCACACAACTACATGGACATTGAACAATCTGTCCCTAAAAGACACTTGGGTAAATAATAAAATTAAGGCAGAAATCAAGAAGTTCTTTAAAACTAATGAAAACAAAGAGACAACATACCAGAATCTCTGGAATGCAGCTAAAGCAGTGTTAAGAGGGAAATTTATAGCACTAAATGCCCACATTAAAAAGTTAGAAAGATCACAAGTTAACAACTTAACATCACACCTAAAAGAACTAGAGAAATAAGAGCAAACAAATCCCAAAGCTAGCAGAAGACAAGAAATAAACAGGATCAGAGCTGAACTGAAGATGACAGACATGAAAAACTCTTTAAAAATCAAGTCCAGGAGCTGTTTTTATTTTAAAAAAAAATTAATAAAATAGATAGACTGGTAGCTAAACTAATAAAGAAGAAAAAGAGAAGAGCCAAATAGACCCAATCAGAAATCATAAGGGGGAATCACTATTGAAATCACAGAAATACAAACAGCCATCAGAGAATAATATAAACACCTATATGCACACATACTAGAAAACCTAGAAGAAATGGATGAGTTCCTGCAAATATATACCCTCCCAAGACTGAACCAGGAAGAAGTTGAATCCCTGAATAGACCAATAACAAGTTCTGAAATTGGGGCAGTAGTAAATAGACTGCCAACCAAAAAAAAGTGGACCAGACAGATTTATAGCTGCATTCAACCAGAGATACAAAGAGCTGGTACTATTTTTACTGAAACTATTCCAAACAATTGAAAAAGAGGGACTCTTCCCTATCTCATTTTAAGAGGCCAGCATTATCCTGGTACCAAAACCTGTCAGAGATACAGGAAAAAAGAAAGCTTCAGGCCGATATCCCTGATGAACACCGATGCAAAAATCCTCAACAAAATACTGGCAAACTGAATCCACTAGCACATCTAAAAGCTTATCCACCACAATCAAGTCGGCTTCATCCCAGGATGCAAGATTGGTTCAACATACACAAATCAATAAATATAATTCATGACATAAACTGAACTAAAGACAAAAATAACATGATTATCTATATAGACACAGAAAAGACCTTCAATAAAATTCAACATCTCTTCATGTTAAAAACTCCCAATAAACTAGGTATAGAAAGAACATACCTCAATTTAATAAAAGCCATATATGACAAAATCACAGCCATTATTAGACTGAATGGGCAAAAGCTAGAAGCATTTCCCCTTGAAAACTGGCACAAGACAACAATGCTCTCTCAGCACTCATATTCAACATAGTAGTGAAAGTTCTGGCCAGAGCTATCAGGAAAGAGAAAAAATAATAATAACGGGTATTCAAATAGGAAGATGTGGGGAAAAGAGAGAGAGATCAGACTGTTACTGTGTCTATATAGAAAGAATTAGACAAAAGAAACTCCATTTTGTTCTGTATTTGAGATGCTGTTAATCTGTGACCCTACCCCCACCCTTGTCCTTGCAAGAGACATGTGCTGTGGTGACTCAAGGTTTAACGGATTTGGGGCTGTGCGGGGTGTGCTTTGTTAAACAAGTGCCTGAAGGCAGTATGCTTGTGCTTGTGAAAAGTCATCACCATTCTCTTAATTTCAAGTACCCAGGGACACGTACACTGCCAAAGATCGCAGGGACCTCTGCCTAGGAAAGCTAGGTATTGTCCAAGCTTTCTCCCCATGTGATAGTCTGAAATATGGTCTCGTGGGAAGGGAAAGACCTGATCGTCCCCCAGTCTGACACTCGTGAAGGGTCTGTGCTGAGGAGGACTAGTATAAGAGGAAAGAAGGCCTCTTGGCAGTTGAGATAGAGAAAAGCATCTGTCTCCTGCCCGTCCCTGAGCAATAGAACATCTCAGTGTAAAACCCGATTGTATGTTCTGTTTACTGAGAAAGGAGAAAACTGCCTTAGGGCTGAAGGTGGGAATGCTGCTCTTTATGCACTAAAAAGGTTTATGGAGATGTTTGCATATGCATATCAAGGCACAGCACTTTTCCTTAAACTTATTCATGTCACAGAGATCCTTATTCATATGTTTTACTGCTGATCCCCCTACCATGATCCTATTATCCTGCCATTTCTCGTTTTCTAAGATGGCAAAGATAATGATCAATAAATACTGAGGGAACTCAGAGACCGGTGCCGGCATGGGTCCTCTGTATGCTGAGCGCCGGTCCCCTGGGCCCACTTTTTCTTTCTCTATACTTTGTCTCCGTGTCTCATTTCTTTTCTCAAATCTCTCGTTCCACCTAACAAGAAACGCCCACAGGTGTGGAGGGGCAGGCCACCCCTTCAGAAGAGAGGAAGTCAAATTACCTTTGTCTGCAGATGACATAATCCTGTATCTAGAAAACTCCATCGTCTCAGCCAAAAGCTTCTTAAACTGATAAGCAACTTCAGCAAAGTCTCAGCATAGAAAATCAATGTGCAAAAATCACTAGCATTTCTATACACTAACAACAGGCAAGCAGAGAGCCAAATCATGAATGAACTCCCAGTCACAATTGCTACAAAGATAATAAAATACCTAGGAATACAGCTAACAAGGGAAGTGAAGGACCTCTTCAATGAGAACTACAAACCACTGCTCCAAATAATCAGAGGAGACAAATAAATAAATAAATTCCATGGTCATGGCTAGGAAGAATCTATATCATGAAAATGGCCATACTGCCCAAAGTAATTTATAGGTTCCATGCTATTTCCATTAAACTATCATTGACATTCTTCACAAAATTAGAAAAACATATTTTAAAATTAATATGGAACCAAAAACGCTCAAATGGCCAAAACAATCCTAAGCAAAAACAACAAAGCTGGAGGCATCATGCTGACAGACCTCACACTATACTACAAGGCTACAGTAACCAAAAAGCATGGTACTGGTACAAAAACAGACACATAGACCAATGAAACAGAACAGAGAACTTAGAAGTAAGACTGCACACCTACAACCATCTGATCTTTGACAAACCTGAAAAAAACAAGCAATGGGGAATGATTCCCTATTGAATAAATGGTGCTGGGAGAAGTGGCTAGCCATATGCAGAAAATTAAAACTGGACCCCTTCCTTACACCTTATGCAAAAATTAACTCAAGATGGATTAAAGACTTACATGTAAAACTCAAAACTATAAAAACCCCTAGAAGAAAACCTAGGCAATACGATTCAGGACATAAGCACAGGCAATGATTTCATGATGAAAATGCCAAAAACAGTAGCAATGAAAGCAAAAATTGACAATTGTAATCTAATTAAACTAAAAAGCTTCTGCACAGCAAAAGAAGCATCAGAGCGAACATACAACCTACAGAATGGGAGAAAATCTTTGCAATCTACCCATCTGACAAAGGTCTAATATCCAGAATCTATAAGAAATTTAAACAAATTTACAAGAAAAAAAAACAACCCCGTTAAAAAGTGGGCAAAGGACAAGACACTTCACAAAACATTCATGCAGCCAACAAACATGAAAAAAAGCTCAACATCACTGATCATTAGAAAAAAGCAAATCAAAACCACAATTAGATGCCATCTCATGCCAGTCAGAATGGTGATCATTAAAAAGTCAAAAATCAGATGCTGGAGAGGTTGTAGATAAAAAGAAACACTTTTACAATATTGGTAGGGGTTTAAATTAGTTCGACCATTGTGGAAGCTACTGTGGCTATTTCTCAAAGACCTAGAGGCAGAAATACATTCAGTACAGCAATCCCATTAATGGGTATAGACCCAAATGAATATAAATTATTCTATTATAAAGATACATGCATGTGTATGTTCACTATAGCACTGTTCACAATAGCAAAGACATGAAATCAACCCAACTGCCCATCAATGATAGACTGGATTAAGAAAATGTGGTATGTATACACCATGGAGTACTATGCAGCCATAAAAAGGAAAGAGGTCATGTCCTTTGCAGGGACATGGATGGAGCTGAAAACCATTATCCTCAGCAAACTAATGGCAGAAACAAAAAATCAAACACCACATGTTCTCACTTATAAGTGGGAACTGAACAATGAGAACACATGGACACATGAAGGGGAACAACACACAGTGGGGCCTGTCATGGGGGATGGGCAGGGGGAGGGAGAGCATCAGGAAGAATAGCTAATGGGTGCTGGGCTTAATACCTAGGCAATGGGTTGAACTGTGCAGCAAACCACTGTGACATGTTTACCCATGTAACAAACCTGCACATCCTGCATGTGTACGCTGGAACTTAAAAGTTGGAGGAGAGAAGTAGAAAGAAATGAGAGAGACAGAGAGTCAGCGATGGAGAGCTAGAGAGAAAGATAACCTTACAGTCAGAATGCTAGGCAACCTGGATATAGGAAACAGAACCAATACCATTAATACCACTGAAGGACTGTTATATGGCCAGAATGACACCATGCATAGAAAACTCTCTAGTATTGTTAGTGTCAGCATATCATAGATGCTCAGTTAATATTGGTAGCTGAATCTAAATTTAATAAATGCCTGTTTGGCTATCAGAATACCTGTCTTCCTCATCCAGTATCATTTACATTGCAAATATAACAAAAAAAAAAAACATAAGAAGAAATAACAAGAGACAACCACCGGACCTCCAGAGTCAGCTAAGACAGAAAGCCATGTGAAATACAGCCAGTATAGCTTCTAGCCCCTTCTTCTACTAACATAAATTAGGATTACTGTAGCTCATTTTTCTATCAGTATATGTTCTAGTTATTTTATGCTGAAAATTTTTAACGAGTAGAATAACAATCATCAACTTCATCATCATATATTCCTGATTTTAATCCTCAGTCACTACCTATTTATTGTCTGTAAATTTTAACAAATTGCTAACTCCTCTGAACAGATAAAATGTGGGCAATATTGCATACCTTATCAGGTTATTGAGCAGACTAATTTTCAGAACATAATATAGTGACTGTCATTTAGTACATTCTGCATAAATGGATGTCATATATAAATATAAATGTCAAGAAGTTGTGAAGTCCATCTCTCTAGTTTTCTCACTCAATTCTCAATTTTCATGCAGCTTAAGGATTTTCAATTGTGTATACTTCCTTTAAAATTTACCCATTTGTTAATGATACCATTTGAAATAAACCTGAATTCCATGAACTGTAATACAATTCAGAATGCTACAGCATAAAGTTGATAAAAATGTTTTCATTGGTGAGGCTTAAATTTTGATTTTAATGAAGAAACACGTTAGGATGAGTTGATTCCTGATTCCTATTTTTGTGCTTATTGTTATCTACTTATTATATCTTCAATTCCAATAACATTGGTTCATCAAAAACATTCAGGCCTAAAATGACAATAGCCCACTGTATTTAGCAACACAAATAAAAAGATAAATTTATAAGTATAGATTAAATAATGTTGTTACTCATTGATAAGAAATTAAAAATCAGCACCAGATGAAATATATGTAGTAAACTGTCCTCAAGAACTTTAGATTTTGTAGCACATAGACTCTAGCCCAAGAATAAAAATGAGAGCTGGGGTTTGAAAGCAAATGAGAAGAGAGAGAGAGAGGAAGGTGAGTTTAATATACTTGTCTTCTACGATTTTTTTTTTTTTTTTTTTTTTTTTTTTTGAGACAAAGTCTCACTCCATTGCCCAGGTTGGAGTGCAGTGGTGCTATCTGGGCTCACTGCAACCTCTGCCTCCCGGGTTCAAGTGATTCTCCTGTCTCAGCCTCCAGAGTAGCTGGGACTATGGGCGCATGCCACCACACCCGGCTAATTTTTGTATTTTAGTAGAGACGAGGTTTCATTTTGTTGGTCAGGCTGGTCTCCAACTCCTGACCGGAGGTGATCCACCCGCCTTGGCCTCCCAAAGAGCTGGGATTACAGGCGTATGCCACCGCACCCAGCCTATGATTTATTTAAGGCCCTTTCAGAAATTTACTTTTTTTCATGCTTAGTGATTTGAGACTATTCAGGGATAGGTATAAATTTAACATATAAAATATACTTTTCTGTGAGATAAATATCCTTGCTCACTCATTGGTTAAATTATACATTATTAAAAATGCCATTCCATTTTCCACCATTTAACTTTTACAAATGAAGAGCTGTCATTTTTTTATATCCTTCCCCTAAGGGCTACTCTGAATTTTAGCTCATTGGAATATTATACTTGGAATTTTATATCCAATAGCAAATATGACATAAGAACATTAAAATGATTTTAATTGTTTTTGTCACTCACTAAAACTTGTCTAGACATTGAGAGAAATAATGGTGACAATTTAATCATTAATAAACACATTAAAACATACAAATGACCAAACCCATAAATGAGGTATTTTCAGCAGTGATTCTTAGTGTAACTTTGGTTGAGATACTGAGAGAACAGACTGCAGTTACACTAGTTCAATGCTGCTTGACTGTTTGGAGGGTTTCTCTTTTTTCTTTTCTTTTTATTTTTTCTTGAGACGGAGTCTCACTCTATCGCCCAGGCTGGAGTGCAGTAGCGCGATCTCCGCTCACTGCAAGGTCCGCCTCCCGGGTTCAGGCCATTCTTCTGCCTCAGCCTCTCGAGTAGCTGGGACTACAGGCGCCCACCACCACGCCGGGCTAATTTTTTGTATTTTTAGTAGAGATGGGTTTTCACGGTGTTAGCCAGGATGGTCTCAATCTCCTGACCTCGTGATCCGCCTGCCTCAGCCTCCCAAAGCACTGGGATTACAGGCGTGAGCCACCGCGCCCAGCCTGGAGGGTTTCTATTTAATGGAAGCTAAGGGCTTTCTCTCCAGAAATACGCAGAGGAATACAAAATAATTTTACAAGGATTATTTTGGGTGGTAAGCTTGGTGGCAGGTATGGGAGTAGGAACTCAACCTCTAGTATTACCTCTCATCTGACTTTCTATTCTAGTTTTACAAAAATCTTCACAAAAATATCTTTTTATGAACATTGTAGATATTTTAGCCATTATATGCAAATACTAGTTTCATCTCTCTTCTTTTTTAAATTATCTGACATCCTTGCCAAATTTCTCATATTTTTAAAATGTAATCTATTCAGTTAACAAATATGCCCCCAACGAACTATTTTAGTATCAGTAAATAAGCAAAGTATAAATGTCAGGCTTATGCATGTGACTAGTTACATATATCCAAGACAATCTAAAATAAATGATGTAATTAAAAATGCATCTAGCGATTTCAGCTTTTTATAATTACACTCTGAGAAGATTTTTTGAAACTAAGTCACTTTTAAGCAAAGAAAACATATTCAAAATTTGTCTGAAAATTTTGTGCTCATTAAATATTTGTGGAATAGATTAATGTTACTTTTGGATTCTTTATTATAAGGTGTATGCGTGTGTGGGGGGAGCGTGTGTTTAAGAGACGCTTGCACAGCATTTCCTGTTTTTCCTGTTCACAATAATTTTTCTTGCTCACATTTAATGTTTTTATATATCTTACTCTAATATACCACCTATATTGTATTAAGATGTTATGAATAATTCAAAATAATTAGTTTTTCCACTGGGGTCAGGCATTACTTGAGTCTACAGATCTGTATAACATTTATAAATCCTCCCCATTTCAACAGCTGATATTGTGAATAATTTAACCTTTTCTTAGTGATTCATGTTCACCTTTAACAACATCAATAAATGCCAAGATTTCAAGCTTCAGGGGCATACCCTCAGGGGCTCTCAAGTTGTGTCTGATAGATGGTTTTTCCATATTAAACAACCACAGAAAAACTTTAAAATAATTTTGTCTGAATTTTACTGTTTGGTTTTTTTCTGTTCTCCTCATTGTTAGTTTGCTAAATATTCCAACTTTGGATCTGTCCTTGCCTACACCTGACAGTTCATTTTACCTTACTAAATTGCTAATCTTGTCAGCTTTCAATTAGCACACAGGGTACTTACGTGCAAAATTAGAGTAAATAAGTAAATTCTGAGTGAAGGCCTCTGAATAAAGTGGTTGGCAATTATACTTTCATTTTTGAAAATCAGTAACTGTTGTTCTGTACTATTGGGAGTTGCCAGACAGTTATATTCATGTGCCATATTTTACTGTAAATATGGTGACTATTGAAGAGACCCAATCTTATCTTTGGGAACATGCATTATGTACAAAGGTTATCTCTGTGTAGATCTGTGTGTACAGGCAAATAATCTTTGTATACAATGCATGCACACACAGGTGGTAGCTTTGAACAAAGGGGGCACTGGAAGATAATTAGAAGGCTGGAGGTGAGAAAAACTAGGTTAGTTCTCCCACCCCATAAATCTGCTTTAAGTGGCTTTGTTTCCTTTCAGGAGCTGCAACTCTTTTAACATTTTGGTTTTCATTTAACATCTTCACCCTCCTTGGGTCTAGTTTCTCCTAGTTTTGGGTTCTGGTAACACCATCTCTTCTTTGCATTTCTCCAGCCATAGGGGTACTATCAGTGTCCTCTTGTTAATAATCTCTGGAGATATGTGTCATGATATTGTATGCTTACAAGAACACAATCTGACGTGTATCGCAGTTTCATTCTACATACCCCAGGAGAAAGTGAGTGCCTTGAGATTATTTTTGAGTCTCAAGAATATTGGAAGTGAAGGTATATGGAGAATGACAGTTTTACAGTCTAGAGATTTCATTACTACCTCCTTCCACATTTAAATTGTAAATGTGGTCAGGGATCAAAGGCTGGAAAATAGGTTATAAAGACAAATTTAGACACAAATAGACAAGTCTGGCTTACGTGGTTTAATTTTTTTAAAAAGAGGATTGAGCAAAGCAGAAGCTGGATTGTACAACTGCCATGGTAATCGTGTCACAATACTTACAGGGAAGTTAATATATCCTGTAAGAACAAAAGCAACACAGCAATCTAGGCTAGATCTCTGTCAAGTAGGTTTGCCAGTGAAGATAGAACTTAACGTCCAAAGTAGAAAATTTTGAGAATAAAAAGGGGCACAAGAAATAATGCAATAAGAAAATTATACACTTTGGGGATATTTACATAGACACTGACAATTAGTTTTATTTTCTTGGTATACTTATACAATGATTCTATTTAAAAAAAGAATGGTTCTATTAAAACAGTTGCTCCATTTGACCCAAGTAATGGCTTCATTTACCAGAATGATTCTAGTCAAAAGCAAATTTTTGGATAAAACATTTTATAAAAATTAAAGTGCTATATATCTTTGTGTATCAATGTGTATTAAAACAAGATAAAGTCTTTGTATTGATTATAAGCAATTTTAAGTTTGGTATACATTCATCTACTTTAATTAGTTTTCTGACCTCATATGTACCAAATATAATGTCACAGATATTTTTTAAAATAATGTATTTTTAAAAAGGATATTATTTAAAATTTTTAATACAGTTTGCCTTCTAATTTGACCAGGGTTGAACTATATAATGTTCTTATATGTTGATACTCTCAACTGACTCTTTTCAGTATCCTAAAATATTTTTAAACACGAAAATTGTCTCTCTACAATTATTGATGTACCTCGTAAGCTCAGTGAAAATTCTACAAAATGAAGAGTTTCCAACTCTAAATTTTGATTAAATTGTGTAAATATTTCAGCCCAAGTATTTGTAAAGGTAGTCTTTCCTCTGTTCAAAGTATCTCTCTTCAACAAATGTTTTTACCATATAAAATTTACTAATACGTTATTTATATTTATGATTCCTTTAAAAATATTGCTAAAGCTAGATGCTACATTTTAACAAGGCACAGAATCTACATTTATCTAATTACACATAAATGCACCATCAAAAAGTCTTCCTACAATCAAGATTCCAAACCATAATTTTAGAATTTCAAAATTATACCTTCTGCAGATTCTGCCCTCTCACTGTCTATTTGTTGAGTTCTTCTCTTGATTTTGTAGGTAGAGATTTCAAAGCCTTTCTATTTGTAAGCTTAGTGTTTAGTAATCACAATTTGCTAAAATATTCAAAAATTAAAATTTTTAACACCCTACATAACTATTTTGATTAAAGATTTTCAGTTGATTTTGAGCAAAATTCAATAAATATTTACAAGGGTCACAAACAGGAAAATTAACAAAGTGTTTTGTAAAGTCAAATATTTTTAAAAACTGATAATAGCAAAGAAAGTATGTCTGTTATGCTACAGTATTGTGTATAGTTCAGTTACTATGTTTATATATAAAAATATTTTTTAAATTTTGTCAACTACAGCTGTTTGTTTGATCAGTAGACAATTGCAGCTTATTCAAATGCAGTTATGAACTATGTGCTCAGAAATGTCAATTCCAAGTTCATTTTTGATTCACGAATTTCTTAATTTAGCAGGAACATTGCTGGTACCATGATAATGCAGTGCGCCAAAATGCACATTCCTATCGTCACCACAAAAACAAATCTATCTTCAATTTTGAACATGTTCACCAAATTTACAATAGCAATCATAATAATGTCAACTATTTCATCTTCCACAGAGTGAACATCTAGATGTGTTTGATTCTGTAACCACAGAAGCAGCCCAATCTGGTTCAAAGTTTTGTAAAATGGTGAGTTGTTTTTCAGTTGCCATGAACCCCCATGTTTCAAGTTATGTAACCTGAGCAAGTCCAGATGAACCAAGCATGCCACCAGCAGTGGAACATAGGTGCTCAAAGAACAGGGACCGAATTAAGGAGACACTTTCATGACATGACCCTTGTTCCAATCAGGTTGAACCCGGGCATCCCATGACATGATCTAGTCAGAGAGTGCCTCCTGGCATCAACTCATTCCAAGATCCAGTCAGATCATGCTCATTACCCTCCAGCCATAAAATCTGCCCAGGCTTCAGCTCAATAAGACAGATTTGAGGCTGACTCCTCTCTTCTTGCTCAGCAGCTTTGCAATAAACTTTTCTACAAGAGAGAAATACTTCTGTGTTTGGCTTTCAATTTGACATGGGCAAATAGACAAAGTTTTGTTTGGTAACAATTCATTATTTAGAAGAAAAATTTGAACATTATTACAATTATCTAATTTCTATTTCATCTCTATTTCCATTTTGATTGACCTCTATTCTAATAATACTGATATAAATCTATCCTCTTAAACATTTGGTAAGTTATTCCTCTGCTGAAGAAACCAAACACAATAACAGCTATACATATGCCCATACAAATTTAGAAATAAAAACAAGCAAGTCAATATACAACAACTGTCATTTGATTTAAATGAAAGTTATAACTCAAAGATCAATGTATAAATTGACTTCCTACAACTATAGGTGTTATATCATTGTCTTCATGCATGGTCTTCTTAAATGATAACGTTTACAATAGGTGCTAATACTTTTGATTTTGTTGTATTAGATTCAGGAAGGTACATCTGCATGTTTGTTACATGGATATATTACACAGTGGGATTTGGGCTTCTACTATACCCATTACCTCCATGGTGAACAATGTATCCCATAGGTAATTTTTTGACATCATCTCTCTCCCACTCTTCCCCCATTTCGAATCTCCAATGTCTATTATTTCTCTTTGTATGACCACTTCTACTCATTGTTTAGCTCCCACCTATAAGTGAGAACATGAGATCTTTTCTTTTTTTAAAAGTTTTTTAACCTTTGTTGTAGGGTCAGGGGTACATGTGCAGGTATGTTATATACGTAAACTTGCGTCACGAGAGTTTGTTTTACAGATTATTTCTTCATCCAGGTACTAAGTCTAGTACCCAATAGTTATCTTTTCTGTTCCTCTCCCTCCTCCCCACTCTTCACTGTCAAGTAGACCCCAGTGTCTGTTGTTCCCCTTCTGGTTTCCATGGGTTCTCATCATTTAGCTCCCATGTATAAGTGACAACATGTGGTATTTGGTTTTCTGTTCCTGAGTTAGTGTGCTAAGGATAAAGGCCTCCAGATCCATCCATGTTCCCACACACACACACAAAAACGACCCTTTCTTTTTTATGACTGCATAGTATTTCATGGTGCACATGTACCACATTTTCTTTAACCAATCTGTCATTGATAGGCATTTAGGTTGATTCCATGTTTCTGCTATTGTGAATAGTGCTGCAATAAACATTTGTGTGCATGTGTCTTTATGAAAGAATGATTTATATTCCTTTGGGAATATACTCATAATGTTATTGCTGGGTCAAATGGTAGTTGTTTTCAGATCTTTGAGGAATTGCCATGCTGCGTTCCACAATGATTGAACCAATTTACACTACATGGACAGTGTATAAGTGTTCCCTTTTCTCTGCAACCTCACTGGCATCTGTTATTTTTTGACTTTTTAATAATAGCCAGACTGACTGGTGTGAGATGATACCTCATTGTGGTTTTGATTTGCATTTCTCTAATGATCATTGATATTGAGCTTTTTTTAATATGCTTGTTGACCGCATGTATGTCTTCTTTTGAAATGTGTCTATTAATGTTCTTTGCCTACTTTAACGCCTTTTTTTTTTTTCTGGTAAATTGTTTAAGTTCCTGGTAGATGCTGAATATTAGACTTTTGTCAGATGCATAGTCTGGAAATATTTTCTCTCATTCATAGGTTGCCTGTTTACTCCGTGATGTGCAGAAGCCCTTAAGTTTAACTAGATTCCATTTGTCAATTTTTGCTTTTCTGGTGATCTTGGCATCTGGTTCTTGGCATCTTCATCATAAAATCTTTGCTTGTTCCTATGTCATGAATGGTATTCCCTAGCTTGTCTTCCAGGATTTTTATAGTTTGGGGTTTTACATTTAAGTTTTTAATTCATCCTGAGTTAATCATTTTCTATTTCTGAGTTATTTCACTTAGGAAAATGGCCTCCAGCCCCATGCATGTTCCTGCAAAAGACATGATTTCCATTCTTTTTCATGTTGTGTAGTATTTCATAATGTACAAATGTTATATGAATATGGCTGCAATAAACATAGAGTACAGGTGTCTTTTTGATACAGTGATTTCTTTTTCCTTGAATAGATACCCAGTAGTGGGGTTGCTGGCTTAAATGGTAATTATATTTTTAGTTCTTTGAGACATCTCCATACTGTTTTCAATAGAAGTTGTACTAATTCACACTCCCACCAACAGTGTATAAGCTTTCCCTTTTCTCTGCATCCTCACCAACATTTGCTGTTTTTTGACTGTTCAAGGATAGCCATTCTGACTGGTGTGAGATGGTATCTCATTGGGGTATTAATCCGCATTTCTCTGATGATTAGTGATGCTGAGCATTTTTTCATATGTTCATTGGCTACTTGTATGTATTCTTTTAAGAAATGTCTTTTCGTATCTTTTGCGTATTTTTTAATGATTTGTTTTTCTCATTGAGTTTTTGACATGCTTACAGATTCTGGATATCAGTCATTTGTTGGATGCATAGTCTGCAAATATTTTCTCCTACTTTCTAGGTTGTCTGTCACTCTATTATTTCTTTCTTTGTGCAGAAGATTTTCAGTTTAAATTTTCAGTTGTCTATTTTTGTTTTTGTGTCATTTGCTTTTGAGGTCTTAATCATAAATTCTTTGGCTAGGTTAACTAAAGAGTTTTTCCTAGGTTTTCTTCCAGGATTTTTATAGAGACAGAAATCCAGTATTATTCTTCTGCAAGTGACTATCCAATTTTCTCAGCATCTTTTATTAAATAGTGTGCATTTTTCTCATATTTCTGTTGACTTTGTCGAAGATCAGTTGGTTGTACATACGTGGCTTTATTTCTTGATTCTCTATTCTGTTACATTGATCAGTGTATACATTTTTGTACCAGTACCATGCTGTTTTGGTTACTATTGGGTTGGTGTGCAAAAGTAATTGCGGTTTTTGCAATTACAATATGATATTGTAATATAACTTAAGGTCAGGCAATGTGATGGCTCCAGCTTTGTTCTTTTTGTTTAGGATTGCTTTGGCTATTCAGGGTTTTTTTTTTTTTTTTTTTTTTTTTTTTTTGGTTACATATGAATTTTAGAATTTTTTCTTTCCAATTCTGTGAAAAATGTCATTGATAATTTGATAAGAATTGTGTTTAATATGCATATTGCTTTGGGGAGTGTGTTCATTTTAACAATATTGGTTCTTCCAGTCCATGAACATGGGGTCTTTTTCTATTTATAGCCTCTTCAATTTCTTTCATCACTGTTTTGAAGCTCTCCTGGTAGAGATCTTATCTTCCATCTCTTATGTTAAATGTATTCCTAGGTATTTTATTTTCTTATGACTATTGTAAATGAGATTGAGTGTTTGATTTGGTTCTCAGCTTGAATATTACTGGTGTATCAAAATGCTAATGATTTTTTGTACATTGATTTTGTGTACTGAAACTTTACTGAAATCATTTATGAATTCTGGGAGACATTTGGGAGAGTCTGTAGGGTTTTCTAGGTATAAAATCATTTCATCAGTGAACAGACATAAATTGACTTCCTCTTTTCTAATTTAGATCCCTTTAATTTTTTTCTCTTGCCTAATTGCTCTGGTTAGCACTTCCAGCACTATGTTGAATAGATGTAGTGAAAGTATGCATCCTTGTCTTATTCCAAGTCTTAGAGGAAATGCTTATGATTTTCTCCATTAATTATAATGTTGATTGTGGGTTTGTTATGTTGGGGTTCAATCAGGCTGGTGGGGAAAATATTAGAGATAGTTTTAGAGATAGACACAAGTGTTCTTGGAAGGCAAGAAGTTTACATAACTTTGGTAATAGATCTGGCTGAAGGCAGCCTGGTCCCTTTACCTTTAAACAAATTAAAGTAGTACCAAAGGAAGGCAGAGTAGTCTACCTAGCTAGCTTGTTTACTCATGTGATCTTAAGACTAACCTTTGATGTGCTGGGCGGGGGTGTGTCAAGGGTGCTTAATTGCTTTCTACTTGGGAAGTCCACAATGTCAACTACCTTCTAATGGTGTTGACCTCAAGCCTTTGTTAATTAATCTTACTGAATAAACATCTCACTATCTGATCAGGGTCGCAATTGCAACTGTTTACTGGACTCAGCAGGGAGTCTGTAAGCAGCCTGGACAGACTCCGCTGGACTGGCAAAGTAAAATATCTGTGTGTCAGTGTACGTTTTTCATCTGTTGCCAGGTCAGGGGTCTGCAAGGGACAGATCCCCCCCCACCAACAGTTGGTGCCCCTGTATGAGGAGTACTCCCACAATGTCATATATGTTTTTTTGTTATTTTGAGGTATGCTACTTTGATGCCCACATTGCTGAAGATTTTTATCATGAATGGATGTTGGATTTTATCAAATGCTTTTTCTACATCTATTGCAATGATCATGTGGTTTTTGTCATTAGTTCTATTGATGTGATATATTTATTGATTTGTGTATGTTAAACCATCCTTGCATCCCTGGAATAAAACCCACTTGATCATGGTGTATTATCCTTTTGATGTACCATTGGACTCAGTTTGCTAGGATTTCAATGAGGATTTTTGCATCTATGTTCATTAAGGATATTGGCCTATCATTTTCTTTTTCTACTGTGTTCTTGACTGATTTTGGTATCAAGGTTATACTGGTTTCATAGAATGAGTTAGGGAAGAAATCCTTCCTCCTCAATTTTTTTAGAATAATTTCGGTAAGATTGGTGCCAGCTCTGGTAAAATGTTGACGTAAATCCATGTGGTCCCGGGTTTTTTTTTTGTTTTTGTTTTTGTTTTTTGCATGGGGTGGCCTTTTTTCATTACTACTTCAATTTCATTACTCATTATTGGTCTGTTCAAGGTTTCTATTTCTTCCTTGTTCAATCTTGAGAGTTTGTATGCTTCCAGGAATTTATCCATTTCCTCTGGGTTTTCTAGTTTGTGCATATAGAGATGCTCATAGTAGTCTCTCATGGTTTTTGTATTTCTGTGGTATTAGTGTGTATAATGTCACCTTCATTATTTCTGATTGTGCCTATTTGAATCTTCCCTCTTTTTTGGTTGATCTAGCTAATGGTACATCAATTTTATCTTTTTAAACACCCAACTTTCCATTTTGTTGATCCTTTACATATTTTTTGTCTCAATCTCATTAAGTTCTGCTCTTTGTATTTTTTTCTTCTGCTAACTTTGGGTTTTGTTTGTTCTTTTCTATCTCTTGCAATGTGAAATCAGGCTGTTAATTTGAGATCTTTCGATCTTTTTATGTAGGCATGTAACACTGTAAACTTTCTTCTTAATGGTGTTTTTGCTGTACTCCAGAGGTTTTGGTTTGTGTCTCCATTTTCAGTCATCTTAAAACATTTTTTTTAAATTTCTGCCCGAATTTAATCATTTACCCAAAGATTATTGAGGAGCAAATTGTTTACTTTCCATGTATTGTTTTGAGAGTCCCTCTTGACACTAATTTCTAACTTCATTCCACTCTGGTCCAAGAAGATACTTGATATAATTTTAATTATTGTGTGTAATTTATTGAGGCTTGCCTCATGGCCAAGCATTTGGGCTATTGTGGAGAGTATCACCTGCACAGATGAGAAAAATGTATAATCAGCAGTTGTTGGGCAGAATTGAGAGGTGACAATGTGCTAGCAGCCCTTGCGCTCAGCACCTTCTCGGCCTCAGTGTCCAATCTAGTGGCACTTGAGGAGCCCTTCAGCCTGCCACTGCACTGTGGGAGCCCCTCTCTGGGCTGACCCAGGCCGGAGCCGACTCCCTC
Organism: Macaca thibetana thibetana; assembly: GCF_024542745.1. Taxonomy (NCBI): domain Eukaryota; kingdom Metazoa; phylum Chordata; class Mammalia; order Primates; family Cercopithecidae; genus Macaca; species Macaca thibetana. Next base: position 73,752,177 of record NC_065581.1, on the reverse strand, counting down.
TGCTTGCCCGGAGGTGTTGAGGGAGAGGCATTGACCGGGAGGTGTGGAGGGAGAGGCGTGGAGGGGAACGGGGGCTGCGTGGAGCACTGGCGGGCCAGCTTGAGTTCCGGGTGGGCCATGGGCTCGGCAGGCCCTGCACTCAGAGCCGCCAGCCGGCACCGCCGCCCCAAGCAGTGAGGGGCTTAGCACCTGGGCCAGCAGCTGCCAAGGTTGTGCTGGGTCCCCCGGCAGTGCTGCCCTACTGGCCCTGCGCTCCAATTCTCACTGGGCCTCAGCTGCCTCCCCGCAGGGAGGGCTCTGGACCTCCACCCTGCCATGCCCAAACCCCCGCTCAGTGGGCTCCTGCACAGCCCAAGCCTCTCTGAAGGGGGCTGCCCCCTGCTCCGTGGCGCCAGGTCCCATCAACTGCCCAAGGGCTGAGAAGTACGGGCACACAGCATGGGACTGGGAGCAAGGGCTGAGGACTGTGGACACACAGCAGGGGACTGGGGGCAGCTTCTCCAGCACCCCCCTGTGGAATACACTAGATGAAGGCAGCTGGGCTCCTGAGTCTAGTAGCGACCTGGAGAACTTTCATGTCTAGCTAGAGAATTGTAAATGCACCAATCAGCACTCTGTGTCTAGCTCAGGGATCATAAACACACCAATCAGCACCCTGTCAAAACTGTCCAATCAGCTCTCTGTAAAACGGACCAATCAGCTCTCTGTAAAATGGACCAGTCAGCAGGATGTGGGTGGGGTCAGATAAGGGAATAAAGAGCAGGCTGCCCAAGCCAGCAGTAACCTGCTGGGTGGGGTCCCCTTCTATGCTGTGGAAGCTTTATTTTTTAGCTCTTTACAATAACTCTTGCTGCTGTTCACTCTTTGGGTCTACACTGCTTTTATGAGGTGTGAGGCTCACTGCCAAGGTCTGCAGCTTCACTCTTGAAGCCAGCCAGACCAGGAACCCGCGGGAAAGAATGAGCAACTCCGGGCGCGCCACCTTTAAGAGCTGTAACACTCACTGGGAAGGTCTGTAGCTTCACTCCTGTCAATGAGACCACGAACCCACCAGAAGGAAGAAGCTCGACACATTTGAACATCTGAAGGAACAAACTCCAGACACACCATCTTTAAGAACTGTAACACTCACCGCAAGGGTCAGCAGCTAGTCAGCCAGACCAAGAACCCACCAATTTCAGACACAGAATGATCTGTAAATGTCTGTAAGATCCATTTGTCTAGAATTCTGTTTAAGTCCTAAGTGTCTTTGTGAGTTTCTGCCTCGATGATCTGTTTTTATTATTTTATTGCTTTCTATACTTGTCTTAGGTCTAGTACTATTTGTTTTATTAATCTGGGTGCTCCAGTGTTGGGTGCATATATATTTAAGATAGTTATAACTTCTTGATGAATTGAATCATTTATTATTAAAGACCTACTTTGTCTTTTTACTGTTGATTGAATGTCTGTTTTATCTGATATAACTTTTTCCACTTGTGTAGGTATCTTTGACCTTCCTATGGGTCTCTTGTAAGCAGTGAATAATTCAATATTGAATTGTATCAAATTTTTCTGTTTGTATCTTAAGTGGAACATTTAGGCCATTTACATTCAGGGTAAATATTGATATGTGAGGTTTTTCTCCTGTTGTTACCTAGTTGTTTTTTATTCTCACTTATGTAACTGCTTTATAGACCTGTGAGCTTTGCACTTAATGTGTTTGTATGGGTATTGTTCTTTTGTTTCCTTGTTTAGAGCTCTTGAGCATTTTGTGTAGAACTAGTCTAGTGGTGACTAATTCCCTTAATATTTGCTTCTCTGGGGAAGACTATTTCTCCCTCATTTATGAAGCATGGTTTAGTAAAATACAAAATTCTTGGCTGGCAGTTATTGTATCTAAGAAGACTGAAAATAGAACCTCAGTTCTCTTTGGCTCCTAAGATTTATGCTAATAAGTCTACTACTAGTCTGATGGGATTTCCTTTTAGATGATTTGATGATTCTTTGTGCTTTTGGAATTTTTTTCTTCAAATTGACTTTAGATAATTTGATGACTATATGCTTCGATGATGATTGTTTTATAAACTATCTCTCAGGTGTTCTCTAAACTTCTTGTATCTGGATGCCTCCATCTCCAATAAGGCCAGGAAATTTTCCCTGAATTATTTCCTTAAATAGGTTTTCCAAACTTTTTACTTTTCTTCTCCCTCAGTAATGCCTACAACTCATAAATTTGGTTGCTTTACACAATCCTGTATTTCTTGAAGGCTTTGTTCATTTTTTAAAAAATTTTTTTTAATTTTGTTTGTTTGAAGGGTCTACCTTTAAGCACTGAAATATTTTCCTCTGCTAGTTGGAGCCTATTTTTAAACCTTTCAACTGTATTTTATTATTTTTTTTAATATGTCAATCTGTTCATTTCCTGCATTTTTTCTGATTTCTTTGCATTGGTTTTCAACTTTCTCTTGGATCTCACTGAACTTACTTACAATCCATATTTTGTATTCTTTATCTGTCACTTTAGAATTTTCATTTTGGTTAGGATCCATTGCTAGAGAGTTAGTGTGATCCTCTGAGGGTGTGGCAACACTATGTTTCTCATTGCCAGAGTTCTTACGCTGGTTTCTTTTTATCTGGCAAAGTTGTTGCTTTTTATTTTTAAACTTATTTTCATTTGGATGGGATTTTTTCACCTTGAAGGTGTGACTGTAGTGTATGTTAAGTAGGGTGCTTTGGCTTTGCTTCTTTAACCTTGTGCATTTCTGTCAGTAGGTTTTATATTGGGTTGTGCAGCTCAACCTCTTGGCCATAGGTGCTGCTTATGGGTAAGAGCTGGCTGTGGCAGAAGCAAATGTGTATGTGCTTGATTTTTGTATACTGGGATGCGCTCCCTGTTGTTTCACATGATGGGCTGGTCTGTGGCATACTCAATACCTTAAGTTCCCTGTTCGGTATGGGGCCATATGGCAATAGATGTTAATGGAGCTGGACCACCAGACTTGCTCATGAATACCCCAATGATGAGCACAAGCACTGCCCCAATGGGGGCGGCGGGGGGGGAGTCCTAGAGGAACTCCCAGTGAAATGCACTGAAGTCTTTGCAGGTAGGAAAGGAACTGCACCAGCTCCATGACCCAGGGAGGCAGAAATGCAGTCTGTTTCCCGATCACACCCCATCCCAAGATTCATGACCCTCACTTCCAACAGATGCAGTTGTCTATCTCTAGGCCACGGTGTAACTGAGAGCCTCAGAAAACACCTATCCCATTGTTCTCCATAGAAATGACTTCAGGGAAGAATCTCTTCCCTCAGCCCAATACATACATCTTGTAGTTCACCTGTTCTCTAATGCAGTAATGCTACTGCTTCATGTAGAGTGGGTGAGGAGCTCTGCCTTTCAGCATGTGCAGGTGGGTGTCAGCTGTGATGGTGGTGCTCACTAGTTGGGTTGGCCAAACCTCAGACCCTAGGAAAAGTGAACAGGTGCCAGCAGCGGTGGACTAGCAACTCCCTGATGCTCAGGTCCCTGTATGTCCCCTGGATAGTGTACATGAGTCATGAGGAAACTGGACCTGGACTGGACCAATGGACTTGTCCTCAAGTCCCCATGGTTTAGGTACTAGCTGTGATAGAGAGGGGCAGGCTGGCCCCCAGGCCACCAGCAGAACAGTCAAGCAGGGGCACAACGTTCAGATGGTGGCAGATCAGAGGCCTCTGGGGACTGGGCTTTTAGGAGAGTACCAGGCTGCAGCTGAAATCAAGTGGGGCAAAGCAGCCATGCTTCTGACCTGTCACCAGGGAAGATAGGCTCCTGTCAGGCACATCTGTGGACTATGTGGCCTGCTCACATCTTTCTCCTGTAAGAGAAGAGGTGATCTGCCACAGGGCAGAATGCAGGCCTCCAGGGGATGGGCTTTTAGAAGGGGTATGGCGGTTGCACTGAGGGCCTGCTACCAGGAAAGGCAGGCTCTGCCTTAGTGGGAACACCAACACAGGCCCACAGGTGTGCAATTGGTTTGCTCCTCCATCCCGTGGCAGCAGCTACAGTTTCCATCTTGGGGACACACAAAATTGCCTGGCCTCCTCATTTCCTCATCAGCAGCTAATCAGGAATCAAAAGCCTGTGGAATCTCATATGGGCTCCACTAATGCCTCTGTGAAATCTTTAAGCAGCTTCCTGTGTTAGACTAGAGGCCAGAGCTGGGGGGCTAGTCAAGGGGCGTCTCCCATAGCTAGGGTTGTAAATGTCCATCGTAGGAGTGTGGACCCCTGGAAGTCACTCACTCACCCGCTCCATGCATCAGGCAGCTTTCCCCTGGCTCCATGTTGATCCTAGCTCAGCAAACTACTTGGCTTCACTTTTCTTTGCTTTTCATGATTCCCATCACTTCTCTGATGAATTCCAGTGTGCTTTCTTAGATGATCTATTTGAACTGGGCATAGTTACTTCTATTTTGATCCATCGCCATGGATGAGGCACCCACTAGTCTGCTATGTAGAATAGGCTCCTCCTTTTTTTGATGCTTTTTTAGTGTTCCTATGTCTTCTGGTTTTTATGTGATCAGTAATATTATAGCCCCCATGGTGGATGTAAATATTCATAGACATTATGTTTAAGTTGCATAATCATCTCAACAATTTTCTTGGCATTCAGAAACTGGACTGATAATAATTAAATCTGCACTTTCCATTTATAATTGATTGCTGCCAAAATGGTATACTGAAAAATAAAATTTTATGAAATATGCAGTTGCATATTTGTAAATGACAAAACCACAATAGTATGTTCCTGTTGTTCTCTATGTATTCTAAAGAAATATTTCTTGCCTTTAATTTCCGCAACAATGTTTTGTACTGAAATACATTTTAGTACATCCAATCTATAGTTTTCCACGTTCTCAACTGTTTCTGCCCACTTCAGAGCTGGTCCTTGAGGCATCAACCAGGTCTCTGCGGAGGCCATGGCACAGTGGCTAGTATACCAAATGGCCAGCAGGGGCAACAGAAGGAAGATTTCTCCTACCACCACCTAAGATCAGCTTATAGACCTAATACAAAAAGTAGCTGGGCGTGGTGGTGCACACCTGTAGTCCCAGCTACTCGGGAGGCTGAGGCAGGAGAATTGTTTGAACCCAGGAGGCAGAGGTGGCAGTGAGCTGAGATCGCACCACTGCACTCCAGCCTGGCGACAGAGTGAGACTCTATCTCAAAAAAAAAAAAAAAGAAAAAAAAAAAGAAAAACTGTCAAGAGAGCAAAGGAGGCTAATTTCCGGGATAGATCTACATATACTCCAGGTAGAGCTAATAAAGTGGCAACAGCTGAATTTAGAGGAAGTGTTGACACTCAGCTGCGGAAGTATTTTTGTGGTGGTTCATAATTGTTTCTTTACTTGAGCTTTCGTGTTCCTTCTAATCGCCTTTAATTCCAGTCAATCTCTATTTCATCTAAGATAAATAAAATACATCTATCCCTGGAGAAAGAAACATAAAGAAGAAAAAAGAAGATAAAATAAGAAAGGAAAATAAAACTAAGACAATATAGGAAAGATACAGAGTAGAAATGAGTGATAAACCCTCATCAGTGTCTATCCATTAATAGCTTGATCAGAGACTGTGTAAATATAAAGTTCACCTTTGATTTTTTAAACTTTTCTCAAAGAATAGCTTTACAAATGAAATAGTTACATTTTTGTGGTGGATGACCTTACCTTTTTTCAGATAAATGCTCTCTTAGGGTTCAGGTAATTATTTCTTGCAAAAATAGCATGAGATGTAAATAGTGACAGTTGGATACCAACTGAGCCTCCAAAAGGTAGAAAATTAGAAAGGATGATATTTTCTATACTTTCAAAATGTATCTATTTTGCAGTACAAAAAAAGCTTATTGATGGCATTTCAATTTTTATGTTAACATTTTATTGACCCCAGCAACTACATTATCAAATCAATGTCCAAAAAGTAGACAACTAAAAATTCTTAACTATATGCCCTGTCTGGTAATTCTCGTTGGGAAAAGGAATTTATGAATAAAACATTTTAATTAAATTTCAATAAGAATAAATTTGTATATTTATTGTTATTTAGAAACATCCCCTATAAAATATGAAAAATAAAAATTTTCTTTAGGAAATGTCTTTAGAAAGCTGTCTTTAGAAATTTTACTCATTCCAATAATTCCTAAAATACTATTTCTACAAAATAAAAATAAGGTCTGAAGGGATATAAAAACAATACTTTTGTATCAAAAAATGCAGACATTGAAATCTCGGATCATGAAAAAAATATGTTCTACCCTGATATGTATTATCCCCAACCCATGTGATATATACTGCAAAGGCACTTTTTTTTTCCTTTCTGCTTCCCTATATTGATTTGTGAGAACATATTAATACATGTAAGGTGCTTGGGATTCCTCAGAAAAGACTTAGTATATGTCACTATCCTATCTTTTTTGGGTGTGAAGTCCTAAATTTCTCAAAACACATATTTTAGCAACTTTGTCCTATTTGAATTATACTCAAGGCTTCCATTGAAATGTAACATTTTATCATTTTATCTGTAAAAGTTATGTGAAAACACAAGTGCAAAGTCAAACTAAATGATATTTATCAAATCTACATGGTGATTCCGAGTGACTGAATACAATTGAAAATAATTTTCCTTTTTGAAAATGTCCTTTATTTTACACATTTAGTCATAGCGAAAAACTAATGTTTGAAAACGTCTCCACTCAATATGATAAAATCAGTACCTTATAGTGTGCTTTTCTTGATGTTCTGATCTCAGAGAAAAGAGCTGATTTTATAACTGAGAGGTTTTTTGTATCATAATAATTAAGCCATCAGATTTCTTTGCAACACGGGTAAAAGAAGCTACTATTTTTCCCAAAAGATACTGAAGAACTTATACTGACTTGAATATTTTTTTCCAATACTATTTTTGAATACAATTATTTAAAAGTTGAAAAAAAATCTTGCAAAATAGACTCACTGGCATACGTTGTAACACTCACTGCTCAGTCAGCAGCAGTGAAAGGCACATGTTTCTCCTAGTACCAAATTATCGAGCCAATACAGGCAATGTGAAATGGAATTCCACAGCAGAGCAGAGGCCCCATGGCTGAACTTCAAACATGCGCAGGCCACTTCAGCCTAAGAAAGCCATGAGCAATGAGTTCTCTTACTGCCCTTCAGGTTATATAACTGTACCCTGCATTTATGCACTTCTAGTCACATTGTCCCATCAGGATACATGACTTAACTCTCATTCTCTGCTGGAGTTCCTTCTCATCAATACACTGATTTGGCAATCAATAAACTGTTCCTAGGATGAAGTATAGGTGCTCAGTAGGTGTACTGTTATTGTGGATCTGGTATCTTTCTATAATTCCTGAGTTTGAGTCCCAGGAGGATTCAATTCAGCATCAAATTCTCAGGTGTTTCTGAGGTTTGAGGAAATGTCACAGACCAGCTATCAACCCTTTCCTTTCATAATAAATTAAAAATAAGCAAAATAAGCATGTAAGGGCCTAGGGCACATTTGCTACTCCTACTTCTGATTTTTCTCCATTCATTTCTCCTTAGTTCTTTCCAGGTGAGTGACTGTCCCTACTACACATTTACAATGACTCTCAGAAGATTTTCTTCAATTATAGAGCTTGATTCAAAATACTGTTCTCCAACTAAAGCATATCAGTAACACCAAATATTCTCTTTGTCTCAAAATTCTCATTACTTACATAATTTTCAGTATCTCCTTAGAAGGCCATATTGATTCTCTTGATTAGTTTTACATCCAATTTATTTCATTTTTAATAGAAATTGCCTTTTTCTAATATAAAATAATTATAAGCTAATTGTAAGAACTTGAACTATACAAAGGGGAAAAAAATGTAAAAATATCCTGATTACCTCACCCTCCAGAGAAAAATCACTGCAGTATTTTCAGATATGGGAGTAGTAGTCTAATATGTTAGAAGGAGGTATCTTTGAAATTGTATTGTAGAAAGACGACAAAAAGGTGAGATAAGCCACAATTGATAGTTACTGCTGGCCCTGTCCACAGCCTTCTAAAGGGAACCTTTCCATCTCTCAATCTCTGGAACGTCCAGATCCATGTGTATACAAAGTGAGCATCAACACGCAATTCTCTTAGAACAAAGTACCACAATCCTTTTGAGAAGGAGACTGCCAAAATGGTTCCTAAATTTTATATATGCAAGTGAATAACAAGATAAACCAAAACCCCTCTTACTTCGTTCTCTTGACTGTGAAGCTCCTGCACTTCTTTTGTCATCATCAATACATTTCTCCATTTACACACACACTTATAAACAAGCATGGAAGGCCAACCTTTCAAATATTCACACTTCATCACTACGTTTCTTCTCCAACTGATTATTAAAGTCAACACTTTGGGCCGGGTGCAGTGGCTCATGCCTGTAATCCCAGCATTTTGGGAGGCCGAGGCAGGTGGATCATCTGAGGTTAGGAGTTTGAGACCAGCCTGGCCAACATGGTGAAACCCTGTCTCTACTAAAACTACAAAACTTAGCTGGGCATGGTGGCAGGCGCCTGCATTCCCAGCTACTGGGGAGGCTGCGAAGGAGAATCTCTTGAACCCAGGAGGCAGAGGTTGCAGTGAGCCAAGATAGCGCCACTGCACTCCAGCCTGGGCAACAAGAGTGAAACTTCGTCTCAAAAAATATTAAAATATTCAACACATTGATGAAACGGGGGTTTTCATTTTTGTGGAAAAGTTGGTGGAAAAGATAAATTAAGGTATTTGGCACCTGACAGGGAAATAAAGATCCATTTTCACCTCTACCACAATCACCCCTAAAACTGAAAGTTTTACAGTGCGAGTTGGGATAAACAAAGCAAACTTGCCCTCCTGTTGGGTAACTGGGTTTTTATCCCCCATAAGGCAGGAGTGACACGAGGTGGTCTCTCTTTCTTTCCCAATTCTCAATAAAAATCAAATGTAAAGCCTGACCCAGAATTCTGAAGAAGGACTAGTTTAGAATTCACCAGAAGGAACATTAAGTTTTCTCCCCCATCAAAAGTTTAAGTTAAAGGACCTCAAAAACATACTGCAGGTAAACCTCTCAAATACTTTTAATGGTTCATGAAATTATCAGATAGATTATCTCATAAGTAGAGTTTTTATTAATGTGGTTAACAGACTAGATAGAATTTTGTTCTGTTTCACACTTTGCATGAAATTATCAGATAGATTATCTCATAAGTAGAGTTTTTATTAATGTGGTTAACAGACTAGATAGAATTTTGTTCTGTTTCACACTTTGCCTCTTCATAATGCAAACTTTAAATCTGATTTGCCATAGTAAGACACATTTAGACCACATAGATGACTTTACCTCAGAAAGTAATATAGAGTTTAACACTATTGCCTTTTTCTGCTAATTCAAAATCATCTTATCTGAAGCTAAAAATATTTATGGTATTTGTTCACATTTTACCTCATACTGTACACTCAAGAAGTTTTTCTTATGCAACTCTAAATGCTGCAGTACATATTTGTCTATGGGGCTAGAAATAATTACATATTTTGAATATAATGTATGTGAGCATAATAATAATTATAGACCTGTGTTGGCTTTCCAATGAGCAGTGTATAGTGCTGGTAAGAATATCTGATAATGCTATCTGCAGCTCTTATTTGTTAATGACAGCTGGGCATATCCTTGGGGCAGTTCCCCTTTTGCAGACGTACCATTTATACTTGAAGTATTTAATAACTTTGCTGGCCCTTACACTGCTGTAACATGTGAATACTTTCAGAATATACACCACAGTTAGGTTTCAAATAACAACAGCCTCATTTCAGCATTTGAACTGCAAATATAAGATTACTACTTCTTCCTCTAATTATATCACTTGTGAGAATTCCTAATTCTTATTGTGGGAATTGGCTCTTCCTTTTCCTATGGTTGAGAAATGTGTTTCTGAGTATGTCTTTTTACCTAAGTAAATTTTAGTAAAGGTCTACATAGGAAAATTCACTATGAAATAATTCATAAGTACTTTTGGATATTGTGATATCTTTAAAAATCTATTTTTGAACACCTGTTAGTTCAACTTACTTGGAGCTAAATTAATTGCTAAACTATATGCATAATTGTTTTACGTTGATCCACCTCATTCAAATGAAAATTTGTCTTGGGTAATCTTTGCCAGTGGGAGAGAAATGCCATAACCTTTTAGTCTTGTTAAAGTAAACTAAATATAACCTGAGAAGGACTCTGTACTTCTGTATTTGAGTCCTTGTGGATGAACCACAACCTAACTTAATAGGTAGACAAGATTGAAACCCTAATTTAGGAGTATGTGCTTGTAACAATAACTGAGTCTTGGCCAATCCCAGCAGCCATACTTCAACCAATCATACACTGCCAAGTGCTCAAACTGTGTTCAAATAAGGCAAACATCAACCTGTAATCAATCCAGCTGTTTCTGTACCTCACTTCTGATTTCTGTACATCACTTCCCTTTTTTGTCTATAAATTTGTTCTGACCATGAGGCATCCCTGGAGTCTCTCTGAATCTGCTGTAATTCTGGGGGCTGCCCAATTTAGGAATTGTTCATTGCTCAGTTAAACTCCTTTAAATTTAATTCAGCTGAAGTTTTTCTTCTAACAGTCTAAATCATGTGCCATGTCAAGGCATCTAAGATTTAGATTTCAACACCACATATAAATCTGAAATTTCTTGATATAACACATGATTTAAATATGCATTTCCCTCCAGCTTTTGGTATCCCTCTGCCTGATAAGTGGGAAAGGGATGTCCTAAGCAGAGGGGTAGCAATTACTGTAGTGAAGAGCTATCCCAAGTTTTGTAGGCAAGGTTAGGTTTGCTACAAAGTTTACCTACCCTTGTACCAGCAGAGAAGTAGTCAATGATTAGAGAAGTAATGCAATTAAATTATTTTGATTGTGACTTTAGAATAAACAAACCCTTAAAGCTTTACTTTATTGTTATTATTAACAAAATACACTCTGCTAAAATGATGTCTTATCTCAATGACTATAGTCTTTTAGGGATGAAGAGAGGTAGGATTCAGTCAGGTTAAACAATAAGAACCAAAATGATGACCTATTTCCTAGCTCTCTGCTCACCTGGATAGTCATTTGGATAGTGATGACTTCAGTCTCACCCCTAGCTCTAATTTTTCCTTCTCACTCTATTTGTCAGGGAGTGAAAAGGAGTCTATTCAATGTGCATTGATTGGAAAGATAGAAACTAACTCACAAGGTATGAAAAAACTATTTAAAGTTATCTTTATATTTTCATGGAAGATGATTAACAAAGGTAAAACAATTAGACTAGTTCAAATGGATCATCATTAATAGTTATATTTAATGCAAATGTTTATAGGGTAGACCCATGGAATCAATACAAGCAAACAGGCTACAGGAAAATAATATATTTTACAGGGGACATTTTTTAGGATGCATATTGTAATAATTTGTGTGAATTTATTCAGTACCTCACAAACACAAAAGAGTTAAAAGGTAAGCATGTTAAATGCTTGGTTTGCTTACCAACCACAGAATCTCTGGGAACAGCAATCCATCATCAAATTCAGTTTTAGTTTTCATAGCAGTGTTTTGAAATGGGAAGACTAAAATTTTGAAAATCTTGGAAACAGAAATCCTCTATTTTACAGAAATTATTTTTTTTTCTGGGTACAGTCATGCTACAGGCACCCTTCCAGGGAGACAGACTTCTCGCCACCCCCAAGAATATTATTACGAGAGTATATAAATCGCAGACAGACAACAGCTGAGCAAACCCAGAGGTAACCAAGGACATTCTACAATTACTCAGACTCACCTCATCTCACTTTAATAAAGCCCGCAGGAAAGAGAACTTATTTCTCTCTAAATAAAGTATAAATCCTACATGAGCATTTTTGTTTAGCTAATTGGGTCAGGTGACTCACTCTCAGCTATGTTCCAGAGGACTGTATTGAAATTCTCCTCCCTAAAACCCATGCAGAGGAGGAAGAGCATTTCCCCAATGGGGTGGGTGTTGCTATCTCCAGTAGTAGGGAAAAAGAATGGTGGTCAGACAAAAACCAGGCAATGCATTCTACAAGTGACAAGTAAGATATGAGCAGCACTAGAAGTAAATAAACAAGATCTGAGTCACTTCTATGCACTTGCACATTTTAGATATTTAACATTTATAGTGGGTATTAAAAATGCAAAGATAAGCAGAATAAAATGTGTACTGTGCCTACTTAAGATTTCAGGGAAAAATATGTCTTTTAGAATGCTACCCAACATGAAGAATTCAGCCTTTCTCAGCCCCAAGTGAGGCAGAAGTTTCAAACGGACTCACTGAACAATTACTGCAGAAGGTGAGTATTGGATCCATTTTATTATAAATAGGAATTGCCCTTGAAGATTCTGAGTGTGACAAGTCATAGTTTTATGACAAAAGTGTTGATCAGTTTGTACATGGAATGGATAGAGTACTCAGGCCATACAGGAGATAGCCAGAACCAAAGGTAAATTATGCTCTTAGGTAGTTTTGTATCACATTCACCTCCTAAATGTTATTCAGCTTCTTTGGCAGAGGTTTTAAAATTATTTTATAATAAAATGCTCCATTCAGTTTATTTTCCCAGATGAAAACTTACTCAGAAGCTCAACATGTAAATAAAACAGAAGGAGAGATATTTGGGTTGAGTGTTGGAGAGGAGAAGGCACTGTGCCACTCATCTGGCCGCAGCTTTCTCCTGCCACCAGGCTTGTGTGTGAAGTGGGGCTTCAAGGAAAGCTGCTGAAAATCTGTAACTCTAGGGGACAAAGTCAGTCTCAGAGCAAATGAAAGAACAGGGCTTATAAATGTTACAATTGTTGCTCTGCCTTATACCAACCTCTAGTCTGAAAATACGCTTTTTGGAGTAACTTTTAAATGTGGACAATTTAACTAGTCATAATTGCCTCAAACACCAAACATGCCATTACAAAACAAGAAGAGCAAATCTTTATGGGAAGGTACAGAAAAAGACATAGAATATGTGGAAAAGAAAATTTCTGCTGTTAACAATGGATATAACTATGGAAGAGATGAATGAGCCAAAATTAGGCACTAAATCCAACCCTCCAAGAGAAACACAGCTCTCTCAGTGATATATCCATGTTAGAATGCATAGAGAAATTTTGAAATCTCTGCAGAAAGAATGCCAGCTAACAGTTTGTGGAGGTTAAAGAACTGGAGAACAAATTTCTCATTTGGAAAGTTTCTTTCACATCAATTTATTACAGAAAAAGATTTCAAATAGCTTTCTGGGAGAAAAATAAAATAAGTTGTTAAATTTAAATAGTTGGCACAAATTTATCATAATGCAATCTCTTTCAGAATAACTAAAAAGATCTTATTTACAATCCCCAAAATACAAGCAGCAATTGCTATTCTTACACTGATGTCATTGGAGAATTAAAATATATATAAGAGTAGCTTTCTCAGTCATGTGGCAATTTCTACGAGCCATAGGTAGACTTGGTATTGTTGCAGTCTGTCTATTCCTTAACTCAGCTAGATCAGAGATCTTGTCTCACAACCAGGAAGAATTAAGCATGAGGACACTGAAGAGTGAGTGTAGTAGAATCTACTAAGCAAAAGGAAAGCTCTCAGCAAAGAGGGGATGTGGGGGGTGATTCCCGTACCTGAACGGAGGAAAGTCCCCCATGTGGCTGGGTCTGGGGCCTCATATGGACTCAGAATGGGGAGTGCATGCTGACTGGCTTGTGCATATGCAAAAAAGGTTAAAGCAAAGACACCAAAGGTGGACATGACAGTGTAGAAAACAAATTAGGAAAGGATAGGTATATGTAAAATAGGTGAAGGGTGGGGATCTATGGAGGAAAATCTATGATCTCTACCAAACAGAAAGACATGTTCTCAGTCCATTCCAAAAATTTAACTTGTAGCTTGGTTTTCAGGCGTTAAACTGTTTTCAGCTTGTAGGTGGGGTTTCACCAGGGACCCACCACTATCTGCCTAGGCATCTGAATGCCTCCTGCCACTCTCAGTATCTTGAAGAGGGCCATGAAAAAGCCATTGTAATGGTATCTAGTTTGGAATTTGTGAAGACAGTAAATTTATTACTCTCAGAACCCTCAGAGCAACTTGAAGGTGTCATCTATTCTCTCTATTCCTTTTAAAGCCAAATTATACTTGTATCATTCCATGAAACAGTCATCTATTCTAATGAAAATAACTTGAGAGAATCAAGGAATCTATGGAAAGGACTTGGATGTTTTCATTCATTCACTTGGCAAACAGACACCAGGCAATGCTGCCATCTATACTGGGCATTAGGGCTACACAGTGAATAAAATAAAATCTCCATGAAGAATGTACACTCTAGTGTATAAAACAGTTAAAGAAATCATCTCAGCATACTATATGTATTCTGACAAGCAGTTAAGACATTATGTTTGAAAGCACATTGTTGGCCTTCAATGACTCTAAAAGAAAATATTCAAGGAAGGGTTTACAATCTAAACTGAGACTGGGCACACATGTTCACCACGTGAAGAGTGACTGGAGGATGTTCCAGTGAGAACAGACAAAATATTTAAAAACCTAAAGACAAAAGAGGAAGTGGCATATTGGAGGGTCAGAGACAGTTCAGAGTGGAGTAAAGAGTAAGGGGAGATGTATTAAGATACAAGGCTGCTGAGATGAGCTCAACCTACATAATGAAACCCATTGAATATTGTCTGAGAAATCTGGGGTATTATCATGCACGCAATGAGAAAAATAATAAGGCTTTTAAATACAAAATGTGGTTACTCAGATCTGAGTGTAAGAAACATTATTCTAACTTGAAATGTAGGATGGCTTGCAGGTGAGTAGTGAGGACAGAGAAAACTATCCTAATCCGTTTGTTCTTTGTGAGGCAGAACAAATAAGGACTTCACAGCAGACAAGATATGGAGTGCGAGAGGAGAAACCCAAGATGCCTTCTTGATTTTTGTCCTTAGCAGTGGGTGTCCTCACATGGAGAATATAGGAGGGGCTGGGCTAAAGATGATGAACTGAGGTTTTTGTTTGTCGTCGTTGTGGTTTTGAGATGGGGTCTTGCTGTACTGTCTAGGCTGTGTCCAACTCCTTGGCTCAAGGGATCCTCCAATCTCGGCCTGCTGAGTACCTGAGATTACAACCACATGCCATTGTGCCTGGCTCTGAATTAAGTTTTTAACATGTTGAATTTAGGGTTCCTGGGATCCATTCAGGAGAAAATTTTTATTCTTATTGTTATCTTGATTTGTTGAATGCTGCTGTACTATATGAAGTGGGATAAGAGGAAGAAAAGACATGAGTTCACCAAGGACTTTTAGGAGAAGAATTTACACAGAATATCAGAAAGTAATATCAGGCTGTTTACCAAGTATAAGACTGGTTGTCTTGAACTGATCGACCTAGTGTCTGTGTTAAGATCTTAAAGATATGGTATTAGGTCTAACATTTAAGTCTCTAATCCATCTTGAATTAATTTTCGTATAAGGAGTAAGGAAAGGATCCAGTTTCAGCTTTCTACTTATGGCTAGCCAATTTTCCCAGCACCATTTATTAAATAGGGAATCCTTTCCCCATTTCTTGTTTCTCTCAGGTTTGTCAAAGATCAGATGGCTGTAGATGTGTGGTATTATTTCTGAGGACTCTGCTCTGTTCCATTGGTCTATATCTCTGTTTTGGTACCAGTACCATGCTGTTTTGGTTACTGTAGCCTTGTAGTATAGTTTGAAGTCAGGTAGCGTGATGCCTCCAGCTTTGTTCTTTTGACTTAGGATTGTCTTGGAGATGCGGGCTCTTTTTTGGTTCCATATGAACTTTAAAGCAGTTTTTTCCAATTCTGTGAAGAAACTCATTGGTAGCTTGATGGGGATGACATTGAATCTATAAATTACCTTGGGCAGTATGGCCATTTTCACAATATTGATTCTTCCTATCCATGAGCATGGTATGTTCTTCCATTTGTTTGTGTCCTCTTTTATTTCACTGAGCAGTGGTTTGTAGTTCTCCTTGAAGAGGTCCTTTACAACCCTTGTAAGTTGGATTCCTAGGTATTTTATTCTCTTTGAAGCAATTGTGAATGGAAGTTCATTCATGATTTGGCTCTCTGTTTGTCTGTTACTGGTGTGTAAGAATGCTTGTGATTTTTGCACATTAATTTTGTATCCTGAGACTTTGCTGAAGTTGCTTATCAGCTTAAGGAGATTTTGGGCTGAGACAATGGGATTTTCTAAATATACAATCATGTCATCTGCAAACAGGGACAGTTTGACTTCTTCTTTTCCTAACTGAATACCCTTGATTTCTTTCTCTTGCCTGATTGCCCTAGCCAGAACTTCCAACACTATGTTGAATAGGAGTGGTGAGAGAGGGCATCCCTGTCTTGTGCCAGTTTTCAAAGGGAATTTTTCCAGTTTTTGCCCATTCAGTAAGATATTGGCTGTGGGTTTGTCATAAATAGCTCTTATTATTTTGAGGTACGTTCCATCAATACCATTCAGGACATAGGCATGGGCAAAGACTTCATGTCTAAAACACCAAAAGCAACGGCAGCAAAAGCCAAAATTGACAAATGGGATCTCATTAAACTAAAGAGCTTCTGCACAGCAAAAGAAACTACCATCAGAGTGAACAGGCAACCTACAGTGGGAGAAAATTTTTCCAATCTACTCATCTGACAAAGGCCTAATATCCAGAACCTACAAAGAACTCAAACAACTTTACAAGAAAAAAACAAACAACCCCATCAAAAAGTGGGCAAAGGATATGAACAGACATTTCTCAAAAGAAGACATTCATACAGCCAACAGACACATGAAAAAATGCTCATCACTGGCCATCAGAGAAATGCAAATCAAAACCACAATGAGATACCATCTCACACCAGTTAGAATGGCGATCATTAAAAAGTCAGGAAACAACAGGTGCTGGAGAGGATGTGGAGAAATAGGAACACTTTTACACTGTTGGTGGGATTGTAAACTAGTTCAACCATTATGGAAAACAGTATGGCGATTCCTCAAGGATCTAGAACTAGATGTACCATATGACCCAGCCATCCCATTACTGGGTATATACCCAAAGGATTATAAATCATGCTGCTATAAAGACACATGCACACGTATGTTTATTGCGGCACTATTCACAATAGCAAAGACTTGGAATCAACCCAAATGTCCATCAGTGACAGACTGGATTAAGAAAATGTGGCACATATACACCACGGAATACTATGCAGCCATAAAAAAGGATGAGTTTGTGTCCTTTATAGGGACATGGATGCAGCTGGAAACCATCATTCTCAGCAAACTATCACAAGAACAGAAAACCAAACCCCGCATGTTTCACTCATAGGTAGGAACTGAACAATGAGATCACTTGGACTCGGGAAGGGGAACATCACACACAGGGGCCTATCATGGGAAGGGGGGGGGGGGGGGGGGATTGGGAGGATTGCATTGGGTGGGAGTTATATGGCCTCATGTAAATGCACGTTATGACATGAGTATAATAATAATAATAATAAAAAGATCTTGATGTGGTGCTGACGAGGCTTCTTTTTGAATGAGTGCAGCAGTTGTAGGGTACAGCACGTGCATGGCATATGTAAGTATGCACCCATCAACTCGTCATTTACACAAACCTGCAACGTTATAGGCACATGTTCAGTTCCCACCTAGTTCTTTATAGTTTATAAGAATAATGGAATGCATCCAATCCCTACAAAGGACTCAAACTCAAAGATCTTAAAGATATAGTGTACACTCAAAGCAACTTTGCTATTTAAACACATGTGTCTTTTACATAATATAATGCATAATATGGGCTTCTTCTGAAGTTTTTAAGCAAAGCAGTGTAAAAGTGTTCCTATTTCTCCACATCCTCTACAGTTGTTTCCTCTTTTTAAAATTCCATGATTATTGTGAACAAAATTGGTTTTGTGAGTCTAATGTCTGTTTGTTTCTTTTTGATGGGGTTGTTTGTTTTTTTCCAATTTACAGATAAGCCCTTTGGAAACAAAAATGTATTAGTCTTGTAGTGTCTTTTGCTGTGCAGAAGCTTTAGTTTAATGAGATCCCATTTGTCAATTTTGGCTTTTGCTGCCCCCTCTTTCACATAATACATAGTAAGAAATTGTTATCAATTGTGACAATGGAAAAGTTAAAATGTACATAAGAGAAACTGGAAGAGAGAAATGCTGAAAGGAGGAGCAAGAAGCAACTAATATCTACACCTCTTTTATAAGAACAATGGAAAAGTTAAAATGTACATAAGAGAAACTGGAAGAGAGAAATGCTGAAATTTTTTTTTTTTTTTTTTTTTTTTTTTTTTTTTTGAGATGGAGTCTGGCTCTGTCGCCCAGGCTGGAGTGCAGTGGCCAGATCTCAGCTCACTGCAAGCTCCGCCTCCCGGGTTTACGCCATTCTCCTGCCTCAGCCTCCCGAGTAGCTGGGACTACAGCCGCCCGCCACCTCGCCCGGCTAGTTTTTTTGTATTTTTTAGTAGAGACGGGGTTTCACCGTGTTAGCCAGGATGGTCTCGATCTCCTGACCTCGTGATCCGCCCGTCTCAGCCTCCCAAAGTGCTGGGATTACAGGCTTGAGCCACCACGCCCGGCCTGAACTATAGAATTTAAAAATTACTGTTTATAATTAGAAAAAAATAGTAAAGGTATAAGAATATTATTTAATGTTTCAAATACAAGGATTCAGGAACAAAATTATATTATAACTATACAAAAAGAAAGGAAGATGGGGTAGCTATAAGTAGGCTAAATCTTCATCTGCCTTGGTAGGAACCTAATACAAAATATCTAAAAATTGGCAATCAAGCAATTCCACTGTACATATCATTTGCAGATATGCAGGTAATCTTCAGGAGAAAGATCTAGGAATGGAGGTTGATGATTCAATGGGCTATTGTTTTTTTTTCAACCCTATGCTTTGTCAATTGTAGGTGAATATTACTTTGATAAACATTTAAAAATGTAACATACATACATATATATTATGTATGTTAAGTTACCTAGAAGATTTAAAATAGCTCCCAGTTTGGCATAACATTTGACCACAGTCATAACAATGACATTAATATGTGTGAGCAAAGACTGTTTCAATCAGGAAGAACATAACATGACAAATATGGCAATGCACATCTAACCAAGTCAAGGGAAAAGCCAGCCTTGGCCAATAGATATGAGGAAGAAAGATCAAAATATATTGTCTGAGGAACTGCTTAAGATCACATACACTCAATGTTCACATTTCACACTTGCCAGGCAACTTTTTGTTCATAATCAGACTTGCCATTCAAGCTAGCCTACAGGAGAGAAACTTTGTCATGTTAACACAAGTATTCTGATCTGTGTAAAGTTTTATTTTCCTATAAGTTAATAATTTAGTTTTTGAGATTATACTTCAGTGTCTGGAGAGAGCTTTGTTATTGTAAGTAAGTTATCATAGAACTCTTAGAAAGCCAGTGGCTATCTCCTGGGAATTCCTGGGCTATACAACACTTGTCTTTTTACTTTCAACAGTTTAAACTAGGCTTCCTTTTTTTTTTTTTTTTTTTTTTTTTTTATTTAGATCAGCACACATTCTTTGCTTCCTTCCAACTTCCTTGTTCTCTACAATATTGTGAGTCATTCATTTTTAATAGTCCATATAGAATTGGTACTCTAAGAAACAGGGAATGGTTCTTAGGTTACAACTTCAGTGACTTTGGAGTTGCTCTTAACTTTTAATAAAAAACTAAATAGGAAAAGACAACCAGACACAAAATCAAATGTGACATATCTGAGTTTAAAGAAAGTAGGTCCCTCTAGGCAAATCTTTCACTCAGAAGTTTTTGTAATCAGAGAGAGATTTCCTGTGAAACTAACGAAGCTTATCTCCAGGGCACCTCACTAGATGAGGACCTTCCAATGCCCTAGGAGGCTCCCTTGCAACGTGTTCACGTAATCACTAGTTTTTCTAAAACTTTCAAACGTAAGACATTTTAATGGCAATTGGTTGGACTGCTGTCTCTTTCTTTTCTGACTTCATCCCCATTACAAACCCCCTGAGGTCCAATAGAAATGGATTAGCCATGGATGTTTTAGAATCCGGCTAAGAGAAAGTTGAGTTGGAGATCTATTCTCTTGGGTCTAATCTACTTAAGTTTCACAGTTTTTATATGTATAGTTGTTGTTGACTCATCGGGCATCACTGAAATTAATGTATATTTCCAGAGATTATAATTTGATATGAACATTCCCTCTGATTTTCAGCACAGAATATTCAGAGATAATGGAGGATAAATAGATTTGAAATATATTGGAGCAACAAGTTAGTCTATGGAAAATTCTTCTAATTATCAGACATGTGAAATTATAAGAAAATGATTCAGTTCTCACTGACACCATTCAACATGGAAGTTCTATTCCTCCAATAATATTCTCAATAATATTGCATAATTATCTAAACAACATGTTTTTCAGGCATTCTTCAAAATAGAATTTATTGGAATACCTGCATTTGTAGGACACAAACCAAGAGCAGGACTACAAATAGTAAGTATATCTCGTATAATCACATATTGAATGTGTCCCAGCTATTAACAGTAAAAAAACAAATTTCAATCAGCTAGGCTAAAATAAAATAATCCTTCTATAGTTTTCATAGAGGATATTACAAATTTATTTGTTTTACAATGAGGATATCAAAGGGCATGCAACTAAATATATAGGAAAGAGTATTATAGAACTTTGTGAGGCAATTAATTAATAAAATGTTACCAACCTTCAAAAAGGTCATTGACCCTAATGGGCCCTCCTTTCCCTGCTCGGTGTTGTTCACACCAATAAAACAAGACCAGGCTCGGTCATGCAGAACAGAAACTTTATTCATTGATCGAGGAAAGCAGAAGGGGAGCTTATACGCAAAGAACTTACTCTCTGGGGGGTAAGGTAAAGGGGGATTTTAAGGGCTTTTAAGACAGGTAGGTGGAGACTGGGGGCAGGATTCAGGGACAGAGGTGAGACTTCCAGAGAGAGTTGAAGTGTAGCAGTTTGTTTCCTTTGTGCCTGACACTACATGTGCCTAGCAAAGTGCATCCCTTCCCACTGCACGGGGATTTAGTCTGGTAACAAGGCAAGCATTCAGGTTAGGGTAGCACTACAGAACTCATGTCTCACCTTGTGGCTAGTTTGTTGTTGCCAGCATCTGGCCTTCATGTCTATAAGCAAGCAAAAATGTGTGCACAGGGTAATTTCACAGGTTTAGGGGCTTTTTGAAAGAACTGAAGTCATGCTGCAGTGACAAATGTAGCAAGTTCTATTTGGAGGTTTTAAAATATTTATAGAACATGTAAGCTTTACATAATTTTAAGTTATGCTTTTTTTATCCTAAATAAATGTTTATATCTAACTTTGAATTTTAAATTTTGGATTCCTCTTATTAAAGAGGGCCCTCAACAACTGTATAACCTTTAACCCAGACAACCTGGGAATCTACACCTGCATGTACAATAAAACTTAAGAGTAATCTCTGAAAACGCAAAGTTAAAGATAAAGGGTACTGTGTGCACATAGTGTTATCAGCCTTCCATTATATGTCCACCAAGAAGGCTTTTCTAAAAATCCAGGTAGCAGAAAATGTAGACATATTCAGTTTAAGTATATTGACCAATGATACCAAAAACTTCAATCATACTTAATTTTCTCTAACTTCCTCTTCCAGGTTGCTTTTTTTTAAAAAAAAAAAAAAAAAAAAAAAAAAAAAAAAAAGGATTGTTTATTAAAGGAAGTTTGAAAAAAATCTGTTTGGATGTCCTTTAGAATTTCAGACACTTTTACAAGGTAAAACGTACACTAAGGCATGTGACTCATTTGAAAGTTGTCAGTGGCATAATAACAAAAGAAATCTTATTTGGGGTTAAGTGAGGTAGCTGTCCTAAATCACTCCCAAAATCATAAAAAATGGATGGAACCATCAAAGTAGAAATGAATAATTAAACTTGTGCTCCAGTCTGAACCTATGAATATCAGGAAAACACAAAGAGCTATTAACGTTTATTCTCTCTAGACAGAAACCCAAATTGTAAAATTATATAATAAAATTTAATAGCAAATATTGCAATCAAGACTAATACTATAACAGCATTTGGCATGTGTCTGTGTAGGAGTTAAACAAATAAAATGCTAAGAGAAAGAGCATACAGACTCCTACAGGTACTATAAAAGAAGTGAGAAAAAAAGTTGTTCTGTCACGCAGAGCAAAGCAGGAAGCGATGATGAGTTGGAGGCCTGAGGGAATGAAGGAAGGCAGGCAGGCAGCATCACTGAGTACTTGTATGTTCCCCATCACATATTAAATATTTTATATCCCTTAAAATTATTTTATACTCACAAACTCTGAGTGGTAGTCATTATTATCACTATTTTAGAGAACCAACCCTTGAAAGAGTGAATTTAAACAATTTGTCCAAGAACACATACATGTAAGACATGAAGCCTGAATTCAAACCACATCTGTCTGACTCCAAAGCCCACACACACTCTTTCTACGCTCAAGGCCCAGATCTGTCAAGAATGGCATTAGAGGTCTGAGTACAGGGCTGGTTCACAGATCCTGGAACAATAATAGTAATACTGTTGATAATGCAGCAAACATATACAGCATTTACTATGTGCAAGGCAGAATTCTAAGCACTTTACATTTACTACCTCATTTAATCCTTCTAGTTGATCTCATAGAAGTAGAGAATAGTACCGTAGTTACCAGAGGCTGGGGTGGTTTGGAAGAGGGAGGGGAGATGTTACAGTTAGGAATAATAAGTTTAAGAGATCTGTTGCATAGCGTGGTGACTATGGTTAACGATATATTGTGTTCTTGAAAAATGCCAAGACAGTGGATGTTAAGTGTTCTCATCACAAAACTATGTGAGATAATTCATTTGTTAATTAGCTAGATCTAACCATTCCACAATGTATATATATTTCAAAACATCATGTTGTACATAATACATACAATTTTATATGTCATTTCAAAATATAATTTTTTTTAAAAAAAAGATGGTTCATGGGAAGTGTCTGGGACAAGTTAAGTACTGAATAAGTATTAACTATTAAAAAATCCTTCTAACAACTGTGTGTGGAAAATATTCTTATTTCCCTTTAAGAACGGCATTTGTAGCAAGAAAAGATAAATTTCCCAGTGCAGGGGGCTTTTTAATATATTCTTTTTTGTAGCATTGTAAAAGCAATACCTGATTATAATATAAGTACAAACAGTTTAAAGTGTTTAAAGCGTAATTTGTCCCCGCACCCATTGCAATCCCCCTCTGAAGCAGTTAAGCACACAGGCACACATAAATATATGCACACACTTCAGTATGGCTCATAGGCATCTTTCTTTTAAATATTTAAATTGGCTTCATGATGCATGATATTACTTTATAAGTAGTAGTCCATCATATGGTTGTACTACAATTTATTTAAGCAGAATTAAAAGTACTTAAATCTATGTAAGTGTTGCATATCTATAAAAGAAATTACACCTACTTCAGTGGAAACATAACAAATTCCATTACCCCTTTGTCACTCAGCAGATGCTCAGGTTTTCGCTACAGCAATAGATTTCTTAATTAATCTCTAAGTAACAGACTCGTCAGTTTATGCAATGCCCATTTCTTCAGTAAATATAGTAAATGATGACCATCACACTAAATACTCAAAGCTGCCAAGCTACTTTCTATTGAGTCTCTTCTGTTTCCACCAGTTTCCAAAAGTCTGTTACATTTTCACCAAAATATATGACGGTTTTACATGTTATTGTAATTATAGCACAACTTAAAGAAATATAATTGCTAACTATAGCTGTTTCTGTGAAAACTAAATGGAAATCTTTGGAAAACTTAAAAAAGGTAAGTTACTAAGATAAAAGTGCTATGAAATGAGATACAGAAGGAAACCCTAAAAGTTGTAGGAAAATCTACAAGATTCTAAAGGAATTATGCACTCAGATTGCTTTGCAGTTGTCTTCAAAACATTTATTTTAGTACTATAAAGACATTTAAATATATACAAAAAAAATTTGCCCTTGACAGGACCAAAGTTGAGCTCTTCTCTAGTCACATTATGGGAAAGAGTTAAAGAGGCACAGGAATATTTGTTTATTCTACAAGAAATACTCAAAAGGCAAAACTTATTTTAGAATTATAATTGATACAATTTAAAAGGGGGAAAGCATAGCATTAGTTAATCTCACCCCACCTCCTTACCTCTCCTGCTAAATCATATGAAAAGAAATCAGTTTTTAGGGTACATTATGCCTTTACTACATGTATCTTGAATGGAAGAAAGAAAGAAACCATAGATTTTAAAAGTTCAATTGGAAAAGAAGAAGAAACTTTTTTTAAAGTAAAAATAAATAAATGTCCAATGCATGCAAGTAACTATACATGCTGTAAAAAGAAAATGTCCTATAAAGAAATTTATGTAAAGTTTCTTTAAAATGGTAAAGCAATATGGAAGCATAGTGTATGTAGATAATAAATTATTTTTTAGAATTAAAGTACTAGAAAGAGTTTTAATATCTTTTTTTAAAAAATGTTATATGTATTATAGAAAATACAAGACTTCTAGGAAAATTTAAGAAAGTACCATTTAAAAAATTTCCCTTGTAAGTTTTATAAATTTTGAAAAAAACTTAAACATGGCTATCCATTTGCCTTAAATCATATCCTTAATAATAAAACAATAAATAGCAATTCTGACTTTTTCTAGAAAGTCATATATCAGTAATAAATTATGTTATTTTAAGCATTTAGAAAATTACAGATTTTATAATAAGCAGTTTATAATTTGCTTATTAGAAAGTATAACATTCTACTATTCTTTTATTGTTTGATACTAGAACTCATACAGGCAGTTAATATAAACATTAGTTATCGTATTTCATTGGGATAATTTTCACATTTGAATACTTGTGAAATGTTGAAGTATCTTATACCACTAACAAAAATATTTGTTAGTGTTTTTCTTCTTTCTTTTGTTAAATAAAAGTTTTGAAAAATTGAGATGGCACATATTGTAAATGACACCATAGTTCCAAAGAAATTCAGCATTAAAATGATCAGTAAAGGATTCACTTACCAAAAAAAAAAAAGAAAAACAAGTTTCTTTAGAAGGGTAAGATTGCAATTTAAAAATTTTAACAGATAATAATCAAACAAAGGTCAATAAATTTGAATTTTTCTGAAAAGCTACCCTGGAGTCTATCAGAACCCCGAAAAGTTCTTGCAATTGCTAGTACAAAAATAAAGCTATTATTTACACAGTTCTGCAATAGTTTACTTCAGTGTTAATCCCCACAAATTTTTTAAAGTTAAATCAAAAATCACAAAATAATAGAGTAGAAATCACAAAATAATAGAGTTTAAATGCGGTCTGAAAATTTAAGATCAGACTGGACTCTCTCTGTCAGCTCATCTCAATCTAATACTATCTGATTGTACCATTTCCCATTTCCCTACAGCATTTCAAGCAAAAATCTTTCAAAGAATATACTCAGTCAACGTTCTGAAAAAGTTGTAGTATTTTAGTTAATAACAATATATAGTTTTCCGTTATCAAAGAAACACTTTGCTTCTAAGGTTCATCATTAAAACTACAAGATTTAATAGAAACATGCTTGATCTCAGCAGGATGACCCATATCTATCATTCTCACTACATGAAGGACTTGAATACTGACTCACGCATTTCATCAGAGACCCTGAAAAGTTATCTATTTTTATTAGAGATTGAGATATTTAAAGTGTACATAAGAGTTTTCAGTGAATTGCCACAGATTAAATACATGCATTTATCATCAACCCCTCTGAAAATATCACTACAGTTAAAGAGTTAATAAGATATTAGTCTAGGAAGACAATGAGAAAGTAAATCTCAGTAAACAAAAAAATTTAGAAGCAAGAAGCTCGTATCAATAACTATGCAGAGCAGAGAAAGATGTTACTTAGGAGCTTGGGTGTGTGAAAGCCAAGAAATTTAGAAATGTACAGCACCCTGGAAAATCTCAAGAATTAGAAATACAGGAGCGCAATAACTGGAACTACAAAAAAAAGGAAGAAATACTGTGTAGTTTCAAAACAGAATGATTGGCAGAAGAGCTTTATAGGGTGCAATTGGGCTTCTAGATCACTTGGAAATAGCAAGCAATTCTTCTCCACTCTGAGAAGCCTGGTGATTCACTCTATAATGAGGCAGAACCCAATGCCTTGAGTCAAGACACTAGGCAGAGCTAAGCAAAAGATACCAGAATCAAAACCGGGGAAACTCAGAAAATATGACACATGAAGAGTAAGACCCACTGGGGCTTCCAGAACCTTGATTTGTATCTCCAGGCATGAGACTGAAGATATTCTCTTAGGAGAAACTAACTAGACTGAAGATATTCTCTTAGGAAAAACTGACTAGGATAAAGGATCAATTGATATTGGCCATTGTGGATCCTCTAATGAGATGGTTAATCTTTGACTTACCAGTGAAACCCTGCAGTCAACAAACCTTGCTCTTGCCACAGAGTTCGCAGTCAGAATCTCAGTGTTTCACTCTAGAATATGAAAAGACTGCTAAGAATCACCTGGTAGTTGACAAAAGCCTGCAATATTCAATGTAGATACAGAAACAAACAAGTAGGCAGAGGCAGCAAAGACTATGCTGGGATCAAAGGAAAACTGCAAATACACAGTAATTTATTGTATATATTTAATATATATACTTTACACATAAGTTTATATATGCATATATAAGCATACACAGATAACTATTATATCCATTAACTAGTATATTTCAAAGATACTGTAATATATGTTGTATCTATTTGAAAGAAATGTTATTTTTTAAAAGCACTCAACAAATCTGAAATATTAAAAATATTACAGAAATAATTTTAATCCATTAAAGTTGTTAAAAACCTCTTAAAAGCATTTTTAAAACAAAAGATAAAAATAGAACAGAAGAGATCAGAAAATGGATGGCAATCTATAGTGCTTGACATTCAATTCAAAAGAATTCTGATCTCAGAAAGGAGAATTGGCAGGGTAAATAGTCTCAAATAAATAACACGAACAATTTTTCTAGACCTGAAGTACACGAGCATCCAAATTAAAAGAGACCACTGAATGCCAAGCAAAATGGATGAATACTGCCTTTATGAAGGAACCCATTAAAATTTTGATAACATTAGAGATAATTCGAAGTTTTAAAAAGCAATGAGGAAAAAATATAAATACAAAGACTGGAAATCCAAAATCATCAGACTTCTTAATGGCAACTTTGGAAACATGAATAAAGTCTTCCATATTCTAGATTCAGTGTTCTATACCCAGACAGATTATCAATTATGTTTGAGGGAAAGACAAAGACATTTCCATGTATGTAAGCTCTCAAAATTTTACTCAAATATATCCTCTTTTAATAAATGACTGAATGATTAGTCCCACCAAAAATCAGAAAGCTAGAAGTTTACTGAGTATTGCTTAGAAACCATTAATTTCTCACACACACACACACACACACACACACACACACACACACAAAATATTGAAAGGAGATGTGCATCCAGGGCAAAGAAGATCATAGATTTGGTAAAAGAGTGTTTGAGACAGTAAGTCCCAAAAAGCTTGAGACTGCAACACCTCATAGTTGACTGGAACAACTACCAAAGTTGTTCCACATTATTCACATAAAAATATAATCTGGTCCCATTTAAACATGAGTAATGTTCAAAGTACAACTAACATGAATCTAAGAATAGATAAAGGGGAAAAATGTATATGAACAAACTAAATAATAAAATTTCTCCATGTTATTCCAATCTCAGATTACAACAAACTGATTCTACCACAAAGGGATAAGGTTCAAGGAAGGGATACAGAGTTTCCAGGATGAGATGATGATGGCAGGCAGCCCATCTGGCGCCCCTGCAAAGACACTAGCTACAGCAGGGAAGGTGTGGCTGGGGCTGTGTGTTTTGCGGAGCTGGCAGGAGCCAGGAACAGGTGATTCCGGCAGGAGCCCCGCACCCTGTCAAGTTGGCCAGGCGGGAGCCTGTGCTACTGAGCACAGCTGCAGCCCCCCAGCCACAGCTCCAGACACAGGCATTCCCGCACTCCCTGGGGTCCGGGAAGCCTGCGTGCTCCTGCTTCCTAGCATCTCCCTGCTCTAGGCGCCTGCTCCACTGCAGAGCTAAGTTGTGGTCGAGTCTAGGCACTGTCACGACCTGGTGAGGTGTGCACATGCTCAGGGTGGCTCTGACATGCCAGCCCTCTGCCGCCTTGGCCCATTTCGGACTTGGGGCACCAAGGTGCAAGGGAGGGAAATTTTGAGTGCTGAAGGCAGCTGGACATGGGCCTGCGAGTGTCCCTCAGTGCAGACAGCCTGGGTGTTGTAGATAGTAGGTTGATGGCGGTGTGAGGAAGACGGATTCCTGGGCAGGAAGGGGGGAGTCCCCAGTGAAACCTCACCTTCAAGTCAGGCCGGTCTGAACCTTGGGGGCCAGGCTGCCAGTTCCCAGTGAGGTCTGCAACCTGGAGTGAGAACTTCCTTGATGTCTTTTGGCTAATCAAATGATGTTTTTTCCACACCCACCCATGGCCACCCATGGACTAATCAGCACACACTTCCTCCCGCCCATGTGCCAATCAGCATGCATTTCCTCCACTCAGAGCCCATAAAGCCCCATTCCCATCCCCACCCTACTCCACCACCCACTCAGCCAGACTCAGTCAGACATTTGTGGGGTCTGCCTGTCTGCAGATAGGAGCTACCCACCTGGGGTATCCTCTACATTCATTGATACTACCTGCCTGCAGATAAGAGCTGCCCACTTCTGGTCTCCTCTTTGCTGAGAGCTGTTTCATCTCCCAGTAAAGCTCTTTTCCACCTTGCTCACCCTCCAGTTGTCTATGTAACTTCCTTCTTCCTGGATGCAGGACAAGAACTCGGGACCCACCAAATGGCAGAGCGAAAGCAGCTGTAACACTTCCCTGGCTTGCATGCCAACCTATGGGCAGGAGCTAAAGGGGCTGTGACACTACAGCCCTCCTGCCCTCTGCCAGCACAGGGCGGGTGCTCCACATGACGGGAAGCAGTGGCAGGAGCCAGGCCAGCCCTGGAGCCGCAGGCTGGAGTGGGATGACCAAACTGAAAGACATGTAACAAATTGGGTGAAACACATCCCCCCAAAACATGCCTCCCCCACTCACTGCACTGCAGGTGATGAGAAGCAGAGAAGAGCCGCAGCCCTTCTGGGAGCCCAGACCTCGCGGCTCCCCAGGCCAGGGCTGTGACATGCTTTAACACCCTCTTTGTGGCTCTGCGGTTTCTGGTGTCTCCTAGTTTCCGGGTGCTACTGCGTTCCCCTTGTCCAGACACTGGTGCCCACAGCAGAAGCTGCTTGTGATCTGGCCTAGCATTTAACACAGCTGACACCTGTGACAGTGCCCGGGGTTGCCTGCCTTACTGCAGCAGCTGGCGTGCCTGGCTGTGCACAATGGCCAGACCCTGCACTCACTCGCTCACATACCCCTTGCCACTCCACACCTGGCTCACCCTTGGCAGACATCAGATCCAGGCTGGTAGCACAAGCCAAGTACAGCCTGCCGGGCTCAGTGGGCAGAATGAGTCCAGCAGGCATGAGCAAAACTCAAGTAGAGGCACCGCTGGCCACAGAGGTTTCTGGCTGGTGAGGCAACACCCAAAGGATCATCTGACAATTACATGAAGACAGAAGATGAAACATAAGCTAGCAGAACTCAGTAAAGAAGACAAGAGCAATGCAGAAAACCATCGAGAAGAAAACCAGGTAGTAATCAACTTAAAATAACATGACTAAAATTCAAGAAAAGGCACAATAGGTTGCTAAAAGAAAATGAATGAAATGTGTAATAACAGAGTTTTAGAGTAGAATAGACAGCCTTTATCTAGAAAATGATAGCAAAGAAGATCCAAAATATGCTTGTTATTCCTGAAAAAGAGAACTCATCAAAGTTCAAAAGTATTTTATTATATAACCTCCCTGAAATATTAGCACATCATGTCCTAAGAAACACTGACAAACATAATCAATCCCAAGTTATATCCTGATGAATTTATGGAACTTTCATAATAAGGAAAAAAGTTACATGGCACTTAAGGTAGGGGAAGCACACTCCAAGCAAAAAGAAATAATCAGACTGTGTCAAACTTCTCTACAGCAACACTACAGGTAGAGAGTGAAGCACAGTCAAGGTTTTAGGGAAAATATGGTAGGACTACAGGATTCTGTCTGGCCAAGTCACTCTTCAACTCTTAAAAAAATAAAATCAGACATTCTCAAGACAATCTCAAGGATTACAGCATCCATGAGCTTTGTTCATAAAACTACCAGCCAATGAAATCTAGCCAAGAAAGGATGAAGTGAAATAAACTAGGAAAGACAAAGCTACTCAGACATGAGCTTAAAAATTAATTTAAATTTTGAGACGAAGCTAAACACATGTGATTATTATGCAGACATTAGAAAATAAAATTGAAATAATAATAGTATTTTGAGTTCAATATTCCAAAGTTAGCCTCAAAATCAAGTGTAGCCTACAAGGCAATCTGGATAAAATGATCAAACTCTCTGAGGTTTTTAAACTGAGATGTTATTTAATGCTGTTCCATGGTGTTTATGTTTCTATCCAGTGGAAAATGTGGTAGATAATTATTTGGATGTCTAGCAGAACACGATCTCCTATTCTAAATTCTGCCCTCTTGAGTTCCTATGGTTATACAGTTCTCTCTGTCCTGCATGGCCCTATCTCACGGACAGAGCTGACTGAATATGAATGCATAATAAACCCAACTAGACCAATCAGATCCTCTGCCCTGTTGCCTGGAATTGAGACACTGATCCTGTGGATGAAGATATGTACTATCGGAACTTGCACTGTGGCCAAACAGAATTCTAGTTCATAGAAATAAATCAGTAAAATAGATATAAGGAGGTAAGAAACCTCCTTAGTATAAGAAATGACATTATAATTAACAGTTCCAAATAAAACCATTAAGCTGGATAAATTAAAGTGAGTTCCGGGTTGGGGGGCAATGATGATTCCTCTATCAAGGAATAGAAAAACAGCAATTTGGTTTGGCAATAACAAAATAGTTCAGCTATCATTGTTATATTTGGCTATTCGGTGTGTATTTTCATAAAAAGTGAAGCTTTAAAGGATGTGATCGCCCACTTGAAGGTATCAGAGTATCTTAAGGCAAGAAATTACATAGACCAAAAGAAAAGCAGGGATAGCAATGTAAGACTACTGTCTTTCCAATCAATAAATTATGTGTCCTGCCAAAATGCAACATCTAAATTATTTGAATTATATATCTCCAAATTAGGCTGATGTCCTTATTGAATACTAATATTTATAATGGGATATGTGCAACTAAGATAATGGAAAGAAATCATTATCCATGTGCTCCTTCATGAGCTAGAGAATGGCCTTCTATCGTGTGCCATACCATAGCTCCGATTTAACACATTTGCAAATATCTTCAAAACATAATCTGGATTTTATGATTTAGGCTTAATACACACGAGCGGATTAAGGAATTGTGCTCTGCTGGTCATTGTTTTTCTTCTGGGCCTTAAGACTAAAGCCATTAAGCAGATAAAAATGGAGTCAGGATTCCAGGATAAGACGTGGATAAAAATAATAAACCAAGTTCTGACAGTTCAGCCAAGCAAATCCATTAAGCACCGTGATGCAACAAGTTATCTGGCTTGGTTTACTGCAAATACAGCTTCCTAAAACCAAACAGTATCAACAAAGATTTTATCGAAGTCTACAGGAATGTTGACGTAAAAAAAAAAAAAAAAAAAAAAAAAAAAAAGACCAATAATTTTTTAAAAGAAAACTCCCTGTATCCCAGCACTTTGGGAGGCCGAGGCGAGTGGATCACGAGGTCAGGAGATCGAGACTATCCTGGCTAACACGGCGAAACCCCATCTCTACTAAAAATACAAAAAATTAGCCAGGCCTGGTGGCAGGCGCCTGTAGTCCCAGCTACTTGGGAGGCTGAGGCAGGAGAATGGCGGCGTGAACCCGGGAGGCGGAGCTTGCAGTGAGCCCAGATTGTGCCCCTGCACTCCAGCCTGGGTGACAGAGTGAGACTCAGTCTCAAAAAATATAAAAATAAAAATAAATGACTCGAATCAATATGGGAAACTCAGCTAAAATAAGGTTTCTTTCAGTTTTTTGTTTGTTTGTTTGTTTGTTTAAGTCAGGACTACAAAAGATGCTGGCAGAGCCAGACTGGATTTCTATGCATTATGAACATCCTCGTTATGAGAATCCTCCCCAATATTCCCTTCAGGGTATCTCTGAAGGACATCAAATATAGAAGTTATACCAGTAGACAGAACCTGGGCCAGCTAGAATTCTTAACTGCTCATTCTACTGGATAGAAAATGAATCAACAGACTCAAAAGTCTATGACATTAACTGGTCAGCCTCTCTCCCTCAGATTACAACATGCCTGCCCTTAGATCCCAAATCTGTCTCAGAAGAAAAATATTTTGGTATCACCAACGTGATGAAACACAGTGAAAAGGCATATTAAATAAACTATACTATTTATTCAATTCTATTTTATCTCTGTTAACATTTTAAATTGTTATAAAAATAAATTCTGAAAATAAAGAAACATTATGATTGCCATTTCATGGAGAAGCAGATCAATATCCTCTCAGGTTGGCCCTTCACCAATCATTTTAGCCACTCTATAGCTTTGACCTTCTCACAGCGGCCACAGGTGGTTCAAAACACAAAAGGCCAGAGGCAGCAAAAGCACAGAGTAATGAGAGTAGAGAAACAGAGCTTTGGTACCTCACAGAGAACAAAGCTGTTCTCAGGGTATAAGTAATCAAGAGCAAGCATTTTACAGGGTATTTTAGAGAGAAGTAAAAGCTTTTTGGTAAGGCAGTTATAAAAACTCAAATTCAAATGAATGCTGAGCAAAGGCACAGGCAAAGACTAGAATTCTTATGCAAATTACAGTTGCAAGAAAACATCTGGAGCCAACTGACAGAGGACCAAAATACTGTGGAATAAAAATGGGAAGAATGCAGAAGACAGTCAGTCAGTGGAAACTGGGAGAAGAAACATGGATATTAAACATGTAAAAAAAAACTGCTCCCATGTCTATACTGATGATTTTTATTAATCTTATTATGAGAAGAAAATGGAAGTGTGTATCAGTACATGCTGCTGAGAATCCATAATTATAAAACAAAAACTACACAATTTTAGTCTAGTATTGACATATATATTTTTCGTTACTTAGAAGACATTTTTTATTGTCTTATACTAACTTTAACAACCCCTCCATATATTCATCAAAGTTCTGATCCTTAGAAAATAGATGAGCAAATAAATTTGGTTTTTAACAAGGTTTGTTATCTGGGTGTTATTTGGTTTCAACAGATAATTTGAAAACATCGAATTTTCATTAGAAATGGATTTTTGCTTGTATAAATGTTCCCAATAACAATCTTCTGAGCTTTCTTGTCAATTCAGTAAGATGAAGGAAGGCTAAGCAGAGATATTGAAACATAAATACTGAAAAGGAAGAGACAACAACATTTGTAGAAAATGCTGCTGAAGAATTGACTCATGAAATATTTCAGGGGTGCAATTGGCAATATGACAAAAAAATACTTAAAATATGCAATATCTTTGAGGCAATAATTCTAGTTCAAGAAATTTACTTGAAGTAAATAACCAGAGATGTGAGAAGATGTGTGTGTGAAGAATATTTACAATAACTTATTTCTATAGTTAAAGAAAATAGAGTGCTCACTTTAGCAGCACATATACAGATAATCTTCAATTTATGGTGGTTTGTATTGTGGTTTTTCAACTTTACAATAGTGTAAAAGTGATAAACATTTGGTTAAAAACCATACTTATTTCACCATCGCTAAATAAAGTAGCCAGCCATTGCTTTCAGTCAGCTGCATATTTCAACATAATACTTTCTACTTACAATGGGTTTCTTGGAAAGTAACTCTATTGTAAGCCAAGGAGCATTTGT
Organism: Macaca thibetana thibetana; assembly: GCF_024542745.1. NCBI lineage: Eukaryota > Metazoa > Chordata > Mammalia > Primates > Cercopithecidae > Macaca > Macaca thibetana. The sequence continues at coordinate 73,718,032 of NC_065581.1, read as the reverse complement.
ACTAAAATTGGAATAATAGCATATTAACATGGTCCCTGCACAAAGATGACATGAAAATTTGTGAAGCTTTCCATATTTTTCAACCCAAAGAGTTCATCAAGACAAATAATAATCAAATTATCAAAAATAAAAGACAATTTTAAGAGCAGCAAGAGATAAGAAATGCATTGCGTACAATAGTATTTTAATACCACTATCAGTTGACTTCTCATTAGAGACCTTACAAGGCAGGGAAGACTGGGATGAAATATTCAAAACGCTGAATGAAACAAACCTGACAACCAAGGATATCTGGCAAAGCATTCTTTTGGAAATGAGGGAGACAATGGTAGCATCTTACAAAATAAGATGTTTACAAGATGTGCACAATAGCAAAACCATGATATTGACTTTTATACAGTAAAGATACAGAAAATTTCCATCACCAAAGAGATCCCTTGTATTGTCCACCTTTCCATCTACTCCTCTCCTCTCTTCCATTCCCTACCCCTGGCCACTACTAACCTGTTGTTTATAATTATGTCATTTTAAGAGCATTATATAAGAAGAATCATATAATGTGCAATCTTTGGGGACTGGTTTTTTTCACTCAGCATAACTCCCTGAAGAATCATACAGTTTGCTGCAAGTATCACTAGTTCATTTCTTGTATTGCTGAGGTAGTCCACGTTACGGATGTATCAGTTTGTTTAACCATCTGCCCATTGAAGGATGGCTGAATTTTTTCCAGGTTTTTTGGTTCTGGTGAATAAAGTTGCTACAAACATTTAAAAAAGAAAAAATAAATGAGAAAAAATAAAACATTCTCAGGTAAACAAAAGTTAAGGGAGTTTATCAGCATGAGGCCTGCTTTACAGGAATTGCTAAAGGGAGTTCTTTAAACTGAAACAAAAAGCTTCTAATAAATAACATAAAAGTTATACATGCACAAACCCAATGGTCTAAGTAATACAGAGCAATAATCAGAGTGCTCTAGGACTATAATGTTGTTATATAAAGTAATTTTATTCTTAGTACAGGAGTAAAGGACAAAAAAATTAATAACTACTGTTGAAATAAATTGTTGAGGAATACATACTATAAAATGATGTAAATTCAGACATTAAAAATGAAAATTGTGTGTGGGGGAAAGTAAAAGTATAGATTTGTTGTATGCAAAATTTGCTCACTCTTACTGTTATAAGTAGAAGATATTCTATGTAAGCCTCATGGTAAACAAAAGCAAAAAAAGTTTATTGGAGACACACAGAAAAATTAAAAAGATTAAAAACTACAACTACAGAAATTTTTCAAACCACAAAGGAAGACAGCAAGACAGGAAGAAACAAAGTATCTACAAAAACCCAGAAAACAATTAACAAAATGGTGAACAGTAATTCCTTACTATTGGCAGTAGTGAGTCCTTACCTATCAATAAGTACCTTGAACATAAATAGATTAAATTCTCCAATAAAAGGACATACAGTAAATGAATTTATAAAAAATAAGACCCAACTACATACTGCCTACAAGAGACTTACCTCACTTTTTAGGATACACAGACTGAAAATGAAGGACTAAAAAAAGATATTCTATGCAAAACCAAAATAACGCAGGGATAGTAATACTTAGCAAAAAATTAAAGAGGAAAAACTACTTCCAAACTTTTATTATCAATTAATTTATTTATTTATTTATTTTAAGACGGAGTTTTTCGCTCTTGTTGCCTAGGCTGGAATGCAATGGCATGATCCCGGCTCACTGCAACCTCTGCCTCCTGGTTCAAGAAATCCTCCTGCCTCAGCCTCCTGAGTAGCTGGGATTACAGGCCTGCACCACCATGCCTGGCTAATTTTGTACTTTCAGTAGAGACAGAGTTTCTCCATGTTGGTCAGGCTGGCCTTGAACCCAAAATTTTTTTAAATAAGGCCAGCATCACTCTGATACCAAAGTCAAGCAAGGATATAAAAGGAAAGAAAACTACTGGCCAATATCCTTGATGAATATAGACACAACAATTCTCAAAAAATTAGCAGCAAGCCAAACTCAACATCACAAAGGATCACTTATCATGATCAAGTGAGATTTATTTCTGGGATGCAAGGATGGTTTAACATTCACAAATCAATAAATGTGATACACCATATTAGCAGACTGAAGGACAAAAAGTTATATAATCACCTCATCAGATGCAGAAAAAAATTTGATAAAATTCAACATCCTTTCATGACAAAAACACTCAGCAAATTAGGTATACAAGGAAAGTCCTTCAGCACAATTAAGGCCATACATAATAAACCCACATCTAACATTATACTCAATGATGAAAAATTGAAATCCTTTTCTCTAACGACTGCAACAAGACAAAAATTCCACCTGTTGCTACTTCTATTCAGCATTGTAATGGAAGTCCTTCTTAGAGCGATAAGGCAGGAGAAGGAAATAAAAGGCATCTAAATAAATAAAAAAGAATTAAAACCATTGCTACTTTGCTGATGGAATGATCTTATATCAGAAAAAGCTAAAGACTATAACCAAAAACTGTTATAACTAATAACAAATTTGGTAAAGTTGCAGGATACAAAATTAACACACAAAAATCAGTAACATTTCTCTACACTAAAAACGAACTTTCCAAAAAGGTAATCAAGAAAACAATCACATTTACAATAGCTACAAAAAAATTAAATACTTAGGAATAAATGTAACCAAGGAGATGAAAGACCTGTACATCGAAAACTATAAAACATTAATGAAAGAAATAGATGAAGACAAAGATAAATTGAAAGATAGCCTATGCTTATGCATTGGAAGAATTATTATTGTTAAAATGTTCACACTATCCAATGCAATCTATAGATTTAATGTAATCTTTACCAAAATTCCAATGTCATTTTTCATAGATATAGAAAAAAACAATTTAAAAATTCATATGGATCCAAAAAATCTCAAATAGTCACAGCAATCATAAGCCAAAAGAACAAAGCTAAAGGCATCACATCACCTGATTTCAAGCTATACCACAAAGTGGTGATAATTAAAACAGCATGGTGCTGGTACAAAAATAGACACATTGACCAGTGAAAACTGAAAGAAGAGCCCAGAAATGAACCCATACAACTACAGTCAATTCATTTTTGACAAAGGTGCAAAGAGTATGCAAAGAGGACAGTCTCTTCAATAAATGATGTTGGGAAAAGTGGACATTCATATGTAAAAAAATGAAAGTGGACCTTTATCTCACACCACATATAAAAATAAGCTCAGAATATTTCAAAGACTTAAGCATAAGGTCTGAAACTGTAGAACTATAAGAAGAAAACATAGGAGAAAAATTATTCAACGTTGGTGTGGGCAAAGATTTTTTAGATTTGACTTCAAAAGCACAGGCAACAGAAACAAAAATAGACAAATGAGAATGAAAACCTTCTGTGCGGCAAAGGAAAAACAGAGAGTTGAAAGATAACCTATGGACAGAAATAAAATATTAGCAAGTCATACATTTGGTAAGGGATTAATATTCAAAACATATAAAGAACTCAATCTATAGAAAGAAAACAATCTGATTAAGAAAAGGGCAAGGGGTGGGCGCGATGGCTCACGTCTGTAATCCCAGCACTTTGGGAGACCGAGATGGGCGGATCACGAGGTCAGGAGATCGAGACCATCCTGGCTAACACGGTGAAACCCCGTCTCTATTAAAAATACAAAAAGTTAGCTGAGCGTGGTGGCGGGCGCCTGTAGTCCCAGCTACTTGGGAGGCTGAGGCAGGAGAATGGCGTGAACCCGGAAGGTGGAGCTTGCAGTGAGCTGAGATGCACCACGGCACTCCAGCCTGCGGGACAAAGGGAGACTCCGTCTCAAAAAAATAAATAAAATAAAATAAAAAGAGCAAGGAATCTGAATAGACATTTCTCAAAAGACAGCATACAAATGGCTAGCAGATACAAGAAAAAAGTCCATGACATCACTAATAATTAGGGAGATGCAAATTAAAACCACAATAAGATATCACCTTATACCTGTTAGAATGACTATTTTCAAAAATATGAAAACTAAGTGTTAGTGAGAACGTGGAGAAAAGAGAATCCTTGTACACTATTGGTGGAAATGTAAATTGGTAGAGCCATTATGGAAAACAGTTTGGAGGTTCCTCAAAAAACTAAAAATACAATCATCATATAATCCAGCAATCTAACTTCTGGGTATTTACTCAAAAGATTTGAAATCGGTATGTTGAAGAGATATCTGTGCTCTTACATTGATTGCAGCACTATTTGCAATATTCAAGTTACGAAATCAACCTTAGTGTCCATCAGTGGATGAACGGATAAAGAAAATGTGGTATATAAACACAATGGACTATTATTCAGCCTTAAAAAGGGACGCAATTCAGTCAATTGTAATATGAATCAACTTGGAGAGCATTATGCTAAGTAAAATAAGCCCAACACAGGAAAACAAATACTATATGTTTTATATATGGAACCTTTATATGTGGAACCTAAAATAATTGAACTCATAGAAACAGAGTAGAATGGTGGTTACCAGAGGCTGGCGGATGGGGGAAATGGGGAGATAGTCAAAGGGTATGAAATCTCGGTTCGATAAGAAGAATGTTTGATTTCTTTTTTGATACCTGTTACATAACATGGTGAATATTGCTAATACTTGAAAATTGTATATTTCAGTCACTAAGAGAATACATTTCAAGTGGCCTCATCATAAAAAATGTTCATTTAAGGTGATGAATATGTTGATTAGCTTAATCAGGTCACATTGTTTTAAAAATCAAAACACTACTTTGTACCACTTAAATATATACAACTATAATTTATCAATATATAATTAAAATTAAACAAGAAAACCCAGGGGGAAAGCGGGACTTGAGATACAGACCATTTATGCTATAATAAGGTTTATAAAATTCTAACTTTTTTCTTTAAGATAAAAATTAAAAACAAATGAGACTGTAAGTTCCCTCAAAAAAAGAAAAATAGAAACACCTGTTATAGCCCAAACAATGGAACTAACCAAATAATTTATAGTAAATGTTTAAAATGAGATCAAATGTGTCATAATCATGTGGATCAATTTATCTGACTACAAATTAGTTGAGAAGGGCAGTCTGCCATGACCCTGAGATTCATGCACATCTTTGCTCAGTGTGTCAAGTTATAGGGCCTAATCTCCTCTAGCCTGATGCTGTTTCTGCAGATAGACTCGGACACAGTTAAGTAGATCAAGGCAACCAAAACATACATGTGACTGCTCAGGAGGGGCTTGTTTACTGCATACTATAAAAGGTACTGAGCCCTTAACCCTGGGTTCCAACCCAACCAGGCCATTGCATCATCCCATGATATTTAGGGTAAGGAGAACTAGCACTAACATACTGATGCTTCTGCTGCTGCTGTGCTGTGAGTAATGACCTGTCTTGTTCTGACCCAATGAGTAGTACAGTTTACTTTCAGCGCCTCTGCTATGAAGGTTGAGGTTTTTTCCCCTAATCGATTCCTTGCTTTTCACCTGCCAGTTTGTGTTGCTTCACTTCATTGTGTTTGGTTTGTACTCTTTCGACATAGAGCAATAAGAATATATACCTCCTAGTTATTTTAAAGATTGAAATATTACATGTAAAGCAATTAGAACACTGCCTGACACATAAGTGTCCAATAACTATTTAGCAATCAGCATCATTGTTGTCAACATCATCCCCATCGTCACCATTAGAATCACGCAGTACAATCATATTTAGTAATTTCTAGAAAATATGGTATCCTTGCTACTAAAAGAGCAAGTTATAAAATGCTGAGAACCAATAGGAAAAATCTAAGTAACTGTTAAATCTAAATAGAGGGTATACTGCAGTTCCTTGTACCAAACTTGAAAACTATATGAAAGTTTAAAATTATATCAACATAAAAAGTTACCTTAAAAAAAAGTAAGCACAGTAAATACCAATCTGAATTTATTTATATACCTCTATATTAAATACATAATATACTTGCATATGTGTGTATATACACAAATATCATAGGCACACTCACAAACACACGTTTTAATAGATAAAAATAATAGGCTATCTCATCAGTCAAGAGCGACCACACTTGGTGTGATTTGGAATAATTTTTTGTGTGTTTTCTCAATATATTTTCCAAATTTTAAAATAGATATAAATTATGTTAAAATAGAAAAAGTAGATATTTAAAAAGAAAATTAAAAACTCTTTTTTATGGAAAGTTTTACATAAACAATGACTTCAAAATACAGCCCCTAAGTTTTTATATTTAAATGAAGAAATACCTATCAGACATTTCAAATAATGTTTGTTATCTAAAGAAGTGGAAGAGTAGATACTCAGAAACTCATGATGTTTAGGACTAAATAAATGTGTTATTGTGTGTGAAGTTTTGGGTTTCAACTTTGTTTGAACTCCGGAAGTTTACCACACTCTCAGTTTTAAATAATCATGTAGCTAAAGGGGATTGTGACTTGTGTATCAACGGCCAGGCTTCACTTGATTAGATGAGGATATGTTCAAGGTACTTGGGCAACTTTAATTACAAATTAACACACTGATCAGAGGAAAAGATTTGGCATTGAATACGAAGAACAGAATAGATGAAATTCCAGTAGTGCCTGCTAAAAACCAAAGGAGAGTAAGAGAATCATCAGGAGTGAGAAAAAAGAATAAAGCCTCAGCTGGCAGAATCTCAAAAAGCAAATTCAGTTTCCAATGGAGTCCTGGTGGCCTGGTTCAGTTTTCTGATCCACAGCACAGATCTTACTGAGCTCCCTGGAGTGAGAATAATCTCCTTCATGAAAACTTTGCTGAAAGTTTGTATTCTCTTCAAATGAGAAGGCTAATAAAGATGACTTCCATTCTCCCAAGTAGTGCAGAAAGTACAGATATTAACGTTTCTGCAGAAAAACTCATTTTCTCCATGAAACAATAAAAGCACATTCTAGCATATGAATATATCTGAGCATTTTTAACTACTGGACTATTTTCCATATTCATTTATTCCTCTGCTCTTGGGTGTAACAACTAAATAAATATTTAACAGAACTTAAGAGAGTAAACTCGTTCCAAAAGGAAATAAAGTATTGAATACAAAAGTAGTTAACAGGAAAAGTTTTGCCTAAATAGAGGGACAGATGAAAAAGTAAGCATTTTCTTTAATCTGAATGTCACAAGCAGATTTCAGTATTGAGTCAGAACAGGATAAATCTATTACTGCAAATGCATTCACTACAAGTAATTAAATATCAAATTCACCATAAGCAGGAAGTAAAATTCCTCATTCTTCGTAACAATAAGTGCCTAAGTAGGTACTAAGGTCAGTTACTTCAGCAATTCAGTCTAGAGAGGACTCCACATGGCTTCCCTGCTCTACTCAGGGACACGGGTTAATTGCTACCTTTTCAAGGTAGGATCAACTTACTGTCTCAGTTCCCTTTTCCAGAAAGCATCCAGCATACATTCTATTACCACTCAGTGACCAAGGTTTTATTCCACTTGCATATCTAAATCAATACCTGCAAAGGGGGAAGGAATTGTATAACTGGCTTAGAATAATAGCCATTCAACCACTAGGATGCTCAATAATGACCAAAATGAAGGTTCTGCTTACTAATAAGAAGGGGTATGGTTGTGGGGTAGGCAGCCAGCACTGTCTGCCCTAGGAAAGCTCCAGAGGAGAGCATAAGACAAAAGCCAAATTCCTTGCCATCCTTTATGAGTCCTATGTTCCTTCTCTGCAGCTTTATCTGCTGCTTTCTGAATAGGCCAAGCACTTAAATTGATCTTATCTTTGAAATTTCAGTCCCTTCATCCTATACTGAATTTTTCACCTCTTTATTTTTATCTTTCAAAGCCTAGTTCAAAGGCAGCTTCATCAGCTTCCCCATAATAGAGTTCATCCCTCCTTTTTCTAGCCTGCCATGGTTTGGGACTTCTCTATTTGGCACTTTTGCTTTCCTGCTTTATATCAGTCATATCATATATGTCTCTCACTACAGTGGAGTGAGAGCTCCTTGAAAACAGAAATGTGTCACATTATTCTTTTATGTGTGATTCCGGTGTTTTCAATGTAAAAGGTATTTAATAAACAGCTACAGAATTCATCTAAAAAGTCATCTTTCTGAAATCACTCAGTAAAATTCCACAGTAAGACCCTGATGCTGTCGTCTTCAATTTTTTTAAGAATGGGTAAAAAGAAATAACCTTGAAACTAACTTAAGAGTAAATTCAAATTGGCGCAAAGATTTATTGCATCTTTTGGTTATCTATTTTAGAGGAATACATTTACATTTTTTAAAATGTCCAGAAGAATCATAATATTAGTCTACGTCATTGAATTTTTGGAATGCTTTTGCAGAGAAGTGAAAAGAATGGTCTTATATGATTCATCAGATCCTACTCTGACTCTGCTTTCTTCTATTTATCAAGTTTTATTAAGTTTTTAATCTTCTTTGAGTTTATTGTAATAATTCTCCCCTCATTTAATAATACAACTTTCAAAATAAGTACCGGTTAAGTCAAATATTGTGAGGTCAGAGAAATTATATAGAACAAAAACATCTTCTAACGAAGTGAGAATCCTAGTTTAAAAGATTTCTGGAAAGGAGACAAACATTTAGACCAGGTCAAAGGAAAAGTTACCTGATTAGCAAAAGTTAAACATGACTCTAAATGTTTTATACTACATCTTGAACCTCTTTCAATTTTACTATGTAATAGTGTTAAAATTAGACTCTTTCTAGCCTTTTTGTGGAATCTTTGAACTTATGAATCTTAATAGGACACTGAGTGTGCCTTCCCTGTGAAAGTCAAAAAAGCCAGATCTCAAGATCGGAAGCCACTTCCAGTTAGGGTGTGGCTATGTGCCACAGGGCAGCCCATCAGATGCACTGGGCTGGAACTGTGATCAGGCAGCTGGTGATGCAGAGGGAATCCATTTCTGGATGGCAGCAGTGGAATGGTGCCACCACTATGCCCAGTGTCCACAGGATGCCTTATGAGCTACTATGTCCAGCGTCCAGAATGGTTAACACCAGGGTCCTCACAACTGGTTCCGGTGGCCTGGCCTGTCTTTATTCCTGCCTGTTTCCCAACCTGTTTCTCTAGCTTTCTCAGAAATTCTACCAGCATCTCAATATTCATTCAAATTCCTGTTATAAGTGACTCTCTGTTACCTATGGATAAGAACTATAACCAATATTTTATGTAAATACTTCAAATACAAATGTTTGTATTTGTGTAGTACTGAACAATCTTAAATTGCTTTTAAATCACTGTTTTTACTTAAAAATTTCAAAGGTTCTTTTTCCTTTTTTGTTTCTTATTTATGAGGCTAGGCCGAACAGTTTTGATGGTATTCTTTGTATAAAACTTCATTATTATTATTATCATTTAAGTTCTAGGGTACATAACGTGCAGGTTTGTTACATATGTATACTTGTGCCATGTTGCTGTGCTGCACCCATCAACTTGTCAGCATCCATCAACTCGTCATTTACATCAAGCATAACTCCCAATGCAATCCCTGCCCCTTCCCCCCTCCCCATGATAGGCCCCAGTGTGTGATGTTCCCCTTCCCGAGTTCAAGTGATCTCATTGTTCAGTTCCCACCTATGAGTGAGAACATGCAGTGCTTGGTTTTCTGTTCTTGTGATAGTTTGCTGAGAATGATGGTTTCCAGCTGCATCCATGTCCCTACAAAGGACACAAACTCATCCTTTTTTATGGCTGCATAGTATTCCATGGTGTATATGTGCCACATTTTCTTAATCCAGTCTGTCACTGATGGACATTTGGGTTGATTCCAAGTCTTTGCTATTGTAAATAATGCCACAATGAACATATGTGTGCATGTATCTTTATAGCAGCATGATTTATAATCCTTTGGGTATATACACAGTAATGGGATGGCTGGGTCATATGGTACATCTAGTTCTAGATCCTTGAGGAATCGCCATACTGTTTTCCATAATGGTTGAACTAGTTTACAATCCCACCAACAGTGTAAAAGTGTTCCTATTTCTCCACATCTTCTCCAGCACCTGTTTCCTGACTTTTCAATGATCGCCATTCTAACTGGTGTGAGGTGGTATCTCATGGTGGTTTTGATTTGCATTTCTCTGATGGCCAGTGATGATGAGCATTTTTTCATGTGTCTGTTGGCTGTATGAATGTCTTCTTTTGAGAAATGTCTGTTCATATCCTATGCCCACTTTTTGATGGGGTCGTTTGTTTTTTTCTTGTAAATTTCTTTCAGTTCTTTGTAGGTTCTGGATACTAGCCCTTTGTCAGATGAGTAGATTGCAAAAATTTTCTCCCATTCTGTAGGTTGCCTGTTCACTCTGATGGTAGTTTCTTTTGCTGTGCAGAAGCTCTTTAGTTTAATGAGATCCCATTTGTCAATATTGGCCTTTGCTGCCATTGTTTTTGGTGTTTTAGACATGAAGTCTTTGCCCATGCCTATGTCCTGAATGGTACTACCTAGGCTTTCTTCTAGGGTCTTTATGGTATTAGGTCTAACATTTAAGTCTCTAATCCATCTTGAATTAATTTTCGTATAAGGATTAAGGAAAGGATCCAGTTTCAGCTTTCTACTTATGGCTAGCCAATTTTCCCAGCACCATTTATTAAATAGGGAATCCTTTCCCCATTTCTTGTTTCTCTGAGGTTTGTCAAAGATCAGATGGCTGTAGATGTGTGGTATTATTTCTGAGGACTCTGTTCTGTTCCATTGGTCTATATCTCTGTTTTGGTACCAGTACCATGCTGTTTTGGTTACTGTACCCTTGTAGTATAGTTTGAAGTCAGGTAGCGTGATGCCTCCAGCTTTGTTCTTTTGACTTAGGATTGTCTTGGCAATGCGGGCTCTTTTTTGGTTCCATACGAACTTTAAAGCAGTTTTTTCCAATTCTGTGAAGAAACTCATTGATAGCTTGATGGGGATGGCATTGAATCTATAAATTACCTTGGGCAGTATGGCCATTTTCACGATATTGATTCTTCCTATCCATGAGCATGGTATGTTCTTCCATTTGTTTGTGTCCCCTTTTATTTCACTGAGCAGTGCTTTGTAGTTCTCCTTGAAGAGGTCCTTTACAACCCTTGTAAGTTGGATTCCTAGGTATTTTATTCTCTTTGAAGCAATTGTGAATGAAGTTCATTCATGATTCGGCTCTCTGTCTGTTACTGGTGTATAAGAATGCTTGTGATTTTTGCACATTAATTTTGTATCCTGAGACTTTGCTGAGGTTGCTTATCAGCTTAAGGAGATTTTGGGCTGAGACAATGGGGTTTTCTAAATATACAATCATGTCATCTGCAAACAGGGACAATTTGACTTCTTCTATTCCTAACTGAATACCCTTGATTTCTTTCTCTTGCCTGATTGCCCTAGCCAGAACTTCCAACACTATGTTGAACAGGAGTGGTGAGAGAGGGCATCCCTGTCTTGTGCCAGTTTTCAAAGGAAATTTTTCCAGTTTTTGCCCATTCAGTATGATATTGGCTGTGGGTTTGTCAAAAATAGCTCTTATTATTTTGAGGTACGTTCCATCAATACCGAATTTATTGAGAGTTTTTAGCATGAAGGGCTGTTGAATTTTGTCAAAAGCCTTTTCTGCATCAATTGAGATAATCATGTGGTTCTTGTCTTTGGTTCTGTTTATATGCTGGATTACGTTTATTGATTTGCGAATGTTGAACCAGCCTTGCATCCCAGGGATGAAGCCCACTTGATCATGGTGGATAAGCTTTTTGATGTGTTGCTGAATCCGGTTTGCCAGTATTTTATTGAGGATTTTTGCATCGATGTTCATCAGGGATATTGGTCTAAAATTCTCTTTTTTGTTGTGTCTCTGCCAGGCTTTGGTATCAGGATGATGTTGGCCTCATAAAATGAGTTAGGGAGGATTCCCTCTTTTTCTATTGATTGGAATAGTTTCAGAAGGAATGGTAGCAACTCCTCCTTGTACCTCTGGTAGAATTCGGCTGTGAATCCATCTGGTCCTGGACTTTTTTTGGTTGGTAGGCTATTAATTATTGCCTCAATTTCAGAGCCTGCTATTGGTCTCTTCAGGGATTCAATTTCTTCCTGGTTTAGTCTTGGAAGAGTGTAAGTGTCCAGGAAATTATCCATTTCTTCTAGATTTTCCAGTTTATTTGTGTAGAGGTGTTTATAGTATTCTCTGATGGTAGTTTGTATTTCTGTGGGGTCGGTGGTGATATCCCCTTTACCATTTTTTATTGCGTCTATTTGATTCTTCTCTCTTTTCTTCTTTATTAGTCTTGCTAGTGGTCTGTCAATTTTGTTGATCTTTTCAAAAAACCAACTCCTGGATTCATTGATTTTTTGGAGGGTTTTTTGTGTCTCTATCTCCTTCAGTTCTGCTCTGATATTAGTTATTTCTAGCCTTCTGCTAGCTTTCGAATGTGTTTGCTCTTGCTTCTCTAGTTCTTTTAATTGTGATGTTAGAGTGTCAATATTAGATCTTTCCAGCTTTCTCTTGTGGGCATTTAGTGCTATAAATTTCCCTCTACACACTGCTTTAAATGTGTCCCAGAGATTCTGATATGTTGTATCTTTGTTCTCATTGGTTTCAAAGAACATCTTTATTTCTGCCTTCATTTCGTTATGTACCCAGTAGTCATTCAGGAGCAGGTTGTTCAGTTTCCATGTAGTTGAGTGGTTTTGATTGAGTTTCTTAGTCCTGAGTTCTAGTTTGATTGCACTGTGGTCTGAGAGACAGTTTGTTATAATTTCTGTTCTTGTACATTTGCTGAGGAGTGCTTTACTTCCAATTATGTGGTCAGTTTTGGAATAAGTGCGATGTGGTGCTGAGAAGAATGTATATTCTGTTGATTTGGGGTGGAGAGTTCTATAGATGTCTATTAGGTCTGCTTGCTGCAGAGATGAGTTCAATTCCTGGATATCCTTGTTAACTTTCTGTCTCGTTGATCTGTCTAATGTTGACAGTGGAGTGTTGAAGTCTCCCATTATTATTGTATGGGAGTCTAAGTCTCTTTGTAAGATTCTAAGGACTTGCTTTATGAAGCTGGGTGCTCCTGTATTGGGTGCATATATATTTAGGATAGTTAGCTCTTCCTGTTGAATTGATCCCTTTACCATTATGTAATGGCCTTCTTTGTCTCTTTTGATCTTTGATGGTTTAAAGTCTGTTTCATCAGAGACTAGTATTGCAACCCCTGATTTTTTTTGTTCTCCATTTGCTTGGTAAATCTTCCTGCATCCCTTTATTTTGAGCCTATGTATGTCTCTGCATGTGAGATGGGTCTCCTGAATACAGCAGACTGATGGGTCTTGACTCTTTATCCAGTTTGCCAGTCTGTGTCTTTTAATTGGAGCATTTAGTCCATTTACATTTAAGGTTAATATTGTTATGTGTGAACTTGATCCTGCCATTATGATATTAACTGGTTATTTTGCTCGTTAGTTGATGCAGTTTCTTCCTAGCCTCGATGGTCTTTACATTTTGGCATGTTTTTGCAATGGCTATGACCAGTTGTTCCTTTCCATGTTTAGTGCTTCCTTCAGGGTCTCTTGTAAGGCAGGCCTAGTGGTGACAAAATCTCTAAGCATTTGCTTATCTGTAAAGGATTTTATTTCTCCTTCACTTATGAATCTTAGTTTGGCTGGATATGAAATTCTGGGTTTAAAATTCTTTTCTTTAAGAATGTTGAATATTGGCCCCCACTCTCTTCTGGCTTGGAGAGTTTCTGCCGAGAGATCTGCTGTTAGTCTGATGGGCTTCCCTTTGTGGGTAACCCAACCTTTCTGGCTGCCCTTAAGATTTTTTCCTTCATTTCAACTTTGGTGAATCTGGCAATTATGTGTCTTGGAGTTGCTCTTCTCGAGGAGTATCTTTGTGGCGTTCTCTGTATTTCCTGGATTTGAATGTTGGCCTGCCCTACTAGGTTGGGGAAGTTCTCCTGGATGATATTCCGAAGAGTGTTTTCCAACTTGGTTCCATTTTCCCCCTCACTTTCAGGCACCCCAATCAGAAGTAGATTTGGTCTTTTTTACATAATCCCATACTTCTTGCAGGCTCTGTTCATTTCTTTTTCTTCTTTTTTCTTTTGGTTTCTCTTCTCGCTTCATTTCATTCATTTGCTCCTCAATCGCTGATACTCTTTCTTCCAGTTGATCGAGTCAGTTACTGAAGCTAGTGCATTTGTCATGTATTTCTCGTGTCATGGTTTTCATCTCTGTCATTTCGTTTATGACCTTCTCTGCATTAATTACTCTAGCTATCAATTCTTCCACTCTTTTTTCAAGATTTTTAGTTTCTTTGCGCTGGGTACGTAATTCCTCCTTTAGCTCTGAGAAGTTTGATGGACTGAAGCCTTCTTCTCTCATCTCGTCAAAGCCATTCTCCGTCCAGCTTTGATCCGTTGCTGGCGATGAGCTGCATCCCTTTGCAGGGGGAGATACGCTCTTATTTTCTGAATTTCCAGCTCTTCTGCCCTGCTTTTTTCCCATCTTTGTGGTTTTATCTGCCTCTGGTCTTTGATGATGGTGACGTACTGATGGGGTTTTGGTGTAGGTGTCCTTCCTGTTTGATAGTTTTCCTTCTAACAGTCAGGACCCTCAGCTGTAGGTCTGTTGGAGATTGCTTGAGGTCCACTCCAGACACTGTTTGCCTGGGTATCAGCAGCAGAGGCTGCAGAAGATAGAATATTTCTGAACAGCGAGTGTACCTGTCTGATTCTTGCTTTGGAAGCTTCCTCTCAGGGGTGTACTCCTCTCTGTGAGGTGTGGGGTGTCAGACTGCCCCCAGTGGGGGATGTCTCCCAGTTAGGCTACTCAGGGGTCAGGGACCCACTTGAGCAGGCAGTCTGTCCCTTCTCAGATCTCAACCTCCGTGTTGGGAGATCCACTGCTCTCTTTAAAGCTGTCAGACAGAGTCATTTGCATCTGCAGAGGTTTCTGCTGCTTTTGTTGTTGTTATCTGTGCCCTGTCCCCAGAGGTGGAGTCTACAGAGGCAGGAAGGTTTCCTTGAGCTGCTGTGAGCTCCACCCAGTTGGAGCTTCCCAGTGGCTTTGTTTACCTACTTAAGCCTCAGCAATGGCAGGCGCCCCTCCCCCAGCCTGGCTGCTGCCTTGCCAGTAGATCACAGACTGCTGTGCTAGCAATGAGGGAGGCTCTGTGGGCGTGGGACCCTCCTGGCCAGGTGTGGGATATAATCTCCTGGTGGGCCCGTTTGCTTAAAGCGCAGTATTGGGGTGGGAGTTACCCAATTTTCCAGGTGTTGTGTGTCTTAGTTCCCCTGGCTAGGAAAAGGGATTCCCTTCCCCCTTGCGCTTCCCAGGTGAGGCGATGACTCGCCCTGCTTCAGCTCTCGCTGGTCCGGCTGCAGCAGCTGACTTGTCCGGCACTCCCTAGTGAGATGAACCCAGTACCTCAGTTGAAAATGCAGAAATCACCGGTCTTCTGTGCCGCTCGCACTGGGAGTTGGAGACTGTAGCTGTTCCTATTCGGCCATCTTGCTCCGCCCCTCTGTCTAAAACTTTTGTACATCCCTTTAAAGGCAGAAGTTCAGAAGTGGATATAGAACTCAAGTGAAATTCTATAAATGCTAAAGATACAGTCAGTGATTATCACTGGCCTTCAAACATCCCATATAGACCAGATAGGTTAAAGATGTTTTTGGATGCTTGAAAGGCCAACTGATTTTTTCTTGGTCATCTTTTAAGCAAGCATAACATTGCATTTTATATGCATGAATATAATCATGCCCTGCATAACAACCCTTTGGTCAATGATGGGCTGCCTGTGTAACCATTGTCTCATGAGATTGTAAAGGAGCTGAAAAATTCTCAATACCTAGTGGATTTCACAGCTGTCATAACATCATAATGCACTGCATTACTCATATGTTTGTGGTGACGCTGGTGTAAAACAACCTGCTGCACTGCCAGTCATATAAAAGTGTAACACATACAATGATATACATAATTCTTGATAATAATAAACAACGGTGTTATTGGCTTATGTATTTACTAAACTTTCCGATATTTTAGAATGTACTCCTTCTACTTATGAAACAAAAGTTAAATGTAAGCAGCCTCAGGCACGTCCTTCAGGAAGTGTTCCAGAAGAAGCCATTGTTATCATAGGAGATGATAGCTCCATGCATGTTACTGCTCCTGAAGAACTTCTAGTGGGACAAGATATGAAGGTGGAAGGCAGTGATATTGATGATCCTGACCCTGTGTAGGCCTCAGTTAATGAGTGTGTTCGAGTCTTCATTTTTAACAAAAAGTTTAAAAAGTAAAAATAAAAAATAAAAATAGAAAGAGGTATAGAATAAGGATATACAGAAAGTACTTTTGTGCAGCTATACAATGTGTTTGTGTTTTAAGCCAAGTGTTATTACAAAAGAGTCAAAACGTTAAAAGAAAGGAAAAAAAAAAGCTTTTAAGTTTAAAAAGTTACAGTAAGCTTAGGTTAATTTATTATTAAAGATTTTTTTAAATAAATTTAGTGTATCCCAAGTGTACAGTGTTTATAAAGTCTACAGGAGTGAACAGTAATATACCTGGCCTTTGCATTAACTCCTATGCAGGAGTACTTTTTTATCTTACATACTGTATTTTATTGTACCTTTTCTATGTGTAGATGTTTCTATACACAAATACCACTGTGTTGCAGTTGCCTACAGTATTCAGTACAGTAACATGTTGTAGAGGCTTGTAGCCTGGGAGCATTAGGCTATGCCACATAGCCTAGGTGCATAGTAGGCTATACAATCTAGGTTTGTGTAAGTATACTCTGTGATGTTCTCACTACAATGAAATCACCTAATGATGCATTTCTCAGAACATATCCCCGTCGTTAAGCGACACATGACTATAAATAATGTATTTCAATAATGGGCATGGCACATTATTTTGTTCTAAATATTCTACATTTATCTTTACGTGGGAGTTTATGTTTTTGTACTAAATGCACAGTGTGAAGTCTTTATTTTTGACCTTCTGCCTCAAGCACCTCAAAGAACAACAAATATTTGAGAAAATTAGTCTGTTTTTAATTCAATGGAACACTGGAACTTCAAACAGCCTAGCTGTTGCTCTCAGAATAAGAACCTTGCTAATTTGTTGGAACTAAGAATTTTGGTATGTTACAATGATACACAAATAAACAATAAATTTCACTTTTTCTATGAGAATTATATGAGAAAACAAACTATTAATAGCAATATAAATTAGTATTGCAAAATTATGAGTAAGGCCCACAAAAAGACAAAGAGGTTATTGTCCATCTGGGCTCTCTCTCAAATCCAGCTGGCTCTATCTCAGAGGTTGCACTTGCCTTCCTCATCATATTCTACACCACACCCCCTCAGTCATCTCTCCCGTCCATTGCCTGCTCTGTGGCCTGAGAGGCTGACATGTTGCAGTTGGCATCTCCTGTGCTCTCTTGCTTGCCAGCTTCATTCGGGCCAATGGAATTCACATGCAGGAGATAGGAGAGTGAGAGGAGAAAGGAGATACGGTATTTCTGTCTTGTTCCTTCTCTGCTCTTCTTCTGGTCAGCCTCTTAAAGTAACCATTTCCTTCCACAACTACAACTCCCACTGGGCAATTCCTCTTCAATGGTTCCCACTTCCACTGGATTCTGATAACTCCATTTCCTCTCCTAGAGCCTTTGGTCCAACGGGTAGGAAAGACTTTTCCATCTGCTCTGAGTACCTCATAATTACCTGTTTGTTCTTTTAATCTGGCTTCACATCTGAGCAAGAAGTTTCTCAGTTAAATCTCTTCATTTGAACACCCAGGATATATTCTATTTTCTTTCAAAACCCTAACTGCTTACAGGACAAAACTACCTGATGCCTTTAACATGAATTATGGTCTTGTTTTCATCCTTTCAACCCAGGAACCTGTCTTTTTAATATATTAGATTCATACTTTAGAGAACATGGAATTAAAGCTCCAGGAAGACATGATAAAATCAGAATAATTTATTAAAATATAATAATGAATATTGTTGTAAAGAGGATTGGAAGCCTGAATCTTCTTGCTGGTTCTTTTTCACTTTTTGCATGAGAAACCAACTTTTATAATAAAAATATTCAAGAGTGTGTTTGCTAAGTCTAGATTCAGACTGAGGGGAATTAATTACATTATTCAAATATTTGATGATCTCAACCCAACAAAGCCCAGGACCTCTTCCACTGCCTTTATACTCTCCAGGGGTACAGGGTAGAAGACCAAGATAGTCTAGCCCCTGAAAACTGCCTCACTCTGCACTGCCAAAATTAATCTCACTGACTCTCTTTTACTAAGTTTTTAAGGCAACAAATAAACGTGACCCCTACCGTGATCAATCCCCTTCCACACACACAGCTACGATTGGTGCATTTCTTCTTTAGAAATTTTTTCATTTATATAATCAAATCATGAGTTAAGGGCTACTCAGTCTCAATAAAGTGATTTTTATTCATTCATGCTTTCCACAAATATGATGAGCATCTTCAGTGCATCTGGCAGCTGCTGGGTTTGAGAACATACCCTGAAGAATAAATTCACTCTCTTCCCCATTATGTGGTACTTTCTCATTTTTGATGCCATAAAGCACACTTATATCCTTCATACCAAGCTCTTTAGGGACACCACATAGTATTCCCCAATCACTGACAATACATTTTTTCCTACATGAATATCAAATAATAACCTAATCAGTGCCAGAGCAGTATAAAATTAAAAAAGAAAATGTTTACAGAGCATTTTAACATTCTAAATATTCTGAATTTTACCAACAAAATAATAATGTTTGCTAATAATTTAACCAAGATTTATCTTTGTAATGTATAGTCTCCCATTTAACTATGAAATGTATATGTACTGGTTGCCATTAGAACTCACAGTTGGTCCAGATGATATTGTGAACTAGTAAATCTGTCCTCTTCATCTCCAGCTTCATTAAACCATCTATGAAAGAATTGTTCTACTTCATCATGCTGTGCTTCCATATGCACATTCACATACACAGCTGTATGTGAATGTACCTTGTCCTTCTCTCTGAATTCAGTGGTGTCTTTACTAGCTTACCTGCTTCTCTTGCTCCTCTGTACTGCACACTTCACTCAGCAGTAAAAGTGATAACTTAAAAATGTAAATCGGATCAAGTCACTCCCTGGGCTTGAATTCCAGATCTGTCACTTCCTAGCTGTGTGGTCATAAGCAAGGTAGTTCCTTGTCTGTGCTTCCTCATCTGTAAATTAAGGATGTTCATAGTCCTTCTTTCACAGGATTGTTTTGAATATGCAGTGAAGAATCCATGGGGAGGCCAGGCACGGTGGCTCTTGCCTGTAATCCCAGCACTTTGGGAGGCTGAGGCAGGTGGATCACTTGAGGTCAGGAGTTTGAGACCAGCCTGGCCAACGTGGTGAAGCTCCATCTCTACGAAAATTACAAAAATTAGCAGGGCATGGTGGCACACACCTGTAATCCCAGTTACTCGGGAGGCTGAGGCAGGAGAATTGCTTGAACCTGGGAGGCGAAGGTTACAGTGAGCCAAGATCACGCCACTGCACTCCAGCCTGGGTGACAGAGTGAGACTGTCTCAAAAAAAAAAAAAGAAGAAGAAGAAAGAATACATGAGGAGGAATATTTAAATGACTACCTGGCATAAGTAAACTAGCTATTATTTTAGACTGGCAAAAGTGTTTTTTTCCATATTTCCCGTGACATTCCACCTCAGGCAGCAGCTAAGATATTTTATGCGTATTGCCTCAAGGGAAAGAAAATGACATCAAATAAAAGAGAAAAGGTCTTTTGAAACTCTTGGCAGAGGCATTTGTTTGTGAAAACAAAAAGACCTTTCAAGTTTCAAAGCCTTTCAGGGGCATAAAGTTTATACTGTAAACAGTATGATTTGGGAAGAAAAACAGATGAAAGGACATACAGCCCAATCCTAGACTAGACAAACTTTCTCTGGTCAGGAGGGATTCAAAGAGAACATTGAGAGAAGGCCCCAGGCCTCATCCTCACCAGCTGGGCTAAGTTCTAGGGGGGAAAAATAGTCTGGGTATATTTGAGAAATCTGAAAACAACGAGGAAGACTGTCTCCTAAATAGAACTTGAGACAGTTATAAAGCCTTAGCGTTTTCTGAGTCCAGCATGGTGCAAGAATAAGGAAGAAGAAAAGGCTGCATGTCACATCTCAACAGAGGAGACAAGACCCTTTAACGTTCCTCTCATCTCTAGACCAGCATGAGAAAGCAACCAAATACGTCTTGTGTTTCAACAGAGACACAAACAGAGGAGACAAGGGGCATCTACAGAGTCCCTATGGTTAAGGCAAGAAAAAGAAGCAGTTTGCAAGGTTCATAGCCAAGGATCAGATAGAAAAAGTATGCCTCAACAAATACCAACATGGAGAGATGGAACTGGCTACACACCTTTCACCACCCCCGGCCCAACACCAAATGTCTTGGTGTGATAGAAGAACTCCTCCTAGGATGACTGACATTACTGCATATTTTACACTGAGTTGAAGGGATTCTCAAAAAAATAAGTCCAGCTATGGAAATATAAAACTATCTGCCTGTCTTAAATGCATTCCCATTTCCCTTAAAATAAACTGCAAGCTTCTTACCTTTGCCTACCAGTAATGCATGACCAGGCTCCTGCCTCCCTCTCTCATCTCGTCTCGTGCCTTTTTTTCCTTTTGACAGTACATGCCAGCCACTCCAGCTTTCTTTCTCTTTTGAGACTTGGGAAAGTCCTTTCTCAAATTAAGGCATTTGCAATGGTTGCTCCTGTGCTCTTAAAATGTCTCGACCATTCTAAGCCTTTTGGGGAATCATCACAACTCTCTTCTCCTCAAATAAGACTTTCCTGACTTAAACTTCTCCATATCTTCTCATGCTATTTCATCCATACTACTTAATGCTCGTTTATTTACTCATTTACTTATTTACTTTTTTTCTAATCTCCCTGAGGCCTGGAATCTTTTCCGTCTTATCCTTTGCTAAGTCCTCCACATCAAGCACATTTTCTGGCATATAGTAAGTGCTTAAAAATATTTGTTAAATGAGCGAGTGAATGTTTTCCTTCATCCAACCACAGTAAGGAAGTTCACACTGTAGTAATAGTAGTAGTAATAATATTTTATCCTTTTAATTAAAAAAAATTATTTTGAAAAGAAATCTCAAAAGATATTTTCTATCCAAGCTATATAAAGTACATTAGGTGTTCAGAGATCCCCAAGACCACCCTCAGATTCAGTGATTCAGTAGAAGGACTTACGCAACTCAGCAGAGCCATGACACAGATACAGCTGATTATAGCAGTGTATTAAGAGGATACAGATTAAAATCTGCAATGGGAAAACATAATATAGGTGCTGGTAATTGTGAAAAAAAAGTTGAATTTCTGGAGCCCAAAAGTAAAAGAGAAAATTCATGGGCCCTTAATTTGCAACCCAAAAGTGGTACATGTTGATTAAAAGGAATCCCACATGGTTTCTTCCTCTACATAATCTAATACACTATGATGTGCCAACAGCATGGACACATGATTATTTATATCCAGCCTCAATCCAAAAGAATTTGACAGGAGTTGTTTTTAATAATACAATCATATATACATAAAACATCTGTAGGAAGCAACAATACAGCGTAGAGTACTGGGAATATTGGACAGATTTCAAGAACCCTGAAAGAACATTCACTGTGTCCAGGGTAGATGAATTCTGAGACTCATTTGGAATCAGGTAGGTGAGGGAAAGATGACTTCTGCCTGCCTACCTTGTGTGTCCCTTCTTCAGAGACACAGATCTACAATATCCAGAACATCAGAAAGCTCCCTACACTCAGAAGTTCTGTTTGAAAATAACCGATGCTATTTCACAATTCATTCCCTTGCTACCCTACTCTCAAGTTTCACTCCTTTCTCCACCCATTTAGGAATGACAGTTTTATGTAATACTATACAGCAAAAAGTAGAAGAGAAACCAACAGTACATTAAGGTCTGGGGTGTAAAGTTAACAGTAGAAAGCAGGAGAAATGTTAAACAATTGTATACATGGTACAAGAGAAAAACTGCGGATTCCTTCAAACCACTTCTGAATAAATTCTCTTGCACAATTCAAGATAATAAGAAAGCAGAAGAAGGATAAGCCTTAGTCTGGAAGAGCCACAATCAACAGATGTCCCCTGACACTATCCCTTTGAGTACAGGATGAGTTCATCAAGCAGCCTGAGATCTAAAATGAAGCATCAGGCACTCATCATGATTAGAGGAGTAAAAACAGGTTCCATTTTGCTAATGGGTAGTTGCAATAAACAACCATCAGGGACTTTCTCCTCTTCCAACTACTCTAACATCCCTTCAGCTGCATTATTCCCACTAATTTTACAGAACCTACTTCCTCTTGAATGAATAACTTAATAATGTAAGCCAGACCTTGAACTAGAAAATAATGTTCTTTTTTTTAGATGAATAAGAAAAATGTTAAAAGCCAAAGTGCCTTGGTAAAATATGAAACTGTATGTCCACCTGTGAGGTATAGACTCTGCACTGCAGAAATCTAAACTATTGACATGGAAGTCAAAAGTGAAATGCTTTCCAAAGGCAAAGCAAAATAACAAAGAGAAAAACTATGAAAAAGAAATAGAAGTAAAAGACAGAGAGAGAATAAAAGGGATTCAATTTACTAATAATTTGTATTGTTAAAGAGTAGAACAGAATAAATAAAATATAAAAAACAAATATACAATTGAGCAAAAACTGTCCTAAATTTTTAGATCCAGTTCTGAGAAGTCTCCACAGAGATTACTCTGAGTTGTTGTGAGGGCATGCTCTGTTTGGTGCCTGCCCTCCAGAATGTAGCCAAAAAAGCAGATGACCACAACTTGAGTAATAAATGTAGAATCACGGGAAAGTCTTTACCTCTTCTGAAATATCAGAAGAGCTCAAATATTTTTTGACTCTTAAGCTTATTAAAAATCTTCATTAGAAAGGAGATAAAGCCAGGCATGGTGGCTCATGCCTATAATTCCAGCACTTTGGGAGGGGGAGGCAGGAGGACCACTTGAGTCCAGGAGTTCAAGATCATCCTGAGCAACATAGTGAGACCCTATCCCTACAAATAATAATAGAATGAGTTAAAATCTAAAAATTTTACTGCACTCCCAAGGAAGAGAAGTGTTTCAATTCCAACAGTACCACAACCAAAAGGACTGATCTTTCAAAGGATTAAAATGTTCAACAAATATAAATATTATGCCTTTTCTACTTTCTTATTGATTGATAAGCATGCTAGGTTACATCCATATGACAAAGAAAAACAGCTGCCCCAACCTGTTCTTGTATGTTTGTGCGTGTGTGATGTGTGCAAGTGCATCTCTCTATCTTTGGACACTCATTCTCAGGAGCCTGGCAAAAGTACACATGGCTTGAGAGCTGCTTTCCCTGACAAGACACAAAAATACATGACGTTTTAGATATATAGTTACCAAATAGACAGATAATGTGACATTTTACTAAGGGGGAAGAATCTACAGATAGCATGATGTAGAAAAAATATACATAGATAGAATGGCTGAGTGATTAAATAGTTGATATCAACAAGTCTCAAAACATGTACACCAAAATGTTAACAATGCCGTGTTTCTGCCTGATGCTGCCATTCCTTCATCATCCTACTTCTGATTCATACATGGATTCTCTTTTACATCCCAGAGCTGTTCCCATCTCGAAATGATTTTGTTAAAATGGTTATTTCTCTGTATCCGGTATACTGCACTAACTGGGCCTTCTTTTCTTAAATTGCCTTCAATATAACTAGGACATTCTGGAACTTTCTAGTAGTAACCAATGTTTATTAAACTTTCACTATGCTTTAATAGTTGAACCACTTGTATTAAATAATGAACTTATTTATTCATTACAGCTGCCTACCAAGGTTGATACTAATATTATTGTCTTTATTTTTATATAAATGAGTAAAGTGAGACTCAGAGAAGTTAAATAACTAGATTGTAGGATTGAAGACAGGATTTGAACCGAGATACTTCTGATGTAAAAGTGCGTGCATCGTTTAACCTCTGCAGTTACGATTCTTCTCTTTTCTCTCCATGATCCTATATCCGAGAATGGCTTTTTCTCTTTACTCTCTCCTAGGTGCTTATATTGCACACAATTCTAGGAGTTTTGGCAATGTGTCCCCCAGTTTTAATGTGACTGAAATGTCATATGCAGTGATGGTGTTAGACAAAATGAAAGCAATTTACAGAATGAATATTACCTCTAAAAGTACTATACAGATGTCACTAATTCATATTCTTTCCTGAGTTACATCATTATGTAGGAAAGAAGCCTGGGGTTTTACACATAAAAAAGATGTTTGTTAATCATCTATTTTTACTCCAGGCTGGACACTGCTGGGTATGGGAATGTAATTTAGGTAAAATCAGAGTGATCTTTTCACTCACAGAGCTTGTAGTTGGGTGGGTGTCTGTTTTTATGCCACTCATGTTTTATGTGTACTCCCATAGTACTTATTATGTATCTCTATTATGGTAATTCATGTTTCAATAAACCTTAATTCATTTCTGAATTTCTCAAAGACAGTAACAATGTCTTGTCCATCTTTGTTTACCGACAAAACCTAATATTATGCTTGATACAAGGATATATTCAATACATAAGCAATGATATTTTTACATTCTTCAACTATAGTGTCTAATATCATAGAGGCCATGTCATAGGCATGAATGCTCTCAATGTAACTAAGATCTCTCACATCCCCAGTTTGGGGTAGAAAATACAGTGATATGAATTTTAACAATAAAATTAATACAGCTGCCAGCCTACATTTTGCCACTGTGAGAAAGGTCTTCTGGAATTCCTGTGGTGTGACCTCCCAGAAAAATATGTCTCTTTATATCATTTTATTCTAATTGCCTTCAAAACAGGCTATTGCAGAGCTCCCTGAGGCTTTAGAGTCTCAGTCAATGCACAGTAGGTTTCTAACTCTCCAAGCACAGCTTCCACCTCCTTCAAAGCATTGCCAAGCCAGTGGCCAAAGCATCAGCAAGACATCACAATAGCTGGTAAGTTTTACAAACACCTCACAAGAAGTGGGAAGTAGAATCCTCTATTTGACCCATTCCATGCTGTTTCTCTCTGCTTCTGCCACAATTTCACCATGATTCAGTGAAGGAAAAGTAAAGATAGCTGCCCCCTCAATGTGAAATTCAGCGATGAGCACCCTACGCCACCATCAGCCTCAGATCCCACAGCTCTCCCCTATTAGATATTGACCATTCATCCAACACATACCAAGGAGAAACAGCTGAGTCAGAGATTCAAGGAATTTAGAAATGGCTAAAGAAAAACTTCTTTTCATTTTTAACTGATTAAATTCCATCTCTTTCTTTTTTAAAAATACCTAGTTCCCATAGATTTAGCTCTGCACACAATTCTAGGAGTTTTGGCAATGCGTCCCCCCGTTTTGCTAGAATATATAATTCTCTGTAATTCTTTCTGGATAAGTTTTTCCTCAGGAACTGAAAAAATATGTATTTTGGATAAAGTTGATCAAATATTTGCCCACAGTAGGGCCTGTGTTAGTAATTAGGATAATTGGGTTCAGACTAGTTTTTTGTTACATAAAGAGAACATCAACTATCTCTCAAAAACTATTACAAATTTTCAAAGTATAACATATTTTAAGTAGCTTGATTTTTAAAAAATTATTACCATAGGTTAACCATTCTGATTATAAAAGAAATATATATTCAGTGAAAAAAACAGAAAACAGAGAAAAGCAAAAAACTTAAAATTATTCATGATCTTACCACTTAAAGATAGCAACTCAAAGTCTTAACGTATATCTTTACTGTCTTTAAGGTAAACTACCACCAATACTCAGATTTTCAGACTGCTCTAATAAACTCAGGGTAGGGTAGAAAGGATTTTATTTCTGAGAACATTTGAAGAGATTCCTAGGAATAAAGCAAGGATATATCCTAAGAAAGGAAGGAGCCACAACCAACTAGACCTACTAACAAAGCCAGTAGTCAGCCAAAGTGACACCAGGTCTATCATGGAGATAGTCACTCATGTCGTCCTTTGGTCCAATTCCAATGAAACCCTAGGGAGCAGGATGCTACAAAGGAATGAATGAAGACTACTTTCTCCAGTATCTCAGAAAAGTATTGGAGATGCAAAATTGTTCTATTTGAATTCTTTTCTAGCTGACTACAACACAATAAGGCATCCTCTTCATTTCAGCAAAAACAGGTATGGCTTTGGCATCTACCTTTGGCAGTAAGAGTTCCAGAACTCTTGAGCAGCAGTGACACTTCAAAAGCTCTACCGTCATCAGCAGCACAGGGGACTCCAGAAAATAAAAGAGAGCACTTTGTGGGTAGGAGCAGGGTCCTTTGGAGACTGGAGGAAAGAACCAATGAAATATAGAGTTTGTATAGACTGACAGTAAACATGATGTTTATTGCTATATTGTAAGAAAAAGAGACTTTTATTCTCCTTTTATAAAAAGACAGTGTGTTAATAGGAAGACAGCCAGGGGCATGCTCCTGAAGACATAAAGACTAAGAGAATGCTAAATTGCTTTGCATTACAAAGAATTTGAAATTGCTCAGACATATCTGTAGAAAAATAATGAGAAGTGTCTAGAAAAGGATAATGATGAAGAAGTCAGGAGAGAAAAGCAAAGCGATTGGCAGGAAGCAACTCTGCAAGGTGAAAGAATAATCGATTTTAAAAAATGCCTGGAAGAAATAGCTAAGGGACATTGCGAACAGAGATGCTATCATTTGATTTGAGGTTGAAAGCTTGATGTGCTATAACCCTTTTCCAATTGCCCTCAAACATTCAGTACAAGTGGTCTACTACATGCAGCTGCCTTGTGTTAATGATGCTTAGGAGAAATTTTTTTTTTTAAGTATACTCCACATTTTGATGTACTGAAATGAGGAACTGCAGAAGGCAAGACATCATTATTCTGTAGGAATAAGACTTGAAGAGGAGGTGACCATGAGAATATAAACTTTTAGGAAGCAGAAAAAATTCTATCATAGACTACCATATTATATTATCATAGAATATATTAATATTTATACAGTAATGCATAACAAAATTGGAAAAATGCTGTTCTTTTAAAAACTATATCAATGTTTTAAGTACTCTAACTTCCATATTTAATAGCTGAAAAGAATTTCATAATATAAATTTATTTTTTTTAGTTTTTGTTATTAGCTCTCTCCTACTTGTGGACCTATGGGTTATTTCCAGGTTTTCACTATTATAGAAAATGTTGCAATCAGAGTTGTGTGCATAATTGAAGACACTTCCAATTATTTCTATAAAACTATTTCTTAGAGTGGAGTTAAAAAGTCTAGGAGTATGAAGGTTTTTCAAGCTTTTGATGCTTATTGATAAATTATTTTCACACAGGATTATATCAATTTGCCCTCCTGCCATCATAACAGCATCAAATTCCTTTAAAGTAACAAATAAATACATGTCATATTAGACCTGATATTGAAGAGGGAGTTAGAATAAAAACAATGAGAATTGACCACAGTCTCAAAAAGGTGAGTTGACGTTGGGCCATTGAAAGGAGTGGTAGATAAAACACCTAACCCAGACAGCTTTAACATTTCCCTCAGCTTGACTAAACTTTAGACAGGCTTCCTCCTGATGTTAGGCTCCTGACCTTCCTTTTCTTTACAGCATTTACTTTAGAAAACTTCTAAGTGTAAATTCTCTCTCTGCCTCTTTGAGATGTAAATCTTCTAAAAAGCCTCTTGCTAGCTTTACAGCCTAGGACATCCTTTCTCAAAGACATGGGAGCCTTCTCTGTGAAATATAATCATCAGGGAAGGTATCTCTGTGGGAGGGCAGGAGCCAAACTAGGAGCTCGTCCATGTGAAAGGATGGAAGCCTTGGTTCAAGCTGCAAAGCTACCTCTTGTCATAAAGTTATGAGAAAACTTACTTTTCCTTTGGGTGAGACCGGTTAGCAAACAGGGCCAGCCTATACTTTCCCTCACTCTAGCCCTTAAAAACTCTCTAGCTCTGTTTCTGTGGAGATGAGGTGAGATTGAGTTTTGGCCTCTTGTCCCTATTGCAATAGTCTGGAATGAAGTCTTCCTTGTCGGTTTAACATTGTCCAGTGCAAATTTAGCTCCATAAACCCACCCAAAATAGCAGAATGTTTATGTGTGATATAATTGTAATTACTAAATGCTGTTAAAATTAAATAAAAATTAAATGCTGTTAACTGCCTAAAAGACATCTTAAAATTCTGTTATTTCTATCACCTGTCATAAATTTAGAATGTACTCTCAAGGTTATGGTTTTTAAACTGTTTTTTACTTAGTAAATACTAAATTACTACAGGACAAGCTTGTCCAATGTGCAACCTGAGGGCCACATATGGCCCAGGACGGTTTTAAATGCAGCCCAACACAAATTTGTAAACTTTCTTAAAACATTATTAGGTTTACTTTTGCTATTTTTATTTTCTAGCTCATCAGCCATTGTTAGTGTTAGTGTTAGTGTATTTTATGTGTGGCCCAAGACAATCCTTCTTCTTCCAATGTGGCCCAGGGAAACCAAAAAGATTAGACATCCCCGCTATAGGGCCTTGAACAAAACATGTATTTCTCTAATTCTGTTTCCTTCCTTATAAAATGGAACCTGGTAAATGGCTATTAAGATCCCCAAAGATCTAACAGTCTGGGGTCCGATTCACTCTTCACAGTATTCCAAATTACTGAGCAGATTATTCTGCTGCAGAATGTATTTCTACAACACTAATTAGCTCACAAACAATTGGAAAATAGAGAAATTGTGTCAGAATAATATGGACATAATCTGGTTTATACATGATTTTTTATAAGCAAGGGGAAGCAGAAAATCAGGAGTAGAAACCAAACATTCAGCAATGAAGAATCAAGACTTCAGCCTACGCTGCTTAGGCAGCTGAAACTCTTTCATTTCCATTTTAATAAAATTATAAGTAAGTCCTGCACCAGGGCATCCCTCCCCCAAAAGGAACACTGAAGCTTTGTATTGCTGTGCCTGATGAGAGGTTGCACTCCCCAGAAAGAACACCTTCAAAGCAGCCCCTCTGGTTTAGAGCTCTACTTCTATCTATCTAACTGCCTCTATGCTAATTAACAGCTACTAGTATTTCTGTCAGAGGCACATGAAACAGAACAACTCCATCTTAGATAGTAGCTGGGTAAAATGAGGCTGAAACCTACTAGGCTGCATTCCCAGATGGTTAAGGCATTCTAAGTCACAGGATGAGACAGGAGCTCAGCACGAAATACAGGTCATAAAGACCTTGCTAACAAAACATGTTTCAGTAAAGGAGCCGGCGAAAACCCACCAAAACCAAAATGCGATGAGATTGATCCTCTGGTTGTCCTCACAGCTACACTCCCACCAGCACCAAGACAGTTTACAAATGCCATCACAAACTCAGGAAGCTACCCTATATGGTCTAAAAAGGGGAGGCATGAATAATCCACCCCTTGTTTAGCATATCATCAAGAAATAACCATAAAAATGGGCAACCATTTTTGGAGTAGCCATTCTTTATTCCTTTACGTTTTTTTTTTTCTTTTTTTTTTTTTTTTTTGAGACATAGCCTTGCCATGTCGCCCAGGCTGGAGTGCAGTGGCATGATCTGGGCTCACTGCAAGCTCCGCCTCCTGGGTTCACGCCATGCTCCTCAGCCTCCCCAGTAGCTGGGACTACAGGCGCCCGACACCACGGCTGGCTAATTTTTTGTAGTTTTAGTAGAGGCGGAGTTTCACTGTGTTAGTCAGGATGGTCTCGATCTCCTGACCTTGTGATCCGCCCGCCTCGGATTCCCGAAGTGCTGGGATTACAGGCGTGAGCCACCGCACCTGGCCTATTTTCTTAATAAACTTGCTTTCACTTTGCACTGCAAACTCATCCTGAATTCTTTCTTGCTGGAGATCCAAGAACCCTCTCTTGGGGTCTAGATCCAAACCCCTTTCCTGCAACATTTTCATTGTATTTTTTCTGTACATTTTTAGTATCCTCTGTGCCATCCTCTAGCCACACTGAACTGCCTGCCTGAGTGATGTGTTTTCTACCAAAGTACCAGTTACTCTTCTGTGTAGTGCTCTGGTCACAAAGTTGCACTGGTGGGAACGGTCTCCCCTCACCCTCACTCTTTGCCCCATTAGATCCTCTTAGTTCTAGTGGAAATTTTTATAGAACATTAGGTTTTTGGTTGTTGTTTCTTCAAAAACACAGAACTCCTGTACTTATACCTCCTCCACAACTATCAAAAACTGCCAAAGTACAGTAATAAGGCTCTTACATTGCTCACCTATTCATCCAAAAATTATTTAAGTGCCTGCCACATGCCAGGGACTGTGCTCATCTCTTCTATTGCCTCATTTGAAACAAGCAACAAAAACACCTGAAAATTTTGCATCTTCAATAATGATGGAAAATTTTTTTGGTACATTTACATTAATGGTTTCCATCCAAATATTCTTTATTGCATTAAAATTCATTCTAGAACATACAGAGTGTTCTCGTTTTACAAACTCAATTTATTTTGCTACTTCTACAGAGACCTATAACTCAGATTCCTCTCACTGGTGGTTCAGCACTTTCCCCACCTCACTTTCATCAGGCTCCCAGGATGGGGATCAGCCCGAACAAGACAATCTCTATCAATTCCTACCTGGCAGCTCACTTCACAGCTGCTCACTCTTTTACTTCCATATCCTCAGGCTTTTTTTCACAGCTGCAGGCTTCACTTAATAAACCAGACCACACTTGGCTTTTCATCTTCCTAGAGCTGATTCCTAGCAAAGCCCCTAAAACAAAGCAAACCTGAACCACACACACACACACACACACACACACACACCACTAATTTTATTATAAATCTAACATTTCTCCATAAGTTAGGGAAAGATTTTCCACCTGATGTAGTACTTCAAAAGCTAGTATTTCACATACCAAATAAAACATTGCTTTTCCCCTCCATCAGTTTACTTAGCCTCCCGTGATTAGCCTGTGTTACAGAATTTTAGACTCTCAGATATATTGTTTGCTTTTATAAGGACTAGACAAGACACAAATAATGTTGAAAGATCATCAAACCTTACCCTAATTTACACCAGGATGATAAAAGTGAATGCGTCTTTAAGTATGTATGAATGGAAGCACACCAAGGTATGCATTAATATATATGATACTGTAAACTGGCAATAATGAAATCAACTTCCCTCCTCACCTCAACCCCACACACAGAATAGGAAGAGATATAAATCTTTGTGCTATTGACTGAATATTTGTGTCTTCTCAAAATTCATACAGTTAAATCCTAATCCCCAAGGTGATGGTATTAGAAGGTGGGGACTTCAGGTGTTTAGATCATGAGGGAAGATCATGAATGAGATTGCTACCCTTATAAAAGAAGCCGAAAGGAGCTCAGTCACTTCTTTCACCATGTGAAGACACAGTAAGAAGGTGCTGAAAATGAATTAGAAAGTGGGCTCTCACCAGACACCAAATCTGCCTTGATCTTAGACTTCCCGGCCTCTACAATAAGAAATAAATTTCTGGAATATCTGTTATTTATAAGATACCCAGCCTATGGTATTTTGTTACAGCAGCTCAAATAGACTAACATATGTTTCTTAAAAAATAACTTACGATTTACAAGTAATTCTTCTAAAGTTTTTTTTCTCAGTTACTTGTATAGCTAAAACAATGGCTTTTAAGGGACAAATTAATCAGCTGTAACCCAACAGTCATAATTACAAAGCAGGAGATTCAATGACTGCATAGTAACGTGAAGCACTGAATACATTACAGTGAGGCAGACTTTCACTTTATATTATTTGTAAAAGAAAATGAGTTCTTTCTTTTTAAATTTAAGAATATACTGTCACAGGAAATAAGCATGCTCTTTCAAATGGTCATTTGTGTGTGTCTCTGAATCTTCTGCAAGACCTAGAGACTAAACAGACATGTACTCAACCTCTCCTAGTGGAGACTCCCAGCAGTGACCACATCTGAAGCTTCTGGTCATGAGCTGACATTCCAGATGCTCTTCACCCTTGGTCCTTCCACTGCACAGGACTTTGCATAACTAATGGCTACCACAATCTGACCTTCTGAGCTTCACAAGATGTCATTCTAGGCCACAGACTCTCCCTTGTGGCTGTACAATAAAATCCCTGAGACACTTTAAAATCAAATCAAGAAAGCACATTTAAAAAATAACTGGGCCTCAACCCAAAACAAATAAATCAGGACACCTGACAGTAAGGCAACTCTAGATGTATTTATTCATACTTCAGTAAATGAACTGCCTGGCAGTTATGGGGATGAGGATAGCAAGGCTATGGGGAGTGGTAGAAGGTTGCACGCAGAAGTCAAAAACTCCTCAATACTTTCAAAGAGAGGCCCAGGAAAAGTACACAAAGCAAGATTAGGAAACAGGTCATTTACAAGAGGTCTGACTCATAAAAATCTAAAATTTCCTATAGTATGTAAAAAGTCATATACATTACCTTCTACAGCTATATAACAAATTATCCCACACTTAGCTGATTCAAACAGCACTCATTTATCTCACAGTTCTGTAGGCCAGAAGTCCAGGCACATCATGGCTTGCTTCTGTGCTCAGGATCTCACAGGCTGAAATAAAGGTAAGAACCATTCTACACTCCTTTCTGGTTCATGAGATCCTCCTCCAAGTTCATATGGGTTTTGGTAGTTTCTGTTTTTCATAGTTGCAGGATGGAGTTTTCTACTTTGGTGCTAGTTATCAATTGAGGGCCATTTTCAGCTCTGAGAGGTATTATTCCCTGCCCTGTGACCCTTTCCACAACATTGTAGTCTGCTCTTTTGAGGCCAGGAGAAGAATCTCTGCTGCCTTAAATATCTCTGACTTCCTTTAAAGATTCATCTGAATTGGGTCAGGCCCATTCAGGGTAATTCATTTTTGATTAACTCAAAGTCAACTGACTAAGAAACTTAACATTTGGAAAGTCCCTTCTGTCATATACTGTTACATCATGGGAGTGATAGCCCATTGTATTCACAAGTCTTGCTCACACTCAAATAAGCAGATCATCCAGGCCCCATGCACTACAAAACAGCAATCTAGAGAACCCTCTTAGGAATTGCCAGAAGCTTAGACGAGTTATCAATCTTTCCTTGTCTCCACTTCTTCAACTGTAACATTGAAATACAAACGTACATATTTATAGGGTTGTTAATCCACCACATAAATGTTTTTTGTTTGGTTGGTTTGAGTTTTCTTTTCTTTTCTTTTCTTTTTTTTTTTTTGAGACAAGAGTCTCACTCTGCCATCCAGACTGGAGAGCAATGGCACGATAGAGCTCACTGCAGCCTCGAACTTGGGGGCTCAAGCAATCCTCCCACCTTATAGCCTCCCAAGTAGCTGGGGAGTAAAGACCTGTCAAATTTTTGTATTTTTTTTTTTTTTTTTGTAAGACAGGGTCTCACTTTGTTGCCCAGGATGGTCTCAAATTCATAGGCTCAAGCAATCCACCTGCATCGGACTTCCAAGTTGCTATGATTACAGGCATGAGCCACTGCACCCGGTCCTCAACTACATAAATGTTAACTGTTATTTTTGCCCCAAGTATTCAGGAAAGCCTGATAGACACATTCAGCTGTGTGGGGTGGTAAGGATGGGACGATAAAGAAACATGTGTGGCCAGCCCATATTTATCTCTCCTTATCACCCACTCAAAGACAGTGGCATTCTACTGAAGACTGTCTGACCAGAGAGTGACCTCTGTCCTTATGAATTACCAGCAGCAAAATTATCAGTGGTCCAAAGTGATGGCAGAAGAAACATAGCACCATACATTTTCCTGGCCCAAAAGTTTAGTACTAAGCACCTAGGAATATTCAGACAAATACCCAGCATCACCATTCTAAGCTATCAAAGTGGTCATTTACCTTGCAGACAATGTTATTTCACCTGTGCATTGCCCCAAAACATACTATTGTATTTGGTTGTAAAAACCTGGACACAATGAATATATTGTGTTAAAAGTATTATAAGCAGAGTAGAGTTCCAAAGAGTTCTGCAGTTGTTGCTTGAAAACACAGCTTATATAAACAGAAGAGGGCAAGACACATGATCCTTGCCATTCAGCACTGGCTTATTCTGTCCTTTTATGTAAACTACATATTTCATATGGTACATTTTGTCAACACCTGCAAACCCAAAACAAAGAATGCAACTGGTTATCTAGGCAAACAGCACTGAATAGTCACCACAAAACACAATGAAAAGTCAAGATATTTAATTTTAAAATTTAAATATAAAATTTAATTTTATATTCTCTGAATTTTTTAAATCTCTGCAACAGTCCTAATGGAATGCTTGGTGAGAAATGAGGTAAATTTTATACAGTTCCATCTATTGAAATCTTTTTAATCAACCACATTTCCCCAATTTTTATGGGGAGCTAACATTCTCCCCCAGAACGTAACCACTGGCTGGGTCTGTATAGTGGCTCATGGCTCTTCTATTTCTGTTAGCCCTCTGCTAATGGATTACAGATTCCTCTATCTGAGAGTAGCTTTGCAAAGATCAAAGAAATATTATTATTTCCTGTGCCTGGGCTATTTCATTTCATATCATGGTTGAGATTTATCTGTATGAGGATTTTATTATCTAACATCACATGGGAAGCATGCAGTATTCTAGCTGAGGTCTGAGTCAGATAGGAGAAGGTGAGTAGGATTCTATAGTTGATAGCTATTCCGCATTATGAAACCCCACTGATCTTCTCTTAATTCTACCCTTCTCCTATGCCAATGGCCTCTCCCACGGGTAGTTATTATTAAATCTCCATAAAACAAAAATCTGATCACATTACCCTCTTGCTTAAAATTGTTAAACAGTTGCTTATGTTCACGCCTCTTCCCACACTTTGACGAGACTTTTTTTCATTTACTCCTTGCTCACTCCCGATGGCCATATTGCCACTTTTTTTTGGCCTATTAAATCAACCAAGATGGTTGCCACCAATACACCACTGCAACAAGTGTTAATCTACTGCGAATGTACTTCAGATCTTTCTGGGCCTTCTCCTCATTTAAGTCTCTGTTCATAGTTAACCTCTTCAGAGAGATCTTCCGTAACTGCCTGACTTCCCTGATTCCCTGTTTTCTAAAATATGAAATAAAGTTATCTTAGTTCTTTGTTTATTGTCTATATCCTTCATCTCCCTGCCCTCCAACAGAAGGAGAACATCGTTGTTCTATTGAAGGAGTGGGGAGATTAAGTTTCACAGACTAACCACTGTATTTTTATTTTAAGTTATCTCAAAATCTAAATGGACCATGACAACCAAATAGAGAAGATGGCAGAAAATGAAACATAGGTAAAGCTGAGCACAGTGGCGTATACCTGTAATCCTAGCCCTTAGGGAGGTTGATGGGGGAGGATTGCTTAAGCCCAGGAGTTCACGACAAGCCTGACATGGTGAGACCCCATCTCACCAAAAAACTAAAGAAAATTGGCTGGGGATAGTGGCACATGCCTGTCATTCCACCTACTCAGGAGGCTGAGGTGGGAGGATCACTTAAGCCCAAGAAGTCAAGGCTGCAATGACTGTGATCGTGCCACTTCATTCCAGCCTGCGTGACAGAGCAAGACCCTATCTCAAAAGAAAAAAATAGTAATACAGATCTAATCATTGGTAATATTCAAATAGTTTCCTACTCCATTTTCTGATACTAGCAAACCTAAACTTTTCTTTTTCAATGCAATAGGTTTGAGAGATTTAAAAGTCATTGTTCTTTACTTAATAATATTTATGGAAAACTAGAGAACATATTTTCTACTTGTTCATAGTAACAGTACAGTTTGTTGTTGTTGTTGTTGTTATGGTTATTAACATCAGAATACGTTATACATACTGAAAGGCTCACATAATTGTAAACATGATGAATTGTCACAACTAAACACACCCATTAAACCACCACTCAGATTAAGAAACTGCAGTGACCTTCTCATACTTCTTTGCAGTCACTGCTTCCCAAGGATAGCCATTATTCTGACATGTAATAGCACAGATTCGTTATGCCTGTTTTTACAATGTATATAAATGGGATCATACTGTATGTTTTCTTCTGTGCCTGGCTTCTTTCATTTAACATTATCTTTGAAATTTATTCATGTTATTGTGTAGCTATAGTTCAATCATTCTTATTACTGCTCATTGTGTGGATATACCTCAGTGTATTCATCCATTCTACTATTAATAGGTATTAGGGTAATTTCTAGCTTAAAGCTATGCTGCTATGAACATTACACTAGATGTTCTTAGATAAAAATAAATATATATGTACACACACACACACACACACACATAAACGCAGATACAAACACATATTATTTCTATTTGGTATATACCTAAGAATGAAATTGCTGGACCATAGATTATGCACATTTTAAGCTGTAATAGATACTGTCAGTTTTCCAAATACACTATACCAATGGACACTAGCAATGTATAAGTAGGTCAGATATTTCACATCCTGGAAAAGCCCAGTTTGAATTTTATATCTGCTCTCATTAAGAGATAAGTAAGTGTATTTTGGAATACATCATTTTTCTAAAGTAATGTGGCACCTCCCACATAATTGGTATATTTCCTTTTGGAAGTCATTCGCATCTTTGGTCACATGTATCACAGAAATGAGAAAGGCATGAGATGATGGCATGGAGCTGATGCCACACCTCCTCATCATTAGTGTCTATCAGCCACTTCCTGTGACCAAGTCTCTGTGCTTTATGTGTAATATCTCATGTTGTAAAGACAACAGAATGGCTAGCATCTGTATACTCATGCACCTGATTTTTTTTATTCTCTAGTCAATAACAAAATATTTTTCAGAATATTGTTTTTATACATATTTCTTAAATTAATGAGATATTAAATTTAGTCCACTGTTATAATCAATAATTATCTGTTTAAAGACCATCTTCAGCCAGTTCATAGCAGACATGCTTTAATCAGAAAGCAAATACACTGATTACAAAAATAATCCTTTTAGTAACATTTTGTCTAAAGGTATCTAGACTACAAAAATTTTCATCTGTCTACAGTTTTAGAAAAAAATTCAACTTTAACAACACTTCATGAAATAATTGTATTCTATGAGCACAAGGAATAGCTTGCTGAGAAAACTACATATTCAAACTGAGAAGTTAACATCTAATCTATCACAAAGTGTTGTACAAGGGATCTTGGAATAGTCTGCCATTAAGTGGAGCAAAATACCAGCTCTTTCCAAATGTTCATGAGTGACAGTGAAAGTTATGACATGCGGGTGGCAGCTGCTTCTGCTATCTTGGCCAACTAGCAGTGATTATGGTATATTTTACACACATTTTTCAAGAAACAGCAGAATATTCAACAGGACAAAATTAATTAATTTATGTTTAATCATATTCAAGCAAGGGAATTATTAGTATTCATCTTCTTCTACTTATTCAATAATTCTTTATCTTTTTAATTTCAAGTAAACATAAGTCTTCCAGAACAAAGTATAAATGTTTAGGAAACTGATGGAGATATCATAGTCCTTTATTCAAGATAGAGCACTAATATATTTCAATAAGATTAAGAATAATGATAAAATTACTATCCTTTCTGAGCAACAGGAGAGAGCAGACAGATAATATTTTAATGTGTGTTGCACTTAATTCTATATTAGTTATTGCAAAAAAAGGGTCAGAACCTTACAAGAAAACAATATATTATTTGTGTGTTTTCTCAAATGCAAGATTCTCAAACCACTGATTATCTTAACTATTTCCTGCAAGTTATTATTGCGGTGGTTAACCTAAAACGTCGTGAAGATCAAATATTATAATAAATTATTAGGTGGCAGTTTAGTTTGCAAAATATCATAGGCAAAGTTGTATTGGTATGAGGGGAAGGTGGGAATTTCTATTAGCTATTAAACATTTATATCATTCTCAATCTTGTGGTAAGATAGGTGCTTCTGTAACAAGTCAGGCAGGACACAGATTCTATGTTCCAATTTTCCCCGGTCTATAGACTTCATTTTCACAACTGCAAACCCTTAATAAACACTGTGTGTACCTAGGGATCTGCTGTGCCCTTTCTACAGTCATTCAAACTCTCCTTCAAAAATTATTTAAGCCACATTGAAATAGACATTATAAGAACCAAGTATTATAGCCGGGCGCGGTGGCTCAAGCCTGTAATCCCAGCACTTTGGGAGGCCGAGGCGGGCGGATCACAAGGTCAGGAGATCGAGACCACAGTGAAACCCCGTCTCTACTAAAAATACAAAAAAAATTAGCCGGGCGCGGTGGCGGGCGCCTGTAGTCCCAGCTACTCAGGAGGCTGAGGCAGGAGAATGGCGGGAACCCGGGAGGCGGAGCTTGCAGTGAGCCGAGATCGCGCCACTGCACTCCAGCCTGGGCAACAGCGTGAGACTCCGTCTCAAAAAAAAAAATAAATAAATAAAAAAAATAAAAAAAATAAAAAAAATAAAAAAATAAAAAAAAAAAAGAACCAAGTATTATAGTATTTAACTTAAATTTAAAGAATTTTGGTTTAGTGGTCTGTTGAGGAATCTTTTCTCTAATGGGACAAAGAATAAGGCAATAAAACTCAGTGTTTAAGAGCTGAAATGTTGAGAGAAAACAACCTGGGTTTGAGTCCAGGTTCTCCACCTTGCTAGCTTTGAGAAGCTGGGCAAGTTCATGAAGCTGGCGAAGCCTTAGATTCCTCATCTCTAAAACTTGGGTAATGATATTTACCTCACTAGATATTTAATAATACAGAAACCTGAGAAAATATACATACAGTCATGAGAATGGCACCTGACCCATCCAACCTCTTACCAAATGACAGGATTATTGCTGTTTCTTAATATTTAGGAAGAGTGGCACCTCAGGGATGAGCACTTTTAGAGCTGTGATCTGTAAACGTCCCCCGCTCAAAAGTGGGTGCAGGAAACAGAACTGCTAGTGGAATCAATACTAAATTAAAAAGAAAAACACTTTGGTCATATTTCAACTGAAATCTAGCATCTTTTCTAAAGTCAGCATCTTTTATCTATCTCTTTACATTTCTTTCTTCTTGAGGAAAAGTGTACATGTTCGCCAAAAAATAGAGTCTTTTAATTTTACTATCCCTAGCCAGGACTCAGAAGCTGGTGATAAAAAAGGAAAATGCTTTTAGAAGCAACTGAATTTCTTTTTGGCTAGTCTAGATAGTGCACAATACTTGAAAAGACACTGAACTGAGAGTCCGGCAACCTGGATCACTCTACAGCCAGTTCTGCCTCTGAAAAGCTATGTCATATTGGCCAGGCAACAAAACCTGCTGAGCCTCCACAGCCTTCCATGGCAAAAAAGAAGGCTAGTTATAGAAGTGGTTTTTCAAACTTTAAAAGTCAAAGGAATCCTTTCTTCAGTTTCTATCTTATCAAGAATACCAACTATGATCATGTCAATAAGTGCAGACAAAGTACTTGACAAAAATCAACATCTATTCATGATAAAAATTCTCAACAACTCAAAGTGAAGACCTGGAAAAAGATAGTCCATGCAAATGGAAACCAAAAAGAGCAGGAATAGCTATATTTATATCTGAATAAAATAGACTTTAACTCAAAAGCTATTTAAAAGAGATAAGATAAAGAAGGTCATTATATCATGGTTAAATGGGTTGATTCAGCAAAAGGACATAACAACTGTAAATATATATGTAGCTAACATTGCATCATGTAAATATATAGAGTAAATATTAATAGATATGAATGGAGAGATAGAGTGCAACACAATAATAGTGAGAGATTTTTAACAGCCCACTTACAGTAATAGAAAGATTATCCAGACAGAATAGCAACAAGAAAACATTTAACTTAAAGCTGCACTTTAGACCAAATGGACCTAACAGACATATACAGAACATTACATCCAACAGCTGCAGAATACACATTCTTCTCTACTGCACATGGAAAAATCTCCAGGAAAGATCATATGTTAGGCCACAAGACAAATCTTAACAAATTTAAGATAATTTATATTGAATCAAGTATCATTTCTGACCACAATGGTATAAAGCTAGAAATTAATAACAGGAGAAACTTTGGAAAATTCACAAAACTATGGAAATTAAACATCATGCTCCTGAACAACCAAGAGGCTAACGAAGAAATCCAAAGAGAAAATTTAAAATGTTTTGAGGCAAACGAAAATGGAAACACAACATACTAAAACCTATGGGATACAGCAAAAACAGTTTTAAGAGTAAACTTTACAGCGATAAATTCCTACATCAAAAAAAAAGAAAGATCTAGGCCCAGTGCAGTAGCTCAGGCCTGTCACCCTGACACTCTGGAAGGCTGAGGTGGGCGGGCCACCAGAGGAAAGCAGTTTGAGACCAGCCTGACCAACATGGTGAAACCCAGTCTTTACTAAAAAAAAAAAAAAAAAAAAAAAAAAAATACAAAATTAGCTGGGCATGGTGGCATGTGACTGTTATCCCAGCTACTCAGGAGGCTGAGGCAGAATTGCTTGAACCGGGGGGGTGGTGGTTGCAGTGAGCCAAGATCACATCACTGCA
This sequence comes from Macaca thibetana thibetana, assembly GCF_024542745.1. Lineage (NCBI taxonomy): Eukaryota > Metazoa > Chordata > Mammalia > Primates > Cercopithecidae > Macaca > Macaca thibetana. Next base: position 73,677,357 of record NC_065581.1, on the reverse strand, counting down.
CTCCAGCCTGGGCGACAGAGCCAGACTCCATCTAAAAAAAAAAAAAAAAAAAAAAAAAAAAAAAAAGAAGAAGAAGAAGAAGAAGAGGAAGAGGGAGGAGGATCTGAAATAAACAAGTTGACATTGCGCCTCAAGGAACTAGAAAAGAAAGAAGAAACTAAACCGAAAGTTAGTACAAGGAAGAAAATAATAAAAGTCATAGCAGAAATAAATGAAAAAGAGACTAGAAAATAAATAGAAAAGATCAACAAAATAGGAAGTTGGTTTTCTGAAAAGATACAATTAACAAACCTTTAGCTAGGCTAATTTTAAGAAAGAGAGGGGGAAGACTTAAAAACTAAAATCAGAGATGAAAAAGGAGACATTACAACTGATACCACAAAAATACAAAGTATCATAAGAGACTTATGAAGAATTATGTTCCAACAAATTGGAAAATGTAGAAGAAGGATCACTTCTTAGACACACATAACCACCAAGAATGAATCATGAAGAAATAGAAAATCTTAATAAACCAATGACAAGTAGGGAGACTGAATCAATAATAAAAACTTTCCCATCAAGTAAAAGTTCAGGAACTGATAGTTTCACTGCTGAATCCTACCAAACATTTAAAGAAAAGCTAATACAAATTCTTCTCAAATGCATCTAAAAAACTGAAGAGGAAAGAATACTTTCAAACTCATTTTATGAGGCCAGCATTACTCCGATATCAAAACCAGACAAAGAAACAACAAAAAGCAAACACTACAGGTCAATGTCACTGATGAACATAGACACGGAAAAAAAAAAATGCTAGCAAAACAATTTCAATAGCACATTAAAAAGATTGTTCATTATTACTGAGTAGGATTTATATCAGGGATGAAAGGATGGCTCAAGATATGGAAATCAATAAACATGATATATCACATCAGCAGGATAAAAAACAAAAAACATTGATCACCTCAATAGATGCAGAAAACACACTGGGCAAAATTCAACATTCCTTCATGATACAAACTCTCAATAAATTAGGTATAGAATAATTGTGGCTTAATAGAATAAAAGCCATATATGACAAACCCTCAACTAAAATCATACTGAATGAGAAGGAGTTGAAAGCTTTTCCTCTAAGCTCTAGAGCAAGACAAGAATTCTACTTACCACTTCTATTCAACATAGTACTGGAAAAGTCCCAGCCAGGGCAACTAGTCAAGAAAAAGAAATTTAAACATCCAAATTAGAAAGGAGGAAGTTAAATTGTCACTATTTGCAGATGACATGATAGACTCGACAAAACACTGCTAAAACTAATAGATAAATTCAGTAAAGTTGCACGATATAAAATCAATATTAAAAAATAGTTGGCCAGGCACGGTGGCTCACGCCTGTAATCTCAGCACTTTGGGAGGCCAAGGCAGGCAGATCCCCTGATGTCAGGAGTTCAAGACCAGGCTGACCAACATGGTAAAACCCCGTGTCTACTAAAAATACAAAAAAATTAGCCAGGCATGGTGGCGAGCACCTGTAATCCCAGCTACTCGGGAGGCTGAGGCAGGAGAATCGCTTGTACCCGGGAGGCAGAGGTTGCAGTGAGCCGAGATAGTGCCATTGCACTCCAGCCTGGGCAACAAGAGCAAAACTCTGTCTCAAAAAAAAAAAAAAAAAATAGTATTTCTATATACTAATAAACTACCTGAAAAAGAAATCAAGGAAACAAGCCCATTTACAATAGCTACATTAAAAATACTTAGGAACAAATTTCACCAAGGAAGTGAAAAATCTCTACACTGAAAGCTCTAAAATATTGATAAAAGAAAACACAAATAAATAGAAAGACACAATTTTTCCTGTATTGAAAAATACAACATTGTTAAACGTCCACACTGCCAAAGCAATCTGTAGATTCAATGTAATCCCTGTAAAAATACCAACAACATTGTTTACAGAAATAGAAAAAACAATTTTAAAATGTGTATGGAACCACAAAAGACTTCAAATAGCCAAAGCAACATACAGCAAAAACAATAAAGCTGAAGGCATCACACTACCGGACTTCAAAATATATGACGAAGCTTTAGCAATCAAAGCAGCATGGTCTTGGCTTAAAAACTGGCTTAAGGCCGGGTGCAGTTGCTCAGGCCTGTAATCCCAGTACTTTGGGAGGCCGAGGCGGGTCGATCACGAGGTCAGGAGATTGAGACCATCCTGGCTGATATGGTGAAACTCTGTATCTACTAAACATACAAAACATTAGCCAGGGATGGTGGTGGGCACCTGTAGTCCCAGCTACTCGGGAGGCTGAGGTAGGAGAATGGTGTGAACCCGGGAGGCGGAGCTTGCAGTGAGCCGAGATTGCACCACTGCACTCCAGGCTGAGCCACAAAGCGAGACTCCGTCTCAAAAAAGAAAAAAAAAAAAAAAAAAAAAAAAACCTGGCTTAAAATCCAATTCACATAAATAATGGATTGGATTGTAATAGAGAGCCCACAAATAAATCCATGCATTTACATAAACTAATTTTCAATAAAGGTGCCAAGAACACACAATAGGAAAAGGACAGTCTCTTTACTAAATGATGTTGGGAAAATGGGATAGTCACATGCCAAAGGGAAAAATAAAAGAGAAGAAGAAGAAGGAAAAGGAGAATAAGTTAGACCATTATTTCTCACCATATTAAAAAGAAATCAACGCAAAATGTATTAAAAACTATGGAACTACTCAAAAAAATCATAGAACAACAACTCTACGACATTTGTGTGGATGATAATTTCTGGATATGATCTCAAAAGTGCAGGCAACAAAAGCAAAGATAGACAAGGGAGTTTACATTAAACTAAATGCTTCTGCATAGCAAACAATCAAAAGAGTAAAATGATAACCTACAGAACAGGCAAAAATATTTGTAAACCATACATCTGAAAGGAGTACTTTCAGATCAAATATATACTTTGGATATATTTTGGTATATATATATCCAAAATATATACGGACCTTAAACAAATCAATAGCAAGTAAATAACTCGATTAAAAATTGGGCAAAAGATCTGAATAGACATTTCTCAAAAGAAGATATGCAGACCAACAGGTGTGTGAAAAAATGCTCAGGATCACTAATCATCAGAAAAATACAAATAAAAACCACAATGAGATAGCCCATTAGAATGGCTATCATAATAAAGACAAAACAAAACATTTTGGTGAAGATATATATAAAAGGGAACACTTGCAAACTGCCGGTGGAAATGTAAATTATAGTCACTATGAACAAAATATGAAGGTTCCACCCCAAAATTAAAAATAGAACTACCATATAGCCCCAGGAAATCAGTATGTTGAAGAGATATCTGCACTCCCATATTTATTGCACCACTATTTACAATAGCCAAGATATGTAATCAACCTAGGTGTCTATAAACAGATACATGGATAAAGAAAATTTGGTATACATACAAAATTGAATAGCATTCAGTCACAAAAAGGAAGAAAATATTGTCATTTGCAACAATGTGGATGAAACTAGAGGACATGTTAAGTGAAATAAGCCAGGCATAGAAAGATAAATACTATATAATCTCACTCATATGTGGAATCTAAAAAGTTGATATCATAGAAGTAGCAAATAGAACAGTGATTGCCAGAGAGAGGGGGGAGTTTGGGAAAATGTTGGTCAAAGGATACATATTTACAGTTAAAGAGGAGGAATAAGTTCAAAACATATGTTGTACAGCATAGTGACTAGTTAATGGTAATATAGTGTGTTCTCGAAAAATGCTAAGAAAGTGGATGTAAAGTGTTCTCACTACAAAAACAACTCTATATTTGTTATTTAGTTAGATTTAACCATTCCACCATGTGTATAATATGATTCAAAATATTATGCTATACAGGATTAATATATACAATTTTATATATCAGTTAAAAAACAAATTTGCAAATTAAAAAATTCTAACAAAATCAGTATAAAAGAATGTTTCGTATGTGACCAGCTGACAGTTAACATCCTACTCAATGGTGAAAAGCTGAAAAATCAGAAACAAGACAATGATGTCCCTCTCACTGCCTTTACTCATCAAAGTAGTGGAAGTCCTAGCCAGAGCAATGAGACAAAAATAAATAAAGGGCATCCAACTAGGAAAGGAAAAAGTCAAATTATCCTTGTTTGCTGACAGTATGTCTTATTTTTTAGAAAAACTTAAAGGCTGTACCAAAAAACTATTAGAATAAGCAAATTTAGTAAAGTTGCAGACTATAAAAATCAACATACAAAAACTAGTAGCATTTCTATATGTCAACAGTGAACAAACAGAAAAAGAAACTGAAAAAGTAATCCCATTTACAATAGCTGCAAATGAAATAAAATACCTAGAAATATATTTAACCAAAGAAGTGAAAGATCTCTGCAATAAAAACAATAAAACATTGATGAAACAAATTAAAGAGAACACAAAAATATGGAAAGATATCTCATTCTCATGGATAGGAAGAATTAATATTATTAAAATGTCCATATTACTCGAAGAGATCTATGGATTCAATAAAATCCCTACCAAAATACTAATGGCACTTTTCACAGAAATTGAAAGATCAATCCTAAAATTCATAGAAAACCCAAAAGGATCCAAAATATTTCAATCAATTGAGCAAGAAGAACAAAGAGACATCACATTGCCTGATTTCAAAATATACTACAAAGCTATAGTAATTAAAACAGTTTGCTACTGGCACAAGGATATATGTAACAATGGAATAAAAGAAAGTCCCCATAAATAAACCCATTTATATATGGTCAGCTAATTTTCAACAAAAGCATCAAGAAACATAGGAAAGGATAGTCTCTTTAATAAGTGGTACTGGGAAACTGAATAACTGCATGCAAAAGAACAACATTGGACCCCCGTCTTACAGCATATACAAAAATTAATTCAAAATAGATTAAAGACTTAAATGTAAGATCTGAACATCTAAGACTCCTAGAATAAAACATAAGGAAAAACCTTGATGTTAGTCTTGGCAATGCTTCTTTAGAATTAATCCCAAAAACATGTCGACGAAAGCAAAAATAAACAAGTGGGACTACATCAAACTAAAAAGTTTCCATACAACAAAGGCAATGATCAACAAAATGAAAAGGCAAACTACGGAATGAAAGAAAATATTTGCAAGCTATGTATCTCATAAAGGGTGAATATCCAACATATATATGGAACTCATACAAGTCAATAGCAAAAGAAGCAAATAAACCCATTACAATATGGATAAATGACATGAAAATATATTTATCAAAAGAAGACATACAAATGGCCAACATGGTTCATGCAAAAATGCTAATCAAAATCAATAATCATCAAGGAAATGCAAATCAAAACCACAATGAAGTATCTATCACCTTACTCCTGTTAGCCTGGCTATTCTCAAGAAGATGAAAAATAAGTGTTGGGAAGGATGCAGAGAATATACACTGTTTATTGGAATGTAAATTGTACAGCCATTATAGAAAATAATGGAGATTCCTCAAATAATTTAAAATAAAACTATCATATGATCCAGCAATCCCACTACTGGGTTTCCAAAGAAAATTAAGTCATTATCTCAGAGAGATATACGTACCTTCATGTTCTTTGCAGTATTATTCACAATAGTCAAAATATGAAAATAACCCATGTTTATCAATAGATCAATGGATAAAGAATGCACACACACACACACACACAAACACACACACACACACACAGACACATACCAGAATATGATTTAGTCATAAAAAAGAAAATTCTGCCATTTGCAACAGCATGAATGAGACTGGAGGACATTATGCTAAATGAAATAAGCCAAATACAGAAAGACAAATACTGAATGATCTCACTGATACGTGAAATCTAAAAAAGTCAAGCTTAGAGTGCAGAAGGGTAGTTACCAGGGCCTAGGGGAGTGGAGAGATGTTGATCAAAGTGTAGAAAGTTTCAATTGTAATATCAATAAGTTCTGGTGATCTAATAACTGTGGTTAATAACAATGTAATGTATACTATGAAGTGATGGATATGTTAATTAGCATGATTGCAGTAATCATTTCTCTCTATATATCATGTTATATAACTGAAACACACAGTTTTTATTTGTCAAACATATCTCAATAAAAATAAAAAAGAAACGATTGAATTTTTAAAAATCAAGACATAAAATGACTAATTAAAAAAAAACAAAAAACTATAAAGCAGATCTAGGTCTTTGTTGTTTCCTCCTCAATGTCTCCCAAACCTTCACATTGCCCTCAAGAAGGCTCTTCCCGGAGCCAGTGGATTGACCAATCAATGGATTGAAAACCAGTGGATTGAAACTAATCTATTTGACAATATGAAAACCAATGGATTAGACAGTTTGAAAACCAATGGATTGAACAATTGTTAAGCTTAATTCTCACTGAAACATTAAAGTCTAAGGTTGCCATATTTAATAATAATCGTAAGTCATTTCACATTTGTGCTTTAAGATCTGATCTCAGTGAGAACATCTGAAACCCTGCAGCTAGACCAGCAAATTTGATTGTCCGACGAGGGAGGTAGAGCCCCAAGCTGACTGCAGAGCTATGGCTGTAACTTGCCCTCAGAATGACTTCATTACCACAGCCCTTCTTTCAGACTACATAGTTTTCCTACTGAATTTAGTACTTAAACAGCAGCAGGAGAATCATTGGGACACCTAAACATCTGCCTTTCCTCTCCAGCAAAGGCAGCTTTGTTTACTGTACCATATATTTGACTTCCTAAAAATATGCTATTTGAACAAAAGATTCTGTGCCTTTAAAATTTGAAAGCCACTGTACTGACTAATCACTATTCACTCTTCACTCATAGCTCATCTGTAGATCCTGATGCACTCTTATCTGACAGATTTCATTGCAGCTCCAGGGAAATTTAGACATTTTTACAAGGATTGTTGTTGCCCTGGACTGGAAGTCTGATGGCTACTCAGTGAGATTAGAGCAATCAAATACCTTCCTCTTCATATAATTACTGCATTTGTATAGCACTTTAGAAACATGGTCACAAGCATTTTTCTCGCTCATTCCTTCCCAACATTTTATGGCAAAAACAAGAGAGATATTGTAATTTGTATTTAAAACCAAAGAGAGATTAAGTATTTTACTAGACATAAAAAGCCAATCAGTGGAAGAAAAGAAACTCAAGTGCTCTAGGTAACTTTATTTCACAAAAAGACAAAGGTCCTGGACAAAGGGAAAGAGATGAAGACTTGCTTGTATTATTATTATGCCTTATATTTTTCTCACAAATGAACGTTACTTCTACATTTCACAGTAAATTTATAATATATATGAAAATGAAAAAATTTATATAAAAATATTCTCAGAGAACTGAAATCCACTTACTCAGCATTTTACAACAAATCATTTCACTTTACTCCAGGAGCCTGAATGGAATGTATTTAAGCACAAATACTTCAGAAACAGATGGTTTAGGCTTAATTATGAATTTTTAATTTAGGCATAATTATTTGTGACCCTTCAGACTAGATATTCAGAAACAATTCAGGAAATATTGCTAAGAGTAGGGACACAGGAACTGCCATTCTAAATGAAGAGTATCAGAGGAAATCAAAAGTGACTTGGAGTAAACTGAGCCCATGAACAGGATTGTTTATTATGCTGTTTTGTGTATGAGATGAGCCTTTGTTCCAAGTGAGCCACATTACTGTAGACTCCATCTCTATAGGATCTAAAGTCCATCCACCTTTTCAGGATGCCTTGAAGAAGTCAATACATGAATACTTTTGGGGACACAACCTCATACACTCAAAAATCAGATGTGTCTTCAGGAATCAAGTATCTAATTAGCAAATTCTTGGGCTCTGCCCTGTTAAGTAAGCAACTTTCCCCTAAAAATGATTATTGTCTTCAGGCCCTGTAAATTAAAACAAAATTACTCTGCTTTTAAGATGGCAAATCAACTCAATTTGCAAAATTGAATATTCACATGTTTTACAACTCTCTTCTTTCAGGGGTTCTCTAAAAACAAAACTGCGTACATATTTTGCAAACAGTTTTTAATCTTCTTTACTTTTATCTATGCTAGGAATTTGAATCACTGGTCAATTTAAAATTAAGGATGAAATAAAATAGACAAGTTCTAAGTTATATAAGCTTTTCTCTATGGTGGCTTATCACAGTGTGTAACAGAATACATAAAATGACATCAAGATTACCTTACAGTTACAATATTTTTCCTATCTGAAACTTTCTATCTTAAAACTCGACCTGTAGGAAACACAGTTTAAAAAAAAAAAAAAAAAAAACAGCTAAGTAGTCAAGAAAAGTATCATTTTATTTCATTCTGTCATTTATATGTTCATTCTGTCATTTATCAAAAGGAATTAAGTGTTCACTACTACATACCAGTCATTTTGCTAATCACTAAGCATAAAATAATTAGCAAAATAATCTCTGTTCTCATGAAGTTCATCATCGCATTTACAGGCATTCCCTCTTAGCCTATTTATTTTTAGTTTACATATAATTCTAACAGCACTATATATCTAGGTGTCATGCTTATATTAGAATAGAAATACCAGTCACAAGGGAAAAAGACTACCAGAAAATACAATAAGGACAGCGTAAAAGGAAGACCTAGCAAGGAAAGAAAACTTAATAGGATTTATTGTTCAATAAATACTTACTGAGTGTCTGCTATGTACTAGCGCTGCTCTAGGAGCTAGACAAAACCATGAAACAAAAGAAACAAAAATTCCCACTCTCCTTGGCATATCTTCTAGTAACAACAAACAAGCATCAAAAAGCACATGAAGCTGAGAATATTTAATATGTGGTAAAGATGTGTAAATAAAGGTTACTAATATTATAGCAGCTAACACTGTTCTAAGATTACTAATATTATAGCAGCTAACACTTTTCTAACACCATGTATTGGGTACTGTTTCAAGCATTTTCTCTAAAATAATTTATTCAATCAATGTAATGGCCCTCTGAAATGTGAATTACTATTTTTCCCATTCTACTAAAGAGGAAATTGAGACATTTCTCCAGAGGCCAACCTTTCCAGAAGTGTAGGCACAATGTACAAATGTATGATTATTCTGATGAAAACTGCAGTGACTATCCTGCTCACACACAGCCCAGTCTCATACTTCTAGTTGCCCCTGGAGATTCTTCAAGGAAAGGGAACCCTAGCCTTTGCTGAAAATTATGTGAAAACCACTGACTGAGGAAAGCTCACTTCTTGTGAGGCTGAATACGTATTATGGTACCTACTGTCTCTCCTCTAAAAAGCTAATGTGCATTTTACACATGTCATTTCATCTTTCTATGAAGGAGGAAAAAATCTATCTCTGTTTTATAAATGGGTTTAAAGAGGCATGAAAAAGTAAAGTGACGAGCATGTTTTTATCAGCTACTATGAGATTTATTGAATCACAGAACTAGAAGGGTTCTTCTGTTCTTCCCTCAGAATACCAACAAGGCCTAAATTATTAATTTAGCTAAAAATAGAGTCTAGAGAAGGGTCATTTCACAAACAGTTCAGTGATGCTTTCAACTTAGGATGTTCATCCTCTACCAGTATTTATGGAGCATTTGTTATATAATCCTGTCACTCAAGTACAGCTAAGACCACAGAGAGGCCTATGACCTGTATGACTGAGCTTAAAGTCTAGTTAAAAAGAAAGAATATAAATGTTATTTTGGATATATTTTGTATGCAAAGCCATGTGTCCATGTATGTGTTAGTATGGGTAAATGGATGGGTAAATAGATGAAGAGTGGAAAAATAGATTGGAAGGATGGATGGATGAATCACAGGTTGATAAGTAGGTGGAGGCAGAAATGGATATATAGAGATAAGCTACCAAATAAATAGTAAAGATATGAATGCTTTTACCAGTGTACAAATCAGTACTGTATCACTGAGGTTGATTAAATGATGTTTACTATTAAATATTTAAGAAGGCAAGAAAACAGGTTCTGGACATTAAAAATGTTTTTATATATCTCACGCTAAATAGTTAAATGTATCTATAATAACCAAAAATTATAATTCATAAATCCAAACTCAATAAATAAGAAAGTAGAGTTGGAGTTATGTCTTTAAAAATAGATTGCTTTGGAAAAGTAGAAAGGAAGACATTCCCAACATAAAGGAGAAAGCAATGCCAGAGGGAGGAATATAGCTTGTTCATATGCAAGAAATAAATTTATGTGTTTGATAAGCAAGTAACATATTGGGGTGAGGTGAGAGATTAAATTGGAAAGAAAAGCAAAGGCCAGAATGCAGAGTGCCCTGACAACCAGGATGGGTGTTTACCATTTCTCTTCTGCATATTAAGGAGACATTATAGGCTTGGGTTTTCATTTGTTTTGGTTTCAGTTTTTAAATTTTTCCTTTGATTAATTTTTAAAACTAATATCTGCTAACTGCTATCTTGTGAAGATTATTCCATAAGATAAAGGTATGATTAATTAAGAGAAAGCAGTCTATACTTGATGCCAAAGACCGTAACAATTCTCCTGCTCAAATATTCCCTTAATTATTATTAGAAAGGCTTCCATTTACCAAGCAACCTGAAATAGGCCCATCTCATATGGATCCCCCAAAACTCTACCTCCTTTCACTCTGCTTTATTTATCTTTATAGCACTTGTGTCTAGCTACCACAAATGTATTTACTTACTTACACTTGTTTATTTTTGGTTTTCCACTAGAATATATAATTCTCCAAGAGGGCAGGGAATCTAACTTGTTCACTGCTTTATTTCTACTGATTAGAATAGCCTTTGACACATAGTAGGCACTCAGTAAACATTTATTTTTGAAAGAATGAGTTTAACCAAAAACGATTCTATGGGAAATCTACAAATCTGTAAACTCAGTTATAGTGTATGTATTAGTTTACAAATCATTAAGTATTCTCTTTGAAGTTACAGTCCTTAGCCAGGCATGGTGGCGAATACCTGTAGTCTCAGCTATTCAAGAGACTGAAGTGGGAGGATCCCTTGAGCCCAGGAATTCAAGGCCAGACTAGGCAACATAGTTTCCAAAAAAAGAAATTACATTTGCTAATTAGTTCACATATATTTGACATTTTAATATTTATAGACTGTCTTACAAAGTACCTAAAAAAAACCATAAAGATAGCCAACAACTTTCCATGGTTATGAGCTGTAAAACTGGTATAAAATTTACATTGGCTCTGTTCTTTGATCCCATGATGTTATAGATTCCAGAGGAAAATAAATTAAAACTTATATTCAGTAATTAAAAATTGTATTTTCAATAATAAAATGTGGAAGGTATTTTTATAAATATTATTTTTGATACCAAAAGGGAAAATGTTTGTGATAGAAAATTAAATAACAAGCATAAGACACTTAACTGTTTAAACAGTATGATCCCTTTTTATTCTGAAACAAAAATATATGTGTGTGCATGCATGTGTGTGTGTGTATGTGTGTGTGTGATAAATAAGAAAAAAATCACCAAATATGCATCAAGCCATGATTTATCTGTGGGTATTAGATTTTAGATGATTTTATTTCCTCTTTAGAATTTTGAAGTATATACAATTTCTATAAAACACATTATATTAATAATAGTTTAGAAATAAGCCAATACTATTTTAAATGAGAAAAAATCAAAGCAAGTTAAATAATGTGGTTAAATATTGGCAAAATAGACAAAACCAAGCATAGGATAGAATATAATCAACTATTACGAATTCTAACTATCGAAAAGTATTAAGAAATAAGAAAAATATATATATATAAACAAACAATAGTATTTAAATCCATGAAGCTCAAATCTCAGACCTGGGCAGGAGAATGAAAGATCACCACGTCTGGGTTGTAAATCTGCATAAGCCTAAAGGAAAAGAGCCAAACTATGGCTTTTCTTTTAGTGCTAACAAGGTTTGGATAAATTTCATATTAAATTGAAACCTGGCTACTTCATCTAGGTTTTCCACATAGAAGTGCAAATTCTCTGGCAAAGGAAAAGGTAATAAATCAAAAGTCCATCCAACTCATTTGTTTAAACCTTGTCTTTTGGTTCCAGTATATTGTGAAAATATTCATCCTCTAGGACTTCCAGAGAAAAAGAGAGTACCGGCTGTCCTCATCCAACACCCCTCCCTTCTTTTGTAATCCAGGTGGCAGTTCAATTGGCCCAAAATTCCAAATGGATTGTATAGCTGTCATATCACTCCCAAGAAAACAGAACATTAAAGGAAAAAACAATAAATTATAAAATAAACTATTTTATATTTAGAATCAAAGACTACACAGGAAATTTCTGACTCCCCTACACTAATAACAACTCCAGAAACTCTAGACCAAATGATAGGGTATCAAAAGCACAATGGAAATATCTTTAAGCTGTGTAATTTGCTAAGACACTATAAACTTTTAGGTGAACTTAAGAACACTCATTTTCAAAGATAGTATGTTATGCCAAACATACACATAAACAAATAAGCATCTCTTTTGAAGGTGAAAAAATAAGCCTTTCAAAAGCATTACAGAGCTTATTGTTCATTCAAATAATCAAAGTTCAGGAATGATTCATCTGTATTTACAACTTTCCCCCTCTATGCCCTCTCAACTCAGCTTCTCCAACTATAATATTGGAACAAGGATAATCTGCTAATTCATGACATCTGTTGTTCTTTAGCAGAAGGAAACTTTTGAATCATCCTTCCCCAGTCACTTGAATTCCAATCAGCTCAGAACCAAATACTGTTTTGGCTGTGATTCCATCTTTGAGCCTGAAAATTAACTTCAAGTGCAAACACATAAAGAATACACATATTCTCGGCAACTTGACCACACATTTGATTTTTATAGCAGAGAAAGATCAGTTCAAATTTTAGACAAATACTCAGGCATACGGATTTGGACAAATAACCTTCTGTCTGAGGAGATAGCTTTAGGTAACAAGTTTACTCACTGGTATTACAGTTTTATGACAAGTTTTTATGGTGCCACTGTTCTGGATTAACAAATACCGAAAATACAGGCCAAACTCACATTGAACTCACATTGAAAGAGTTTTCTTCTTTCTTTCTTTTCTTTCTTCTCTCTTTCCTCTCTCTTCCTCCCGCTCCTCTCTCTTCCTCCCTCTCCCATCCTTACAAGAGATAGTTTTCTGTAACATAAAGTGTTATGTAATGTATGGGCACTAGCCTGCTATCCCAGAATGATCCCATTCTTCTCTTCATCTAAAATTTTGTTGCAAATATAGAAATGTACATCCTTATTTTGATTTCCTGTTTTCTCCCCGACCTTTTTCTTAACTCCAAGTAATACAATTTGGCTTCTACTACAATTCCATTCACAATAGCTGCAAAAAAATATACCTAGGAATAAATTTAACCAAGGAGGTGAAAGATCTCTACCAGGAAAGCAAACTACTAAACACTGATGAAAGAAACTGAAGAGGACACAAACAAATGGAAAGACATCCGATTCCCATAAATTGGAAGAATTAATATTGTTAAAATGAGCATACCACCCAAAACAATTTAGATGCAATTCAATTCCTATTAAAATACCAACTGCATATTTCACAGAAATAGAAAAAACAATCCTAAAATTTATATGGAAAGAAAAAATAAAAGAAAGTCAAAGCAATCCTGAGCAAAAAGAACAAAGCTGGGAGGAATATACTACCTCACTTCAAAATATATTCCAAGGCTATTGTAACCAAAAGAGCATGGTATTAGTGTAAACATAGACACATAGACCATATTGAGAACACAATGGAGAACCCAGAAATATAATCGACATGTTTACAGCTGATTTCTGACCAAGGCGCCAAGACCATACACTGGGGAGAGGACAGCCTCTTCAATAAATGGTACTGGGAAAACCGGATAACCACATGCGGAAGAATGAAACTAGATCCCTATATCTCTCACTATACACAAAATCAACTCAAAATGGATGGAAGACTTAATTAGAAGACCTGAAGCTATAAAACCACTAGAAAAACATAGGGGAAACACTCTAGGACATTGGTCTAGGCAAAGAATTTGTCGCTGAGACCCCAAAAGCACAGGTAACTAAAACAAAAATAGACAAATGGTACTATTTTAAAATCATATGCCTTATTAATCTCAAGAGGTATATATCAGGAGACATTTGTAGAAAACATATTCTATAAAATACAGGAAAAAAATAAATCCATTGCAGTCCTCCAAAAATGTGAAGAGCAGTTTGCCTTATCAAGGCACTGGCTCTGGTTTCCAAGAACAAATCCAGTTTAGCTCAATCTCTGGTGGCAAGTCATCATGTAACTAAGTATATTTTGTCAAAATTGGCCATTCTGCCTCAAGAGAGATTTAGGATTGAGCTAGTATAAACATTTTTAAATTGTCACATTCTCACTAATAGAAAAGATGTAACATGGCAACCTGCACTATTCCAAAAAGACTCTATTAAACTATAATTTTTCCTTATTGTCTTACTTACATTGAATATTCCCATTGCCAAAACATCATTATTTGTTCTGATTACTACCAATAAAAGTTAATATTCACATTTAACTCCACAGTGTCACATTTCTAAAATTCAATACGAATACAGTATCTTTCACCTAAAGATTCTTTCCAAAAGTATTTGAAAACTTTTGAGGCCTGAGACAAAAACAAGCAGAAACCAAATCATTTTATTTCGGCAAGTTGATTTCCTTCACATTGGTGCCACCTGACAAATTTCTTGACTCTGACATTTCCTGTTTTTTTTGTTTTGTTTTGTTTTGTTTTGAGACGGAGTCTGGCTCTGTCGCCCAGGCTTTTGGAGTGCAGTGGCCGGATCTCAGCTCACTGCAAGCTCCGCCTCCTGGGTTTACACCATTCTCCTGCCTCAGCCTCCCAAGTAGCTGGGACTACCCCGCCACCTCGCCCGGCTAGTGTTTTTTTGTATTTTTTTTTAAGTAGAGACGGGGTTTCACCGTGTTAGCCAGGATGGTCTCGATCTCCTGAACTCGTGATCCGCCGGTCTCATCCGCCCGTCTCAGATTCCCAAAGTGCTTGGATTACAGGCTTGAGACACCGCGCCTGGCCGACTCTGGTATTTCTAAATGTTCTAAACAGAATATATAGAAATAAAATATGGAACACCCATCCATTTCTTAATCAGAGAAAAAAGTAGACCATGACATTTACTACAAAGGCATTGTATAATAGAATAAAAGTAAAAATAAATTTTTGAACAAGGATGATAGACACACAACATTCAGTGCATTATCTGTAGTCAATAAATGTTAGAAAAACACTGTATATGTTATTCTACCATAATAAGGACTAATACAAAAAGAAAAGAAACATGTTGTAATAACATTCTCAACTCTTGCTTACAAAGTCCTTTCTTTGATAAAACAATTCTGTCACTGAAAGAAAACAGCACATAATACATCTTTAAAAAATAAGTATGCTTAGATTTACTTAAGCCTGTATATGTAAACGTGTCATGGGAGTATTAATAAAAAGAAAAGAAAAATGTTTTCATAGCATGTTATCAACTTTAAAAAAAAAAGAAAAAGATCTACTTCTAGATCCTTGAGGAATCGCCATACTGTTTTCCATAATGGTTGAACTAGTTTACAATCCCACCAACAGTGTAAAAGTGTTCCTATTTCTCCACATCCTCTCCAGCACCTGTTGTTTCCTGACTTTTTAATGATCGCCATTCTAACTGGTGTGAGATGGTATCTCATTGTGGTTTTGATTTGCATTTCTCTGATGGCCAGTGATGATGAGCATTTTTTCATGTGTCTGTTGGCTGTATGAATGTCTTCTTTTGAGAAATGTCTGTTCATATCCTTTGCCCACTTTTTGATGGGGTTGTTTGTTTTTTTCTTGTAAATTTGTTTGAGTTCTTTGTAGGTTCTGGATATTAGCCCTTTGTCAGATGAGTAGATTGCAAAAATTTTCTCCCATTCTGTAGGTTGCCTGTTCACTCTGATGGTAGTTTCTTTTGCTGTGCAGAAGCTCTTTAGTTTAATGAGATCCCATTTGTCAATTTTGGCTTTTGCTGCCGTTGCTTTTGGTGTTTTAGACATGAAGTCTTTGCCCATGCCTATGTCCTGAATGGTACTACCTAGGTTTTCCTCCAGGATTTTTATGGTATTAGGTCTAACATTTAAGTCTCTAATCCATCTTGAATTAATTTTCGTATAAGGAGTAAGGAAAGGATCCAGTTTCAGCTTTCTACTTATGGCTAGCCAATTTTCCCAGCACCATTTATTAAATAGGGAATCCTTTCCCCATTTCTTGTTTCTCTGAGGTTTGTCAAAGATCAGATGGCTGTAGATGTGTGGTATTATTTCTGAGGACTCTGTTCTGTTCCATTGGTCTATATCTCTGTTTTGGTACCAGTACCATGCTGTTTTGGTTACTGTAGCCTTGTAGTATAGTTTGAAGTCAGGTAGCGTGATGCCTCCAGCTTTGTTCTTTTGACTTAGGATTGTCTTGGAGATGCGGGCTCTTTTTTGGTTCCATATGAACTTTAAAGCAGTTTTTTCCAATTCTGTGAAGAAACTCATTGGTAGCTTGATGGGGATGGCATTGAATCTATAAATTACCTTGGGCAGTATGGCCATTTTCACGATATTGATTCTTCCTATCCATGAGCATGGTATGTTCTTCCATTTGTTTGTGTCCTCTTTTATTTCACTGAAGCAGTGGTTTGTAGTTCTCCTTGAAGAGGTCCTTGACATCCCTTGTCAGTTGGATTCCTAGGTATTTGATTCTCTTTGAAGCAATTGTGAATGGAAGTTCATTCCTGATTTGGCTCTCTGTTTGTCTGTTACTGGTGTATAAGAATGCTTGTGATTTTTGCACATTAATTTTGTATCCTGAGACTTTGCTGAAGTTGCTTATCAGCTTAAGGAGATTTTGGGCTGAGACAATGGGGTTTTCTAAATATACAATCATGTCATCTGCAAACAGGGACAGTTTGACTTCTTCTTTTCCTAACTGAATACCCTTGATTTCTTTCTCTTGCCTAATTGCCCTAGCCAGAACTTCCAACACTATGTTGAATAGGAGTGGTGAGAGAGGGCATCCCTGTCTTGTGCCAGTTTTCAAAGGGAATTTTTCCAGTTTTTGCCCATTCAGTATGATATTGGCTGTGGGTTTGTCATAAATACCTCTTATGATTTTGAGGTACGTTCCATCAATACCGAATTTATTGAGCGTTTTTAGCATGAAGGGCTGTTGAATTTTGTCAAAAGCCTTTTCTGCATCAATTGAGATAATCATGTGGTTCTTGTCTTTGGTTCTGTTTATATGTTGGATTATGTTTATTGATTTGCGTATGACCCAGCCATCCCATTACTGGTTATACACCCAAAGGATTATAAATTATGCTGCTATAAAGACACATGCACACGTATGTTTATTGCAGCACTATTCACAATAGCAAAGACTTGGAAAAAACCCAAATGTCCATCAGTGACAGATTGGATTAAGAAAATGTGGCACGGGGGCACGGAGCAAGATGGCCGAATAGGAACAGCTCCAGTCTCCCACTCCCAGCGCGAGCGACACAGAAGACCGGTGATTTCTGCATTTTCAACTGAGGTACTGGGTTCATCTCACTGGGGAGTGCCGGACGATCGGTGCTGGTCAGCTGCTGCAGCCCGACCAGCGAGAGCTGAAGCAGGGCGAGGCATTGCCTCACCTGGGAAGCGCAAGGGGGAAGGGAATCCCTTTTCCTAGCCAGGGGAACTGAGACACACAACACCTGGAAAATCGGGTAACTCCCACCCCAATACTGCACTTTAAGCAAAGAGGCACACCAGGAGATCATATCCCACACCTGGCCAGGAGGGTCCCACGCCCATGGAGCCTCCCTCATTGCTAGCACAGCAGTCTGCGATCTAACCGCAAGGCAGCAGCCAGGCTGGGGGAGGGGCGCCTGCCATTGCTGAGGCTTAAGTAGGTAAACAAAGCCACTGGGAAGCTCCAACTGGGTGGAGCTCACAGCAGCTCAAGGAAACCTGCCTGCCTCTGTAGACTCCACCTCTGGGGACAGGGCACAGATAACAACAACAAAAGCAGCAGAAACCTCTGCAGACGCAAATGACTCTGTCTGACAGCTTTAAAGAGAGCAGTGGATCTCCCAACATGGAGGTTGAGATCTAAGAAGGGACAGACTGCCTGCTCAAGTGGGTCCCTGACCCCTGAGTAGCCTAACTGGGAGACATCCCCCATTGGGGGCAGTCTGACACCCCACACCTCACAGGGTGGAGTACACCCCTGAGAGGAAGCTTCCAAAGCAAGAATCAGACAGGTACACTCGCTGTTCAGCAATATCCTATCTTCTGCAGCCTCTGCTGCTGATACCCAGGCAAACAGTGTCTGCAGTGGACCTCAAGCAATCTCCAACAGACCTACAGCTGAGGGTCCTGACTGCTGGAAGGAAAACTATCAAACAGGAAGGACACCTACACCAAAACCCCATCAGTACGTCACCATCATCAAAGACCAGAGGCAGATAAAACCACAAAGATGGGAAAAAAGCAGGGCAGAAAAGCTGGAAATTCAAAAAATAAGAGCGCATCTCCCCCGGCAAAGGAGCGCAGCTCATCGTCAGCAACGGATCAAAGCTGGACGGAGAATGACTTTGACGAGATGAGAGAAGAAGGCTTCAGTCCATCAAATTTCTCAGAGCTAAAGGAGGAATTACGTACCCAGCGGAAAGAAACTAAAAATCTTGAAAAAAAAGTGGAAGAATTGATGGCTAGAGTAATTAATGCAGAGAAGGTCATAAACGAAATGAAAGAGATGAAAACCATGACACGAGAAATACGTGACAAATGCACAAGCTTCAGTAACCGACTCGATCAACTGGAAGAAAGAGTATCTGCAATTGAGGATCAAATGAATGAAATGAAGCGAGAAGAGAAACCAAAAGAAAAAAGAAGAAAAAGAAATGAACAAAACCTGCAAGAAGTATGGGATTATGTAAAAAGACCAAATCTACGTCTGATTGGGGTGCCTGAAAGTGAGGGGGAAAATGGAACCAAGTTGGAAAACACTCTTCAGGATATCATCCAGGAGAACTTCCCCAACCTAGTAGGGCAGGCCAACATTCAAATCCAGGAAATACAGAGAACGCCACAAAGATACTCCTCGAGAAGAGCAACTCCAAGACACATAATTGCCAGATTCACCAAAGTTGAAATGAAGGAAAAAATCTTAAGGGCAGCCAGAGAGAAAGGTCGGGTTACCCACAAAGGGAAGCCCATCAGACTAACAGCAGATCTCTCGGCAGAAACTCTCCAAGCCAGAAGAGAGTGGGGGCCAATATTCAACATTCTTAAAGAAAAGAATTTTAATCCCAGAATTTCATATCCAGCCAAACTAAGTTTCATAAGTGAAGGAGAAATAAAATCCTTTACAGATAAGCAAATGCTTAGAGATTTTGTCACCACTAGGCCTGCCTTACAAGAGACCCTGAAGGAAGCACTAAACATGGAAAGGAACAACCGGTACCAGCCATTGCAAAAACATGCCAAAATGTAAAGACCATCGAGACAAGGAAGAAACTGCATCAACTAACGAGCAAAATAACCAGTTAATATCATAATGGCAGGATCAAGTTCACACATAACAATCTTAACCTTAAATGTAAATGGACTAAATGCTCCAATTAAAAGACACAGACTGGCAAACTGGATAAAGAGTCAAGACCCATCAGGCTGCTGTATTCAGGAGACCCATCTCACATGCAGAGACATACATAGGCTCAAAATAAAGGGATGGAGGAAGATTTACCAAGCAAATGGAGAACAAAAAAAATCAGGGGTTGCAATACTAGTCTCTGATAAAACAGACTTTAAACCATCAAAGATCAAAAGAGACAAAGAAGGCCATTACATAATGGTAAAGGGATCCATTCAACAGGAAGAGCTAACTATCCTAAATATATATGCACCCAATACAGGAGCACCCAGCTTCATAAAGCAAGTCCTTAGAATCTTACAAAGAGACTTAGACTCCCATGCAATAATAATGGGAGACTTCAACACTCCACTGTCAACATTAGACAGATCAACGAGACAGAAAGTTAACAAGGATATCCAGGAATTGAACTCATCTCTGCAGCAAGCAGACCTAATAGACATCTATAGAACTCTCCACCCCAAATCAACAGAATATACATTCTTCTCAGCACCACATCGTACTTACTCCAAAATCGACCACGTAATTGGAAGTAAAGCACTCCTCAGCAAATGTACAAGAACAGAAATTATAACAAACTGTCTCTCAGACCACAGTGCAATCAAACTAGAACTCAGGACTAAGAAACTCAATCAAAACCGCTCAACTACATGGAAACTGAACAACCTGCTCCTGAATGACTACGGGGTACATAACGAAATGAAGGCAGAAATAAAGATGTTCTTTGAAACCAATGAGAACAAAGATACAACATATCAGAATCTCTGGGACACATTTAAAGCAGTGTGTAGAGGGAAATTTATAGCACTAAATGCCCACAAGAGAAAGCTGGAAAGATCTAATATTGACACTCTAACATCACAATTAAAAGAACTAGAGAAGCAAGAGCAAACACATTCGAAAGCTAGCAGAAGGCTAGAAATAACTAAGATCAGAGCAGAACTGAAGGAGATAGAGACACAAAAAACTCTCCAAAAAAATCAATGAATCCAGGAGTTGGTTTTTTGAAAAGATCAACAAAATTGACAGACCACTAGCAAGACTAATAAAGAAGAAAAGAGAGAAGAATCAAATAGACGCAATAAAAAATGATAAAGGGGATATCACCACCGACCCCACAGAAATACAAACTACCATCAGAGAATACTATAAACACCTCTACGCAAATAAACTGGAAAATCTAGAAGAAATGGATAATTTCCTGGACACTTACACTCTTCCAAGACTAAACCAGGAAGAAGTTGAATCCCTGAATAGACCAATAGCAGGCTCTGAAATTGAGGCAATAATTAATAGCCTACCAACCAAAAAAAGTCCAGGACCAGATGGATTCACAGCTGAATTCTACCAGAGGTACAAGGAGGAGTTGGTACCATTCCTTCTGAAACTATTCCAATCAATAGAAAAAGAGGGAATCCTCCCTAACTCATTTTATGAGGCCAACATCATCCTGATACCAAAGCCTGGCAGAGACACACACAACAAAAAAAGAGAATTTTAGACCAATATCCCTGATGAACATCGATGCAAAAATCCTCAATAAAATACTGGCAAACCGGATTCAGCAACACATCAAAAAGCTTATCCACCATGATATAGTGGGCTTCATCCCTGGGATGCAAGGCTGGTTCAACATTCGCAAATCAATAAACATAATCCAGCATATAAACAGAACCAAAGACAAGAACCACATGATTATCTCAATAGATGCAGAAAAGGCTTTTGACAAAATTCAACAGCCCTTCATGCTAAAAACGCTCAATAAATTCGGTATTGATGGAACGTACCTCAAAATCATAAGAGCTATTTATGACAAACCCACAGCCAATATCATACTGAATGGGCAAAAACTGGAAAAATTCCCTTTGAAAACTGGCACAAGACAGGGATGCCCTCTCTCACCACTCCTATTCAACATAGTGTTGGAAGTTCTGGCTAGGGCAATCAGGCAAGAGAAAGAAATCAAGGGTATTCAGTTAGGAAAAGAAGAAGTCAAACTGTCCCTGTTTGCAGATGACATGATTGTATATTTAGAAAACCCCATTGTCTCAGCCCAAAATCTCCTTAAGCTGATAAGCAACTTCAGCAAAGTCTCAGGATACAAAATTAATGTGCAAAAATCACAAGCATTCTTATACACCAGTAACAGACAAACAGAGAGCCAAATCAGGAATGAACTTCCATTCACAATTGCTTCAAAGAGAATCAAATACCTAGGAATCCAACTGACAAGGGATGTCAAGGACCTCTTCAAGGAGAACTACAAACCACTGCTCAGTGAAATAAAAGAGGACACAAACAAATGGAAGAACATACCATGCTCATGGATAGGAAGAATCAATATCGTGAAAATGGCCATACTGCCCAAGGTAATTTATAGATTCAATGCCATCCCCATCAAGCTACCAACGAGTTTCTTCACAGAATTGGAAAAAACTGCTTTAAAGTTCATATGGAACCAAAAAAGAGCCCGCATCTCCAAGACAATCCTAAGTCAAAAGAACAAAGCTGGAGGCATCACGCTACCTGACTTCAAACTATACTACAAGGCTACAGTAACCAAAACAGCATGCTACTGGTACCAAAACAGAGATATAGACCAATGGAACAGAACAGAGTCCTCAGAAATAATACCACACATCTACAGCCATCTGATCTTTGACAAACCTCAGAGAAACAAGAAATGGGGAAAGGATTCCCTATTTAATAAATGGTGCTGGGAAAATTGGCTAGCCATAAGTAGAAAGCTGAAACTGGATCCTTTCCTTACTCCTTATACGAAAATTAATTCAAGATGGATTAGAGACTTAAATGTTAGACCTAATACCATAAAAATCCTGGAGGAAAACCTAGGTAGTACCATTCAGGACATAGGCATGGGCAAAGACTTCATGTCTAAAACACCAAAAGCAACGGCAGCAAAAGCCAAAATTGACAAATGGGATCTCATTAAACTAAAGAGCTTCTGCGCAGCAAAAGAAACTACCATCAGAGTGAACAGGCAACCTACAGAATGGGAGAAAATTTTTGCAATCTACTCATCTGACAAAGGGCTAATATCCAGAACCTACAAAGAACTCAAACAAATTTACAAGAAAAAAACAAACAACCCCATCAAAAAGTGGGCAAAGGATATGAACAGACATTTCTCAAAAGAAGACATTCATACAGCCAACAGACACATGAAAAAATGCTCATCATCACTGGCCATCAGAGAAATGCAAATCAAAACCACAATGAGATACCATCTCACACCAGTTAGAATGGCGATCATTAAAAAGTCAGGAAACAACAGGTGCTGGAGAGGATGTGGAGAAATAGGAACACTTTTACACTGTTGGTGGGATTGTAAACTAGTTCAACCATTATGGAAAACAGTATGGCGATTCCTCAAGGATCTAGAACTAGATGTACCATATGACCCAGCCATCCCATTACTGGGGATATACCCAAAGGATTATAAATTATGCTGCTATAAAGACACATGCACACGTATGTTTATTGCAGCACTATTCACAATAGCAAAGACTTGGAATCAACCCAAATGTCCACCAGTGACAGATTGGATTAAGAAAATGTGGCACATATACACCATGTAATACTATGCAGCCATCAAAAAGGATGAGTTTGTGTCCTTTGTAGGGACATGGATGCAGCTGGAAACCATCATTCTTAGCAAACTATCACAAGAACAGAAAAGCAAACACCGCATGTTCTCACTCATAAGTGGGAACTGAACAATAAGATCACTTGGACTCAGGAAGGGGAACATCACACACAGGGGCCTATCATGGGGAGGGGGGAGGGGGGAGGGATTGCATTGGAAGTTATACCTGATGTAAATGATGAGTTGATGGGTGCTGACGAGTTGATGGGTGCAGGACACCAACATGGCACAAGTATACATATGTAACAAACCTGCACGTTATGCACATGTACCCTACAACTTAAAGTATAATAATAATAAATAAATTTAAAAAAAAAAAGAAAATGTGGCACATATACACCATGGAATACTATGCAGCCATAAAAAAGGATGAGTTTGGGTCCTTTGTAGGGACATGGATGCAGCTGGAAACCATCATTCTTAGCAAACTATCACAAGAACAGGAAACCAAACACCACATGTTCTCACTCATAGGTGGGAACTGAACAATGAGAACACTTGGACTCAGGAAGGGGAACATCACACACCGGGGCCTATCATGGGGAGGGGGGAGGGGGGAGGGATTGCATTGGGAGTTATACCTGATGTAAATGATGAGTTGATGGGTGCAGCACACCAACATGGCACAAGTATACATATGTAACAAACTTGCACGTTATGCACATGTACCCTACAACTTAAAGTATAATAATAATAAATAAATTTAAAAAAATAAAATAAAAAAGAAAAAAAAAAAAAGAAAAAGGAAAAACAGAAATAAGACTGCCGACACAGTTATTGCCAATCACGTCTGAGGATCCTAGCACCATGACTTTCTGCACTATCAACAACCTCTTGGAACATATGACCTTATAATATGCATGTAATAACAATGGTGGTAATAATGGTGAAAATAATAATTGCATTAGCATTCACTGAGTTCTGTTGATGTGGCAGGCTCTATGTTTATCACTTTGCAATCAATTTATAAACATAATTCTAAGCAAAATCCCATAAGACTAGTGCTTTTATATTTTATTGTTGTTTGATGAGGTTGAGGTTTAGAGAGAGAACCTACACAGACTCAAACCCAGGTCTCTCCAATTCCAAACCTTGAGCTCCTCCTACTCGATCTAAAAATATTAAGGAAAATCATTTAAGAAATTTTGGTGTACCTATTAAGAGAATTTTAAATTAATTATTAAAAAAATTAAACAGCTAAAGCTTGTAAAAGTTTTTTTCTAAAACGTTTAACTAAAAATTTTGTGCTATTTTCTCAAAATGTACATTTTTAAAAATTTCTTCTGTTGCCTTCATTGTCTATATATCATGTTTATTTAACCAAGCAATGCTACGCTTTTTCAGTCAGCAAAAACTTGGCTTTGCTGTTTAGTAGAAAGGTTTCATATAAATGGTTTTTATTTTTTTGAGACACAGTCTTGCTCTGTCACCCAGGCTGGAGTGCAGTGGTGCGATCTCGGCTCTCTGCAGCCTCTGCCTCCCAGGTTCAAGCAATTCTCCTGCCTCAGCATCCGGAGTAGCTGGGATTACAGGCATGCGCTGCCACGGCTGGCTAATTTTTGTATTTTTAGTAGAGACATAGTATTTTTAGTATTTACATGTTGGCCAGGATGGTCTTGATCTCATGACATCGTGATCCGCCCTCCTCGGCCTCCTAGTTTTTTGTTTGTTTTAAATAACATTAATTTGATTCTTAAGGTTGCCTCCTGCAGCACAATACCTACAAAAGCATACAAGATATATATGCATAACCCTACATTTCGAGGATATATCCTCATGCCCTTACAGGCAAATGAAAACAGATAATGTGAAAAACAAAGTGAACAAAGACTAATAAAGAACCATGTCTAAACTTTGTCCCTCGTAATGTTTCCTAGATTTAAAACCCGCCATCTTCATGCCATTTTGTGGTCAGTAGCGTGGACACCAAGTGCAGAGAAAGAAGACACTGGATACATATTTGATAATTATTGTCTTTAATGAGGCTGTAATTCTTGTCTCTATTGAAATACTCTATTTTTTCCCAGTAACAACAGAATAAGAATGGTTGAATACAGCTCTAAATACATCTGAAATAAATCATTTTGTCCCTCTTACAAGCAAAGGAAAACTAAAATGGAAAATTTTAAAGGGAGACCATTTAATTAAATTGATAACAGCTATATATCTCTATTATAATGATACTTTGATTCTTATACAATGAATAAGTGATCTGAATACTACTACTTAGGCACCTTGCTGATATATTTTGTTCCCCTATAGCCTTTCACCTAATGATTATAGCATCCATTGATAGTTCTTGGCTAGTTAGTACACTGAGGGTCCCATCATGACAATTGTTTAATTCTTTCATTCATTCTTCCTTTATTAACTATCATTCTTTTATAAAGATAGACTCCTCTCACACAGTAAGGTATTCCAGGGTGTCAAAGAAAAATTTCACTGAATAAAGTTATATAGGCAAGGAAAATTTTATTCAGGACTATTTCAATAGAGCAGACATTGAGCTCAACTATGGAAAAAAAAAAAAAAAAGTGGGAGGATTTTTAAGCCCTGGGGTGAGGCAATAGAAAGAACTGGAAGATGTTAGGGAGAAGGTTGGCCAATGTGATTAGTTATCTGTGTCTGCTAAGTGTTGCTTGTCAAAAGTAGGCTCCTACCCTCCCACAGAAACTGGGAGATTGGGAAGCTATCTTTCTTGATTATTACAGTTCAATGGGTTGACTCCCAAGTCCTTGAGAATAACATTTCTGTGTTGTAAAACTGACAAGAAGCTGGAAGAAGATTTATATATTAAAGAGGAAGAGAAAAAAATTACAATAGAAAGTCTTCTCCAAGTCAATGCTCTAAGAAAAAGGAGGTCACAGACCTAAATTCAGGAAGAAACCCTCTAAAATTTAGTCAAGTTGAGGGGAACATTGAGCAGTCTTGATGAAAGCTTGTCTTGTACTTTCCCATAACACAACATACATCATGTTCATCTTCAAGGTCATTTCTTGGTCCAAAATAGTTGCTGGAGTTCAATTATCATGATCACTTGTCACGCAGCAGGAAGCAGAAAGGTGAATTAAAAAACAACATATGCCAGCTATCTGTTTTTCCCTTAAGGATCCTTAAAACCATCCAACAACTTCTCTTAGCATGTAATTGGCCACCCCAAGCTATAAGAAAGACTGAGAAATATGATACTTTAGCTGAGCACATTCCTGCCTGGAAGAGTCAGGAATCCGTTAGTATTTTTAACGATGAAAATGTCTGAGTAAAAAGCCAGAAGTCTCAAACATATATACGTTATGAAAATAGAAGCACTGGAAACTCTGAAGAAGTTCAATAAATTATTTTTCCTCAGATCTACTACACATCATATTCTGTTTTATTAGGAGTATATCCCAAGCCTAATAATTTACATCTGCTTTCAGCAAATCAACCTAAGAAGATACAGAAGGATAATATTCTCTTTTATTCACTGACCCAAAGAAAGACAAAAATTTAGAAAATATTTAGAACATTGTGGTTTACAGGACATTTTCATCTGGTTTAAGAACTTGTTGCTTTAGAGATGGAGAAATACATCTTAAAAATCTGCAAAAAAGAACTTTCAATTAATGACCCTCAGATTGTATCTATCTTACCTAGATCAAAGCAGAACCGAAAGTTCCTGATTAATCCTGTCTGCCTAATCCTCCAATTATGTAAGGCGGTTCCAACAAATATCAGGAGCATCATTGAAAACCACAGCTCTTCTCATTCATTACAACATATACTGGAAGAAGTGTTTCAAACCACGAAGAAGTGTTCCTAATTAGGGTGATATTCCTATTGAAATTACAATTCTAGGCTTTAATAGTATAGTTGCTCCTGGTTTAAAAATAGACTATGAATAATCTTTCATACTTTCTACATAATCTACATAAACATCCTGAATAAAACAAAACGTAAGCACTCACACTTGAGTTCATAATCATGATCCAAACACATTTGTTTTAATGATTATGTTTCTCTAGGTATATTCTTAATTTTCCCCTACTAGCATGACCAGCATACTATAGACATAGTACATATTGACCCTGTGGACAAAGAACATAGTTTATATTAAATGCTTTGTTTATTTCTAAAATACTTAGCCTACAATTTGTAAATATAAACATATTTAGAGAGAAAGCACAGCAAGATGGTGGAATAGAAGGCTCACTGCAAGGACACCAAGAAAACAACTATCTACACAGAAAAAAAACACCCTCCTAAGAACCAAAAATCAGGAGAGCACTTACATTACCTGGTTTTATAGTACCTGGTTTTAACTTCATATCGCTGAAGGAAGCACTAAAGAGATTTTTTAAAGTCCTGAAACACTGCCTCCACTCCCTATCCCCACTTGGCAATGGCAACATGGTGCCGAGAGCATCTCTAGGAGCTGGGGAGGGAGAACACAGCAATTGTGAGGCATTGAACTTAGTGCTGTCCTGTTGGAGCAGAAAGGAAAATGCAACCAAACTCAGCTGATGCCAGCCCACAGACAGAGCATTTAAACCAGTCCTAGCCAGAGGGGAATCACCAATCCTAGTGGTCCTAATTTGAGTACCTGCAAACATCACCACGGTGGTCTACAGTGCCCTGTGTCTCCAAATAAATTTGAAAGGCAGTCTAGGCCACAAGGACTGCAACTCTTAGGTGAGTCCTGGGGCAGAACTAGGGCCAGATACAGTGGACTCAGGGGGCATGTGATATATTGAGACACCAGCTGGGGCAGCCAAAAGAGTACTGGCATCATCCCTCCCCTAACCCCAGCCTACACAGCTCATGGCTCCAAAAGAGGTCCTTTTCTTTCCACTTGAAAACAGGAGAAGGGAGAGTGGGGAGGACTTTGTCTTGCATCTTGGATACCAGTCCAGCCATAGCAGGATAGGGCATCAGTCAGAGTTATAAGGCCTTTGTTCCAGGGCCTAAATCTCAGATAACATTTCTAGACACACTGTGAGCCAGAAGGAAACCTGCGGCCTTAAAGAAAAGGATACAGTCCTGGCAGCATTCATCACCTGCTACCTGAAGAGACTTTGGGCCCTGAATAACCAGCAACAATACACAGGTACTATGTCCAGAACTTTCGGTGAGTCTCTGACACTTGCTGATTTCAGGTGAGACTCAGCACATTATCAGCTGTGGTGGCTATGGGGCAAAACTCCTTCTGCTTGAGAAAAGCAGAGGAAAAAGTAAAGGGGACTTTGTCTTACACCTCAGGTACCAGCATGGTGACCAATTCTAGGACTTGACTCTTAAATGGCATTTCTGGATATGCTCTGGGCCAGAGGGGAGACTACTGCCCTGAAATGTGAGTCCCAGGCCAGGCAGTATTCACCACAGGCTGAGTCCTTGGGCCTTAAGGAAGCAATGGCCAGTAGTCTGACAGTACTCCTCATGGCCTGGGGTAGTGGTGACTACGGGGAGAGGAGCCTCTGCCTTTGGAAACAGGAGGAAAGAGTGAGAATGACTGTGTTTGGTTTGAGTGCCACCTCAGCCACAATAAAACAGAACACCAAGTAGACTTCTAAGGTTTTTTACTCTAGTCTCTAATGCCCAGACAGTATCTCTGGGCCCACCTGGGGTCTGAGGGACCTTGCCACTCTGAAGGGAAGGACATAGGCCTGGCTGACTTTGCCACCTGCTGATTGTAGAGCACCAGGGACTTGCGTGAATGTAGGCAGTGGCCAGGGAATGGTTATACCAGGCCTTGGGTGAGACCCAAATGCTGTGCTGGCTTCAGATTTGATCCAGCACAGTCAGAGTAGTGGTGGCCACAGGGGTGTTTGTGTCACTCCACCTCCAACTTTAGGTGGCTCAGGACAGAGAGAGAGACAGTTTGAGAGAAAATAGGAAAGAGAACAAGAGTCTCTGCCCGGTAATCCAAATAATTCTTTCAGATCTGGCCTAAGACCATCAAGGCAGTACCTCTACGGGTCTGGAAAAACCACAGTGTTACTGGGCTTGGGGTGTCCCCTAAAGTAGATACAGGTTAGATCACAACACCCAAGTACTTCAAAATATCCCAAGAAGGATGGCTACAAATAAGCCCAGACAATAAGACTACAGTAAATACCTAACTCTTCAATGCCCAAACACTGAAAAATATCTACAAGAATCAACATCATCCAAGAAAACATAACTTCACCAAAAGAACTAAGTAAACTTAGTTCAGGGACCAATCCTGAAGAAACAGAGATATGTACCTTTCAGACAGAAAATTCAAAATAGCTGTGTTGAGGATACTCAAAGAAATTCAAGATAACACAGAGAAAGAATTCAGAATTCTATCACATAAATTTAACAAAGATACTAAAATAATTAGAAAGAATCAGACAGAAATTTTGGAGCTGAAAAATGCAATTAGCATAATGAAGAAAGCATCAGAGTCCTTTAACAGCAGGATGCATCAAGCAGAAGAAATAATTAGTGAACTTGAAGATGGGCTATTTTAACATACACAGACAGACGAGGCAAAAGAAAAGGAACAAAAAACAAGGAAGCATGCCTACAGAATCTAGGAAATAGACTCAAAAGGGCAAATCTAAGAGTTACTGGCCTTAAACAAGAGGTAGAGAAAGAGAAGGTAGAAAGTTTATTCAAAGGGGTCAGGCGCAGTGGCTCAAGCCTGTAATCCCAGCACTTTGGGAGGCTGAGACGGGTGGATCACAAGGTCAGGAGATGGAGACCATCCTGGCTAACACGGTGAAACCCTGTCTCTACTAAAAAATACAAAAAAACTAGCCGGGTGAGGTGGCGGGCGCCTGTAGTCCCAGCTACTCGGGAGGCTGAGACAGGAGAATGGCGTAAATCCGGAGGCAGAGCTTGCAGTGAGCTGAGATCTGGCTACTGCACTCCAGCCTGGGCAACAGAGCGAGACACCATCTCAAAAAAAAAAAAAAAAAAAAAAAAAAAAAAACGAAAGTTTATTCAAAGGGATAATAAAAGAGAACTTCCCAAACCTAGAGAAAGATATTAATATCCAAGTACAAGAAGGTTATAGAACACCAAGAAAGACTACCTCAAGACATTTAATATCAAACTCCCAAAGGTCAAGGATAAAGAAAGGACCCTAAAAGTAGCAAGAGAAAAGAAACAAATAACAGACACTGGAGCTCTGATATATTTGGCAGCAGACTTTTCAGTGGAAACCTTACAGGTCAGGAGAAAGTGGCATGACATTTTTAAAGTGCTGAAGGAAAAAAAAACTTTAATGTAGAATAGTATATCCAGTGAAAATATCCAACAAACATGAAGGAGAAATACTTTCCCTGACAAACAAGAGCTGAGGGATTTCATCAATACCAGAACTGTCTTGCAAAAAATGCAGGACAATTAAAGGGAGTATTTCAATCAGAAAGAAAAGGACATTTATGCGAAGTAAGTACATAGAAAAACACAGAATACTATAACACTGTAACTGTGGTGTGTAAACTACTCTTACCCTAAGTAGAAAGACTAAACAATGAACCAATCAAAAATAATAACTACAACAATCTTTCAAGGCATAGTACAATAAGATCACACAAAAAATAAAAAGCAAGAAACTACATCATATCACCAGAGAAAATCACTATCACTAGCAGAAGACAAGAAAGAACCAAACAAGAAAGAAAACCAGAAACAATAAAATAGCAGGAGTAAGTCCTTACTTATCAATAACATTAAATGTAAATAAACTATCCAACCAAAAGACATAGACTGGCTGAATAAATGAAAAAATAAGAACCATTTATTTGCTGCCCAGAAAAAACACACTTCACCTATAAAGATACATAAAGACTGAAAATAAAGGGATAAAAAAAGATATTCCATGTGAATAAAAATCAAAAAAGCAGGAATTGCTAAACTTCTATCAGGTAAAATAGACATCAAGACAGAAACAAGATAAGAAAAGACAAAGAATGCCACTATATAATAAAGGGATCAACTCAGCAAGAGGACATAATTTTAATATATATGCACCCAAATTGGAGCACACAGCTATATAAAGCAAGCATTATTAAAGCTAAATAGAGAGTTAGGCCCCAATACAATAGCTGGAGATTTCAATAGCCTACTTTCAGCATTGGGCAGATATCCCAGGCAGAAAATCAGCAAAGAGGTGGGCTGGGGCCAAGATGGCAGACTAGAAGCAGCTGCGTTCAGAGGCTCCCATGACCAAAAAAAAAAAAAAAAAACCATAATCAGCATGTGAATCCTTCACCACCAACCAAGGTATCCAGGTTCTCTCATCGTAATTGACTAGAAGACTGGTGTGACCCACAGAGAGAAGGAAGAACAGTGTGGTGTGGCAGCCCACCTGAAAGCTACACGGGGAAGGGGAACTCCCTATCCACCGCCAAGGGAGGCAGTGAGTGAGCGCACTACCCAGGGGGGAAACTGTGCTTTTTACATGGAACTTTACAACCTATGGATTGGAAGATCCCACTTGCAAACCCACACCACCAGGACCTAGTATCCCAAACGTGGAGGGTACAGAATTTTATTTTATTTTTTTTTTTTTGAGATGAAGTCTCCCTCATCGCCCAGGCTGGAGTGCAGTGGCACCATCTCAGCTCACTGCAAGCTCCGCCTCCTAGGTTCACGCCATTCTCCTGCCTCAGCCTCCCCAGTAGCTGGCACTAAAGGCGCCCACCACCATGTCCGGCTAATTTTTTGTATTTTTAGTAGAGATGGGGTTTCACCGAGTTAGCCAGGATGGTCTCGATCTCCTGACCTTGTGATCCGCCCGCCTTGGCCTCCCAAAGTGCTGGGATTACAGGCGTGAGCCACGGCGCCAGGCCGCCTACAGATTCTTACAGCCTCTCAGTGGGAATCTGCCTAAGCCTACCAAACAGCGGGAGGAGGGGCAACCAGAGCCCGCCACCGCTGCCTGCTGTCTAAGTCCTTTGAGCTACTTGGGGGAGGGGCAGCAGCCAGCACTGGGACTTGCAACTGCCTAACACTTTAAGCTCCCTGGGCAGGAAAGGGCAGTACCCATTTCTATAGCTCCAGCTTGCACTTTTCCCCTGCTGGAGTCACGGAGGGTGGATGGCATGGTCCCAAGATTTGTCCATACAGCCCAACACACTGGCTATGGCAGTCTGCTGCCAGAGTGCCTCCTCAGGTCTAACCCTGATTCATTCTTCCTCAGTGGATGGGGCTTCCTTGCAGGTTCTCCAGTAACTCCAGCCAGAGGTTCAGGGACAGAATTCAGATTTCCCTTGGCCTAAGCCCCTAGGAGAAGGGGTGGCCACGGTCTCTGCAGACCAGAAGACTTAGCCTCTCCTCCTGGTAGTTCTAAGGAATCCGGGCAGCCAAGATGAGTGGGTTTTCTCCCAGCGAAACACGGCCTCTCTGTCAAGGGACAAAGTGCTTCATTAAACAAGCCCTGTTCCCTGTGCCACCCAACTGGGTGAGACACTCCAACAAGGGTTGTCAGATACCCTATACAGGAACGATCCTACTGGAACCAGATTGGTGCCCATCAAGGTCAGAAATCCCAGAAATAGTGCCGGCACCCATTTTTACTGCTCTCCAGTCTCTTGAATGACATCTCCAGGCACGGGAGCAAATCAGATGAAGTGGGCCTGAAGTGAACCCCCAGCAAACTGCAACAGCCCTGCAGAAGAGGGACCTGACTATTGAAACAAAAACAAGCAAGTGGAAAGTGGCAACAATGCATCAACAACAACAACAAAAGGCCCCCACAGAAACCCCATCAAGGGTCAGCAGCCTCAAAGACCAAAACTAGACAAACTCATGAAGATGAGGAAGAATCAATGAAAAAATAATGAAAACCCAAAAGGCTGGAGTGCCTCCTCTCCTCCAAATGATTGCAACATCCCTGCATCAAGGGCGCAGAACTGCACAAAGGATCACATAGATGAATTGATAGAAGTAGGCTGCAGAAGATGGGTAATAAAAAACTACGACGAGCTAAAGGAGAATCTTCCAACCCAATGCAAAGAAGCTAAGGACTTCAATAAAAGGTTTGAGGAATTGCTAGAGTAACCAGTTTAGAGAGGAACATAAACGACCTGATGGAGCTGAAAAACAGCATGAGAACGTCATGAAGCATACACAAGTATCAATTACTGAATCGACCAAGTAAAAGAAAGGATATTGAAGACCACCTTACTGAAATAAGAAATGCAGACAAGAGTAAAGAAAAAAGAATGAAAAGGAATGAACAAAGCCTTTAAGAAATATGGGACTTCATGAAAAGATCTAACCTATGATTGATTGGAGTACCAATAGGAGATGGGAAGAATGGAAACAAGCTGGAAAACACACTTCAGGATATTATCCAGGAGAACTTCCCCAACATAGCAAGACAGGCCAACATGCAAATTCAGGAAACACAGACAACACCACTAAGATACTCCAAGATGATCAACCCCAAAATACATAGTCATCAGATTCTCCAAAGTCAAAATGAAGGAAAAACTGTTAAGAGCAGCCAGAGAGAAAGACCAGGTCACATACAAAGGGAAGCCCATCAGACTAACAGCAGACCTCTCAGCAGAAACTCTACAAGTCAGAAGAGATTGGGGGCCAATGTTAACATTCTTAAAGAAAAGAATTTTCAACCCAGATTTTCATACCCAGCCAAACTAAGCTTCATAAACAAAAAAAAAAATAAAATCCTGTTCTGACAAGCAAATGCTGAGAGATTTTATTACCACTAGGCCTGCCCTGCAAGAGCTCCTGAAAGAAACACTAAATATGGAAAGGATAAACTGGTACCAGCCACTGCAAAAACACACCAAAATATAAAGACCAATGATATTATGAAGAAACTGCATCAACTAGTATGCAAAATAACCAAATAGCACCATGACGACAGGATCAAATTCACACATAACAATACTAACCTTCAATATAAATGGGCTAAATGTCCCAATTAAAAGACATAGACTGCAAATTGGATAAGGAGTCAAGACTCATTGGTGTGTTGTAGTCAGGAGACCCATCATACATGCAAAGACACATACAGGCTCAAAATAACGAGGTAGAGGAAAACTTACCAAGCAAATGGAAAGCAAAAAAAGCAGGGGTTCAGACTTTAAACCAACAGAGATCAAAAAGGACAAAGAAGGGCATTACATAATGGTAAAGGGAAGAATTCAACAAGACGAGCTAACTATTGTGAGTATATATGCAACCAATACTGGAGCACGCGAATTCATGAAACAAGTTCTCAGAGACCTACAAAGAGACTTCATCTCCCACATAGTGATAGCGGGAGACTTTAACATACCACTATCAGTATTAGACAGATCAATGAGACAGAAAATTAACAAGGATATTCAGGACTTGAACTCAGCTATGGATCAAGTGGACCTAGCAGACGTCTTTGGAACTCTCTACCCCAAATCAATAGAATATACTTTCTTCTCAGTGCCACATGGCACTTATTCTAAAATCAACCACATAATTGGAAGTAAAACACTCCTCAACAAATGAAAAAGAACTGAGATTATGACAAACAGTCTCTCACACCACAGTGCAATCAAATTAGAACTCAAGATTAAGAAACTCACCTAAAACCACACAATTTCATGGAAATTGTACAACCTGCTCCTGAATGACTCCTGGGTAAATAATGAAATTAACGCATAAATCAAGAAGTTCTTCAAAACCAATGAGAACAAAGAGACAACATACCAGAATCTCTAAATACAGCTAAAGCAGTGTTAAGAGGGAAACTGATAGCACTAAATGCCCACATCGGAAAGCTGGAAAGATCTCAAATTGACACTCTAACATCACAATTAAAAGAGCAAGAGAGGCAAGAGAAAACTAATCCAAAAGCTAGCAGAAGGCAAGAAATAACTAAGATCAGAGCAGAATTGAAGGAGACAGAGACAGGAAAAACTCTCCAAAAAACCAACAAATCCAGAAGCTGTTTAAAAAATTAACAAAATAGATCACTAGCTAGACTAATAAGGAGAGAAGAATCAAACAGACACAATAAAATGATAAAGGGGATATCACCACTGATCCCACAGAAATACCAACCACCATCAGAGAATACTAAACACTGCTATGCAAATAAAGTAGAAAATCTAGAAGAAATGGATAAATTGCTGGATGTGTACACCCTACCAAGACTAAACCAGGGAGAAGCTGAATCCCTGAGTAGACCAATAACAAGTTCTGAAACTGAGGAAGTAATTAATAGCCTACCAATTGAAAAAAGCCCAGGACCAGATGGATTCACAGCTGAATTCTATCAGAAATACAAAGAGAAGCAGGAACCATTCCTTCTGAAACTATTCCAAATAATTGAAAAGGAGGGACTCCTCCCTAACTCATAAATAAAATGAAGCCAGCATCATCCTGATACCAAAACCTGAAAGAGACACAACAAAAAAAGAAAACTTGAACATCAATGCAAAAATCGATGAACATCAATGCAAAAAATCCTCAATAATATACTGGCAAACCAAATCCAGCAGCACATCAAAAAACTTATCCACCATGATCAAGTCAGCTTCATCCCTGGTATGCATGTCTGATTCAACATATGCAAATCAATAAACATAATCCATCACATAAACAGAACCAAAAAAAAAAAAAGACATGATTATCTCCATAGATGCAGAAAAGGCCTTTGATAAAATTCAGCATCCCTTCATGTTAAAAACTCTCAATAAACTAGTTATTGATGGAATATATCTCAAAATAATAAGAGCTATTTATGAAATCCCACAGCCAATATCATACCCTTTGAAAACCAGCAAAAGACAAGGATGCCCTCTCTCACCACTCCTATTTAACATAGGAAGCTCTGGCCAGAGCAATCAGGCAAGAAAAAGAAATAAAGGGTATCCAAATAGGAAGAGAGGAAGTCAGGTTGTCTCTGTTTGCAGATGACCTGATTTTATATTTAGAAAACCCCATTATCTCAGCCCAAAAACTTCCTGAACTGATAAGCAACTTCAGCAAAGTCTCAAAATACAAAACCAATGTGCAAATATCACAAACATTCCTTCACACCAACATTAGACAAGCAGTCAGCCAAATCATGACTGAACTGTCATTCACAATTGCTACAAAGAAAATAAAATACCTAGGAATACAATTTACAAGGGATGTGAAGGACCTCTACAAGGAGAACTACAAACCACTGCTCAAGGAAATAGGACAGGACACAAACAAATGGAAAAACATTCATTGATAGGAAGAATCAATATTGTAAAAATGGCCATGTTACTCAAAGTAATTTTTAGATTCAATGCTATTCCCATCAAACTAAAATTGACATTTTTCACAGAATTCCAAAAAAAAAAAAAACTATTTTAAATCTCATATGGAATCCAAGAAGACCCTATATAGCCAGGACAATCCTAAACAAAAAGAACAGAGCTGGAGGCATCACGCTACCTGACTTCAAACTATACTATAAGACTGCAGTAACCAAAACAGCATGGTACTGGTACCAAAACAGATATATAGACCAATGGAGCATAACATAACCTCAGAAATAATGCCACACATCTACAACCATCTGATCTTTGACAAATCTGACAAAAACAAGCAATGGGGAAAGGATCTCCTATTCAGTAAATGGTGTGAGGAAAACTGGTTAGCCATATGCAAAAAACTGAAATTGGACCCCTTCATTATATCTTATACAAAAATTAACTCAGGATAGATAGAAGAATTAAATGTAAAAGCCAAAAAAAAAAAAAACAACCCCTAGAAGAAAACCTAGGCAATACCATTCAAGACATAGGCATAGGCGAAGACTTCATGACAAAAATGCCAAAAGCAAATGCAACAGAAGCCAAAATTGGCAAATGAGATCTAATTACTTTAAAGAGCTTCTGCACAGCAAAAGAAACTATCATCAGAGTGAACAGGCAACCTACAGAATGAGAGAACATTTTTGCAATCTTCCCATCTGACAAAGGTCTAAAATCCACAATTTACAAGGAACTTGAACAAACTTACAAGAAAAAAAAGAACCTTCAATGAGTGGGTGAAGATTATAAACAGACACTTCTCAAAAGAAGACATTTACATGGCCAAAAAACATATGAAAAAAAAGCTCAACATCACTTACCATCAGAGAAAAGAAAATCAAAACCACAATGAGATACCATCTCAAGCCAGTCAGAATGGTGATTATTACAAAGTCAGGAAGCAACAGATGCTGGTGAGGCAGTGGAGAAATAGAAATGCTTTTATACTGTTGGTGGGAGTGTAAAATAGTTCAACCATTGTGGAAGACAGTATGGTGATTCCTCAAGGACTAGAACCAGAAATATCACTTGACCCAGCAATCTCATTACTGGGTATGTACCCAAAGTGATATATATCATTCTGCTATAAAAACACATGCACATATATGTTTATTGCAACACTATTTAAATAGCAAAGACAAGGAACCAACCCAAATGTTCATCAATGACAGACTGGATAAAGAAACTGTAGTTCATATACATGATGGAATACTATGCAGCCATAAAAAGGAATGAGATCAAATCTTCTGCAGGGATGTGGATGAAGCTGGAAGCCATCATGCTTAGCAAACTAACACAAGAACAAAAAACTAAACACCAAATGTTCTCACTCATAAGTGGGAGTTGAACATTCAGAACTCATGGATACAGAGAGGGGAACAACACATACCAGGGTCTGTTGGGGGGTGGAGAATGAGAGGAGAGAACTTAGATGATGGCTCAATAGGTACAGCAAACCACCATGGCACACATATACCTAAGTAACAAACCTGTATGTTCTGCACATGTATCCCTTTTTTATTTTTAGAAGAAAACAAATCAACAAAAAAGTCAGACTTAATCTGCACTATAGACCAAATGGAGTTAATAAATATTTACAGAACATTTCGTCCAAGAGCTGCAGAATACACATTATTTTCCTCAGCACATGGATCATTCTGAAGGATAGACTATACATTAGGTCACAGAACAAGTCTTAAAATGTTTTTTAACTTTTTTTAAAATGAAATAATATCATGCATCTTCTCTGACCACAATGGAACAAAACTAGAAATTAATAACAGGAGTATTTTGGAAACCACACAAATACATGGAAATTGAACAATATGCTTTTGAATGACCTGTGGGCCAATGAGGAAATTAAGATGGAAACTGAAAAACTTTCTGAAACAAATGATAACGAAAAAAACAATGTATTAGTCCGTTCTCACGCTGCTAATAAAAACATACCTGAGACTGGGTAATTTGTAAAGGAAAGAGGTTTAATTGACTCACAGTTCAGCATGGCTGGGGAGACCTCACAATCATGGCAGAAGGTGAAGGAAGAGCAAAGTCATGTTTTACATGGCAGCAAGGCAAGAGAGGATGTGCAGGGGAACTCCCCTTTATGAAACCATTAGATCTTGTGAGACTTATTAACTATCATGAGACCTGCCCCCATTATTCACTTCCCTCCCACCAAATCCCTCCCATG
Source organism: Macaca thibetana thibetana (assembly GCF_024542745.1). NCBI lineage: Eukaryota > Metazoa > Chordata > Mammalia > Primates > Cercopithecidae > Macaca > Macaca thibetana. The sequence goes on along the minus strand of NC_065581.1, from coordinate 73,638,550 downwards.
ACATATGAGGATTACTACAATTCAAGGTGAGATTTGGGTGGGGATGCAGAGCCAACCCATATCACACAACATATCAAAACCTATGGGACACATCAAAATCAGTACTTAGAGGGAAGTTTACAGCTATAAGTGTCTACATCAAAAAAAGAAAAAACTTCAAATGAACAATCTAATGATGCTTCTTAAGGAACTAGAAAAGAGAAAGCCAAATCCAAAATTAGTGCATGGAAAGAAATAATAAAAATTGAAGCAGAAATAAATGAAATTCAAATGAAAAAATACAAAAGATCAATGAAACAAAGAGTTGGTTTCCTGAAAAGTTAAACAAAATTCACAAACCTTTAGCCAGACTAAGGAAAAAGAGAGAAGATACAAATAAATAAAATTAGAAATGAAAAAGAAGACATTACAAATGATACCACAGAAATTCAAAGGATTGTCAGTGGCTACTATGAGCAACATTATGCCAATAAATTAGAAAATCTAGAAGAAATGGACAAATTCCTAGACACATACAACCTACCAAAATTAAACCAGGAAGAAATCCAAAACCTGAGCAGACAAATACAAAGTAATGGGATCAAAGTCCTAATAAAAACTCTTTGAGTAAAGAAAAGCCTAGAACCTGATGGCTTCACTGCTGAATTCTATCAACCATTTAAAGAACTAATATCAATTGTACTCAAACTATTCCAAAAAATACAGGATATTTCCAAACTCATTCTACAAGGCCAGTATTACTCTAATACTACAACTAGACAAAGATGCATCAAAAAAGAAAGAGAACTACAGAGTCCAATATCTCTCATGATTATTGGTGCAAAAATTCTCAACAAAATCCTAGCATATTGAATTCAACAAAACATTAGAAAGATCCTCCATCATAACCAAGTGGGATTTATACCTGTGATGCAATAATGGTTCTACATACACAAATCAATGTGATATATCTTATCAATAGGACGAAGGATGAAAAATATATGATCATTTCCATTAATGTGGAAAAAGCATTTGATTAAATTCAACATCCCTTCCTAATAAAAACCCTAAAAAAACTGGAGATAGAAGGAACACACCTCAACATGATAAAATCCATATATGACAGACCCACAATTAGTATCATACTAAATGGGGAAAACTGAAAGCCTTTCCTCTAAGATCCGGAACATGACAAGGATGTTCATTGTAACAACTGTTATTCAGAATTATACTGGAAGTCCCAGATAGAGCAATCACACAAGAGAAAGAAATAAAGGGCACCCAAATTGGAAAATAAGAAACAAATTATCCTTGTTTGCAGATGATATAATTTTATACTCGGAAAAACCCAAAGACTCCACAACAAAACTATGAGAACTGATAAATCTAGTAAAGTTGAAGGATACAAAATCAACATATGAAAATCAGTAACATTTCTGTGTGTCAACGGTTAACAATGTGAAAAAAAATTAAAAAGTAATCCCATTTACAATAGCCACACATAAGATTAAATACTTAGGAATTAACCAAAGAAGTGAAAGTTCTCTATAATGAAAACTATAAAACACTAATGAAAGAAATTGAAGAAGACACAACAAATGGAAAAATATTTTATGTTCATGGATTGGAAGAATCAATATTGTTAAAATGTCCGTACTACCCAAAGCAATCTACAGATTCAATGCCACCTCTATCAAAATACCAATGACATTCTTCACAGAAATAGAAAACGCAAGCCTAAAATGTATATGGAACCACAAAAGACACAGAATAGCCAAAGCTATCTCAAGCAAAAATATCAAAACTGAAGGAATCACATTTCCTGACTTCAAATTATACTACAGAGCTATAGTAACCCAAACAGCATGGTACTGGCGTGAAAACAGACACATAGATCAATGGAACAGAATAAAAAATCCAAAAACAAATCCATATAACTACAGTGAACTCATTTTCAACAAAGGTGCCAAGAACATACACGGGGGGGCAGGGGGTTGGGGGTGGAGAGAAACAGTCTCTTCAATAAATGGTGCTGGGAAAACTATACCCCTACCCCTCAACATATATAAAAATAAAATAAAAATGGATTAAGAACTTAAATCTAAGACCTCAAACAATAAAACTACTACAAGGAAACATTGGGGATTATCTCCAAAACATTGACCTGGGCAAGAATTTCTTGAGCAATACCCCACAAGCACAGGCAACCAAAGCAAAAACGGACAACTAGGATCACATCAAGTTAAAAATCTTCTGCACAGCAAAGGAAACAATCAACAAACTGAAGAGACAACTCACAGAATGGGAGAAACTATTAGAAAACTACTCATCTGACGAGAGATTAATAACCATAATATATAAGAAGCTCAAACAACTCTAGAAAAAAAATAATAATCCATTCAAAAAGTAGGCATTTCTCAAAAGAAGACATACAAATGGCAAAAACATGTATGTTCACTGCAGCATCATTCACAATAGCAAAGACATGGAATCAACCTAAATGCCCATCAATAGCAGACTGGATAAAGAAAATGTGGTACATATACACCATGGATACTATGCAGCCATAAAACCTGAGATCATGTCCTTTGCAGGAACGTGGATGGAACTGGAGGCTATTATCCTTAGCTAAACTAATGCAGAAACAGAAAACCAAATACCACACACTCTCACTTATAAGTGGGATCTAAATGATGAGAACACATGGACTCATAAAGAGGAGCAACACATCTGGGGCCTATTGGAGGGTGGAGGTTGGGAGGAGGTAGAGGATCAGGAAAAGTAACTAATGGGTACTAGATTTAATACTTGAATGATGAAATAATCTGTACAATACACCCCCCATGACACAAGTTTACTGATATGACAAACTTGCACATGTACCCCTGAACTTAAAGTAAAAGTTAAATTAAAAAGGGGTGCTCAACATCATTGATCACTAGAGAAATGAAAAACTATAAGATATCATCTCACCCCAATTAAAATGGCTTACATCCAAAAGGCAGGCAATAACAAATGTTGGCGAGGATGCAGAAGAAAGGAAACCCTTGTACACTGTTGGTGGGAATGTAAATTAGTGTACCATTACTATGGAAAACAGTTTGGAGGGTCCTTAGAAAACTGAAAATTGAGCTAACATATGATCCAGCAATCCCACTCCTGCATATCTACCCAAAAGAAAGGAAATCAGTATATCAAAAAGATTCCTGTGTTTGTTGCAGCACTGTTTACAATAGCCAAGATTTGGAAGCAACCTAAGTGTCCAACAGATTAATGGACAAAGAAAATGTGGTACATACATACAATGGAGTATTATTTAGCCATACAAAAGAATGAGATCCAGTCGTTTTCAACAACATGGATGGAACTGGAGATCATTATGTTAAGTGAAATAAGCAAGGCACAGAAAGACAAACATGCATGCTCTTCTGTGGGATCTAAATTTCAAAGCAATTGACCTCATGGACACAGAGAGTAGAACGATGGTTACTAGAGGATGAGAAGGATAGTGGGAGGGTTGCAGGGAAGTGAGGATGTTTAATGGGTTAAAAGAAAAATAGTTAAGAAAGAATGAATAAGATCTACTATTTGATAGCACACTAGGGTGACTATAGTCAATAATAACAGTTGTATATTTTATTGTACATTTTTAAATAACTTAAAGAGTATAACTGGGTTGTTCGTAACTCAAAGGATAAATGCTTGAGAAGATGGATACCTTATTTTCCATGATGGCCTTATTTCACATTGCATGCCTGTATCTAAACATCTCACGTATCCTATAAATACTTACTATGTACCCACAAAACTAAAAACTAAAAATATAATCTAAAAATATAATACAAATCATACATAATAAAAAATTAAAATGTGGTTATATTTTCTTGCCAAAAAGAAACATTTAAACGTATCTAAATAAACACTCCATATGTTAATTATTTTTTATACTCAACCAAATATTTCAGTTTAATTCTTTTTTAAGTGCATGGATCAAAGAATATGCTGATCATACTTAATTATTAAAAGTTTTTTAATTGATACATATGGTGCTTTTTCACAAAATTTATAGTACATTGTAGTTAAACAAAATATTCATTAAATCCATATTAAATTCCTATGAATGAGTTAGAATTGAGAATAAAAAACTATATAATATGCAATCTCTATATAACCTAGTGGGATACATAGATGTATATACAATAATTACATTTGATAGCAAATTAATCTGATAGTTTAACTTGCTATTTATATGGAGAAAGCTATATGATACTAGAATACAGAGCCATTCCTTCTTGGGCAGTGAGGAATGAGGGGTCAGGGAAGATTCATGAAAGTGGTTATAAGCCAAAGCAGGACTTTAAATGAAACCTCAAATTAATGTCTTCAAAAAAAAAAAAAAAAAAACTTTCTGGTGGCAACATGGAAAATGATGAGGTATTCAGTACAGACTACAAACGAGAGTATAACTGAAAGTCTTCTGCAATAGAACAGGTATAAAAGTTAAGACTAGAAACAAAAAGTCCTTTAAGAATCTACAAACTATTATAAAAGTAAGAAAATAGAATAGATAACATAAAAATGTATAAAATTAAATATATTTGAGTAGGAAGTTACTTAGCTATTCAAGTACCTGAAACATCTCTGCATGAGGAACAATAACCATCTGGGCAAGTGGGAGCAGGTTTCACAGCAATATAGAAGAGTACTAAGAGACTAACTTAGAACCAGAAAAACTTGGATTGGAATTTCACACAGGCCACTCACTAGGTATGTGAGTGATTTGTGTTATCTAACTTCCTTAAGATGGAATTTCCTCACTTAGAAAGTAAACCAGATGATACTTCGTAAGACTGATCATTAAATGAGACAATGTCTGAAACACAGTCAGCAAGTAGTAAGTGTTAACTATTATTACATCATAGTCTAGATATTAAACAGCCTGTTAGGTAGAAACATTATCTAATACATATAGGATTTTTACACCTAAAGCCAAGAATGACCCAAAGTTTTCATCCTGTGTTTGTCTTAAAATACTTAGTTTTTGAAATTAAACTGAAGAGTATAAAGAAGCTCCGTGCTGTAGCTAAATGCAAGCAAATTAGTCATTTTATTGTAGTCTTCCAAAATATCCAGTTTAGAAAGCTTACATATGTCAGTGGTCTTAAAATGAGCAATGAATACTTCTATTTTACATTACAATTCATTAAAATAGAAATTTGCATTCTGTTTTTATTATTTTATTTTTTGAGATGGAGTTTCACTCTTGTTGCCCAAGCTGGAGTACAACGGCACGATCTTGGCTCACCATAACCTCCGCATCCCGGATTCAAGCGATTCTCCTGCCTCAATGTCCCAAGTAGCTGGGATTACAGGCATATGCCACCATGCTTGGCTAATTTTGTATTTTTAGTACAGATGGGGTTTCTCCATTTTGGTCAGGCTGGTCTCAAACTCCCGACCTCAGGCGATCCTCCCGCCTTGGCCTCCCAAAGTGCTGGGATTACAGGCATGAGCCACCGTGCCCACACATTCTGTTCTTTTTTAAATGTACTTTCATTTAAAATGGAAAATATTCCATTCCTTTACAACGAACATGCTAAAATATGTCCTTTAATAATTCTTTCTCTTAAAGGTTTCACCCACACTGATGTGGAAGGCCATCCTACCATACCATGTCACACTATTCTTATGGAGCAATTCTCTACAATAATGAACAATAAGAATTGTCAAGCTTGTAAGAGGACAACCAGTACTTTGCAATCTGCAAATAAATCTTGAAACTTTTGAAAAAATTTTTCTTTGAAAATTAAAGGATTTCTTTTAAGCACTAAGATCAATAATGATACCTCAACTTTCAAAACTTCTTGAACCAACTAGATCTAATGAGAGATAGGTCAGAGTTCCCATTAGACTGGGTGATTTCAAATCATGCCACTATGAATTCTGTGAATTGAGCCCTTACATTTGATTATTTTCAGCTGAATTTTGAAAATAGATGGGCACAAAATTATAGTTCTATTTTGTTTCCCTGAATGACAAACAGGAAGATCACTCGCTTTCATGTATTAACCAGACAAATTACATCAACAACTATCAATGGTAGTACTCACTGGACCAGAGACAAGGAGTTCTCATGTCTGGTGGGAGGAAGGGAAAACAGTGGTACTTTCTTGAACAGTGATCCTGCTCAGCAGGTGCCACTCAAGACTCACTCTCCGGAAGGTGCTCATGGATGCTGTTCCTTCACACATATACATGACTTTCTCATCTTTATCCTAGAGCTAACAATGACAATTTTATGGGGAATTCTCAGGAAAGAAAAATCTGCCATTTGTTAAGTGCCTTCTTTTTTGATAGACATTGGTGTTTCATATACAATATTTCATTTAAAAGCAAACATTTCATTGTAAAGATGAGGAAATTGGGCCTCAGCATGACAAACCAAGAATTCCAACCTAGTTCTAAGGCCACAGTCTGTGATCGCTGGCACTGTCCACCCTACGGCACTAGATGCATAAGGATATTGAGACCCCTATCAACTATGTATAAGAATAGACTCTTCTTTTTTACTATAGTTTAATGGAATTGGTCATATTCACTGTTCTAGTTCTAGCTTGCCAGGTTATAAATTTAATGTGAAGTAAACATATCCAATCTCTCCCATATTGGGCTTAAAAATATAAAACTGTGATGACCCTTTATTACTACAGGGTTTCCAGAAGCATATATGAAATTGAGGAATTTTAGGCACTTTTGTAAAAAAGAGATGATGCTTTGTCTAAGTCAGAATTTATCTAAATTCTTTCCAGATGAATATACCAAGAGGTAATATATATTATCAACTGACATGCATTTTCCTGGAAATTCACTTGGCAATAATTCTGCATTTGTTTCCTTGTAACAATGCCTTTATAAGCCCAGAAGTGGTAGAGCCTAAATAATTTTAAAAGGTAGATAATGGAGTAAAATATGCAATGCATTTCAAGCAAATGTATAGGTTTGAATCTGTCAGAAAAATAATCCAACAAACATAATACTATGTGAGAACACTAAATACTTAGGTTTTATTTGTACAAGGTGAACTGAAGTTTGGAATTCTCTTGTTTCTTGTGACTCTCATGTAATGAAAACCAATGAAAATCACTTGCATTCATCTAGGGCTCAAAGAACAAAGAATAGTTGGTTAACTACTTATAGCAAATAGAGCTTCAGTGAAGAACGGTCCTTTGATATACATGGTTCAGTCGGCCAGTTCACAACAACTTGCACAAGATTACAGGTTAAAAAGGAAACTGCAAACTAAAGCAGAGCTGAAATTCACTAAAGCTTACCAGCACATGGTACAATTATAGTTTATAACCACATTTTATAACTGATAGAAACATTATTAAATAAAAATGAATATACTTTATGCTACTACATAGCATTATATGTATAGTGTAAATGAAGCTTTATGTTTTATAAAGTGCTTTCAAATATACTATCTCATTTGACCCTACAATAGTCTATATGGCAGACATCATTATAACACAACCACCACTTCTTCCACAGTAAGGGAAATAAAACTCACAGAGGTTAGTTTACTCAACCAGGTTTGCAGAGCTAGAGCTAGTAGTAGTGAAGCCAGTATTCACCTGACACAAGTATAATAGATACTTAAAGGATATTTGTTACAGCTACCTGAACCACATATTCCACTTCTACACATCAAGCACTATGTTATTAGAGAGTTCTCAGGATTTTTGCTGCCCCCATACACTTGGAGATACCACCTGCTCCCATCAATAGCAGTGGCTCAACTCCAGCAAGGGGTGATAAATCAGAATGTTAGAGAAAGGTAACATAATTTAAACACAAACTCCTTCACTTGGTTCTGATCATCCCTAGTTAGGGCAGGTCTTTTCCCACACTACCAGTGACAATTGCTGAATTTTTTTTTTTTTTTTTTTTTTTTTGGAGGCGGAGTCTCACTCTGTCGCCCAGGCTGGAGTGCAGTGGTGCAACCTCAGCTCACTGCAAACTCCATCCCCTGGGTTCAAGCAATTATCCTGCCTCAGCATCCCTAGTAGCTGGGATTAAAGGCGTGCACTACCACACCTGGCTAATTTTTGTATTTTTAGTAGAGATGGGGTTTCGCCTTGTTGGCCTGGCTGATCTCAAATTCCTGACCTCAAGTGATCCACCGGCCTCAGCCTCCCAAAGTGCTGGGATTACAGGCGTGAGCCACCCAATTGCGGATTTTTTTTAAACCCTTAATGTATACAATGAGGACTATCAATAATAGTGTATTTTATTTAGCATTTTTGCCCAATGCGTGAGATTACAGCTATTCTTGCCACAGAGACATAATGGGTAACTAAGTGAGCTAATAGATATGTTAATCTGTTCCACTATAGCAACCATTTCACTCTCTATATGTATCTTATACCACGTTATATGTATTAGGTATGCACAACAAAATTTAATTTTTAATTATATTTTTATAAAGTCTCAAAGAGTGCTTCCCAATATTACACACTAGAATTGTCAGAGGAGATTATAAAATTCTGATGCCCAAGCTCCACTCCAGATAAATTTAATTAGAATCTCTATGACAGGGCTCAGACATCAGCTTTTTAAAAAAAAACGAAAAGAAAAAAAGCCCCACATAAATAAAATATTCACATGATGTTGAGACAAATTGCCTTAAAACATCCACAAAAATGGACAGAAGCAGAGATGTAAAAGATGAAAACAGCAATGTCTATGAGGATGTTCCTTGTAGCACCATTTATATTGAAAAACAGAATGGTGGCACAATAGAAATATAAATTTAGATAAACAGTCATCTTTTTAAGAGATGATTCTAGAAGGGATTACAAATATGAAAAACAGTAAAATATATAAAGCTAAATAAAAGACAATTGCAAGATTGTATGTTCTCTAAAATTGTGTAAATTATACCTACAAGAGGGCTGGAAGCAGATAATCCGTAAACCCATGGCTTTACATCAGTCTGTGAGTGATGTTTTATTTTCTCTATTATCTATAATTGATATTAAATTTAGTTATAACTAAAATGTAGTAATGCATGTTTGTAGAATAATAAAAAGCAATTCTGATAAAACCTTTAATAAATAAAATCCAAGATAGCAGGTTTGTTATGGTGGTTCCTCTGTAATGGATGTGCTGGGCTAGATGTTATGGAACTGAGACCCTACATGTAACTGTGAGTACGTGCCCGAAACCCACACATTTCCCCCACAGGAAATCCAAGAAGGGAGCTAGAAAGTAAATACAATGAGAATTATATCCTGATAAGCTTCCTGCTGCTTCCTGCTTGGAATCCAGTAGAATCATATAGCAGGTGAGGGCAAAAGAGTACATAAATGAGGCCTTGCACTGGGGACCCACAAGACACAGAGACCAGTCTGTCAATATCTGATAACATTGGTCTTTGATGCATTTGAAAAAAGCAAGCCCTGTGGTTTCCCAATTCTAAAGAAGGCAATTGGGAATAGTTTTTGTATCTTAGGTGCTCCAGTGAGCCAGGCAGTTAAAGATGCTCTTAAGAGTTTGTGACACCAGCATGGGATTAGGAGTTGAGTCACCTGCATGGAGTAGTTAGAACTTGTGGTGAAACTGGTACATTCCAAAAGACAGGAATTAGATGCATGGGCTAGGAAGGAGGGCTTCCAGCAAGAGTGAGACTATAAACAAGCAGGCAAAGGTGAGAGTTTGGCACAAGGAAAACGAGGACATCAAAATGAAGTGAGTGGAGGAGATGTACTGAGGAAGATAAAAGAGGATAGAAGAGAAAAGACAGAAGGGTGAACTTGAGGGCCAAACAAAAAGCAACCTGGACTATTCTGGATCAGCATGAATTAATGAGTACATACTAATGGGCTGATGAAGGCAGCAGTGTAAAAATTAAATTGGTCGGGATATGTATGATGAATCTGAGAATTTCACACAAAGCCAATATTCAATCAATGCTTTTTGAATTGGTTGATGGAAGTCATGTCTTAATACACAGGCTATCTGAGGACATAAAAAAGGTCCTGCACAGGCAGAGTCTTGTGGTTTATTTGCTTCATGACAGCAAATATGAATCTCAAATATGGCCAAGTATTTCCCTCAGTCTCAAAAGGACCCCAATAAGAATGTTCTGACTAGGAAATTATGTCTTCTTAGCCCCACTTTCTAAACAAGGACACTGAGGACTGCCTTCTAAATACAGGTAAAAATAAGGTAAATGCTGGTTTTGCCTCCACCTTGTGATGGAAATGTTTCCATATAGTTAAACAAAGGACTCTTCCTAGCCTCAGGTTGCAACAGCATTATAATTAATAACTGTGATTTGATTATATGGACTACTCAAATCTGTTGACAACTAAAAAGTAACTAGTGTTATGCTTTTCTAAGACAAAATGTGCTAATTACAATAAATCAAAATGGAATAAAAGTGTCATATAGTAATGTATATGATTTAAATCAAACCAAGTTTCTAAAGGTTCTTTACAGAGTCCCTATATGTCTATTTCTGCAAACATGGACCAGAAAAAGAACAACGTCTGGTCTCTTGTTGATTAGGTGGCAGTCTGACCAATATCACAAAAGGAAAGACTTCAGAAGATATTTTTAATTTTTAAGAAAAAGATTGATTCTTACTTTTTCTTTCACAATACCACCACTAAAAACATCTCTGCAGCTACCACAGTGGAAAGCAGTGAGCAGGTCATGAAATCCTCCACCAGCAGAAGGCACAGGAAAGAGTTCCTGACTGAGTGGCTCTGTAACTTTGGACAGCATCAGAAACAGAGCGATCGGAAACCTGCAAGGCTGAATGTAATCAGCCACAGCCTGATGCTTTGCTGGCTGCAGCAGGCCCCAAACACGCATGGGAACAGGCAGCTGGGAAAGGAGGCTTCCCCATGGTGAAGGGAAAAGGAAGCGGGAAGGCAACATAATATGAAAATAAACACATTTTGAAATGAATCAAGAATGAGTCCCTTTATGGTTAACAGCAGGTTTTAGCCTTTCATGCTGGGAAATACAAATTTCCCTTGTTTCTGGGGAGAACAACTTCCTTTCCTATGGCCAAGGGCATGTGTGTCTGAGTACATGGAGAAAAAAGGCCCCATCTTCTCCCTGGTTCAGGCCATCTGGACAAGTGTTGCTCTAAATGTAGCACAGTAGGAAGCTGCCTGGGCTATTTAGATGGCAACGGAAATTAAGAATACAAGGGAAGAGTTCAAGAGGCATTATGAAGGGAAAAAGATAACATGTTAGATAATGGGAGTATAGGAAAACAAAAAGTACATGAAGACACATACATGACCAAGCACAGCCTTGTAGAGTCTGTTCAGGACTCACACTGACAACTAACCTGAAGAATGATCAGATTTGTGAGTATGCCATGGAAATCCACACACAGACCAAAATCCTGAGAGCTGAAAGTTGGTAGGTGTTAGCCAGCTTTATTAAAATTACTTATGGGGGGAAATATCACCATCACAAAAGTCAGCTCTTCTTTGGGTAACTACTTACTGTCCTTCCTGTCATGTGAGGGGTCTAACATTTAGACCAAGTTTGAAATGCAAAACACACCATGCTCTTAAGTGGGCATTGTGGGAAAATGATCACAACAATTATGACAAACCATCTGCAAAAGCATTTTGGAACCTTTAAAATTTGCTATAAACATTGCTACCATCATTACTGTCCTTGGCGCTTGATGATAATATAAAATATGCTGACTTCTGCCAAAGAAGTCAGAAAACGCCAGTTTTGAAGATCATAGGGTAATTGCGGCCTCTGAGAAACAGAAATAAAAGATGAAATTTGCATCATCTGTACATAGCAAAAAAGGGCCAGTATTTATCTTTTTTTATCCAAGGCTTGGGATTCAAGTGAACATTTGAGTCAGTTTCACACCCAGCCTTGTGGGTTTCTGACTGCTCTGTTTCACAATGGCCTTAAGTGAAAATCAAGGCATTATCTGCCTTAAGGTGACTCCAGTTCCCCATCCACTGTGTATCCAGAGCTCAGTGCGGCTGTCAAAAATCCTGTTCCAGCTCCCTGTAAGCAGGGCTGTTTGTAAATATAAAGAGCAAAGGATGAATCAGGTAATTTCATCAGAGAAATATAAATAAGACTAATATATTTGCCTACCTGTCTTATTTCAAGTGGTAAAATGCTTTAGAATGCTTTTTTTTTTTTCTTTTTCCAAATGCATCCAAGACTCTGTTCATTGATTCCTTGAGTTCACAAATAGGGACAAATTAGTTTCTGGAACAATTTGTTGGCATGTTTTTTTACTGGAATTCAACCCGAGACTCATGTTTACAGCTTCATACTCCCCTGACAGCTGAAAATATCGTGTGTGTGTGTTCGCAAATGATGTATTAGGGAAGAGTACTGAGATGCTAGAAAATGCAGACTGCTGAGATAGCTTCAAAATCTGTGTCACAGGCACCAAAAGCTTATTGAAGGTCTTGGTTTCCTTTCCTCTGGCTAAGGTTTTCTATAAGATATAAGAAAATAAAACTGCTGAGCTGAGTTTAAGAATATAGAGAGAGGATTTTTCAGAGGAGAGTACAAGTAAACTGGGCATTTAAATGTCCAGAGCACCACAAACTCTTTGAGATGAAACAGAACATAGATGGCATTGCTATTTATCAGTTGTGCCTGAGTTGATATGTTGGCTCTCGTCATAATGATACAGGCATTTACCAACCACCAGAAGACAGGAAAGTAATGTATCCAAGGAATATTTTTTTGCAATAAAACACTCAACATTTATACTTCTAATGAGCGGTTTATTCTCAATAGTCCTCTGTGAGATAGGTATTAGTACTCCTATTTAAGCCATGATGAAATTGAGGTACAAAAAAAGGAACTTGTCAAAGATCTTAAATAAGATTGATAAGATTTAAACCAGAATCTTTTCTCAAAAACTATGGTTATTTCATTATGCTACATTGCCTAAAAATAAACATTTTAAATGTTAACATCAAATGAACCTCAAAAAACACATGAATAAGCCTAGTTACTTATTTACTAAATAATGCTTTTTTAATTTTTGAAATTTTTAGTGCTTTTGCAAGGAATAGTTTTCACTACATCCACCCCAAGTCTAAGAGTACCGAAAATTCATGTGTACAAAGTGAGTTATTGTGTTACTGTATCCTGTTGTGCCTAAATAATCGTCCCAAGGGATTGCCCAAAGATCTTGGCATATTCTCACTAACAGACTCTCCTGTAGGATAACACTGCAACAGCAGGAAACCACAGGGAGAGCAAAGATGGAAAACTAGTCAGCTTCAGTCCAGACTTAAGGACAACGCCCAAAACCCACCTTTGTGGGGACCTTTTATATTTGTAAAGGTATAGATGACATTTGCCAAAATGGATAACTTCTTCGAGTTACTGACTCAATTGCTAAATGAAAAGAGGTATGTTCTATTAACATAATCACTGCCAAATACTAACGGCTGCCATCGCTTCTGCAGTTCCTGATTGTACCTTTAAAAGCTGCCAAGGAAAGCCAAGAGATAATGTTGCTCTCATATATCCAGTGAAAGGAATATTTGTGGGGAACTTCTGAAAACAAAATAAAAATATGCTCATTTTAGAAAATTTAGAAAATGCTGTAAAGTATCAAGTATAAAATAATTCATATATAAGGATCTATTTTGATCTATTTCCTTGTCATTATCTATGAACTTACTTTGGTGTACTTCCCTAAAACCTTTATTCTTGGAATACCTATTCTTTAATTAGAATTATTCTGAATATATTATGATTTGATTTTAATTAATATTCCATTGTGGAGATTTTAACAGTTTATTAAATATTAAATGTCTGTGATATTACATAGTGCTTATTAACATAACTCAATCATTCCCTTATTGTTAGTCATTGTTTTCAATGTTCACTATTGCAAATACAGTGATAATGAGCACATTTTATATAAATCTTTATTACATCCCTGATTATTTTCTTAAAATAGCTTCTGAGAGTCATAGAATTGAAATTAATGAGTCAAAGTATGTAATTTAAATGGTTTGATACATATTGATGAACTGCTTTCCTGAAAAGTTGTACCAAGTTGTATTTATGAATTTTCATTTCTAGTCACCCTCATCAAATTTGGAGACTTTTAAAGTTAAGTGTTTCTAAGAGTAACATAGACCTGGAATACATCAATTTCGACATTGAGTATTCATTAGCTTCATGAATGAGTCATCAAAGTGCATGCCACCACTTAACTGAAAGGCAATTCTGTCACTGTGCAATATTTTCTAGTACATTTCCTACCATAGTATAGGTATTTAATAAATATTTGTTAAATGCAATGAATGTCAAACTTGACCTTGGATGTACCAGTCAATGTGTGATTTTACAGAGGACTTTAACCTAAATATGTATCTCATTATATAATCATAATTACCCAGTGGGAGTTTTATAGATGAGAAAACTGAGGTTCGCTGATGCTTCAGGAGTTGCTTACAGTCATAATTAGTAAATAATGACATTGAACACTAAACTCCCAATTCCTTCAATGGGTTCTCTATGCCACAGCATAAGTTGATGGGGCAAAGGTATTAACATATGTTGTAAATGCTCACTGCTCCACACCAATAAAATGAAAGTCCCAACAATCATCAAACACACTATGATTTCTAGAAAGCACCTCTGGATAATAACTCACTTGCTTCACCAAATGTGACATCTACTTTCAAAGAAATCTAACTTATTTAACAGGCTTAGATTTAAATTTGTAAGCAGTACAAAGAAGTGTCAAACCTAGATATAGTTCTCAATTCTTCATGGAGATAGCAATGGTTATTGTCAGGTTAGTAAGATAATAAAAATAATGGTTATCATTTAGTGAAGCCCTATGATGTGCCAAATAATACGGACAATCACTCCATTATTATTCTTATTTCACATAGAAAGGTGAGTTACCAATCCCATGTTATACACCAGCAGTTCTGATACTCTAGGGTGCACCAGTATCACCTAGAGAGCTTGTTGGAAGGTAGATTGCAGGACTCTGCCCTGTGTATTGCTGATTTAGGAACTCTAGAATGGGGCCTGAGAATGTGCAAGACTCTTAAGTTCCCTACTGATACTGCAGATCCAGACATTCCCCACTTTGAGACTCAGTGTTTTTTCCCCCCAACAAATGGCAGAGGTAGGAACTGAATCCAGATATTCCTGACTTTAAATTTCAGGCTATTTGCATTATCCCAAGTGGATTTTAATCTAAAGACTGAATTTAAATGGTCTGAGTCTTATTTCACACTTAATTTCGTCTTTAAGGCTTGTGCATAAACTTATAAAAGCAGGTCTGAGAAATTTACTTGGAATTCTAAGAAACAGGGACTGAAACAGAATTAATCGAGTTTATGACAAGTTAGTCATCAGCTGCTCACTTTACCTTTCCTATTTCACAGAACGTTTTTAAAGCTAAAAGTGACCTTAGACCTCATTGCATTGAACTTTTACTTTATAGATGACCAATTTGGAGGCTAGAAAGTAGAAGTTCCTAAGATGCTTCCATCTTTCCTACTGGTCAAATATCCATGTTTCAAGAAAGCTTAACCTGTTTCTTCTACCACACTATAGAGTCTACCACTTTCTTCTCTGTGTTGTGATTGCTTGTCTTGTGATAACTGCAATGGTAGAAGTCTTTCTCTGACTTACATTACCACCCATGTTTTACCTTATTGGTTTATAATTTTGTCTCCTCTTCTATGTTGGACCCATCTGTAAACGAGTATTACATTTATGAATCATTTGCATTCAGTTAGAAAGTGCTTGTTGAACTAAGTGGAATTTTATTTTATTCTTTGTTCTTTCTTCACCACTGTATCCATTTCACTGACTCAGTGGAGGAACTAAGTTTCCATACTGAGCTATAAGCAACCAACTTAGCTGTTTTCAGCTACCTCTTTAAAGGTTTTCTATTTTCTCACTGTGCTAATCATTTTGAAATCAAAGAACCTCTTTGTTTATTCCTGAAATGTAATTATTAGTAAATATCTTTGCTTTGCTTACTCCTGAAAGTAATCATCAGTAATTTTTTCCTCTGTTTCAGTATGTTTAGCTATTCTAAAATCACTATTATTTTTAGGATGATTGTTCTCCATAATATTTAAGGGATCAAAAGGTATTTTACATATGTTAAATGTGTGTGGTTTTATATATATATATATATACACACACACATTTTATGAAAATCTTCTGCACCATTTCTCTTTCAAATACGTCCAACTCCCATTTTCTTAATTAAAATATCAGTCCATTTTATTACGGACAAAATATGAATTGTTTTGAGAAAGTACAGTGGCAGAGTAGACTACAGACACAACCTGAAATTCTTATAATAATGGTCTTTTATTTCTTAGTCTAATTCAAAAGAAATTCAAAAGAATTCGCCCAACTACTGCAGTGAAGTCAGCAGAAAAGGAAACCCTGCAGATGCTTTTCTTTGAATTAATGCAAAAGCTGACATTAAAGACCAGCAAGAGTGTAGGAGTGGTTGAATCACACGCCTCTGACATTGCTGACATCTCCTTCTTTGTAATATAGGGTCATACAATAGTCTAAAACCCCTTTCTCAAAAAATGTGTAAACCAGAGGAGCCTTCATGACCCACATACTCAACACTGTCCTAGTGTGGATATTGAAATATACAATGCCATCCCTGAGAGAAGGGGTGCAATTCAATAATAATAACAACAACATAATAATAACAGCTACCCTTTAATGGGTGCTTCTTGCATGATAAGCACTTTGCAAATATTTTCTAAATCTAGCCTTGGGAAAAATCCTAAAAAATAGACATACGTACATCAAAGTTACAGACTCAGAAAGAAGCTGAGAGGGGAGCTTATACATGTGAGGTCACAGAACTAGAGTATGACTCTTTGATTCTAAACCATACTATTTATTTAAATTGTTAACCCCTTAGAAGTACAAATAAACATCTGCATTTCAATGGGAAGCAGTACATGTTTTTAAGAATGATATTTTAAAGAAATTACTCTGCCAGAGATCAATGAAGAGTTGTTCTATTTTCCATCCAGTAGAAAACTCAAAGCATTTCTGGGCATATCATACACTCAAAAATAATCTAACCAATGGAAATTTTCTGTAGTATATACTACATGACAAAGATGCCATTCTGAGACACCGCCCCCGCCCCCTCGGAAAAAACTGAGAAGCAGACATATTAGCAGTGAGAATGTCTCTCTACTCCCTTGCTATCCTATCTTTCCAATGCAAAAGATGTCTGAATGAAACATGCAACAAAATCTCAATTTCAAATATACTTTTGATTTTTCTCAATTAAATATTGATGTCACAGATAACAGCTCTTTGGTGACCAAAGTCTACCTCCAAAATTATTTTTTTAACACCAAACTGTGCCATGAAAATCTTTCTTGATTTAGAAATATTAGACCTCTTCTGGGTTCTTCAAGTTCAGAATGAAAACAGCCAACTTGGTTGCTTATAGCTCAGTCTGGAAACTAAATTATACAGTGAAAAAATGTCTGAGTGCATGGTTGCATTCAGTTACAATGAGGCAGAAAATAATATGCAACATTGTTATTAGTGTTATGAGGATAATAGCATGCACCATAAATGTTTAGAGCTGTAAGAAACCATGAAGAGAGCAATGATTTATCCCAAACCCCTCTTTCAAGGCACCCAGGAAGGAGAAAAAAATGAAAGACTTGTCTGACTTTGGAGCTACAGGGAATGGGTTCAAAAGTTCTGGTTTTGCCATTTAGAAGCTGCTTGACCTTGAAATACCTAACTGACCTGAGCCTCTGTTGTTTCATCTATAAGGTAGAAATAATAATTTATTCATTACAGGATTGAAGAATTAGAGATATGTTATTTAGAATGCCCAGTCTATTATAGATGCTCAAAAGACCAAGAAATTTTGATTCAGAGAGTTTATGGCTTATACAATATTACACAATGGTGCATAGTGGCAGAGCAGAAACCAGAGCCCAAGGCAAGTGCTTTTAATAAAACTGTCTATGAAATAGATGTAGGCTCTGCCTTCCCTCATTAGTGATGGTTAGAATTAGTTTGTTTCATTTAATACTTGTTGTTTTAGTCAGTTCTCATGCTGCTGATAAAGACATACCTGAGACTGGGTAATTTATAAAGGAAAGAGGTTTAATAAACTCGCAGTTCCACATGGCTGAGGTCTCACAATCACAGTGGAAGGTGAAGGAAGAGCAAAGGCACATCTTACATGGAGGCAATTAAGAAAACTTGGGCAGGGGAACTCCCATTTATAAAACCATCAGATCTCATGAAACTTATTTACTACCACGAGAACAGTATGGGGGGAACTGCTCCTATGATTCAATTATCTCCACCTGGCCCCACCCTTGACACGTGGGGATTATTACAATACAAGGTGAGATTTGGGTGGGGACACAGTCAAACCATATCACTTGTTATTTGTAGCTTTTTGTTGATGTCTTCATTTGTTTGTTGTTTAGCTATTTCTAGGCTAAAAGACAAATGAAAGTAAAAGAGAGTGATAACTGTCCCTTGCAGTTACTGCACACGCTTGTCTGAAATGAGAGCCCTGGCTACTCCAAAGAGAGAAATACACAGGGTCAGAACCAATGGATGGACAGCTCTGGGACACAGTGAATGCCCTGTATGCCTGAAAGATGTGAGAATCCCATAGCAATGCACTTGGGCATGCATTCTGTGCAAAGTACCTCTTCCTCTGAGTCAATAAAGAAATGACAGTGTCGAGTCAACCTCTTGTTAACTTAATATGCCAACAACCATCTTATAACCAAAAACAGGATTAAGAACACTGAGAGAAACTTCAGCCAGGAGCCTAAAGTACCATTGCTTTGCTGAAGACTAGGCTAATCAGGAGCCTGGTAGTCCACAGGCACACAAAACCAAACCCCAGGATGCCTGAGTCAAGGTAATTATAGCTGTGGATGTCCATCCTATCTGACAAAACAAGATTTGGGCAACCTTTCCAAAACTGTGCTTCTGCTTTAGTTTTAATTTTTAATTATTACTTAATATTGACTAGGTAAAAAGAATATTTAGAAAATGCATGTGAATTATGAAGAAAATTTATGCAAATGTATACTCACTACCTAATTCAAGCAAAAGGATGCTCCCTCTCCTTTTTTGGAGGGCCCTCTCAACTCCCTTCAATTCCTTCCTGCTCAGAGTGAAGCACAATCTTCTGAATGCATCATTCTTTTGCTCTTCTTCAAAGTTTTGCCACATATGCTTTATATACCTAAGATAGTATTGTTTAGTTTTACATGGTTTTTGAATGTTATATAGTGTCACACAAATTTTTATATAAATGTTTTCCTCACATATGTTCCTGAGAGTCATTTTTGTTACTTAATAGCTAAAATTCTCTATTATTCATAATTCTCTAGTGTTCTAGAATGTGAATGTACCATGATTTATTTATTCATTTTACTATTGAGCTTCTGAATGGCTTCAGCTATCTATTTTGAACATTCTTGGCCATGTCTCCAGAAGCACATGCAAGAGTCACTCAAGTCTCTTCCATAGTCTCTCACATGAGGTTTGCCTTCAGAATCCACATCACTCCAAATGCTCATCAACACTTAAAATTACAAGCCGCTATAAAATGGATCTTCTTGATTTAATTTGCATTTCCATAATCGCTAATGAGATTGAGCACATTTTTATGTTTCTTTGTCATTCATTTTTCTTTTGTCAAATATTTATGCATGTCTTTTATCCATTTTCTATTGAGTTTTCTTTTTGTTATTAAATTTATTGAGTTGAATTATAATTCTTTGTTGGTTTTGTGTATTGCAAATATTTCCTTCCCCATTGTGGTTTGTGCTTGTTTTAAAACTAGTGTTGTTAAACAGACATTTTTAATTTTAATGTAGTGAAATTCATCTATTATTCCCTTTAAGATTTGTACTTTTTGTGTCCTGTTTAAGAAACTTCTCTCTACCCTGGAGTTATAAATATATTCTCCCATGTTATCTTGTAAAATTTTATAGTTTTGCCTTTCACATAGCTGTTTAAATTTTCATATGGTTTCTAATTGCTTCCACACAATTTTTTAAAGCCCTTATTTCTCCACTTAGCTGCTCTACTAGCTTCAAGCAAAATTATATTTCCACATAAGTGTGCTTCTTTTGGTGGACCATTGCAATCAATTCCAGCAGTCATCTTCTCTCTCTCTCTGCACCAGGACCACACACTGTCTAATTTTCTGAGTTTTGTCTTATCTGAGACAAATGCTTCAACCTTTATACTTCCTTCAGGGGTATTTTGGCCCTTTGAGGACTTTTTCACATACATACATACATGTACATATTATGGAAATATATATATTAATAATCTTTCAAATGTATTAGTATGAGGTTATTCATATTCTATTGTTTTTAAAATCTCTAACTTCTGTAATAGATACATATATATGTATGTATGTACATACATATGTTACCATAATATATATGTGTGTATATATTATGGAAATGCAAATATATATATGTATGCCATATATATATATGAATCAGCTCATCAAATTTCACCAGAGCACCTGTTGATTTTTTTTTATTGGCACTACATTAACTTTATAGATCAGTTTACAATGATGCTATAGACTCACCTATAGCTCAATTAGCCTTTCAATATTGAGTCTTTGTATGAGGTCTAGTAGTAGAGTTTTACTATTTTTTCCATGAGGTTCTTGCTTATACTTTGTTATATTTATTCCAAAGTATTTTACATTCTAACGCTCTTTTAAGTGGCATCATTTAAAATTACTTTTGAATGAAATTTTCTACCCACAGTATGTAAAAATACAAATTGATTTTTTAGAACTACCATATGATTCAGCAATCCCACTTCTGGGTATATAGCCAAAGGAAATAAAATCAGTATGTCAAAGAGACATCTGCACTCCCATGTTCACTGCAGCATCATTTACAATGGCCAAGATATGTAATCAACTTTAATGTCCATCAACAGATAAATGAGGAAAATATTATATACACAATGCAATACTATTCAGCCTTAAATAAGAAGGAAATCCTATCATTTGTGAAAATATGGATGAATCTGAAGGAAACTATGTTAAACCATCTCATTTATATGTAGAATATATTAAATTTTTTAAAGCTGAACTCATAGAAGCAGAGAGTAGAACAGTGGTTACCAGAGGTTGAAGGTTGGGAAGAATAGGGAAATGACAGTCAAAGGATACAAACCCTCAGACAGGAATAAGTTCAAGAGATCTACTGTACAACATGGTGACTACAGTTGGTAACAATGTATTGTGTTCTTGAAAATTGCTAAGAGGGTAGATTTTAAGTGTTCTCACCAAAAGAAAAGTATGGGAGGCAATGGATATGTTAATTAGCATCATTTAGCCATTCTACAATATAGACATATTTTAAAACCACATGTTATACATGATAAATATATACAATTTTGTCAGTAAATGTATTAGTCTGATTTTACACTGCTGATAGACATAGCCGAGACCGGGAAGAAAAAAAGGTTTAATGGACTTACAGCTCCACATGACTGGGGAGGCCTCACAATCATGGCAGAAGGCAAGGAGGAGCAAGCCACGTCTCACATGGATGGCAGCAGGAAAAGAAAGAGGTTGTGCAGGGAAACTCCTGTTTTTTAAAACCATCCAATCTCATGAGACTTATTCACCATCACGAGAGCACCATAAGAAAGACCCACCCCCATGATTCAATTACCTCCCACCAGGTCCCTCCCACAATATGTGGGAATTCAAGATGAGATTTGGGTGGGAACATAGCCAAAACATATCAGTAAATAAATATACAACTGATTTTTATATCTAGATAAACTCTTATAATCTCAATAATTTGTGGATAGATTTTGTTTTGTTTTTCCATGATCATGCCATCTCTGAATAATTTTCTTTCTCAATCTTAATCCCTTTATTACTTCTGCCTTACCAAATTGACTTGGACTTCCAGTATAATATTAAATGTAAGTGGTGATAGCTGACATTTTTGTTTTATTCCTAATCATAAAAAGAACACTTTCAATGTTTTAACAAGAAGTATGATGTTTACCATAGTTGTTCTATAGGTATATTTTCTTGAATTCCAGAAGTACATTTTATTGCTAGTGTCCTAACAGTTTTTATCATAAATGTATATTGAATTTTGATAACTTCTTTTCCTGCCTCCATTGAGATCACAAGATTCTTACTCTCCCTTAATCAGCTAATATGGTGAATTAAATTATAATTTCAAACTAACTCTGCAATGCTGGAACACCCTCCAATTAATCATGTATTATCTTTTTAGGATTGCCGTAATCAGTTTGCTAATATATTATTTTAGGATTTTTGTAATTATGTTCATAAATGAGATTGGGCTGTAATTTTCCTTCCTTGCACAGTCATAGACTAGGTTTCATATATAAAAGGAGTTGAATACATTCCTTGTCTATGTGATACAGGATTCACAATATTGAAATCATTTGTTTTCTCGGTGCTAGCAGAACACATACATAAGAACTCTCTGGTTCTGATATTTTCATTGAGGGAATATTTTTGAACTGTTCTTTTAATTTGTTGTAGCTATGTGGCAATTAAGGGTTGTTGGGTTTTTTTAGTCATTTTTGTTATGTACATTTTTTTCCCCAGAAGTTTGTCCTCTCATCAAAACTTTCAAATTTATTAATATGAGGTTATTCATATATTATTCTATTGTTTTTAAAATCTCTATAACTTCTGTAATTGTCTCTTTTATTCATATTGTTTACTTGTGTCTTCACTCTTTTTATGATCAATCTTGACAGTGGTTTTTCAATTTTATTAGGTCATTCCAAGTGAATCTTTTGGCTTTGTCAATCTACTCTATTATATGTTTGCCCTCTATTATATTCTTTATATCATTTCCTTTTTTCCAGTTCTTTCTTCATGTTTACATCATTCTTTTTCATCTTAAGTAAGCAGCCTAGGTCATTAGCTTGGAGGCTTTTCTTTCACAATACAAATAATTAAGTATCATTTTACCTAAATTCCCCACGTTAAATGCAATGTAGTTTATTATTTCTCAGTTCAAGATATTTTCTTATAATTGTTTAACTTGTGAATTACTTAGGAATATGTTTCTAAATTTATGAAAATATGTGATTTTTTTTAGTTGTATCTGTGGGGAATTCAGGGCACCTGTCAGCCGTTGGTAATGGATCTTCACCTTACATCACTCTCTCCCCAACTGGGACCATATATTCCTTATGATTGCACTTCACTCAATTTCCAACTATAGTCCAGTGACCTCATTGCTGTGGAAATGAAGCATTGCTTTGAACACTACATTCCTTAACTGGGCCAGCCCACTTTCAGAGAGTCACATGTCCTCTCTCTCAGCAATTTCACCTCTTCCCACAGCTCAACACTGCCAACAATGTGCTTCAACCATCCTTCAAACTAACCACCAGGAAACACGGAACCACCAGAAAACACGGAACCACCAGAAAACACGGGACCACTCAACACCAATAATGTTGATCCTTCCTACTGTTTAGCAAACATCATTGTCTTGCCTCACTTACCAGATCATTCCCCTTGGGAAAAAAAGACCACCTAGGATGTCATCCAGGTTCTGCAAGGATAACTAAACATGTACCACAGGAAACAGCTGTGTGGGCTGTCCTATTTTTCTGGCTCCCAATTGTTTCTCTTTTATTCTCATTTTCCATGCCTACCCTAGTGCTTTATTTGGATCCCAAACCATCTTGAGTGCCAAGCCCACACAGGCTGGGACAAGCTTTACTTTTATCATTAACTGGAAACAAAGAAAATCTACACTGAAGGTGTATTTCAAATTCAACTTTCTTATTCAAATATACTTATATTTTAAAATTAACATAAAATTGTATATTTTTACCTTGTAAAACATGATGTTTTGAAGTACATATACATTTTGGAATGGTTAAATCTAGCTAACTAATAAATGCATTGCTTCACAGGATTATCATTTTTGTGGTGAGAACACTTAATAGACACTCAGCATTTTTCAAGAATACAATATATCATTATTAACTATAGTCAGCTTGTTGTACAATAGACCTCTTGAATTTATTCCTCCTATCTAACTGTAATTATGTATCCTTTGACCAACCTCTCCCCAATTTATCATCCCCCATCAAGTTAAACTTCTGTCAAGCAACTGGAGGAACATGAGGTTTTATAAAAAATTTGTCAGAATGAGTTGTGGAAGTTGCTGAATTGAGGGCAAAGGGTTGAGTATTCCTGATTTGAAATGCTTGGGACCAGAAATATATTGGACTTTAGATTTTTCTAGATTTTGGAACAGTTCCATATACATAATGAAATTTCTTGAGGATGGAACCATTCTAAACATGAAATTTATGTTTCATACGTACCTTATATGCATAGACTGAAGTTAGCCTTATACAGTATTTTTAATAATTTTGTACACCAAAGTTTTGACGGCAGTTTGACTGTAATCCATCACATGAGCTCAGGTGTGGAATTTTCCACTTGTGGTGTCATATTCATGCTCAAAAAGTTTCAGATTTTGGAATATTTCTGATTTTGAATTCTCTAGGAATGCTCAACCTGTATTATGAGTGGTAAATGACTAGTTCAGTGCTCACAGGGCTGTGTAAGGATGCTCTGCTCTTTTAAAAAATAAAAATTCTACATATTTAAAGTGTACAACATGCTATTTTAATATAGTGAAATAATTACTAAGTCGAGAGTTAACATATGCAGCATCCCACATAATTTTTTGATTTTTGCTTTTTCTGTTTGCTTGTTTTGTGGTGAAGGTACCTGAAATGTACTCTCTTAGCAAATTTCCAATCTACAAAAAAAATTATTAACTATAATCATCATTCTATACATTAGATCTCTAGGCTCATTCTTCCTATGTGGTTGCAAATTTGTACCTTTGATCATCTTTCTGTTTCTCTTAACCTTCAGCCCCTTGTAACCACCATTCTACTCTCTACTTCTACGTTATTTTTTTTCTATTTCATATATAAATGAGATCATGCAGTATTTGTCTTGCTGCCTCTGGTTTATTTCACTTAGCACTATGTTTTCCAAGTTTATCCATGTTGTCACAAATGATTGGATTTCCTTTCTAAGGCTGGATAACACTCCATTGTGTTTATACACATTGTCTTTATCTGCCCATGCAAAAATGAACACTTAAGTTGATTCCAATATCTTAGCTATTGTGAATAATGCTGTAATGAACACGAGAGTGCAAAGACTTTTTGCGGTACTGATTTCATTTCTTTTGGGTATAAACCCTGAAGACAGATTGCTGGGTCATATACTAGTTCTACTGTAATACTTTTGAGGAGACTTCATACTGTTTTCCATAATAGCTGTACCAATGTATATATCCACCAACAGCATACAAGGGTTGTCTTTTCTTCACACCCTGCCAACACCTTTTTCATCTTTTTGATAATGGCCATTTTAGCAGGTGTGAAGCAGTATTTCATTGTGCTTTTAATTTGCATTTCCCTGATGATTAGTAATGTTGAGAATTTTTTCATATACCTTCTGGCCATTTGTATGTCTTCTTTTGAGAAATGTCTATTCAGATTTTTTGCCCATTTTTTGATCAGGTTGTTTTCTTGCTATTGGGTTGAGAACCTTATATACTGTGGATATTAACCCCTTATCAGATGTATGGTTTACAAATATTTTCTTCCATTCCGTAGGTTGTCTTTTCAACTCTGTTAATTGATTCCTTTGCTTTACAGAAACTTTTAAATATAATGTAACTTCATTTGTCTATTTTTTGTTGTTGCCTGTGCTTTGGGGATCATATTCAAAAAATCATCAGACCAATGTCATAGAGCTTGTTCTCCATGTTTTCTTCTACTGTTTTTATAATTTCAGTTCTTACATTTAAGTCTTTAATCCACTTTGAGTTTATTTTTGTACATGGAATAATTGTCCAATTTCATTCGATTGCATGTGCAAATCCAGTTTTCCCGACATCATTTATTGAAACGACTATCCTTTCCCCATTGTGTTCTTTTGGTGACCTTGTCAAAAATTAGTTGACTGAATATGCATGGGTTTGTTTTCTGTGCTCTCTATTCTGCTTCATTGTCCCATGTGTCTGTTTTTATGCCAACACCATACTATTTTGACTATAATAGCTTGTAAGGTAATGATGCTTTTAACTTTGTTCTTCTTTCTCAAGTTTCTTTGTGTATTTGGGGCCTACTGTGATTCCATACAAATTCTACAATTTTTATTTCGTTGAAAAATGCCATTAAATTTTTGAGCAGAATTGCACTGAATATGTAGGTCACTTTGGGTAGTATGGACATTCTAACAATATTAATTTTCTAATCCATGAATGGGAAGTATTTTTCTATTTATTTGTATCTTCTTCAGTTTTTTTTAATCTATGTTTTATAGTTTTCAATGTACAGGGCTTTTATCTCCTGGGTTAAATCTATCCCTAAGTACTATATTCTTTTTGACATGGTCTAAGTGGGATTTTTAAAAATTTCCTTTTCCAGTAGATTGTCATTGATGTAAGGAAACACAACTGATTTGTCTATGTTGATTTTATATCCTGCAACTTTACTGAATTAGGTATTAGTTCTAACAGTTTTTTATGAAGTTTTTAGAGGGAATTCGAGTTATCTTTTTTATTCAATTATATACATATTATAAGTTGAATATATAGCAGTTAAAGAATCAAACAGATATGAAATTCATCATTTGAAATGTGTTATGTGGCCCACTTGCTTGCTCGGAAAAAAATATGTCTTCTACAGTTTGAAGCTTGTAAATTATGTTGTTAAAACACCATTATCATCAACATGCTTGTCTACAAATTTTATCAGTCATTAAAATGCGTGTGTTTAAATCTCCGATGGTGCTACTGTTTTGTTAATTTTATTTGTATTTGGCTAGTTCTGGCTTTATATAGTTTCCAAGCCATATATTAGGTGCTTAGAAGTCTAGATTATTATAACTTCTTGGTTAATTGAGATTTTATCATTATAAAATTGATTTTTATCCTCAGTAATATTTCTTAAAGTCTGTTTTGACTAATAATACTATAGCTATTTCAGCTTTAGTTTGGTATTTTTCCTATACATGACTTCATATTCTTTGATTTTTAAACTATTCTATATCCTAACATTCCAGATAGGTCATTTGTAAGTTCTATGGAACAGGATTTAGGTTTATTGGTCTGATAATCTTTCACTTTTAAGAGGAGCACTTAAACCACTTAATTTTATCATTACTACTAATGTGCTACATTACTAACTTTGGTACTTATTTTTAAATCATTTTTCTTCCATATTTTTGGTTGCTCTTTTTTCTTTCTGCATTGACGGGGGCATGGGGGGACTTAGAAAAAAATGGCGGATAGGAGGCAAAACTAACTTGTAGGTCCCATTCGGATGGACACAGCAGCATATGGAGACTCACAATGTAAACTTTTGCTCCAAGAACTACTGCAGGAACATACCAGAAAGGCCAAGAGAATAGACAGACCCTTTGAAGGAGGTAGAATGGCACCTCAAGCTCCATAAGACAGCCAAGGAACTATGTCAGCTTGTTCTCAGTTGGGAGGAGTGTAACCCGGGGCAAGTTCTCAGCCCTGATCACCAACTCTCTGGAATTAAACTTCCTGCTGTTGTGGGAGCTCGGTGGGAGTGAGACCTGCTTTTCAGGCTGCCAGCTGCATGGGAGCTGGGTGAGGCCTGCGGCTCCTGGCTTTCCATCATGTCCCTGGCAACCTGTGTGATGCAGCAGAGGCAGCCATTATACCCCTGAGAACATAACTCTGCTGGTGTGTAAACCACACTCTCATCCCCCACAGCAGCTGCAACAAGCCCCACCCGTGGAGAGTCTGAGCTTAGACATACCCAACCCTGCCTTCACCTGATGGTCTTTCTCTACCTGCCCTGGCAGCCGAAGACAAATGTCAAAAACTCCTGGGAGTTCTATGGCCCTGCCCATAGAACTCCTCCTGCGAAAACAGAATACTTATCCAAAGAGGACCCTGGGGCAAGCTTGTATCCTCCCTTTATTACTGCAGCAGATGCACTCTTGAACTCACCACCTCCTGGCTGGAGGCCAACCAACAAAAATGCAGCACACTTAACAAAAATACTACCAAGGACCCTCATAAAGCCTGCTTCGCTCCCCTGCTACCTCCACTGGAGCAGGTGTTGCTATCCACTGCTGAGAGACCTGAAGATGGATATCATCACAGGACTCTGCACACACTCCCCAGTACCAGCCCAGAACCTAGTAGCTCCACTGGGTAGCTAGATCCAGAAGAAAAACAATCACCACAGTTCGGGTTTCAGGAAGATTCCTAGGGGAAGAGGGACAGCACCACATCAAAGAAGCACCCTGAGGAACAACAACAACAAAAAAAACCTGAACAACAGCTCTTGAGTCTCAGATATTCCCTCTGATATAGTCTACCCAAATGAGAAGGAACCAGAAAAACAAACTGGTAATATGACAAAACAAGGTTCTTTAACATCCCCAAAAGATCACACTACCTCACCAGCAATGGATCCAAACCAAGACAAAATCTGAGTTGCCAGAAAAAGAATTCAGAGGGTGGATTATTAAGCAAATCAAGCAGGCACCAGAGAAAGGTGAAGTTCAATTTAGGAAAAAACAGGATATGAATGGAAAAATCTCCAGTGAAATAGATGGAATAAATTTAAAAACAAGCACAACTTCTGGAAATCAGGGACACACTTAGAGAAATGCAAAATAAACTGAAAAGTGTCAGCAATAGAATGGAACAAGTAGAAGAAAGAATTTCAGAGCTTGAAGACAAGACTTTCAAATTAACCCAATCTGACAAAAACAAAAAAGAATTTTTAAAAAATGAACAAAGCCTCCAAGAATTTGGGGATTATATTAAGCAACCAAACCTAAGAATAACTGGTGTTCCTAAGAAAGAAGAGAAATCTAAAAGTTTGGAAAATTTATTTGAGGAAATAATGAAGGAAAACTTGTCTGGTCTTGGAGATCTAGACATCCGAATACAAGAAGCTCAAATAACACCTGGGAAATTTGTTGCAAAAAGATCATCTCCTAGGCACATAGTCATCAGGTTATCTAAAGCCAAGACAAAGGAAAGAATCTTAAGAACTATAAGGCAAAAGCATCAGGTAACCTATAAAGGAAAACCTATCAGATTAACAGACTTCTTAGCAGAAACCCTACAAGCTAGAATGAATTTGGGTCCTATCTTTAGCCTCCTTAAATAAAACAATTATCAGCCAAGAATTTTCTATCCAGCAAAACTAAGTTTCAAAAATGAAGGAAAGAAACAGTCTTTTCCAGACAAACAAATGCTGAAAGAATTCACCATGAAACCAGCACTATAAGAACTGCTAAAAGGAGATCTAAACCTTGAAACAAATCCTCAAAATACACCAAAATAGGACCTCCTTAAAGTATAAGTGTCACAGGACCTATAAAACAAAAACACAATTTAAAAAAAGGTATTCAGGCAACAAATAGCATGATGAAAAATCAGTGACTCACATCTTAATACTAACATTAAATGTAAATGGCCGAAATGCTTCACTTAAAATATACAGAATGACAGAAAATAAAAACTTACCAACCAAATGTCTGCCCTCTTCAAGAGACTCATCCGACACATAGGACTCACATAAATTTAATGTAAAAGGGTAGAAAAAGATATTGCATGCCAATAGACACCAAAAACGAATAGGAGTAGCTATTCTCATATCAGATAAAACAAACTTTAAAGCAACAGCAGTTAAAAAAGACAAAGAGGGACATTATATAATGGTAAAGGGCCTTGTCCAACAGGAAAATATCACAATTCTAAATATATATATTCCTACCACTGGAGCGCCCAAACTTATAAAACAATTACTAATAGACCTAAGAAATGAGATAGAAAACAACACAGTAATAGTAGGGGACTTTAATATTTCACTGACAGCACTAGACAGGTCATCAAGAAAGAAAGTCAACAAAAAAAAACAAAAAAACAAAATAACAAGGGACTAAAACTATACCCTAGAACAAATGGATTTAACAGATATTTACAGAAGATTCTACCCAACAACTACAGAATACATATTCTATTCATCAGTGCATGGAACTTTCTCCAAGATAGACAATATGATAGGCCACAAAACAAGTCTCCGCAAATTTAAGAAAATTGAAATTATATGAAGTACTCTCTCAGACCACAGTGAACTAAAATTCAAAGTCAACTCCAAAAGAAACCCTCAAAACCATGCAAATACATGGAAATTAAATAAGTTGCTTCTGAATGATCATTGTGTCAACAATGAGATTAAGATGGAAATTTAAAAATTCTTTGAACTGAACAATAACAGTGACACAACCTATCAAAATCTTTGGGATACAGCAAAACCTGTGCTAAGAGGAAAGTTCATAGCATTAAATGTCTACATCAGTCTGAAAGAGCACAAATAAACGAACTCAAGGAACTAGAGAAACAAGAACAAACCAAAACCCAGTAGAAGAAATAACCAAGATCAGAGCAGAACTGAATAAAATGGAAACAAAAAGATAAATGAAACAAAAAGTTGTTTCTTTGAAAAGATAAATAAAATGATAGACCATTAGCAAGACTGACCAAGTAAAGAAGAGAGGAGATCCAAAAAACTCAATTAGAAACAAAATGGGAGACATTACAACTGATACTACAGAGATACAAAAGATCATTTAAGGCTACTATGAACACCTTTACATGCATAAACTAGAAAACCTAGAGGATATGGATAAATTTCTGGAATTATACAATCCTTCTAGATTAAACTAGGAAGAAATGGAAACTCTGAACAGACCAATAACAAGCAGCAAGATTGAAATGGTAGTTAAAAAGTTACCAAAAAAAAAAAAAATTCCAGGATTAGAAGGATTCACAGCTGAATTCTATCAGACATTAAAAGAAGAATTGGTACCAATCCTATTGACACTGTTCCAAAAAATGGAATCTCTCCTAAATCATTCCATGAAGCCAGTATCACCCTAATACCAAAACCAGGAAATGACATAACGAAGAAAGAACACTACAGATCATTATCCCTGATGAACATATATGCAAATATTCCCCCCAAATCATTCTATGAAGGGAATCCCCAACAAATCAATCTATGAAACCAGTATCATCCTAATACCAAAACCAGGAAATGGCATAACGAAGAAAGAAAACTACAGATCAATATCCCTGATGAACATAGATGCAAAGATTCTCAACAAAACACTAGCTAACCAAATTCAACAGCATATCCAAAAGATAACCCACCATGATCAAGTGGGTTCCATACCAGGGATGCAGGGATAGTTTAACATAGGTAAGTCAATAAATGTGATACACCACATAAACAGAATTAAAAACAAAAATCAAACAATTATATCAATAGATGCAGAAAAAATAGCGAAATCCAGCATTGCTTTGTGATTAAAATACCCAGCAAAATCAACATACAGGTGACATACCTTAAGGTAATGAAAGTTATCTACAACAAACTCACAGCCAACATTATACTGAATGGGGAAAGGTTGAAAGCATTCCGCCTGAGAACTGGAACAAGACAAGGATGTTCACTTTCACCTTTCTATTCAACATAGCTCTGGAATTCCTAGAGAGAGCAATCAGCCAAGAGAAAGAAATTAAGCACATCCAAATCAGTAAAGAAGAATTCAACTGTTGCTGTTTGCTGATGACATGATCGTATACCTAGAAAACCCTAAAGACTCTTCAAGTTTCTAGAACTGATAAATTCAGCAAAGTTTTAGCATACAAAATTAATGTACACAAGTCGGTAGCCCTGCTATATGCCAACAGTGACCAAGCTGAGAATCAAATCAGGAACTCAACTCCTTTCACAATAGCTACAAAATAAAATATTTAGAAATATACCTACCCAAGCATGTGAAAGACTTCTACAAAGAAAACTACAAAACACTGATGAAAGAAATCATAGATGACACAAATGAAAACACATCCCATGCTTATGGATGGGTAGAATCAGTATTGTGAAAATGACCATACTGCCAAATGCAATCTACATATTCAACATAATTCCCATCAAAATACTAACATCATTCTTCACAAACTAGAAAAAACAATCCTAAAATTCATGAAACTAAAAAAGAGCCCACATAACCAAAGCGAGACCAAGTAAAAGGAACAAATCTGAAGGCATCTCATTACTCGACTTCAAACTATACTATAAGTCCATAGTCACCAATACAGCATGGTATTGATATAAAAATAGGCACATAGACCAATGGAAGAGAATAAAGGACCCAGAAATCAAGCCAAATACATACAGCCAACTGAGCCTTGACAAAGTAAACAGAAACATAAATGGGAAAAGACACCCTATTCAACCAAATGTACTGGGAAAATTGGCAAGACACATGAAGAATGAAACTGGATCCTTCTCTCTCACCTTACACAAAAATCAACTCAAGATGGATCAAAGACCTAAACCTAAGAGCTGAAACAATAAAAATTCTAGAAGGTAACATGGGAAGAACTCTTCTAGACATTGGCTTAGGCAAAGACTTCATGACCAAGAACCCAAAAGCAAATGCAACAAAAACAAAGCTAAACAGATGTGACTTAATTAAACTGAAAAGCTTCTGCACAGCAAAAGAAACAATCAGCAGAATAAACAGACAACCCACAGAGTGGGAGTAAATAGCTGCAAAGTATGCATCTGACAAAGGATGAATATCCAGAATCTAAAAGGAACTCAAACGAATCAGCAAGCAAGAAACAAACAATCCTATCAAAAAGTGGGCTAAAGACATGAATAGAAATTTCTCAAAAGAACATACATAAATGCCCAACAAATATATGAAAGTAATGCTCATCATCAGGGAAATACAAATCAAAGCCACAATGTGATATCACCTTACTCCTGCAAGAATGGCCATAATCAAAAAATCAAAAAATAATAGATTTTGGGGTGGATGTGGTAAAAAGGGAACACTTCTGCATTGCTGGTGGGAATGTAAAGTAGCATAACCACTTTGGAAAATAATGCAAAGATCCCTTAAAGAACTAAAAGAACTACCATTTGATCCAGCAATCCCACTACTGGGTGGGTATCTACTCAGAGGTAAATAAGTCATATGAAAAATATACTTGCACACACATGTTTATAGCAGCACAATTCACAACTGCAAAAATATGGAACCATCGCAAAAGCCCATAAATCAATGAGTGGATAAAGAAAATGTGGTATATATACACCATGGAATACTACTCAGCCATAAAAAGGAACGAAATAATGGCATTCGCAGCAACCTAGATAAAATTGGAGACCATTATTCTAAGTTAAGTAACTCAGAAATGGAAAACCGAACATCGTATGTTCTCACTCATAAGTGGGAGCTAAGCTATGAGGATACAAAGACATAGGAAAGATACAATAGGCTTTGGGGACTAGAGTGAAAGGGTGGGGTGGGTGACGGATAAAAGAATACACTGGGTACTGAGTACACTACTTGGCTGATGGGTGCACCAAAATCTCAGAAATCATAACAAGTGAACTTATTCATGTAAACAAACACCACTTGTTGCTCAAAATATATTGAAATTTACAATTTTTTTTGTAAATTCAAAAAAATTTATTTAAAAATTTTTTAAGAAATTTAATAAAGTATCAAGGTCATAAACAAAGACAAACTGAAGAAACTTATGGCTTAAATGACATTAAAGAGATGTGACAACTAATTGCAAAGCATGATCCTAGATTGAATTCTGGTCTGGAAAAAATATATTAACATAATGTATACTATATGTTATAAAAATATATAATGTATATAAATATGTATAATAAAATACATTATTGCAAAAATGAAAAAAATTGATTTTTTAATCTTTTTAGTCTACTAGTAAGGGTGTCATATATATACTCTAGCTCTCGTTTTTGTGCATGTGGTTACCTAGACACCTAGATATTATAATACTTATCAAAGCAAGAAACATATTTAACTGTTTACCTTCTCCCAAACAATACGAGTACTTTAGAATTAACCCCAGTCATCCAACCCAGACTTATTATTGTAAGTTTTAGTTCTGTTTTTAAAATCTTCTTTAAAATGTTTATTTTGATTTTAGTATCTGTTTTTCTCATACCTTCTTTCACCTCAGTTCCTCCAACTAGGATAATTTCTCTTCCTGAAGTAACTCTCTGTTGGTTGCAAATTCCCCAATTCTTTATCTGAAACTGTCTTTATTTCATCTTGTTATTGACAAATTTTTTTAATTGTGTACCAAATTTGAAATTGATGGTCACTGTATTTTCTCAGTTCATTTAAGAATTATCCTATTTCTACTTTTATTGTTGTGAAGGAAGCCACTGTCAGTCTAATTGTCACTCAGTTGAAAGTAACTGTTTTGTCTCTGGCTGTTCTTAAGCCCTTTCCTTTTGTTATTAAAATATTCTACAGTTAAAAAATATTTTATAGTTTTATTACAATATGTCCAGATATACATCTATTTTGCTTGGTATTTCAGGTGCATTCTGAGTTTGTGGATTTATATCTTTCATTTATTTGATAAAACTGATTATTAGCTCTTAGGATTTTCCTCTGCTATATACGACCTCCCTTTTTCTTCTACATGATTAACTATATTTAGATCTTTTCATTTTATATTCCATGAGTCTTTTCTTTCAAATTTGCCACTTGTCTTTCAGTACACATTTTAATATCTTCAAATGTGTCTTCTAATTGTTATTTTAAATGTATCTAATGTGCTGTCAAATTTACCTATTGAAGTTTTAATTTCAACTAATTTTAGTTCTAGGAATTCTTTTTAAATGACCAATTTTAACATACTTTTGTCATCATTTCATTTATATCTTTAAACATACTAAGCATTCTAATTTATATATTATGTGTCTGATAATGCCAACATGCCAATCCTTTGAAGATTTTCTTGTTTCTTTCTCGAGGCATCATGTCAGGCCTCATGATTTTCGATGAAGAGATCATAATTTCTTGAAGTTTCATCTGTGAAGAATTTCTGAGGCCTATGCTGAAAGATTTTTCTAGGGATGATCTGCATTTACTTCTGCCAGTACCTGGGGATACTAGCTCAGAATCCTGTTAAACTGAGTAATTTTATTGTTTTCCAGACCACCTGGGTGGTATGAATACAGGCTACAAACCAGTTCAAAGCTGTCACGTATGAATTAACAGGAAGACTGTTTCCCTGTACTTAGTACCAAGGTTCAAATCCAGTAATTTTCCATGAAGATCCTTAGAGATGGGTGGGAAAAGCATGTTTATTTCACCCTTACACTGAAGGTGTGTGGTTTTAGTTTTCCAGCTTTATACAGAGGGAGATCTTGTTCACTATTATCAGTGGTCCCTAATCTTTGCCACTTGTCACTTCTGTACCTGTGAGATTTGTTAAATGAAGTGTAGCCTAAAGCTGCATTCTTACATATTTAAGTTTGGTCTAAAAGTTTTTCTGTACATCGTGAACTACAACAAGTGGAGGTATAAACAGACTATAGCCTACACCTGTGCCAATCACTGAGTTCTGGCCAATCAGATATAACCAACTGTTTGAACAGTGTTCAAATAAGGCAAATGCCAAGATGTAACCAATCCAGCTGTTTCTGTACCTCACTTCCATTTTCTGCATGTCACTTTCCTTTTGCCGTCCATAAATCTTCCACCAAGTGGCAGCGCTGGAGTTCTCTCTGAATCTGTTGTGGTTCTGGGGAATGCCTGATTCACAAATCGTCCATTGCTCAATTAAACTCCTTTAAATTTAATTCGGCTGAAGTTTTTCTTTTAAGAGACTGAAAACAAGATCCAATTCACTGGGTTTGGTAAATGCTCTCAAAATAAAATCTGGCTTCAATGTTGTACTTACCTTTCCCGTATCCTATTTTCAGTCTTGAAATCAATCTTGACACATTGATTATTCTTTACTAACTTTCCAGCTTAACAGCTCATTCGAAAAGATTTGTTCTCTATATTTTCCAGGGATTATTTTTAGACTTTTTAAAAGTGGTAGTGTTGTTGTAAGGTATCCAACCCACAATTCTGCTATATGTATATGTATATATGTGTGTATATATACGTATATATGTGTATGTGTGTATATATGTATATGTGTGTGTATATATATTCACATACACTGAATCTGCTAAACATGCTTCATGAAAAAGCTAAGTAACTAGACAATTTTCTAGACTGGAAGAGTAGCAGATGGAAGACAGGGTAATGAGGATAAGAATGAGAAAAAGAAAGTGAAACCACATAATGCACAATAGATTTGCATTTGATTCAAGGTTATGATTCTTCATTCAGTCCAAGAGCCACATAAATGTAAAACGTCATTGATAGTGCTTCTTTGGTAAACTCACTCCTGGGGACTTGCACATTGGTTGGAATCATGAGCTGCCTACACACACACATGAAAAATGGAGTCAGTGAATCTGTTGTTTTTCCAGAGAAAGAGTTTTGCTCTATTATATTCATACCTCAATTTAACATGAGAAAATCTTTGCTAGTATACTGATAATCATTTGGCTTTCAACCACAACAAGGACTAGGAAAGTACCGAGGAGGAGAAATGTAAAAGCCCCTTAAGTGTCTAAGCAAACACCTCAGCCACTTTCAAATGATAAAAATTTTTAGTAAAAAAACTGCTCTGTGTTTAAAATTATTCTCTCTTGTTTCCAGCAAATCACCATAGTCAGAGACACATACATGATTCTTCAGAGTCATTACTAACGATTTTAGATCCAACTGGTAGGAAAAAGAAAATGCAAATCCAATTTCAACCTAATTCAGAACTGACTAGTTTAGAATTTGTAATACAATTTTAAAATCTCTTTGGAATTCTTAGAAACCAAACAACCAGAATTCCAATAAACAAAATTATTTTACTATGCTTTCCACAAAAAGGAAAGAGACAAAGGAAAAGAAAAGGAATTCCCTTTAATTTGTAGGAGACCTTGAAACCCCAATTTTTCATGAAATCTATAACTACAATACTTTATAATATAGCTTCATTTTCAAAAAGAACATTTTGAGGGTCTACATGTCCTACCCTTTCCAAAGGTTGTGTTACATCCAGCTTCTATCCATGCAAGGCTTAGTGGAAAGATTGTAGGCTGTAGAAATAAGCTGTGAAGGTAATAATAGACACTTTCTCTGCCACTGTAATGGTACTTAACATTGTGGTCATAATGTAAGTTCTTTAGTAGTGGAAACTATGAGAAAACTAAGGCTTAACGTGATTAATAAGTAAGTGGCAGAGCTAGGGCCTCAACACAGATTTCCTCAACTAAAAATAGGTATTTTTTAAACTGTTTTAGAACTATCTCCCTAATGTATATACAGAGAAACAATAAACACTAATTTTTGCTAATTTATCCTGACCTGTTATCAAAGCCTAAGAAAGTACAATCACATTCAGAAGATTTTGTAAGCATTATTAACTACAAAATCTATCAAAATCATTGTAAGGGCTAAAGAAAGAAGAAACACAAAATGTGGCTCAACAGTCAAAGACAGGTTTATTTGGGAGAATAAACATGAAAGGGCTTTCGGGCTGATTCAGGTCAGGAGCATTCTCTCTTACAGACTGAGTATTTAACAGGTTAGGGAGGGAGAGTTTATCACAGGTTCGGATTATTTCTGGATGGATGAGAGTTTTAGAGTGGGGTTGAAATGCTTCTGGTCAGAGGTGTCATTTGTGGTTTGTGGTCATGCTAACATTAGACATTAGGCTGATGTTTTTTGGGCTGAACTTAGGCAGTTTTTAATCAAGGGGAACTTAAAATGGTGGTGTTTGTCCAAGATGACGATGCTCTTGCTCTGTCAAGAATGCTATCCCCATTTTTAGAACCTAAGAGTTGAAAAATTAGATTTTCGTGATTTCATACTTGACACTTAGCTGAATAATTCCCCACTCATTTAATCACTATTTATAGAGTTTTTTCACGGCTAATGCCTTTCTTGTGTTCATTAATGCTTTAAATACTATTGAGAAAGAAAAAAAACAATGGTATGAGAAGTTCGATCATTCTTAACCTCATCCTGAATTTAGTGAAGTTAACTACTTTCTCATCTTTTCTTTCAGTATGTCAGCATCAAATTTGAAATATATTAGAAAAAAGACAGAGGCATGATTAAAGAAACAACTGATTTACTGAAAGTTTCTAGAGATTCTTATTGAGATTTCTTACTTCATTTTTGATGATGGATGACACTTGACAGTTTGATCTAGGAGTTTACTCATATTGATGATCAAAATGAGAAATCAGGGCAGCAGGAAAGGAGTTTATTGAGGCAGTAAAATCTTATTTAAAACATTTATTTCAGAGGTACTTATCACATTAGCATCTAGGTCCCCATACTGATGTCAGAATGTTTTTAAAGATGAGCTTTTCTCTCCTTGGGAGTTATATGAGATTTGAGAGATAATTTTAAAAGAGCAGAAAACACCTATATTTTAGAAGATACTACTCAGACATTTTATAAGAGAGTGAAAACAGTATGAGGAAATATTCAAAGCTTAGATCTACATAATTAAGTACCAGGTGGTAATTACAAAAACACTCATATACATAATTTAATTCTCACCATAATCTTGTGTGTTAGGTATCATAAAAAGCATCTTAACAAATTTAAAAACATAAAGCATAAAGAAGTTATGTGAATTTGCTCAGGGTCATAGCTAACAAGTGGAACAACCCAACTTTTTCCAACTATGAGTCCATACTGTCTCTCTCTCCATGAAACACAATGCCTGAGGGTCTCGATGACTTAACATTAGGCTTCCCTATTCATATCCTTCAAACTTAGCTTGCAAAACAAGGGGGCAATGTGACACACTGGGGAAAAGATGAATTGTTTCAGACAGACTTACATTTTGCAAGCTGTTTTCAACAATTACTTTACCTCTCTTAGACATCGTTTCCTGATCTACTTTTAAAAAGATAGTAACACCTATTTTATAATGCTATTGTGAAAATTAAACCTACACAGTTATGGTTAAATTAATAGACACAATAAAACAAAGATATTTTTCATGTTTTGGAGTTTCTATTAAGGCTTCAGAAAAATCAGTAGCAATATTTTTATTTTTCTGACTACAATTAAAAAGTGTGTCACTCCATTTCTTGTAGTAATATTGGGTATAAATTAATATTGGCTTTTGTAAAGATTTGAGATGCTTGAGAACAGAAGGGGAGATCCTATAACAAGCCAATTATGTCCTAAAAATTACACTGTTGGAAGGTTTAAATTACAGACTTAATTACTTCAATAGAAATATAATTATTCATTTGTTAAATGTTCTTATTATAACCAACTTTGCTTATGCAAATACAACTATGCTGTATTTTACTAAGTCAATTGATTGAAAATTTTAAATATATTGGCATTAAGTTGTTCACAATACTCTCATCATTTTCATGTCTGTAGGCTCTGTGGAAACATGTTTTTTTGCATTTCTGATATTGGTTATTTGTGCTTGCTTCAATTCTTCTGATTAGTCTCACCAAGAGCTTATTGATTATTGTTGATGCTTTCTATTGCTTATATGTTTTCTATTTCCATAACTTCTACTTCTAAATCCGATTTCCTTCCTTCTATTCTCTTGGGGTTTAATATTATGTCCTAATTTTTGCCATGAATGTGTGTTCATTGATTTTTTTCAGTTTTTTCACTTCTAATATATGCAATTAAGGTTATAAATTTTCCTCTAAGTACAGCTCTGCTGGTATCCCATAGTTTTAGATAATTACTATTTTATTACAGTTTAAAGTATTTTCTAGTTTTCTTTTTTTATTTGGCCCATCAGCCATGTATCTCTTTATTCCAAAGAATATGGTGATATTCCAGTTGTCTTTTTGCAATTAATTTCTAAGATAATTGCATTATGATAAAGTATATTCTGTATGCCTTCAATCCTTCCAACTACACTGAGAGTTACTTTATGGCCCAATATGTAATCAATTTCTGTAAATGTTCCATATGCACTTGAAAAGAATATTTGGGAGAAGCATTATTGTAAATATGTTCATTAGGTCAAGATTGCTAATGGTTTGTTCAGCTTTTCCCTGTCTAATCACTGTGCCCCCAGTCTATGAAGCAATCAAAAGCTCCACCCTCAGCCACCTGTAAAAGTCAGTAAATGTCCTCCAACCAAGGTTAAGGAGCAACCTTAGACACAAGGCTCACTGCCCAGAGGCCCCTATTCTCCTCCATCCTGGCCCCATAATTATTTTGGTACCCTGATAATTTCCAGCAGATTTTTTGTGTGTCCAGATTTTCTAACTAAACTCAGTGGGATATTTTATTTGAAATGTTGGTCTGCCCTAACCAAGAATGTAGCCTATTTGTTCTCTCTCCTTCCATAGAATGTCAGTCTTGAGGAACAATGACTGTGTCACCACTGTATCTCCAGCACTCAGAAGAATGCATAGAGCAGGTATATAATAAATATTTCTTGAATGAATTATTAAATATAAACTTCCATTCCAACAGTATAAATACTTCTTCTTGGCTCAGCAACTTTGCAAACACATATTTTCATGAAATAAAGCTCTTTAGAGTCCAAACTCCTTGGCTGGCTACTGCAGCTCTCTCAGCTCTACATCTAGAATAATTGGATAGTTACCCTTTCTAATGATGTCTGTGAAAGCCCCAGGGTTACTTAATTCATTGACCATTATAAAATGCTTTATCATCTTCAAATTTAAGGTTAGAAAGTGTCAAGTTATATGCTTAATTAAAATAGCTCTAATTCCATGTGGGTTTAAGATTAATGTTACTGCACAAAAAGTAGAGGCATTAGGGACTCTCTCTGTGAGAAAACACTAACTATTACGTTTGGGGTTGACAAGTCTTTTGTCTGATAAACTCTAGGGAGGTGAAGACATCTGAAACATCTATTTATTCCTAGTTATTTCTCAGAGAATTTAAAATGATTTTTCCAAGCAAGATAGCTCTTCTCTTAATTTAAAACATCGTTCAGGTATTATGATATCAATATGAGGGAACGAAGAGAGATGGCGTAAATTTATCCAAGGTCAAAAAAGGTAGTAACTAATTTCAAATTCACGGCCCCATCTCTTGACTAAGTTCTGGGCCAGCATATAAATGGTGGAGCTTTAAATAGTTAGGGAGGCATCTGAAAGAGCTAATAAAAATTATTTAAGATTCTCCTTTCTGATTAACAAGTGAAAAAGATTTGTAGGTAAGTAGGCATCAACATCCTAAGAAATCTCTTAGATAATCTCAAGGACTTTTCATCACTTTTTCAAACCCTTCTCTTCAATTTCTTTTTATCTTTCTCTAGAAGTTAGAACTACAGGTTAAAGGGTGAAGGACATTCACTCTACCCCTCGTGAGGTAGCCCCACTGCTACCGACCAACATTTAGGTCATGGAATCCTCCCTCTCTGCTAGTGACTAGTGGCTTCAGAAATACCTAAATTTGGATATCTATAGTTCAGTATTTAAACATGACAAGACATGTAACATATGCAAAAAAATTACAAACTTCTCTGGCTTTAATTAGATTATAAAAGGGTAACTGTCCAGCAACCTTAGATGAGCAGATAAAAGAGGGGAAGCAGCCAGCCAAAAAGAGCAGCCTTCAAGCAACCTAGGTCCTCAGAGCTAGATGTCA
Organism: Macaca thibetana thibetana; assembly: GCF_024542745.1. NCBI lineage: Eukaryota > Metazoa > Chordata > Mammalia > Primates > Cercopithecidae > Macaca > Macaca thibetana. Next base: position 73,596,840 of record NC_065581.1, on the reverse strand, counting down.
TGCAGACTGCCCAGGTGAGAAGGTTAACTTTAAGAGGTTGATATACCTATTCATCATGAACCTCCTGAATCTAACCTGATCCCTGGCCTATAGTAGGCATATTATAATTGCAAGTGAAAAAAAAAGTCTGTTGGATTCAATCCGAAACAGAATTCATGCAAAGTATATTGATGCCCTAGCGATGACCAAAGAAGACCAATGTGACTTGTTATTACAGTAGTTCCTCCTTATCAATGATTTAACTTTCTGAGATTTAAGTTACCTGAGGTCAAACAATACATGAAATTTTAAATCACAGACCATTCTGAGTAGCATGTTGAAATCTCACACCATCCCTTTTCATTCCACTCAGACTGTTAATCATCCTTTTATCCATTATATCCACATTGTACACAAAACCTGCCCATCAGTCACTAAGTAGTTGCCTCTGTTATCATATCAACTGTCATGGTATCATGGTGCTTATGTTCAAGTCACCCATATGTTACTTAATAGTGGCCCCAAAACACAAGAGTAATGACGCTGACATACTGTTATAATTGTTTCCTTCTATTATTGTTTTTAATCTCTTACTGTGCATAACTTATACATTAAACTTTATCATATGTATGTATTTGTAGGAAAAACTCTGTAGATATAGGGTTTGGTACTCTCCATGGTTTCAGCCCTCACTGAGTCTCTCAGAACATATCTCCCATGGATGAGGCAACTACTGTATTATCATTGTGAACTCAAATATGTTATATATCTGATATTTTTCAACTCATTGTTATCATTAATGCTTTTTAATTTAAAATGCTATCATAGATTCTATGATCATATCTGTTCTATATTTTAAACATTACATTGAACTATAACATCAGACAGAAAAGTGCGCCAAACTGAACAGTTTGATCTGTCCTCAAAATAAATACAATCATGTAATGCCAACCAGATCCAGAAATAAAGCATTACCAACTCCCCCAGGAGTCCTCCTCCAGTCACTATCCCCTCTTCTATCCCGCATCCTTCTTATTTTTGCCTGTGTTTGAACTTTACATGATTGAATTCATGCAATGTGTTTTATCTGGCCTCATGCATTCAGCATTATGTCTGTGAAATCTACTCATGTTAAATGCAGCAATAATCCTTCATTTTCATTGCTATCTAATATTCAGTTGTCTAAAGAGGAAACTATTTATGTATTCTAACTAATGGATAATTTGGCTGTTTGCAGACTTTGGCTTTTACAAATTTTTATTTGACTTCTACAATAGTCTTTTGGTGCATATATGTACACAATTATTTTGGGCATGTAACTAGGAATGAAATTACTGCATCAAAGAGTGCATATGTTTAAGTTTTAGTAGATACTGCCAAACCATTTTTTCAAAGTGGAAATTTACAGCTTGTACTTCCCCTAACAGGGTTAGGTTGTCCTAGTTGCTCCACATTCTTACCAACATGTGATAGTTGACATTTCAACAGTATTTTCTTAATTTCAGCCATTCTATTAGGTGTTCTGTGGGAACTTACTGGAGATTTGTTTTGCATTTTTTTTTTTTTTTTTTTTTTTTTTTTTTGCTAATTAGATATGACAGTTTCTGATACTTACTTTCCATATATATTATTTTTAGTGAAATTTTCTATTCAAGTAAATTATAGGGAGAACCTTTTGGTTAGCATTCACATGGGACGCAATAGTTCTCATACTCTGGGCCCATGCTGAAATGTCCATCTAATAACACTCTTCCCAAAGCATCCTCAATTCAAGTTCCTCACCATTTAATCAAGCTGTCACACTCTACAAAATGAGATAGATCCATGTCTCTAAGTATCTCTCCTTCCAGGAAATACAAAGTTTGAATTTCTACCTACTAGTGAGAGGTAACAATGTGCTAGCAGTCCTCAGTCTCAGCACCTCCTCGGCCTGGAAGTCCACTCTGGCGGCACTTGAGGAGCCCTTCAGCCAGCCACCACACCGTGGGAACTCCTCTCTGGGCTGGCTGAGACAGGAGCCTCCTCCGTCTGCTTGCGGGGAGGTGTGGAGGGAGAGGCGCAGGCGGCAACCGAGGCTGCGCTCGCAGGCCAGCTTGAGTTCTGGCGGGCGCGGGCGCGAGCGCGGGCGCAGGCGCAGGCTCGGCGGCCCCGCACACAGAGCGGCCAGCCGGCGCTGCCGGCCCAGGGCAGTGAGGGGCTTAGCACCAGGGCCAGGAGCTGAGGAGGTTGCACCCCCTCCCCCAGCAGTGCCCGCCCGTGGGCGCCACACTCAAATTCTGGCCAGGCCTTAGCTGCCTGGCCGCAGGGCAGGGATCCGGACCTGTAGCCCGCCGTGTCTGAGCTCCCCCCGCTGCGATGGGATCCCGCGCGGCCTGAACCCCCCGCCCGATGGGCACCGCCCCCTGCTCTGTGGCGCCAGGTCCCATCAACAGCCCAAAGGCTGAGGAGTGCAGCTCCGCCTGCAGCCCGGGTTCAAGATCCACTGGGTGAAGCCATCTGGGCTCCTGAACGGGATGGGGACTTGGAGAACTTTTATATCTAGCTGGAGGATTGTATGTGCACCAATCAGCACTCTCTATCTAGCTAACCTAGTGGGGACTTGGAGAACTTTTCCCTCGGGTACTCTGTGTAGCTCAAGGATTGTAAATGCACCAATCAGCACTCTGTCTAGCTCAGGGTTTGTAAATACACCAATCAGCACTCTGTGTCTAGCTCAGGGTTTGTGAATAAACCAATTGGTACTCTGTATCTAGCTAACCTAGTGGAGACTTGGAGGACTAGCACTCTGTGACTCTGTGTCTAGCTCAAGTATTGTAAATGCACCAATCAGCACTCTGTGTCTAGCTCAAGGTTTGTTAAATACACCAATTGGAACTCTGTATCTAGTTAACTCTGTATCTAGCTAACTAGCACTCTGTGACTGTCTAGCTCAAGGATTGTAAACACACCAATCAGCACTCTGTCAAAATGGACCTATCAGCGCTCTGTAAAATGGACCAATCAGCTCTCTGTAAAATAGACCAATCAGCAGGATGTAGGTGGGGGTCAGATAAGGGAATAAAAGCAGGCTGCCTGAGCCTGCAGTAGCAGCCTGCTCAGGTTCCTTTCCACCCTGTGGAAGCTTAGTTCTTTTGCTCTTTGCAGTAAATCTTGGTGCTGCTCACTCTTTGGGTCCACACTGCCTTTATGAGCTGTAACACTCACCACGAAGGTCTGCAGCTTCGGTCCTGAAGCCAGAGAGACCACGAAGCCACTGGGAAGAATGCACAATTCCAGACAAGCTTTCTTTAATAGCTATAACACTCCCCAGGAAGGTCTTTAGCTTCACTCCTGACAGTGAGACCACGAACCCACCAGAAGGAAGAAGCTCCAGACACATCTGAACGTCTGAAAGAACAAACTGTGGACACGCCATTTTTAAGAACTGTAACGCTCACCGCGAGGGTCCGCGGCTTCATTCTTGAAGTCAGTGAGACCAAGAACCCACCAATTTCGGACACGCTGGGATGATTGCTTTCCTCTGCTGTCCTGAAGACCATGCCTAAGGAGACTGCAATGCCTGACCACTACACCTTGGGCTGATCCATCTCAGTCAACCTGAGCATGCAGTCAAAGCTGTGGGTTAACAGGAGAAGGCACTAAGTGTGAGTCAACTGTATTAGAATTATCTTATTTGTGACTTCAAGACCTGCTCAGACCTAAGCCCATATTTCCCTTACCATCTGAAGTGAGTTTTACTTTGGTATGCTCCAAATTTATAGCTTGATTGATCAATTAATGGACAGCTTTTGTTTCATGATCACCCAATGAACTATAATGTTTTTCTTGTCTCTCGCAGGGTCTAGTAGCAAGGCAAGAGCTCTTTCTCAAAGTGAATTGTTTGCTAAAGAGTATAATTTTACTTTAAATTTCTAGAGATGACTATTATTTTCTGATTGCAGCTTAGCACAAAATAATCTATATAGAATTCTGATTTGCCTGGACACTTAACAAGTCATTGGGTCATAAGGGCCAACCAATTAGCCAAAGATCCAAATAAAGGATCAGGAACATGCACTACTGCCATTGGTCTGGACAATATACGCAACATCTTATACGTTTGACAAAACTGACAAAGGGCGTTACCATAAAAACTGCCACTTTTGTCTCTAGATAATAGATTTAGTTAGGGTTGCCACCATCACCACCCACAACTAGAGTGGATTCCATACAAATTCTGCTTGTTCACATCATTAGCTTTTGACCCAAAGTTCTGCAGCAGGTGTGCCCATTAACAGTGCGTCTGCCCTACTTGCAAGGGAGACTTAGAAAGCAAATATCTACATTTTTTTCCATACGTTCATAGGAAGTGGGTTTAAATTCTGGCCAAAGTGAATGCAAAAAGTTCACCTTCTCAGGCATTCAATAAATGTTTGTTGATCTGAATTAAACTGACCCACTCCTCCTTTCAAATCATGATAAAATGTCAGGAAATGTGAGCCAGTATTTCACAGCCATTCCCACAATACAGGAACACCTGGGACTGAGACCCTGGACTTACTCCTTGCAACACTGCTTTCCAGAATGTAGTGACTTAAGATAGATAATAACTGTGTGCCATTCTATAACAAATAGATTGCACCTGGTTAAGAAAATGAATTTTCATCTCTTTGAACATATGGCTGAATTTTCCATTACAAAAATCTTGAGATTCTGTATCAGGACTATTTATGTTGTAAGAAATCAAAAACACAAAAGAGCTTGTTAAAATAATCTGTAATCAGAAGTAGTTTTTAAGTTCATGCAGTGGCTGATCATACAGTTTAAAAAATGTTGCTCAAGACTCAACTTCTATTTCTCTGCATTGCCTTCTGTGGTATCTGCTTCATCTACAGGGGCTACAGAATGCCCAAAGACCCCTCCCAGCAACACACACACACACACACACAAAACCTGTAGTGAGGTAGCCAAATGGATGCCATACTTATGACCCTGAGAGACTCATGCATCTTTCAGTAACTGTTACAGAAGGAAGGGGAAGCTTCTCATTTCCAGAAACTTTAGCTCGTCCCATCTTAGTGCCTTTGATTGGTTTATGCATTCATTTCAAACCTATATAACTGGAAAGATGGGATGAGCTGCTTGATAAAAGACGATCAGAATTCAAACCTGAAGATAAGAATGGGTAAATCTGGCCGGGCGCGGTGGCTCAAGCCTGTAATCCCAGCACTTTGGGAGGCTGAGACGGGTGGATCATGAGGTCAGGAGATCGAGACTATCCTGGCTAACACGGTGAAACCCCGTCTCTACTAAAAATACAAAAAACTAGCCGGGCGAGGTGGCGGGCGCCTGTAGTCCCAGCTACTCGGGAGGCGGAGCTTGCAGTGAGCTGAGATCCGGCCAAAAAAAAAAAAGAATGGGTAAATCCTATCCCAAAAATATATGACTGAGAATGGAAGGGTATGATTCTACAAAAGTAAACAGGTTGGAAAAGCAGGCTACTGTTGGTAGAATAGCAGGGAAATAGGTATGATAAGGCATACCACAAAAGCCCATTTTGAATTGGTTTGAATTTTTGCATAAATGCAGCCACCCTCCTTTTTTAATGGTTAAGAACTATGCAGTCCATTAAAGACTACCACTTCTATGGTATTTTAAAAGGTTATTTTTCAGGGATGGAATTCATTCATATTTCCTAAAATTATAATCCTTCTCAAATTTTTATATGTTTAACATTCTGTGTCAATCCAAAACCTCAGATGTAAGCATTTCTAGTTGACCTTGCTCTGATGATATTAAAAATTGCTGTTGGGGATACCAAGGAGTATCATACATGGATTCACAAACTTTACCTGTTTCCCCGTACATCATGCCCTTTAACTGTTCTTTAGATCAGAATTCCTGAAGATGTTTTCAATATCAATGATTTGCAAATTTTTGTGAAAATCATATTTCCAGTTCAAACATTCTAAATTGAGAGTGCTGAAAATCAAGATCACTTGAGTAACTCCTGGCCCTACAAATGTTTAGAACTTGGAATTTACATGTCCAATAAGCAATGTCGAGCTCTTGCATTATATTTATTTGTTTCTTTAGGAGATCCCATGAATCATGAAAATCAATCCCTGACCTATCATAGCAGCATAAGACGACCAACCACACTTCTACAATACGATCACAATTCATGAAAAATTGGTAGAATGCTAAAATGTTTTTTAAAAAACTGAAATCTTTAAATCTAACAGTACTGGCTGACGTTGAATTACAGTAGCTAAGCTCACTGTCTCTGGCACCCACCTGAATAACTGAAATAATGCATTTTTATCTACCTGTGACAACTTTCGCATAGGAAGCAGGCTGCAGGGAGGGGAAGGAAACAGGTAAGTCACATGGTTCAGAAACAAGCAGTCTGACATTTGGCTTCCTCTGTACCTGGCCATTGAAAGAAAACCGAAAACGAGCAAGCAGCCATCTTTTATCCCAATACCCCAGAGGCAAGATACACGCGGAGGTCGCACATCAGCTTTCAGGCAGGAGAGACATATTTGCCTTTATGGACGTCCTCTCTGGAAGCACACAGTTGGAAGCTACTGGCTTTCTACACTGCTCATCTTAGTCAGCAAACCAGAGATGAGAGAGTGCCAGGAAAGCATTTTCTATTCACTTTTCCCATCCTGTCATTTGCCATGACCTCAGGGATAGAGTACATGGCATTTGTCAAAGCAGCCAAGACAACCTGTCTGGGGAAATTTTATTCAGGTTGCTTTCTAATTTGAGATGGCAGCAATTTTAGGAATAATTTTGGTAAGTGTAGAGGAGGAAAAAAAAAAAAAAGTATAGGCTGCTCTGCCTTTATAGCTGTATCACTTTTGATAATGCCAAAAAATGTTAAAGAGAATTGATACTTTGAAGTCAAACCATACCTGTCTAATTGTACTGCCCTTTGAGAAGTAAACTTATTTTACACAGTACCAAAATAGATAGGTATTTCATTTAGATGCCTTTACTTTTATCTATCCAGTTTTTTTTAATCAAATTAGATATTCTTTATTTTTACATTATTATTCATACTTAAAACACAGACGAAAATGTTTGTATCATTCCTTCACCCTGCCACCACAATCACATTTATTACTCTATACATTCTAGACATTTACTGTGTGTATACAGAATTTTCATCCTAATTATAGTGTAAATCACAGTAATCTTAGTGTAAATATTTTCTATTCTCCCTTATTTTACAGAACATAATTTAATAAATATTTTCATAATTTGTTGCTGGTACTTAATCATTTTATATTACTACATTGAATTGAACAATATGTTATTAAACAATTCTATTGTTAGAGATGATGCAAGTTCTACATTATACTATAAATAATGCTGCAATTAACATTTTGGGACAGGGAGATTTGGGGGAGAAAGAAACCCACCTTTTTTAAATTATAAAATCAACATATGTTCATTGCATAAAAGTTGGAAAATTTTCTGTAGTCCCACCACCCAGAAGTGACTATTCTTCCTGTAGTAATGTCTTTCTAGCTTTTTTCTCTATATATGTAAAAATTTTTAATGTAATAACACTATATATTATACTTTCTATCCTTTAACAACAAATAATGTGCATTTCTGTATATAATTACATATAACATCTGATTTGGTTGAGCCTTATAGTCACACCTGTGTCTGAGAGTCCAGTTTCAATCATTTTCTAGATATGTGGCTTTTAGGTGTTGTGCAATATCTCCCAGGCATTAGGTTGTTATGAGTACTAAATTTAAAATTATAAACACATTAAGTGGCACATAGTAAATATTCACTAAATACAATCATTACTATTAATATTCTACTTGCTTTAATGGCTACATATAATTTTTTGCATAGAATATATAATTAACCATTCCTAATTATTAAATATTTATTTCCAGTTTTTCACTATCATAAAGAAAAAGACCATAGGCCAGGCACAGTCGCTCGTGCCTGTAATCCCAGCACTTTGGAAAGTCAAAACGGGCAGATTACTTGAGCCCAGGAGTTCAAGACAAGCCTGAGCAACACGGAGAAAACCTATCTCTACAAAAAATATAAAATTAGTGAGGTGTTTTGGCACACACCAGTTGTCCCAGCTACCTATGAGGCTGAGGTGGGAGGATCACCTGAGCTTCGGGGTGTTGAGAATGTAGTGAGCCATGAGTGAGCCACTGCACTCCCAACTGGGAGACAGAGAGGCAGGAAAGGAAAAGGAAAGGGAGGAAGGAAAGAGGGGAAAGAATAAAAGAAAAAGATAATAAACATCCTCATATATGTCTCTATTTCCTAAGTATAAATTCATAAGATTTTAACAACTCTATGAAAGGATATAACTGTTTTTAGATTTCTAATGCATGTGACCAAAAAAAAAAAAAAAAAAAAAAACAGTCCAGGAAGTTTACACCAATTTATACTCCCACACAAAACCCACATCCCCTCCCATTTGTTTGCAAAAACAACTGCTTGATATAAGAAAACAAAGAAACAATATCAGCCAAGTTTTCACAAAAGTTTCTACATAACTGAGGATTGAACTGACATAATTTGATAAGTGCAATGAATGATGTACTTCTCCCAGTTGAATCTCTGTATGCTATTACTGTTACTAAACTGTGTTTGCGAATGCTTTCATATCTGTGACACTACTAGGGTATAAAATGATAAAGTAAAATAACCCTGTTGTCTACTAATTGTGTTATATTGAGTAAATTTCCCAATCTCTCTGGACCTTAGTTTTCTCATTTGCAAAATAGGAATAAAAACATGTTTCTTGTAATATTGCTTTAGAGTTTTTAAAATATCTAGATCAAATCTATAGCACCAGTACCCAGCACCTAATACATTGCATAGTAAATCATAGCTATTGTAATTAATTCCAGTGTTGCATAATTGATATTGACCATTAGATTATTAATAGAACATCTTTAAATTTTTTTTCTAACAGAGATCAGATGCACCAAGCAACTGATGAGAATAAATGTTGGCTTTAAAAAATAGTGCCATTGTTAAATAACACTTTATGCAGTTCAGATTTTTTTTTAAATCTGTTTGAAGCTAAGTCAGTTCTAGACATACATGCACAGCAAGTAGCAGCAAAATCTAAGGAACATGCTGTTTCTGAGTTACCTAAGTGGCAACTCTATGATAGTCAATTTCACACCAACAGCAGGTAATAGTCCAAGTCAGACTGGGGTTCAAGACCATTGATACTCAGTGGACCTTCACCCGACACTGTAGATGATGCTCTTTGAAAGCTGACCTTGATGGCAACAGCAGAGTTTCACCAAAGCTTGCCATCTACTGTGGTCTTTGTACTACACAGTCACTAAACACAAGACTTCTGAACTCAACAAAATGAAATGTAAAGTTTAAAAAATCAGAACCAAATAATGTATGCAAAAGTCGATGGCAAATACTGACCAGCTGTCTAATGAACACAGGCCCCACAAAAAGCAGCAACACACTTAAAAGCCTCTAACACTCTTATTACTTTAGATATTAAAATTTCTCCTAGGTGCTCACAAAAGCTGTAATTTGAGACAGAATTATCTAATTCAATTTTAACTCATTTTTCTACCTTTTTTCTCTTTCATCTGACCTATTCTATAAACCATGTTCATAATACATTTACCAAAATATTCATTAACTTATTAAAATTCAATGATTTTCCATAGTTCACAGGACAAAGTCCCCAATTCCCAGTCTGACCCCTACTTATCTTTATAATCTTATGTCCTACCCACTTTTGCCTGAACTTACCCTATATTTAAACTCGACTGCTTATTGTGTATCAAATACCTCCTGTATCATCCTCCTCCTCTGCATTGCTTAAATATATTTTATGCTCTTCCATTATTGTTTAAATACCCTCCTTTCCCTCAAGACTCAATCCAAGGCTCTTCTTTTACATCAAGAGGTGCAAAAATCAAACCTCAGAGCATGGTTGCTAATAGAAGTTAGTAGGTTCAGAAATAATTGAGTGTTGTAGGAATATGGGACTAGTAATATCATTTGATTTTTCATTAGAAGTCAGAAATCTGGTTTTTTATAGGAAAGCTCTTCATAATTAAATGATTTAAAATATTTTAAAGTGTAGTAAGATAACACTGACCAATTAACTGGTATGCTTTGCATTTGTGGTGATTTCTGATGGAGCAGCTTCACTCTGCTCATCATCCCATCACCACTCCTGTCCCCACCACCATTCAGGTGTGGACATCTAGGAACAGGTGCTCCTCTCACACCTACCACCACCTTTCACATTCTATAAGTACCAATTTATGGAGGAAGAAAACAAAACCCAAATTGATATCAAACATCCACTAATCAGAAAGATAAGAGCTCAAAATTGAAATTACATTTGGTTGCAGAAAAATTATATTTACTGCTCAGTTGAGTTTGTAGCCTGAGGATATACCTACCCACATGTGTGTGGTCTGACCAGCACAGCGTGATCTTCTGCAACAGTCCTACTGATCCATGACTTCTTCCTCCAAATGCTGAGAGTTTCTTGTTGTGAACAGTTACCAAATGATTTTTATTTCTGTGGGGACTTCTTCCTCAACAAGACTGTCTCTCCAGTTTCTTTAGGGGCCAAACCTTCTATTTTGTTCTACCATCCAGCACTAATCCTAGAACTCTCCCATAGTATGTCCTTTAAGTTCTGCTGAGGATTATGATTGGAGAAAAGGACTAAAGGTATAAGAGAACCAGAAAGCACAGACAGATACATTAATACAAAGATTGAACTAAACATTCATCTTAAAGGAGAGACCATAACTTTTATCACATTCCCAAAGAAATCTAAACTACTCAAAGCTAGTGAAATTATACTTCAAGTCTCTACAGTCAAGACTTAGGTGGTTTGTCTCTCTCTCTCTCTCTCTCTCTCTCTCTCTCTCTCTCTCTCTCTCTCTCTGCTTACCAGAATAAAGGGAGAACACTTCCTTGGAAATTAAGACTCTGCTATATCAGTTTAATGTAGACCTCTTGCAGGACATCAGTAAGTTCACCCTAACTCAAAGAACATTGCAGCTCAAGAGTTTATTGGTAGATTCTATGGGAATAAAGTTCAATTAGAAAAAGTTTTATATTTGTAATTTACTTTTATAAAAAAGCTAGGATATGAAAGTAGGAAGTATGTCCTTACACATGTTAACTTCTGCTCTGTTCTCTGTCAACACTAAGTTATAAAAGAATGAATTCAGTTATGGTACAGACACCAAAAATTGTCCCCTTCCCAAAAAAACGGTGCTATATTCCCATATGTCTCCCTAGAGCTTGGGAATTCCATTTTAAATAAACATATCTTATTTGGAGTAACGTAATGTAATATCTTATATTCATTCCATCTTTATTTTTGTTTCTGTGATTTAGCATATAAGAAAGAATAGAACACCAGGATTTAGGTCTTACTGAGAAGGCCTACCATGAAGGGAGAATTTTATCCCCCAGCGTTCACAGGACTGTTTTTATGGTATTGACATAGGGGAGCCTGGTGTTCATCGGTCCAAGAAGCTTTCATAAATGGCTTTACATAAATCTGCTACTTCTATTTAAAGAAAGAAGTGAGTTTTTGTAAACTTTGGAATGAGGAACTGTTCCCTGTGATGTACCATTTAAATAGCCTGAGGTATCTAGAGTTTATAACAGTTGGAACCCAAAGACCCCTTTAAGGGAAAGCTCCAATGCTGATTCTTACACATTTTAATTCAAGCCAGAAGTTCCCTGAAGTTAGCTGAAACATAACCCAGCACTACCCAACGATAGTTAGAAACAATACCCTGCAGGGGCCAGTTATTGTCATGAATAGCTACAACTGACTTGTCAATTTTTTCTTCATTCTCTTAATTTTTCTAACCTATTTATAGCCATTCCTTATTAACACTTAGACTTTGTAGAAAAAACACTTTTTTAATCCCAGGACAATCATAATTATCACTGTAAAACCTTATTAAAGAAAGACCAATGTGATGTTTTAATCAGGTGTTTTATTTCTATATTACAATATTCTTTACTTTAAATATTAATCATCAAAATCTGAAAAGAGAGAAAAAAAATCATCTCCAGACCACCCTGTATCATTACCCCTTAAAACTGACTTAGGCTATTTTTAAGTCTCAAAATGATTGGTTGCAGAGACAATTATATGTAATATATTTATGAAGTAAGGTCAATGCATATGCTCTTGGCACTACGCTACCTGCCTCATGCTTTATTGACTGTTCATCTTTCACCACAACCATATGAGTCAGGCACTGTTGTTATTACAATTTAAAAGAGAGAGAGAACTGATGCATGGAAAGGTTAGCTACTTTGATCAAGGTAACACAGCTGAAACAACAAAGCACTGATTTGGGACCACAAAGTTGGGACCACAAAGTCAATACCACATCACCACACAGAACTTCCATACAATGTGCTACCACTTAACAAGGACACTACTGTTCCTGTATTATGACTGAAACAGTAAACTGATCCTATTCTTGGACTTAAAGGTCCAAAACTGCTAATTAGGTTAGGGAATTTGATTCTATTATTAAATTACATTATCAAGATTGAAGTCCCACTCCCCAGAGTGTTTATTCAAAAGATCTAAATTCAAAGAACTGAATTCCCAGCTTTTATGTATCTCATATCTTCAAAATGACACTACAGGTCTAGCTTACCCAAGGACACACATGTAATAGATAGTAAAGTTGGAATTCAAATCCAGATTTCTCTAGCTTCAAGAGTCAGTTTACTGGAAGACCCAGGTGGATCTTGGGCCAAGGACACTGGTGTGCTTGTTTATTGGAAACATATCGCATGACAATTCTGTGTAGTGATGTAGTACAAACTCCGGGGTCTCAACAACTGGATCCAAACCCTTACCTTGTTCCAGCTGTGTGACACTGACCAAAGTAACTAATCTCTCCATGCCTCAGTTCTGTCTTTAAAGTCGTAATAATAATAATGCCTAAATCATAAGGCTCTTTTGAGAGATAAGGTCAATAAGGCAGTTAGCACAGTGCTGAGAGCATATGCGTTGTCAGTACTTCATAAATGTATTACATACAATTTTCTCTACATATACTCTCTTATAGGCAGCAGAAGTCATGATAATCAAATTGATTATTGTTCTAGGATACACTCCCAGCTCCCAGTGTTTTAACAGCCCAAATGACAGGGAATGTTGGTGGATTCCAAATTCTAAAGATCAACTGAGAAAGGTTGACGTTTATGGCCACAGAAGACAATTAGAGGCTGACAACTGACATATTGTGCCCCTACAAGGAATTGTATATTTTAAATAGTTCTCAGCATCAGGCTAGGACTAAAACTTTTTATTGACTTAAATTTTTAAATATATGATATTAAAGTTATTCAACATTCCTATCATTAATGCAAAGATTCAAAGGTCATCTTGCCATTTTGTACATTTCACCATTTTGCATAAGTCAAAAACCTAGTAGGCATCTTTGATATTTCCTTACCCTTTGTCCTCATATTCAAGTCCTAGTTCATGTGTGCCCTGCAATAAAAAACTTCACACTGAAGACAAAGACAATACTTGCTTAAAAGGGCTTCTATAATAATTCCAAAACTTGGCCTTGGAATTTACATTAGGCACAAAAATATCCCCCAAAATTCCAAATAGTATAAACAATATAAACCAATATAAACGCTATTATCTGATCACAATGCACTGACTCCAGGAATGCAAATAAAATAAAGGCAAAAGGTCTATCTTCATAACTCTTCAGTTTAAGAAAAAATTACAGGGCACAGTAAACTATAACAAACCCAGCAGAAAACTCTGCAGACGCAAATGACTCTGTCTGACAGCTTTGAAGAGAGCAATGGATCTCCCAACACGGAGGCTGAGATCTGAGAAGGGACAGACTCCCTGCTCAAGTGGGTCCCTGACCCCTGAGCAGCCTAACTGGGAGACATCCCCCACTAGGGGCAGTCTGACATCCCACACCTCACAGGGTGGAGTACACCCCTGAGAGGAAGCTTCCAAAGCAAGAATCAGACAGGTACACTCGCTGTTCAGAAATATTCTATCTTCTGCAGCCTCTGCTGCTGACACCCAGGCAAACAGGGTCTGGAGTGGACCTCAAGCAATCTCTAACAGACCTACAGCTGAGGGTCCTGACTGTTAGAAGGAAAACTATCAAACAGGAAGGACACCTACACCAAAACCCCATCAGTACATCACCATCATCAAAGACCAGAGGCAGATAAAACCACAAAGATGGGGAAAAAGCAGGGCAGAAAAGCTGGAAATTCAAGAAATAAGAGCGCATCTCCCCCGGCAAAGGAGCGCAGCTCATCGCCAGCAACGGATCAAAGCTGGATGGAGAATGACTTTGACGAGATGAGAGAAGAAGGCTTCAGTCCATCAAATTTCTCAGAGCTAAAGGAGGAATTACGTACCCAGCGCAAAGAAACTAAAAATCTTGAAAAAAAAAGTGGAAGAATTGATGGCTAGAGTAATTAATGCAGAGAAGGTCATAAACGAAATGAAAGAGATGAAAACCATGACACGAGAAATACCTGACAAATGCACAAGCTTCAGTAACCGACTCGATCAACTGAAAGAAAGAGTATCAGCGATTGAGGATCAAATGAATGCAATGAAGCGAGAAGAGAAACCAAAAGAAAAAAGAAGAAAAAGAAATGAACAAAGCCTGCAAGAAGTATGGGATTATGTAAAAAGACCAAATCTACGTCTGATTGGGGTGCCTGAAAGCGAGGGGGAAAATGGAACCAAGTTGGAAAACACTCTTCAGGATATCATCCAGGAGAACTTCCCCAACCTAGTAGGGCAGGCCAACATTCAAATCCAGGAAATACAGAGAACGCCACAAAGATACTCCTTGAGAAAAGCAACTCCAAGACACATAATTGCCAGATTCACCAAAGTTGAAATGAAGGAAAAAATCTTAAGGGCAGCCAGAGAGAAAGGTCGGGTTACCCACAAAGGGAAGCCCATCAGACTAACAGCAGATCTCTCGGCAGAAACTCTCCAAGCCAGAAGAGAGTGGGGGCCAATATTCAACATTCTTAAAGAAAAGAATTTTAAACCCAGAATTTCATATCCAGCCAAACTAAGTTTCATAAGTGAAGGAGAAATAAAATCCTTTACAGATAAGCAAATGCTTAGAGATTTTGTCACCACTAGGCCTGCCTTACAAGAGATCCTGAAGGAAGCACTAAACATGGAAAGGAAAAACCGGTACCAGCCATTGCAAAAACATGCCAAAATGTAAAGACCATCGAGACAAGGAAGAAACTGCATCAACTAACGAGCAAAATAACCAGTTAATATCATAATGGCAGGATCAAGTTCACACATAACAATCTTAACCTTAAATGTAAATGGACTAAATGCTCCAATTAAAAGACACAGACTGGCAAACTGGATAAAGAGTCAAGACCCATCAGTCTGCTGTATTCAGGAGACCCATCTCACACGCAGAGACATACATAGGCTCAAAATAAAGGGATGGAGGAAGATTTACCAAGCATATGGAGAACAAAAAAAAAGCGGGGGTTGCAATACTACTCTCTGATAAAACAGACTTTAAACCATCAAAGTTCAAAAGAGACAAAGAAGGCCATTACATAATGGTAAAGGGATCAATTCAACAGGAAGAGCTAACTATCCTAAATATATATGCACACAATACAGGAGCACCCAGATTCATAAAGCAAGTCCTTAGAGACTTACAAAGAGACTTAGACTCCCATACAATAATAATGGGAGACTTCAACACTCCACTGTCAACATTAGACAGATCAATGAGACAGAAAGTTAACAAGGATATCCAGGAATTGAACTCATCTCTGCAGCAAGCAGACCTAATAGACATCTATAGAACTCTCCACCCGAAATCAACAGAATATACATTCTTCTCAGCACCACATCGTACTTACTCCAAAATCGACCACGTAATTGGAAGTAAAGCACTCCTCAGCAAATGTACAAGAACAGAAATTATAACAAACTGTCTCTCAGACCACAGTGCAATCAAACTAGAACTCAGGACTAAGAAACTCAATCAAAACCGCTCAACTACATGGAAACTGAACAACCTGCTCCTAAATGACTACTGGGTACATAACGAAATGAAGGCAGAAATAAAGATGTTCTTTGAAACCAATGAGAACAAAGATACAACATACCAGAATCTCTGGGACACATTTAAAGCAGTGTGTAGAGGGAAATTTTTAGCACTAAATGCCCACAAGAGAAAGCAGGAAAGATGTAAAATTGACACTCTAACATCGCAATTAAAAGAACTAGAGAAGCAAGAGCAAACACATTCGAAAGCTAGCAGAAGGCAAGAAATAACTAAGATCAGAGCAGAACTGAAGGAGATAGAGACACAAAAAACCCTCCAAAAAAAATCAATGAATCCAGGAGTTGGTTTTTTGAAAAGATCAACAAAATTGACAGACCACTAGCAAGACTAATAAAGAAGAAAAGAGAGAAGAATCAAATCGATGCAATTAAAAATGATAAAGGGGATATCACCACCGACCCCACAGAAATACAAACTACCATCAGAGAATACTATAAACACCTCTATGCAAATAAACTGGAAAATCTAGAAGAAATGGATAATTTCCTGGACACTTACACTCTTCCAAGACTAAACCAGGAAGAAGTTGAATCCCTGAATAGACCAATAGCAGGCTCTGAAATTGAGGCAATAATTAATAGCCTACCAACCAAAAAAAGTCCAGGACCAGATGGATTCACAGCTGAATTCTACCAGAGGTACAAGGAGGAGTTGGTACCATTCCTTCTGAAACTATTCCAATCAATAGAAAAAGAGGGAATCCTCCCTAACACATTTTATGAGGCCAACATCATCCTGATACCAAAGCCTGGCAGAGACACAACAAAAAAAGAGAATTTTAGACCAATATCCCTGATGAACATCGATGCAAAAATCCTCAATAAAATACTGGCAAACCGGATTCAGCAACACATCAAAAAGCTTATCCACCATGATCAAGTGGGCTTCATCCCTGGGATGCAAGGCTGGTTCAACATTCGCAAATCAATAAACATAATCCAGCATATAAACAGAACCAAAGACAAGAACCACATGATTATCTCAATAGATGCAGAAAAGGCTTTTGACAAAATTCAACAGCCCTTCATGCTAAAAACGCTCAATAAATTTGGTATTGATGGAACATACCTCAAAATCATAAGAGCTATCTATGACAAACCCACAGCCAATATCATACTGAATGGGCAAAAACTGGAAAAATTTCCTTTGAAAACTGGCACAAGACAGGGATGCCCTCTCTCACCACTCCTATTCAACATAGTGTTGGAAGTTCTGGCTAGGGCAATTAGGCAAGAGAAAGAAATCAAGGGTATTCAGTTAGGAAAAGAAGAAGTCAAATTGTCCCTGTTTGCAGATGACATGATTGTATATTTAGAAAACCCCATTGTCTCAGCCCAAATTCTCCTTAAGCTGATAAGCAACTTCAGCAAAGTCTCAGGATACAAAATTAATGTGCAAAAATCACAAGCATTCTTATACACCAGTAACAGACAAACAGAGAGCCAAATCAGGAATGAACTTCCATTCACAATTGCTTCAAAGAGAATCAAATACCTAGGAATCCAACTTACAAGGGATGTCAAGGACCTCTTCAAGGAGAACTACAAACCACTGCTCAGTGAAATAAAAGAGGACACAAACAAATGGAAGAACATACCATGCTCATGGATAGGAAGAATCAATATTGTGAAAATGGCCATACTGCCCAAGGTAATTTATAGATTCAATGCCATCCCCATCAAGCTACCAACGAGTTTCTTCACAGAATTGGAAAAAACTGCTTTAAAGTTCATATGGAACCAAAAAAGAGCCCGCATCTCCAAGACAATCCTAAGTCAAAAGAACAAAGCTGGAGGCATCACGCTACCTGACTTCAAACTATACTACAAGGCTACAGTAACCAAAACAGCATGGTACTGGTACCAAAACAGAGATATAGACCAATGGAACAGAACAGAGTCCTCAGAAATAATACCACACATCTACAGCCATCTGATCTTTGACAAACCTCAGAGAAACAAGAAATGGGGAAAGGATTCCCTATTTAATAAATGGTGCTGGGAAAATTGGCTAGCCATAAGTAGAAAGCTGAAACTGGATCCTTTCCTTACTCCTTATACGAAAATTAATTCAAGATGGATTAGAGACTTCAATGTTAGACCTAATACCATAAAAACCCTAGAGGAAAACCTAGGTAGTACCATTCAGGACATAGGCATGGGCAAAGACTTCATGTCTAAAACACCAAAAGCAACGGCAGCAAAAGCCAAAATTGTCAAATGGGATCTCATTAAATTAAAGAGCTTCTGCACAGCAAAAGAAACTACCATCAGAGTGAACAGGCAACCTACAGAATGGGAGAAAATTTTTGCAATCTACTCATCTGACAAAGGCCTAATATCCAGAACCTACAAAGAACTCAAACAAATTTACAAGAAAAAAACATACAACCCCATCAAAAAGTGGGCAAAGGATATGAACAGACATTTCTCAAAAGAAGACATTCATACAGCCAACAGACACATGAAAAAATGCTCATCATCACTGGCCATCAGAGAAATGCAAATCAAAACCACAATGAGATACCATCTCACACCAGTTAGAATGGTGATCATTAAAAAGTCAGGAAACAACAGGTGCTGGAGAGGATGTGGAGAAATAGGAACACTTTTACACTGTTGGTGGGATTGTAAACTAGTTCAACCATTATGGAAAACAGTATGGCGATTCCTCAAGGATCTAGAACTAGATGTAGCATATGACCCAGCCATCCCATTACTGGGTATATACCCAAAGGATTATAAATTATGCTGCTATAAAGACACATGCACACGTATGTTTATTGCGGCACTATTCACAATAGCAAAGACTTGGAATCAACCCAAACGTCCATCAGTGACAGATTGGATTAAGAAAATGTGGCACATATACACCATGGAATACTATGCAGCCATCAAAAAGGATGAGTTTGTGTCCTTTGTAGGGACATGGATGCAGCTGGAAACCATCATTCTTAGCAAACTATCACAAGAACAGAAAAGCAAACACCGCATGTTCTCACTCATAGGTGAGAACTGAACAATGAGATCACTTGGACTCAGGAAGGGGAACATCACACACCGGGGCCTATCATGGGGAGGGGGGAGGGGGGAGGGGGGAGGGATTGCATTGGGAGTTATACCTGATGTAAATGACGAGTTGATGGGTGCAGCACACCAACAAGGCACAAGTATACATATGTAACAAACCTGCACGTTATGCACATGTACCCTACAACTTAAAGTATAATAATAATAAATAAATTTTAAAAAAAAAGAAAATCCCAAAAAAAAAAAAAGAAAAAATTACAACCAGAACTAGAAAACATTAAGAAAAAATGTCACATAGTTGAGCTTTTAGAACAAAGCAATATTTGCAATGCTAAGCATCAAACAAAAGTGAAAATAAGTGAATTAGGCATTTCATCTCAGAAAGCTAGAAAAAGAACAAAAAAATACCTTAAGGAAGGTTGAAAGAAGAGATTCATAATGAAAGGCAGAAATCTATGAGCTATAAACCAGAAAAAGAGAACAAATTAATAAATTCAATAATTGGATTTCTGAAAATAAAACAACTAAATAAACAACTGGCATGATTAACTCAAAAAAAAGAGACAAGGTAAATAGGGATTATAAATTTATAAAATTAGAAAATAAAAGAAAATCATAAAAGAAATTAAATAATTATTTAAAACCTTTTGGGAGGAAAAGAATCGGGAAAATAACTCATGAATACTGAGCTTAGTACCTGAGTGATGAAGTGATCTGTAGAACAAACCCCCATGGCACACGTTTACCTATGTAACAAACTTGCACATCTTGTGCATATACCCCTAAACTTAAAAGTTAAAAAAAAACTACATATTGCATAACATACACTGTTTTAGAATTTAATAGTCATTAATAAAATATTAATGTTTTATTTATTCAAATCTATAATTGTAACTACAATTTAAAAGCTCTTTCTTCTTAGATGCAATTCCTATGAAGCTAATAATTGAACTCATGAGATCCACATATGGCTTGTGAATAATACGCATTTCAGAAGGAATAAACAGATTCTCTCATAGACCTGTCCCTGAAAAAGTTAAAGTTCATAAAATTTTCTCAAAGTATCTTATGTGCTACTTAAGTTCAAAAGAGATAATGTCAAGAACTCTGAGGAGTCTGAGATTTTCAGAGCTTGTAAACTAACAAGTTAGCCTGCTACACTTTCATTGATGGTGACAGAAGATATGAGATATCTGGGTCAGAGACAAATAACCTTTATTAACTCACAGCACATCTAGAAGCATGAATTTTACAATTATACTGGTTCCCTTTAGCCTCTTAAGTCCCAAGGAGGAAACACAAAGGAAGGAATCCCGGTGGATGCTACTGACACACTGAGTCTGGATCACAGCTGAGAAACTCCGAACTCACAAACACCTAATCTTTTAAAAGCTTGCTACAAAGCAAACTTGCCTAATATTTTTCTCTAAATAACTCATTAACTTTATTGTCCTGGACAAAAATCTGCCTTCTGCCCCATAGAGAGATACTATCTCTATCTTCCAAGGCTGTTAACTATGCAAACATCTTTGAAAAGGTAGCACAGAATAAAAGGTATCTGCTTCTGCTCACAAAACACACAGAAACATGAGACCCACAGAGAATTTTCTCAATAGACAGCTCATATAATACATTAAATATTAATTTCAACAAGATCAAGTGCATACCCAGAAATGCGTATAATTCTTAGAACCTGGCAATACCTTACACCTGGAAATGCCAGCATTCATAAGTTATTAGGTATGGTTTTCACATGTGTATCAGTTAACTTTTTATTTTTATTTTTTATTTTTTTAAGGCAGGGCCTCACTCTGTCAGCCAGGCTAGAATGCAATGGTGTGATCTTGGCTGATTGAGCTTCTGCTTCCTGGGCTCAAGCAATCCACCCACCTCAGCCTCTTGAGTAGCTGTGACTACAGGCATGTGTCACAATGCCAAGCAAATTTTTGCATTTTTACACCCCAGAACTTAATAAAAATTAAAAATACCAGGAGAAAGGCAAAGATATCTAGGAAGGGGCAGAAAACAAGAAAATAAATAAACTAATTGTACAGAAAGTCATTCTTTTACCCAGCATTCTGGCAGAATAGACAGTCTAATGCAATTCTGGCAGAATAGATGGCCTAATGAGTTGGAAAGCAGCCACTAAGAACCCTTGCAAACTCCTGGAAGTGGTGATTAGAGTGGATCACAGTGCAAGTTCATAGAAGACTGATGAAGACAGTAGTAAGAAATGGTAACTCTCCTTGAACAGAGGGGAAAGGATTTTCTGCCAAGCATCAGGATTTCAGGACTGCTGTTTGAAAGAACTAGCTCCAAACATGTGTTTGCTCCTCCCCTGATAAAGCTGTCCCCAGCACACTCTGGAGAAAACTGATGTCAACACATTGGAGAATTCCTCACAGATGCAGAGTATCGAGGCCTGAAGTGAAAGGCAGCACGTCAGAGTTTTTGTGTAGGTAAGGAAAATAGGCTTTTAAAGGTGGAAGTTACTCAAGGTCTCAATGCCTGTTTCTTTTATTGGAAGTTTGATATTTCAGTTATATAATAGTAATTAACTCTCCCAAAATATATTTATGGTAAGAACATCTACTTATTCCATGTTTTAAATCTTCCCATGCATTCTAGAAGATGCCTTATTTGAAACAATCCACACACACAAAAATTACCTGGGATATTTACTTTTTAAATGCACTGATATAAGAAGTGAAATATTTTGATATAAAAATCTTGAAAATCTCAGAAAATGTCACCTTTAAACTTTGGTGAATTTTTATTCTTTATCTCTTTTATTTAATTCCTCTATATCCATTTTAGTAGAGAGATTTGTGTCACCCTTGCTTAGATATATTCTGGAAATAAGTTTAAAAGTTTTTTCAATCTTTATTTTCTTTACTTTAGGAATCCTTCCAGCAACACATTAGAGAACTAAACAAATGAGAAAGTTAGTTGAGCTCTCAACTCTATTTATAAAAAACATACCACACTATTTTCATTAAATTTATATTATCTCAGAAATGTAAAAGTACAAAATTTGATAAGAAAATCTAGAGGTTTTGGTTATGAAATCATTCATAGTTTAAAAGTACATTTGCAATTATCCTTAATTTGTGATTAGATCATTGAAGAACTGACGCAAAAGTGAGAAATTCTGGGGAGGAGTGACAAAGTGTGATTAAATCAATATTCAAAGATTAACTAAATGAAGGGATAATTATCAAGGATGATGTTCTTGACCTTTAGGCAAAACTTAAAATATGTAAGGAGGCATATTTAGGCTAAACTTAATTTGACACTATAATATTTAGCATCAATGGCCACTTCTTCTTCCTTAAAATGCCCTGGTCGTCAGGCTTCTCTGACACTGTGACTTCTTGGTCTTCCTCCCCGTTCCTTAGCTGCTTTTTCTGAGTCAACTTCGTGATTTCCTCTTTTTGTTCTACATCTAAATGTTGATGACTTTCAGGGTTCTGCCCACTTTCTGGGGAAAGTACATAGAGAAAGGAGAGAAAGAGGCTATCTCATCTAATGCAAATATTATCATTATGACAACTCCCAAATTTGTATCTTAAATCCATGTTTCCTAGACATTTCTGCTCTGTGCGCTTACATTGCCCTATTGTCCTATTTGCAAATATATACATCTAAAATCTTGAATAATCAGGACTAGCAGAAAATTTGTTTCCTATTTTTCATTTTAATTTTTATACTACATAAATGTTGGTTCTAAATATTTCTAAAATTTCAATCACACTGGAAACCTAAAGGAATGAGTATACGAAAGAAAATAAATGACTGCTTTTTAAATAAAAGCCCTTGAATTTTATAATTACTTCATAGAACAATTGAGATATTAAGATAACAAGACTCTTCATAGACTAGTGATGGCACCAAAAATTCTGTCTTGAATGGATATTACCACTATCATATTTTATTCTTACAAGTTTGTATAAAAATGAAGCTGAGCTTGCTATTCCTACATTAAATGAGAAAACTGGAGCACATGGAGTATTCTGTCTTCTGAATTACTAAGTAGATTGATAGGCCCTACCTAGATAACTCACCACCTCACTGTAATTGCCCCACTGGGTTTTTCTTGCCTGCTGCCTAGAAAAACCAATACACTGAGAAAAACAGGACTTGCAGCAGAGAAAGAGTTTAATAATCACAGGGTCAGCCAAGTGAAGAGAATAGGAGATATTTTTCAAATTCACCTGTCCAAGAATTTGGAGGCTAGGGTTTAAAAAAAAATAATTTGGCAGGCAGGGGGCTAGGGAATGGAGAATGCTAATTTGTTGGGTCAGGGATAAAATCCTAGGGTGTTGAAGTTGTCTTTTGGCTGAGTCAGTTCTTGGGTGGGGGGTCCCAAGACCAGTGTGTCAGTATCTTGGTATTGGTTACTGATCCAAGTGGAACCAGCTAGTCTGCTAGAATGCAAAGTCTGAAACATATCTTAAATGACAGCCTTAGGTTTTGCAACAGTGTTGTTATCTATAGGAGCAATTGAGGTTACAAGTCTTGTGACCTCTGGCTATATGACTCATGAAACATAACTCTAAACTTTTGGCCAATGTATTAGTTTTACAAAGGCAATTTGGGTCCTCAGCAAGAAGGGGATTAGTTTGGGGAAGGGGCTGTATCTTCTTTGTTTTAAAGTTAAACTATAAATTAAATTCCTGCCATAGTTAACTTGGCCTACACCTGGGAATGAGCGAGAAGAGTTAGCTTGTGATGTTAGAGGCAAGATGGAGACAGCTGTGTTAGCTCTTGCTGTCATAATTTTTACAAAGGCAATTTCATTACCCTCCAACATCAGTTTAGTCCGATGAGCTCTCCACTGTCGTCTGCTGTGGTTTTGTGCATTATGACTAATTGTAGCAGTATACATTCTCACAATTTTATTCTCTGAAGCAGAGTTTTTACTCCAAAGCCCTAAGGAAGCATATATACAACATCTCCAAAGCATTTCTGCAAACTGCAATTGATCAGTCACTGTAAAGTACACAATTGCAGAGAACATATTGGGTTTACATGGAGGCACCTGGAATTTAACCATAAATGCCAGGTGTAATTTGGATACTGGAAACAATGAAGTGTGTGGTTGTTCTAAGACATGATCTGACAGCTGAGCTCATGTCAACCTGTAGGATGCCTCTTAATGACTCCTAAGAGCTAACTTACACGACCTGGCAGAAGGTCAAGTAATGCACCCTTCAAGAATTTGCTCAATGAAAAGCAATGGCTTTTGCAAGTAATTCAAACCATTGCTTCTTTTCTCATACAAATCACTTTTATCTCTGTGTGACATAAGTAGTTCTTTTGTCCCAGACTACCAGAATCATGACTTGATTAATACATATACTGTGTGTTAAACCTCATACAGTTGAATTAAATTAATGCTATAAGGACACTGCAAAGCTTGGTGTCTGTACTAGGTGCCTGGAACTCTCATTTTTCCTTTGAAATAAATATTTTTTGATACAGGTATTCATCCAAAACCAACATCTAATTGATTTCAGTGTGTCCATGGCTTAGGCCTACCATCACGTCATGTTATATTATGTGCCTTTCTCAAAAAAACACCTTTTCAAATATATTTCAAAAAATCTGATATATGACCCTGGCAAACCCTAGGTGTTACATGACACTCTGTGTCTGAGTAATAGGACATAATTCACAATATGCCTATTGCTCATTTTCAAGTCAGGTTTTGCTGAATGAAGGAAAATATGTAGTATATGTTTTACGTACTATTTTTTCCTTAAAACTATCATAGAAGCTTCTCTCAGAGGAAATAATGACAAGTGTTACTAGGCAGCAGAATCTATAACATGTACAAAAGAGTTGATCAACCCTAATGCTCTGCTCAGAAGATCCAACAAACCACAAAAATATGTTCACATTAAATATTTTGCTTCTCCCTTTTATTTCATTTGGATCAAAAGCAAAATTGGTAGCCTTATTTACCACTAGAGATTACCTTCTAGTAGAGTCATTAGAATATATGTACATGCTTATCATTGCCATTGTTTCTGTTAAATCATAATCTAACAGAAAAACCTAGAGAAATACAAATTACCATTGAAAGAGAGATTAGCATGAGAAAAACTATTGTCTGCATTGATGAGATGATATGGAGTTCAAAATAAAACATATCAAATTATATTCAGCAGGGAAATTTGTTATTGATAGAAATATTTGTGCCATATATATATACACACACACACACCCCCCATATATATATGTGTGCCCCATATATAGATACCTATATATGTCATATTTTGTTACATGTGAAGATCATAGAATTATAAGGTCAGGGAGTTTGGGGTATCCATCACCTTGAGTATTTATCGTTTCTATGCATTGGGATTATTTCAAGTTCTCTTCTATTTTGAAATATACAATACATTGAGGTTAACTGTAGTCACTTTAACATTGGAAACTGCTCTTTCTAAAAATCAACATTGTGAAAATGGCTATATGCAAAATTAAT
The DNA here is from genome assembly GCF_024542745.1 of Macaca thibetana thibetana. Classification (NCBI taxonomy): domain Eukaryota; kingdom Metazoa; phylum Chordata; class Mammalia; order Primates; family Cercopithecidae; genus Macaca; species Macaca thibetana. The sequence continues at coordinate 73,571,197 of NC_065581.1, read as the reverse complement.
TCATCGATTCAAAGCTATTCCTATTAAACTACCATTGACATTCTTTACAGAATTAGAAAAAAAAAGTTTTAAATTCATATGGAACCAAAAAAGAGCACAAATAGCCAAGGCAATCTTAAGCAAAAAGAACAAAGCTGGAGGCGTCACACTATCAGACTTCAAACAAGGCTACAGTAACCAAAACAGCATGGTACTGGAACAAAAACAGACACATAGACGAATGGAACAGAATAGAGAACTCAGAAATAAGACTGCACACCTACAACCATCTGATCTTCAACAAACCTAACAAAAACAAGCAATGGGAAAAGAATTCCCTGTTTAACATTTAGTAAGTGGTGCTGGGAGAACTGACTAGCCATATGCAGAAAATTGAAACTGGACCTCTTCCTTACACCATATTCAAAAATCAACTCAAGATGGATTAAGGACTTACATGTAAAATGCAAAAATGTAAAAACCCTAGAAGAAAATCTAGGTAATGCCATTCAAGACAGAGGCACAGGCAAAGATTTCATAATGAAAACACCAAAAACAATTGCAACAGAAGCAAAAATTGACAAATGAGATCTAATTAAACTAATGAGCTTCTGCACAGCAAAAGAAACTATCATCAGAGTGAACAGACAACCTATAGAATAGGAGGAAACTTTTGCAATCTATCCATCTGACAAAGGTTGAATATCAAGACTCTACAAAGAACTTAAATTTACAAGAAAAAATAAACCACCCCATTAAAAAGTGGGCAAAGGATATGAGCAGGCACTTCTTAAAAGAACATACATGAGGCCAACATATTATAATAAACAAGCTCAACATCATTTATCATTATAGAAATGCAAACCAAAACTACAATGACACTCCATTTCACACCAGTCAGAATGGTGATTCTTAAAAAGTCAAAGAACAACAGATGCTGGTGCAGTGGTGGAATTCCTAAAAAAGGAATGCTTTTACGCTGTTGGTGGGAGTGTAAATTAGTTCAACCATTGTGGAAGACAGTCTGGTGACTCCTCAAAGACCTAGAGGCAGAAATACCATTTGACCCAGCAATCCCATTACTGAGTATATACCCAAAGGAATATAAATTATTATAAAGATACTTGGCTATATATATTCATTACAGTACTAGTCACAATAACTGAGACATGGAATCAACCTAAATGCCCACCAATGATAAATTGGATAAAGAAAATGTGGTACATACACACTATGGAATACTATGCAGCCATAAAAAGGAATGAGATTATGTCCTTTGCAGGAACATGGATGGAATTGGAAGGGATTATCTTCAGCAAACTAATGCAGGAACAGAAAACCAAACACTACATGTTCTCACTTGGAAGTCGGAGCTGAATGATGAGAACACATGGGCACATGAATGAGAACAACACACACTGGGGCCTGTCAGAGGGTAGATTCAGGGGAGGGAGAGCATCAATCAGAATAGTTAATGGATGCTGGGCTTAATACCTAGGTGATGGGATAATCTGTGCAGCAAACCATCATGGCACACATTTACCTATATAACAAACCTGCACATCCTGCACACATACCCCTAAACTTAAAAGTCAAAGAAAAATAAACTTTTTTCTTCTATCGCACTGTATTTTGTACTTCCTTAACTAATCTCTATCTCTCCCCAACCTATACATTCTTCCCAGCTTCTGATATCTACAATTCTATTCTCTACCTTTGTGAGATCAACTTTTCTAGCTCCCACTTATGGGTAAGAACATATATTTGTCTTCTGTGCCAGCCTTATATTACTTAATTACCTCCAGTTCTATTCATCTTACTGCAAATGATATTTCATTCTTTTTATGGCCAAATGGTAATCTACTCTGTGTGTGTGTGTGTGTGTATGTGTGTGTGTGTGTGTATGTATCACATTTTCTCTGTCCATTCCTCTGCTGATAGACATTTAAGTTGAATCCGTATCTTTGATATTGTGAATAGTACCACAATAAACATGAAAATACAGGTAAGCCTTTGGTATGCTGATTCCTTTTCTTTTCAATAAATAGCTAGTAGTGGGATTTCTTGATCATATAGTAGTTCTATTTTTAGTTTATTTTCTTCACACTATTTTTCATGACTGTGATCATTTACATTTCTACCAACAGTGTATAAAAATTCCCTTTTTTTCCACATCCTTGCCAGCATCTGTCATTTTTTGTCTTTTTATTAATAGTCATTCTAACTGGGGTGAGATGATACCTCATTGTGGTTTTGACTTGCATTTCCCTGATGACCAGAGATATTGAGCTTCTTTTCATATGCCCCAGCAGGAGATTTTTTTAAAAATCCAATTATAAGCAGGATTTGTCATGAGAATAGATGGATTCTACCAATGTAACTTAACACATTCACAGATCAAAGGGGAAAAATTATATTAGGATATCAGTACATTTGGGAAGGGGCTATTAGCACTATAGGGTTGTGGGAAACAGAATCAGGAACTTAGTTGTAGTAAAGAAAATTGGTGAAAATAAGTCACTTCTTAAAAAAAAATTACTACTGACATTTTTATCTTGATGTAAGCTCTTTCCTATAATAAATGAATAGGCAGCTGCTATTGTAATCAAACTCATCATTACTTTCTGTGTTCTCTTATTACACTAGCATTATCATTCATATGTATTCTATAGGTCTTTTTCAGCCCTTGTCTTCACACATACTCCCTCCTCAAAACACACATTTGTACACTAGATCTCCTGAGATAGCCAAATACTTAGGAGATCTCAGCTGGGTCACCAGATTAATCTTCCAGGCTACTGTGCCTCCTGCCCCCACAGTTAAATCGCATATATGGATTGAAAAGTCCCCCTAGCTTTCTGTGTCTGGTCTCAGATATCAGGAGTTCAGATAAAAGAAAAACCTTTTTAAAGTGGCCAAAAAAAAAAAAAAAAAAAAGTGAGCAAACTACTCCACTGCAATGCCCTTCTAAATGCGTAATAACAAATTAATAATAGTATTTGCCAGCATATCACAGTGCATTATAATTTACAAATTAAGTCCACATTCATTATCTCATTTGGTCTTCACAATATTTCTATATGCACTAGGAGTTATTATCCCCATTTATAGGTGAAGAAGCTGAGGTTCAGTGTCATGGTAAAGGTCACTCAATTACATAAGGCAGAACCATCATTATTGTTCATATTTTTTCTAAACTAAATTTATCTGAGACTGCAGTTACAAAATCTCCATAGTTGCTACTGATTAACCCACAAAATTAACTTGTAAATTTACACCTATAACAAAGTCAAAGTAATACAAAGTTATAAAGCAAGGGACTAAAGGAAGTGGAGATAAGGCAAAGGTAGTAGAAGAGATGAGGAGTATAGTTAACTATGTGAAAAAAGATATACATCAGGAAGTCAGCAGGGGGCTACTAAAACCTTTATATAAAACTAAAAGGGATAATTTCAAAAACAACAAAAAAAATATATACCCAATCTTACACAGAAATAGGGATATGAAAAAAGTCCAAAATAAAACATAGCAAATCAAATTCCCCAGTAAATATTAAATGATACAATCACAAGCAGGATTCTATTAATGTAATAGAGAAGGTGAAAAACTATATTGTGATATCAATATATCTGGGACGAGAAGAAGCATATATTCAATAACCAGATATAATTTTTTAAAACTCAAAACTAGGAACAGAAAGTAACATATTGGACTTTAATAAACTTACCCTACCATATTAAGTTATCTATTCTTGCATAATACATTACTCCAAAATTAATTGACTTAAAACAAACATTTATTATCTCTTAGTTTCCATGGGCTACGAATCTAGGAATGGCCTAGCTGGGTCATTCCAGCTTAGGGTCTCTCATGAGATTGCAATCAAGAATGTCAGTGGAAGCTACAGTCTTCTGAAGACTTAACTGAGGATGAAAGACCTGCTTCCAAGATGGTCTGCTCACATGGCTGTTGGCTGGAAGCTTCAGTTTCTCACCACATGGGCCTCTCCATAGGGATCCTTGTGACATGACAGCCAACTTCATCCAGAGCAAGCAAAACAAGGGAGAAGTCACCATGCCATTTATGGCATGCCCTCAGAAATGACACATCATCAGTTCTACTATATTCTATTGACCACACAAACTCTGGCACAAACTGGGAAGGGACTACACAAAGGCATAAATACAAGGGTATAGAGATTATTGGGGGTCAGTTGGAGGCTGGCTGCCACACCTATCTATCTAAAATTTACAGTGAAAGTCATCCCCTACCCAACATCATAATACAAGGAAAATAAATTAGAAATAAGGACTGAAAGTTATAAAATTAGCATTACATGCAAATAAAAGGACTATAAATATAGAGTATTGCATGATATTCATGAGAATAAATTCTGAGGCCAGCCCAAATAAGTTTAAATCTTGATTTTGCTATTTACTGTGTGAATTTGGGTAAGGTACTTTACTTTTCTGTACAGTATTTTCTTTACCTGTAGAATAAGGTCTTAGTAATACCTTCTCGTAGTGATTTTCTGAGAAGCAAAGGAGTTAATACATATAATGTGCCTAGTACTGATCCTGGTTTGCAGAAAGTGACCAATATTGTTACTCTTATTTTCAATTATGAAAAAATTCTAAGAATCCAGGAAAGTTGTTAGGATAAGACCAGAGAAAATAATATTTCTAAAACTAGCAAGGTTCAATTCAAAAAAAATTTAAATAAAGATTGCATTCCAAATATCAAAATATAAAATAATTATAAATCAAACAATGTATATCAATTTCTTCATAGCTAAAATTATTAAAGAACAGGAAGTAATGCTTAAATCAATGGAGAGTTATGCCATGTTAATGGCAAGGAAGACTATTATAAAGATGCCAATTCTATCCAAATTTACAAATGCAATGTAATAAAAGTTTCAACAGGTTCAATCTTCATTTATTAAACATTTAATTGAGATCCTACAGCATCACAGTCACTCCTCTAAGTACTGAGGGTAGTGAATAAGACTAGATATATTCCTACCTCATGAGGCTACCCTCCAAAGAAGTGCACCTTGGTCTAAGTTATTTTGGTGGAAAGTAATAAATCCACTCAAACCAGATTAAGAGGCAAGTAGAGTGGGGAAGGGGAGTGAATTATTACAAGAATGTAGAAATATTTTGAAAAACCCAAGAGCCAGAACTCTAGTGAGAGCATGCAAGAACCAACACTGTACTGAGAGATCTAGGCATTCTCAGTAGCCATGATGAGTCTCTCCATCTCTCCTTCTCTATGAAGTGTCTCTTTCATCCATTTATTCATTCATTCAATTAAGTTTCCCAAGCACCTCTTAGGTGTCATGAAAAGTTCTCACCATTTCAAGAGAGTTGCCTCTGGTCTCATGGAGCTTACGTTCTGGTGGATAAAGACTGGTAGTAAACAAATTTAAGAAAAATAAAACATCAGATTGTGATAAATGCTATAATTGAGAATTACTTTAAATTGATTTTTCATCAAAATTTAAATATATATGACAGAGGACATCAAACAATATGAAGAGATGCAATAAAATTGTAGAAGATATTTGCAGTGTATATGTTAAAGAATACACACGAAACATTTTCAAATTACTAAGAAAAGATAAACAACAGGAAATAGGTGGCCGAAAGACACGTCTAGGCAATTCAAAGAAGATGAAACCCTTGTGGCAAATAAGCATGAATAGATTCTCAGCTTCATGAGTAATCAACAAAATTATGATTTAAGACATACATATGCAACCAGAATATTGGTTAAAAAATAAAGCTGATGGGCCGGGCGCGGTGGCTCAAGCCTGTAATCCCAGCACTTTGGGAGGCCGAGACGGGCGGATCACGAGGTCAGGAGTTCGAGACCATCCTGGCTAACACGGTGAAACCCCGTCTCTACTAAAAAATACAAAAAACTAGCCGGGCGAGGTGGCGGGCGCCTGTAGTCCCGGCTACTTGGGAGGCTGAGGCAGGAGAATGGCGTAAAAACCCGGGAGGCAGAGCTTGCAGTGAGCTGAGATCCGGCCACTGCACTCCAGCCTGGGCGACACAGCGAGACTCCGTCTCAAAAAAAAAAAAAAAAAAAAAAAGAAACTTTCATACTGAGACTAGTACAAATTTGTACAGCTATTTTGGAAAATCAGTTGGCAATGTGTAGCAAAATTGAAAATGCACTTATACATAATCTAGCAGAACATAACTTTCAGAAGATACGTCCAATAACACATGTACCAAGAAATTTAACAAACATTTTTGGTTAGCAAATAATTGGAAATAAAATGCATGGGAAGAAAAGACTAATATTAAAACATAATATAGTCATACAGTGAAATATATACAGATAAAGAGAATTAAGTAAATCTATGCAAATAAAACTCAAGAAAAGCAAACTGTTGAATAGTTGAATTAAAAACAAAACAAACATCTAGTTGCAGGATGATAAGAATGCAGTGATTTCATTCACTTAAATTAAGAAATCATACAGAGATACTATATATTGTTTTGGGTGCATTTATATTTACATAATAGGGTGAAAATGCCAAATGACAAGTATAGAACACATTTGCCTAAGAATGCAGTGATTCTTGAAGGAGTCCAGCTGATGTAGAGCTGCAATTTAGACAGGTGAGGAGGGATGTGGGAGGACTGCCACCTGTGAAAGGCATAGAACTGAGACTGAGACCCAAAGCAGCATAGCTTTATTTGTTCCATGGGCCATTAATGTGTCTCAACAGAGGGAAGGTGAGAACAGAGGGAAATGGGGTTGGAAAGGAAGGTATGTGGAATAATTGTCGGAGTCTTTGGCCAGGCCAAGCACTCTCACCTTACCTTGCAGACAATGGGGGATCATAGACATTTTTCAGCTAGCACTGATATAATACAAGTCATTTTAAGGAGATTGATATGAAAACTGGGTGAAGGGTAGATTAAAAAATAATTTAAAGGTACTTGTCATTTAAAAGCTAGTGCAGCAGCCCAGATACAAAGTAGTAAGGGTTCTGAATTCAAATGTTTATAATCAGAATGGAAAGGAACAGATGAATGCATTATCATAAAGACTGTGATAAAACCTGGTAACTGAGAAGAAAAGGGTGTTGCTATAGACTGAATGTTTATGTCCCGCTCTACCACTAAATTCATACGTTGAAGATCTTACCCCAATGTGATGGTATTTGGAGATGGGACATTTGGGAGATAATTAGGGTTAGATAAGATCACGAGGGGCGTAATGGGATTTAGTGCCCTTATAAGGAGTCACCAGAGAACTCTCTCTCTCCACCGCCCCCAGCAGCCATAAAGAAAAGGTCACATGAATACACAGTGAAGTAGCAGCTACCTACCAGCTAAGAAAAGAGGCCTCAGAATGAAACCTACATAGCCAGAATCTTGATCTTAGACTTCCCAGCCTGCATAACTCTAAGAAATACATTTCTGTTGTTTAAGCCACACAGTCTATGGTATTTTGTTATGGCAAGCAGAGCTGGCTATGACAGATGGGGTCAAAGATAAAACTCTAATTTTCAATCTGGATTCACATGAAAATGATAATAACTCTGATATATAGGAAGATAAGGAGGGAATGTAGTTTGGGGAAAGACCAACCTAAATCCACATAATTTAGGTCAACTAACTGTTCCTATGATATGCAAATTAAATTGGTATACATGTCTTGTGTATAATAAAAATTATTGAGTATAAAATGAGAAATCGATGAGTATATCTCCATAGGATGATCACACCATGATTTTACACTTCAGAAAATACGATTAGCAAAACTGTAAGAATATAAGAAATCATTAAGAACTCTGCTAGTAGTTTGAGTATGTGTTTCTATTTATTCTTTAATGATGTTGGTAATGAGATTGTCAAACACTTTTACTGCCAGGATTTACAGTATTATGTATGAATTGCTGAGAATTTTTTATTATGACATGCCAGCCTCATATAATAAAGAGGAAACTACTTAATGACCAGTCAAACCAAGGAGGTTTTCACTGTAAACTTAAAATGATAAAACAATCATAAGTGGTTTTCCTTAAGTAATCATCCAAGTGTTGTTCTGATGCCACACCAAATCTTCAAGATTATCTTTTTTTCTCCAACTAGGTTCATGTTGTGTGGGGTGGGTCTTGATTAGTAGAAGGCTACACGATAGCAGTCCATGTAAAAATTTGTCTTCTAGTATCAACATAACCAAACCTGTGCATGAGCTTCAGTAATTTCCATTTAGAATTAAGTATTTGGAATAAATAACTTTCTCCTAATGGCTTTCACAGGTGTTTTATCAAAACCAACACCATTTTCTTTATTCAGTCTGTAGTGGATATTTGTAGTGAAAAGTTGAAACAAAGTTAGGTAGAATCTTTTGTTATTCAAAAAAAGGTAAGAAACAACAAAAACTATTGTTAACACAATCAACAGTAGCCTGAAATTGTTTTCTAGAAGTTAAAAAGGAAAGGATAAAAAAACAAAAAAGCCAAACCAGAGATTTCATGCTACATTCAGTGGAATATAATTCAACATAATTCAATGGAAAACCTGCTATGTAACTAGACTGCAATAATCCAAAACAGCCCCAGGTAATTAAAACTTTCAGTAGTTCAAGAGCACTATTTTAATTTAAGTATCTCCAGAAGCTGACTGAGACTATGCAAATGTTTATTTGGAAGGTGATTCCAAAAGCCACTGGTGAAGTGAAATAAATGCATCAGAATGGTGGGAGAGCTTGTTGCAAAACGGATTGCTATGTCCCACCCTCAGAGTTTCCGAGTCAGTAGATCTGAGTTAGCTCTGAAAATATGCATTCCTAGGAAGTTCCCAGGTGATGGTGATGCTGATGCTGGATTTGAGGGACCAGGATTTGAGAATATCTACTTTAAAACAATCTGGGCATCAATTCTTTCTCCCAATGCCCTGTATTTCTCTCAGTATTTCATTCTGGTAACACCTTTTATTTCTCTCTATCTTAGCATACTTACCACTCTGCATTGTAATGTTCTCTTTAGTGCTGTCTCTCTGAATAGATTCTGAGATTTTGAGGACAAGGAAACTGCCTTTCATGTCTATTATTCAGTGACTGGCATAAATTATATACTGTATAAATATTGGACAAGGAAAGGAAAAGAAAGTCACAGGAAAAAGAGAAGGAAGCAGAAAAAAGTGGGGAAGGAGAGGGAAAGAGAGGTAGTGAGAATAGAAACTGTGCTAATGACTTTAAATCCTTGATAGCTCAGTGTCTTATTTGAGTTCTCCAGGAAGTGGAGGTTGGGTCACAGACTGAATGCATCTAGATTTAAGAAGGGCAGGGATTCCCACATTGGACAGAGCAGGTGACACAGGGAAAGCAAACGATAAAGGATGCATTATTAAGGCAGCAATCATAGTACATGACTGAAATGGGTGATGGGGGAAGTTCTAGAAGACAGTGTACAAACTCAGGCCTCCTAGCAAAGGGTTGAGGAAGCTGGAGTATTGTTGCCCCCACATCTATCAGTCATTGGTTAGGGACTGTCCTCTGGAGTACTTTAATTTTTAGGTACTTCCACCCTGCTGTGCAAAGGTCCTGGATGTTGAAAGTAGGCTGGCATGGGTGAAAATGGTAAGGGGATCCCAAGAGATGGATGAAGGACTGACGGTATCTGCTATACTCAGTGACCAAAGAGAAATTTTCTTTAAGTTATGTCCAAGAAAGAAGATGGGTTAGAGTATGAAAACTTGGTACATGAATTAACATATTTTTAAGCTTTTCTGTTAGAAAAATTTATTTTACAAGAGTAAGTCCAAAGAAAATTTAAGAAGAGACACTATCACGAAAGAATTACCAATATCAAACTTCCTTAGATGCAGTCAATTGTTGGATTAAATCACCTTGAAGGAAATAATAATGTAAAACAAACAAAAAAGAAAGCATAGTTTTATAGCCCATGGAGGGGTCTAGAGAGGCAGGGAGGTTCTTCCTGATTCTCTGTGGTCCTTAGCAAGGAACTATTAAGTAAAATAAAAGTAACATCCTGCAGCGTCCTTTTTCAAAGAAAAGCTAGTCAAGGTGATTGTAAAGTAATCTATGAAAGTATTCTCCTGGTACTTATTAAGTCCTTATAAATTCTTTACCGTAAGCCATGAGTATGTTGCATTTGGTAAAGCAATATTTTTTGCTAACTTAAAAGCATTGTTTTTGATGTTACATAAATTCAGAAATAATACACAAACAGTTGCACTTTTTTCATTTTTAACTATTTGCAATCATTTCTGAGCTCTGTTAATATAATCACCTTCACATAGAGTTTAACATGTCATTCACTAAGCATTCTGTAAACCCTTTTATGAGCAAGGTATAGGGTTAAGAATTAGGTGTGGCACAATGAAGAAAATACAGTGCCTGCTTTCAAGAATTTACAACCTAATAAAGAAGATATGATGGATGTGTACAAAAATTAAGATTGCTAGGTGACATCAAAGGAAATAGTCTAATTTTTTTTTATACTAAAACCCCACACAATCTACCCATGTAACAAACCTGCATATGTACCCCTTGAACCTAAAAGCTGGAAAGAAAAAAAAGTGAAAGAATCACTATGAAATAATACATTATTTTAAGATGATAAATTTTACAACTTAGATAAGATACACAAATGCCCTGAAAAATATAATTTCCAAAACTATCTAAAGATGAAATGGAAAAATCTGAATACCCTATATCTATTTTTAAAAGTTAGGTCAGCCAGAGAGAAAGGGTGGGTTACTCACAAAAGGAAGCCCATCAGACTAACAGTGGATCACTCTGAATAAATCCTACAAGCCAGAAGAGAGTGGGGGCCAATATTCAACATTCTTAAAGATAAGAATTTTCAACCCAGAATTTCATATCCAGCCAAACTAAGCTTCATAAGTGAAGGAGAAATAAAATCCCTTAGAGACAATCAAATGCTGAGAGATTTTGTCACCACCAGGCCTGCCTTACAAGAGCTCCTGAAGGAAGCACTAAACATGGAAAGGAATAACCAGTATCAGCCACTAAAAATCAGGCCAAATTATAAAGACCATCAACACTTAGATGCAATCAATTGGCAAACCAAATCCAGCAGCACATAAGATTATCCACCATGATCAAGTCGGCTTCATCCCTGGGATGTAAGCATGGTTCAATATGCGCAAATCAATAAATGTAATCCATCACATAAAAGAACAAATGACAAGAAACTGCATCAACTAACAGGCAAAATAACCAGCTAGCATTATAGTGGCAGGATCAAATTCACACATAACAATATTAACCTTAAATGTAAATCGGCTAAATGCCTAAATTAAAAGACACAGGCTGGCAAATTGGATAAAGACTCAAGATCCATTGGTGTGCTGTATTCAGGAGACCCATCTCACCTGCAAAGACACATATCGGCTCAAAGAAATGGAGGAATATTTACCAAGCAACTGGAAAGCAAAAAAGAGCAGGGTGTGCAATCCTAGCCTCTGACAAAACAGACTTTAAACCAACAAACATCAAAAGAGACAAAGAAGGGCATTACACAGTTGTAAACAGATCAATGTAACGAGAAGAGCTAACTATCCTAAATATAAATGCACCAGATACAGGAGAACCCAGATTCAAGCAAGTTCTTAGAGACCTACAAAGAGACTTAGAATCTTACACAATAATAGTGAGATACTTCAACACCCCACTGTCAATACTAGATAGATCAATGAGACAGAAAATTAGCAAGGATATTCAGGAGTTGAACTCAGCTATGGACCAAGTGGAACTAGTAGACATCTACAGAACTCTCCACCCGAAATCAACAGAATATACATTCTTCTCAGCACCACATCGCACTTATTCCAAAATTGACCACATAATTGGAAGTAAAACACTCCTCAGCAAATGCAAAGGAACAGAAATCATAACAAACAGTCTCTCAGACCACAGTGAAATCAAATTACAACTCAGGATTAAGAAACTCACTCACAATCCCACAATTACATGGAAACAGAACAACCTGCTCCTGAATGACTGCTAGGTAAAAAGCAAAATTAAGGCAGAGCAGTGTTTAAGGAAATTTTAGCACTCAATGCCCACAAAAAAAGCAAGAAAATCAAAGATTGTCACCCTAACATCACATTAAAAGAACTAGAGAAGCAAGAGCAAACAAATCTCTGGGACACAGCTAGAGCAGAGCTGAAGGAGATAGAGACATAAAAGAAACCCTTCAAAAAAAAAAAAAAAAAGCAATCAATGAATCCAGGAACCGGTTTTCTGAAAAGAACAACAACCTAGATAGACCTCTAGCCAGACGAATAAAGAAGAAAAGAGAGAAGAATTAAATAGATGCAATAAAAAATGATAAAGGGATATCACCACTGATCCCACAGAAATACAAACTATCAGGGAATACTATAAACACCTCTATGTAAATAAACAATAAAATCTAGACAGAATGGATAAATTCCTGGACACAAACACAATCCCCAAGTCTAAACCAGGAGGAATTCGAATCCCTGAACAGACCAATAACAAATTCTGAAATTGAGGCAGTAATTAATAGCCTACCAACCAAAGTAAGTCCAGGACCAGATGGATTCGCAGCCGAATTCTACCAGAGGTACAAAGAGTAGCTGGTACCATTCCTTCTGAAACTATTCCAAAGAATAGAAAAAGAGGGAATACTCCCTAATTCATTTTATGAGGTCAGCATCATCCTGATGAAAAAAAAAAACTGGCAGAGACACAACAAAAAGAGAAAACTTCAGGTCAATATCCCTGATGAAAATTGATGCAAAAATCCTCAATAAAATACTGGCAAACCAAATCCAGTAGCACATCAAAAAACTTATCTACCACGATCAAGTCGGCTTCATCCCTGGGATGCAAGGCTGGTTTAACATACACAAATAAACCTAATCCATCACATAAACAGAACCAATGACAAAAACCACATGATTATCTCAATAGATGCAAAAGTCCTTCAATAAAATTCTATACCCTTTCATGCTAAAAACTCTCAATAAACTAGGTTATATGGAATGTATCTCAAGATAATAAGAGCTATTTATAAGCTCACAGCCAATATCATACTGAATGGGCAAAAACTGGAAGCATTCCCTTTGAAAACTGGTACAAGACAAGGATACTCTCTCTCACTACTCCTATTCAACATAGTATTGGAAGATCTAGCCAGGGTAATCAGGCAAGAGAAAGAAATAAAGGTATTCAAATAGAAAGAGAGGAAGTCAAATTGTCTCTGTTTGCAGATGACATGATTGTATATGTAGAAAACCCTATCGTCTCAGCCTAAAATCTCCTTAAGCTTTGATAAGCAACTTTGGCAAAGTTTCAGGATACAAAACTCAATGTGCAAAAATCACAAATATTCTCATGCACCAATAACAGACAAACAGAGCCAAATCATGAGTGAACTCCCATTCACAATTGCTACAAAGAGAATAAAATATCTAGGAATAAAATTTACAAGGTATTTGAAGGACCTCTTCAAGGAGAAGTACAAACAACTGTTCAAGGAAATAAGAGAAGATACAAACAAATGGGAAACTTTCATGCTCATGAATCAGAAGAATCAATATTGTGAAAATAGTCAGACTGCCCAAAGCAATTTATAGATTCAATGCTATCCCCATCAAGCTACCATTGACTTTCTTCAGAGAATTAGAAAAAACTACTATAAATTTCACATGGAACCAAAAAAGAGCCTGCATAGCCAAAACAATTCTAAGCAAAAAGAACAAAGCTGAAGGCATAATGCTAACCTGACTTCAAACCATACTACAAGGCTACAGTAACCAAAAGAGCATAGTACTGTTAGCAAAACAGATATGTAGACCAATGGAACAGAACAGAGGCCTCAGAAATAACACCACACATCTACAACATCTGACCTTTGACAAACCTGACAAACACAAGCAATGAGGAAAGAATTCCCTATTTAATAAATGGTGTTAGGAAAACTGGTTAGCCATATGCAGAAAACTGAAACTGGACCCCTTCCTTACACCTTATGCAAAAATTAACTCAAGATGGATTAAAGACATAAATGGAAGACCTAAAGCCCTAGAACAAAACCTAAGCAGTACCATTCAGGACACAGGCATGGCCAAAGACTTCATGACTGAAACACCAAAAGCAATGGCAATAGCCAAAATTGACAATTGGGGTCTAATTAAACAAAAGAGCTTCTGCACAGCAAAGCAAACAATCATCTGAGTGAACAGGCAATCTACAGAATGGGAGAAAATTTTTGCAATCTATTCATCTGACAAAGGGCTACTATTCAGAATCTACAAAGAACTTAAACAAATTTACAAGAGAAAACAACCCCATCAAAAAGTGGGCAAAAGATATGAACAGACACTTCTCAAAAGAAGTCATTTATGATTTGGCTCTCTGTTTGTCTGTTACTGGTGTATACGAATGCTTGTGATTTTTGCACATTAATTTTGTATCCTGAGACTTTGCTGAAGTTGCTTATCAGCTTAAGGAGATTTTGGGCTGAGACAATGGGATTTTCTAAATATAAAATCATGTCATCTGCAAACAGGGACAATTTGACTTCTTCATTTCCTAACTGAATACACTTTATTTCTTTCTCTTGCCTGATTGCCCTAGCCAGAACTTCCAACACTATGTTGAACAGGAGTGGTGAGAGAGGGCATCCCTATCTTGTGCCAGTTTTCAAAGGGAATTTTTCCAGTTTTTGCCCATTCAGTATGATATTGGCTGTGGGTTTGTCATAAACAGCTCTTATTATTTTGAGGTACGTTCCATCAATACCAAATTTATTGAGCGTTTTTAGCATGAAGGGCTGTTGAATTTTGTCAAAAGCCTTTTCTGCATCTATTGAGATAATCATGTGGTTCTTGTCTTTGGTTCTGTTTATATGCTGGATTATGTTTATTGATTTGCGAATGTTGAACCAGCCTTGCATCCCAGGGATGAAGCCCACTTGATCATGGTGGATAAGCTTTTTGATGTGCTGCTGAATCCGGTTTGCCAGTATTTTATTGAGGATTTTTGCATCGATGTTCATCAGGGATATTGGTCTAAAATTCTCTTTTTTTGTTGTGTCTCTGCCAGGCTTTGGTATCAGGATGATGTTGGCCTCATAAAATGTGTTAGGGAGGATTCCCTCTTTTTCTATTGATTGGAATAGTTTCAGAAGGAATGGTATCAGCTCCTCCTTGTACCTCTGGTAGAATTCAGCTGTGAATCCATCTGGTCCTGGACTTTTTTTGGTTGGTAGGCTATTAATTATTGCCTCAATTTCAGAGCCTGCTATTGGTCTATTCAGGGATTCAACTTCTTCCTGGCTTAGTCTTGGGAGAGTGTAAGTGTCCAGGAAATTATCCATTCCTTCTAGATTTTCTAGTTTATTTGCGTAGAGGTGTTTATAGTATTCTCTGATGGTAGTTTGTATTTCTGTGGGGTCGGTGGTGATATCCCCTTTATCATTTTTTATTGCATCTATTTGATTCTTCTCTCTTTTCTTCTTTATTAGTCTTGCTAGCGGTCTGTTGCTTCAAAGAGAATAAAATACCTAGGAGTCCACCTTACAAGGGATGTAAAGGACCTCTTCAAGGAGAACTACAAACCACTGCTCAGTGAAATAAAAGAGGACACAAACAAATGGAAGAACATACCATGCTCATGGATAGGAAGAACCAATATCGTGAAAATGGCCATACTGCCCAAGGTAATTTATAGATTCAATGCCAATCCCATCAAACTACCAACGAGTTTCTTCACAGAATTGGAAAAAACTGCTTTAAAGTTCATATGGAACCAAAAAAGAGCCCGCATCTCCAAGACAATCCTAAGTCAAAAGAACAAAGCTGGAGGCATCACGCTACCTGACTTCAAACTATACTACAAGGCTACAGTAACCAAAACAGCATGGTACTGGTACCAAAACAGATATAGACCAATGGAACAGAACAGAGCCCTCAGAAATAATACCACACATCTACAGCCATCTGATCTTTGACAAACCTGAGAGAAACAAGAAATGGGGAAAGGATTCCCTATTTAATAAATGGTGCTGGGAAAATTGGCTAGCCATAAGTAGAAAGCTGAAACTGGATCCTTTCCTTACTCCTTATACGAAAATTAATTCAAGATGGATTAGAGACTTCAATGTTAGACCTAATACCATAAAAATCCTAGAGGAAAACCTAGGTAGTACCATTCAGGACATAGGCATGGGCAAAGACTTCATGTCTAAAACACCAAAAGCAACGGCAGCAAAAGCCAAAATTGACAAATGGGATCTCATTAAACTAAAAAGCTTCTGCACAGCAAAAGAAACTACCATCAGAGTGAACAGGCAACCTACAGAATGGGAGAAAATTTTTGCAATCACTCATCTGACAAAGGACTAATATCCAGAACCTACAAAGAACTCAAACAAATTTACAAGAAAAAAACAAACAACCCCATCAAAAAGTGGGCAAAGGATATGAACAGACATTTCTCAAAAGAAGACATTCATACAGCCAACAGACACATGAAAAAATGCTCATCATCACTGGCCATCAGAGAAATGCAAATCAAAACCACAATGAGATACCATCTCACACCAGTTAGGATGGCAATCATTAAAAAGTCAGGAAACAACAGGTGCTGGAGAGGATGTGGAGAAATAGGAACACTTTTACACTGTTGGTGGGATTGTAAACTAGTTCAACCATTAAGGAAAACAGTATGGCGATTCCTCAAGGATCTAGAACTAGATGTACCATATGACCCAGCCATCCCATTACTGGGGATATACCCAAAGGATTAGAAATCATGCTGCTATAAAGACACATGCACACGTATGTTTATTGTGGCACTATTCACAATAGCAAAGACTTGGAATCAACCCAAATGTCCATCAGTGACAGACTGGATTAAGAAAATGTGGCACATATACACCATGGAATACTATGCAGCCATCAAAAAGGATGAGTTTGTGTCCTTTGTAGGGACATGGATGCAGCTGGAAACCATCATTCTTAGCAAACTATCACAAGAACAGAAAACCAAACACCACATGTTCTCACTCATAGGTGGGAACTGAACAATGAGATCACTTGGACTCAGGAAGGGGAACATCACACACCGGGGCCTATCATGGGGAGAGGGGAGGGGGGAGGGATTGCATTGGGAGTTATACCTGATGTAAATGACGAGTTGATGGGTGCTGACGAGTTGATGGGTGCAGCACAGCAACATGGCACAAGTATACATATGTAAGAAACCTGCACATTATGCGCATGTACCCTAGAACTTAAAGTATAATAATAAAAAAATAAAAATAAAAAAAAGAAGACATTTATGCAGCCAACAAACATATGTAAAAAAGCTCATCAGTGGTCATTAGAGAAATGCCTATCAAAACTACAGTGAGATACCATCTCACACCAGTTAGTATGGCAATCATTAAAAAGTCAAGAAACAAATGCCGGAGAGGATGTGGAGAAATAGAAATGCTTTTACACTGTTGGTGGGAGTGCAAAATTAGTTCAACCATTGTGGAAAACAGTGTGACAATTCCTCAAGGATCTAGAATCAGAAATACCATTTGACACAGCAATCCTATTACTGGGTGTATACCCAAAGATGATAAATCATTCTACTGTAAAAACACATTCATACATACATTTATTGTGGCACTGTTCACGATAGCAAAGACTTGGAACTAACCCAAATGTCCATCAATGATAGACTGGATTAAGAAAATGTGGCAGATATACACCATGGAATACTATGCAGCCATTAAAAAGCATGAGTTCATGTCCTTTGCAGGGAAATGGATGAAGCTGGAAACCATCATTCTCAGCAAACTAACACAAGAACAGAACACCAAACACCACATGTTCTCACTCATAAGTGGGAGTTGAACAATGAGAAAATATGGACACCAGGAAGGGAACATCACATACCAGGGCCTGCCAGGGGGTGAGAGGCTGGGGAGAGATAACATTAGGAGAATTATTTAATGTGGATGACGGGTTGATGGGTGCAGCAAACCACCATGGCCTGTGTATACCAATGTAACAAGCCTGCACGTTCTGCACATGTACCCCAGAACTTAAAGTATATATTAAAAAAAAAAAAAATTGGTCAAAAAAGAATTGATTAAAAAGCAAAGCCACAAAGAAAACTTCAGGCCTGATGGCTTTTCTGGTTAATTATATCAATTAAGAAAGCGAGCATACAAATCCCAGATGAAAAGAGAGGTGAGAACAGAGGAGGGAACACTTCCTAACTTTCACAAAAGCCTTAACAAAGTATTAGCAGATTGAATTCAGCAATAATTTGGTTATTTACTAGTGGGTTAAAAACCCATAAAAAATATAAAATGAATTAAGGAATATCTTAAAAGAATCTATATATATAATTTTCAAAGAAAAAAATCATCAGGTAGGATTTATCCCAGAAAATAAAAGTTATAATGTAAAATGAGAAAGACTAGACTATTATGTCAAGGGATATTCATTTGGTGGATAAAAATGTAAAAATAAAAATGTGAAAAAGTGACTTCTATAAAGGCAGTATAATAATCAGTATGACAGGAAGGAGGGAGTTGTGTTTAGGATGGGGCACATAGTGGGCTTCTGAAATGACACAATTTTATTTCTGTTTTTTTACTTAGTACAGTTTGTCCAATAATAACTTATGAAGTGATACATTCAATTTGTGGGTTTTCATTTTCTGCATTTCATTTCAGAATTATAATTTTTGAAAAATAAAACACCATTTATAAAATAAAAAATACTTAGAAATATATATTTCTAAGAACTCTACATTGAAAACTACATATATTTAGACATAGAAAATGAAACCAGAAAATGTTTCAATTATTTAGTAGAAAAAAATGTAACCTATCTGACAAATATTTTATATTGACATTTTGAAATGATATTTTGAATATATTGGTTTAAATAAAATACAGTACTTGCATTTTACTTTTTAAAAATGGCTATTACAAATTTTTTATCTTCAATTTCTTATTGAATTGACAAAATTATAATTTTTCAGGCTATGTGATGTTTTGATATATGTATGCATTGTAATTTATGATTCAATGTATGAATCAAGTTAATTAACATAGACATCACCTCACATGCTTTGTGTGCATGTGGCAAGAACATTTAAAACCTACTCTTAATAATTTTTAAACACACATTCTTATTCACTATAATCACCATGCTGTACAATAAATCCCCAGAACCTATTCCTCCCATCGAACTGAAACTTTATACCCTCTGACCATTATCTCTCCATTTCTCCCTCCACACAGCCTCTGATAACCACCATTCTATTCTCAAATTCTACGAGTTTGACTTTTTTAGATTCCACACATAAGTAAGATCATGCAGTGTTTGTCTTTCTGGTTTACTTCACTTAGCATAATATCCTCCAAGTTGCAGCTTGCATTGTATTCTATTTGGCAATGCTGTTCTAAAACCAAGAGCTACAATGTTCATACTTTTTTCTGTAAGCAGTTAGAGGCTTTAAGACAAAGCACAAAAGACTGAATGACACTATTAGAAATCTGTTTCAATATGATGATTCTTGTTTTAAAAAGGAGGGACTACGGGCAGAAAGAAGAAAAAAAAAAAAGATGAGCTGATTTCATGAAGCAAGTAGAAGTTGGGTAAACAGAGGAGATAGATGTAAACGATGTTGGGAAGATAGAATTGGCAGTGCCGGGCAGCAGATCAGAAGTTACATGTATTTGATGCAGGAAAGGGTAGATGTCAAGCACAATGTCAAATTACTGGATATAATAACTGCAATAAATGTGCTGGTATTAACAAAAGAAGAAAAATGGAATAGGTTTAAAGATGAAAAGATGGGTTCAGCTTGGGACATATGAGTTTTAGGTATCAATGAGACATAGGTAGAATAGCCAAATAGACAGAAAAGTGTGAGAACTTGAGAGACTTCCAAAAACCGTAAGGAAGACAAAAATAACAAATGACTTTTTTAATTACATTTTTTTGACTCAAAGAATGGAGCCTTCTTGCTCCTCTTAGATTTGGAGGCCACAGCTCCATATACTACCAAAAACATTACAAATTGTCAAATGTCATCAGGCAATGGTATCTCTAAAAGGAAGTTCAAGCTATGAAAAAGCATAAAATAAGGAAAAAACTCCTATTTCATTCAGCAGTTACTTTTACTGAGCTCCACTACAGATCAGGCACTGCATAGCATGCTGGAGAAATGCAGATGAATAAGGCATCACTCTGACATAGGAGCATTGAGTCACAGTTTTTTTCTCAGGTAAGACAAAATGTTAAGGAACGATGAAACTGGTATGAAAATGTGTCAAATCTTTACACGGTAAAGATCACAACCTCTGATAGAAACAATACTTGAGGCAGAATGGAGCAGATACTGTCTGAGTTTCAAGAATTAGCAGTGAGTTTCCACTGTGTGACTGTTTTTAGTGTGATAATAGACTTAACGCTTTTCAACATTCTGTATCATTGAGCTTCTCTTGTTTATAATGTTGATGTCCGAGAATTGTTTCTTTCCAAAATAGACAGTCTGTTTTGTGTTTTATGTGTGAAGCCATGTGTCTAATTTTAAAATACTATATCATTCCTATATTCAAAGATACCTATAGGAGCCTGCTTACAGCAGAGAAAACTACATGTTTCAAACTTGAAAATATCACATCCATTTACTAGGGAGACAAATGAAAACACCACATCAAATTCTCAAAGCATTATCTGGAATCATATCATGGTTCAGATGCAATTGCACAGAGGTTGGCCGGTGGCACTCTAACAACCATAAACATAACATTTTGATATATTTAGGGCAAGGGAAACAAGGACATTGAAGTCTTGATGGATCATTGTCTTCTCATGAAGTCTAACCCCTGTGTTAAAGGAATAGAGAACAAACATTTTTCAAACAGAGATAGCAGAAAGTGTCCACAGTTTAAAAAATTGAATCGTTATAAACAGAAACTGTAATCATGTCTGACAGGGTTTGGAAGTACTGCACAATATTAAGCTTGAGCTCCGTCATTTCCACTGACCAAGGGCAACCACACAGCTTTTTCAGATCGCTATTGGTGGTTCTGGCAAAACACAATGTAAAATTATTTACCCAAAAAAAGGCACAAGTCTGAAAAAGTGTGAGTATGATGATTTCTTACTGTTGGTAAATTATGCAGTCACTTTAACTCACTTTTCTTCCAAAATATGGACAGAGAAGATAGACATGGATCCAAGATCCTTCTTTGTCAGAATCCTGACAATGTGTTCCAGGATATAACTATGCCATTGGAGAGAGAGTCGATAGCCAATCTTTAAGCTTGTAATTAACAAGCTTAAAGAAGAAATTACGACTGAATGAACCTTTTAATAATAGAATAATAAATAATGATATGATACAGTGACATATCAAAGGAGTTCTTTCTCAGCAGAAAATTATTACTGCAATTTCCATTTTAATTTGAGCTGAACTATTATTTAGTAAAACTGTGTAGATTCTTAAAGACTATTAATTCAGATCTTCTAAGGTGTCAGTGAAAAACACTAACTTTTTTCCTCTTCATTTCTTCAGAAGCCCTGACAGTAGAATGGGTATCGAAAAATGACATTTTATGTCTCTTACAATGATTATAGAAAATCAAGGCATTGATCTTATCCTCATTCCACATTTCAATGATGGCATGGTTAATACCCCTTTCCCATTGTGACATTTTTTTAAGTTTAATGTCTGTACAATTAGAAAGCCATTTTGTTACATTAAATGCAAGACATTAATTTAAAAAGAGATAAAAATGTCTATATCCCATGCTTCTTAAATACCAGCTAGGAGAAAGTTACACTAGAAGTAAAGAGAATTTTAAAATTTTGATATAGAAAATAGCTCTTTGGGATGGGAAAGCTAGCTAACCTTTACAGAATTCTTACTAAATTCCAGTACAATTAAGTGCTATGCATAGATAATACCATTTAATTCTCACTCTGCCTTATGGGATTCTAAAACAGGAATGCTGTAGATTTTCATGGCTAGAAATGTAGAGACCTAAGCAAACTCTAGTCCTCTGATCCCATGCTGTACACTTTCCTACCACCACCACTCCACCCCACTCCCCTCCAGGTTCCTGCCTCTCTGCCTTCTGAAATTTGCTTGACTGGTTGCTATAGCATAGACCACTAACACCCTGACACCTCTACAGAGAACAGAACACAAACACAAGGGGCAATAATAAACATGTACCTTTGTGATTCATGTGGAGAGAAAAGTACACTTTAAACGTATTCCTCTTGTTTTCGTTACACTAAGCTAAAAAGGAACATTTTGATGTTTTTTTGTTTGTTTTTGGTTTTGTTTTTGTTTTTTGCCATGGCTAATAATTGTTCTTATATATAAATAATCAGAATATAGTAGGAATGTAGCAGAAATACTTTGCAAAGATAGCAGGGTGAACCAAATGCTGCAGTTCATTGCAAAATTAGTGGAGCCAAAAAGGAATATAGTTACCTATTAAAAGTGTTTAAAAGAAAAAAAAAGCTGAATTAAAAGTATTTAAAAGTATTGTTTACAAGCAATAGAAATCAAGCTGAGTGAGTTTAAGCAAAAAAGGTACTGGAGGGATGCTAAAGATTATTGGCTAATAAAAGAACAAATAAAACAAACTGAACTTGGGAAGATCAGAATCAAAAAATCTGATTCCTGGTGTTCTTTTTAAAAATATGCCAATGATGGCTATAAGTATATGAAAAGATGCTCAACATCGCTATTCAATGGGAAAGACAACTCAAAACCACAAAGAAATACCACTTCCCACCCCCTGACCCACCAAAAAAAGAAAAAAATAAGTATTGGTAAGGATGTGAAGAAACTGGAATCCTTGTGCATTATGAGAATGAAAAATGATGCAGTCACTGTGGAAAAGAGTATGGCAGTTCCTTAAAAAATTAAACATAGAATTACTATATGACTCAGCAATTCTATTTCTGGGTATAAACTCCAAAGAATTAAAAGCAGTCTCTTGAACAGATATTTGTACAACAATGTTCATAGCAGCATTACTCACAATAGCCAAAATGTGGAAACAACCCTTATGTCCATCAACAGATGAACAAAATGTAACATATACTTAACAATGGAATATTATTCAGTTGTAAAAAGTAGTGAAATTATGACACATGCTACAACATTGATGAACCTTAAAGACATTATGCTAATTGAAATAAGCTAGATAAAAAAGGATAAATGCTGCAAGACTTTTATATGGTACTTCATTTGTACGTGGTACTTAGAGTAGTTAAATTCACAGAGTCGGAAAGTAGAATAGTGGTTCTGGGAGCTGGTGGGAGAGCAGCAAGGGGACTTACTGTTTCATGGGTATAGAGTTTCAGTTTGGGAGGATGGGAAAGTTCTGAAGATGAATGGTGATGGTTGCATAGCAAACAATATGAATGTGCCTACTGTCACTGAACTGTATACCCAGAAATGGTTAAAATGGTAAAGAGGTTTATGTTAGGTACTGCAATAACAAAAAAAGAAAATGAGAACAGAGAAAACATTACAGGATCTCTTCTTTATGGGGTTATCAGTTGCTGGAAGAGCAATTTCAGCAGGGAGGAAAGTCAAGTTCTGAAGGCATGGGATCAAGCAAAGGGTGCAGGGAAAGGGAAGGCAGTAGACAACACTGTTCATAAAAGACCTTGGTTATTGTAAAGGACTCTGGACTCTGAATTAATCATTTTATTTTAAACGTCAATGCATCCATGTAAGTGCATTTTTATGCAAAAAATATAATATTTGAAAAATGATATATTAGAACGATCATTGGACTTAGTCTTGAATGCTTGGATACAAACTCAGACTCACTCTTTAACCAGCCATAGAACCTGGAGGCTCAATTTGTTTATCTGCAAAATTAAGGTAATAGTTGTGCTCACGGAGGAAATGTAAAGATCAAATAAAATGATATATATGAACCTGCTGTAAACTAAGAAGTGCTATAGAATATAAGGTACCCTAATTGTAAGGATAAATTTAAAAATTTAAGAGACTTGAGGGAGGAGGTGAATCAATATGGTCAAATAGAACCCTCAAGCAATCATTGCCTTGCAGGAACACCAAAATGAGCAACTATCCTGGAGGGATGGCAGGGGAGAAGAAGCACCTTCATATGAACCAAAAGTCAGGTGTGTACAATCACAGTATCAGGTTTTAACATAAGTAACAAAGAAAGAGGTGTTGAAGAGGGTAGGAAGGACACTCTTTCATTGCTTATGCCACCTCTCCTCCAATCCCAGGCAAGACAGCATGAAGAATCTGTGTGCTTGCAGGAGAGAAAGTAAAGCAAGTGTGCTACACACAGTGGAACACTACACTGGACAGAATTCCACCAGTGATCACAGGGGAGTATTTAGACCAGGCTGGAGCCAAAGGGGAATCTTCCACCCAGCTAGAAGAACACAAGCCCTGGCCAGCTTTACCAGCAGCTGTAAGGTAGCCTACAGC
The DNA here is from genome assembly GCF_024542745.1 of Macaca thibetana thibetana. NCBI lineage: Eukaryota > Metazoa > Chordata > Mammalia > Primates > Cercopithecidae > Macaca > Macaca thibetana. Next base: position 73,546,711 of record NC_065581.1, on the reverse strand, counting down.
CCTAAATAATTTTGAATGGCAGTCCGGTCAGAAGGATTGCAGCCCTTGGAAAGCCTGGGTGCTGTGCTGTTCTTGGAGGTAGTGAGTTTGAAGTGTGGCCCACTGCAACACCGGTTGTTGCAGCTATGGTAGTGCCTATGTCACCCCTACCACAACTTCAGGCAGTGCAGCATGGGGAAAAACTCCTTTTGCTTAAAGGAAGGAAGTATATATAGAAGGTTTTGTCTTACAAATTGGATAACAGCTCAGCCACTGTATGATAAAGCACCAGACAAGTTCCTGAAGCCTCTGATTTCAGGCCTTTGCTCCTGAACAGGATCTCTAGATTCACCCCCGGGCCGGAAGGGAATCTACTGCCCTGGTAGGACAGACCCATTCCTAGCAGGGTTCACTACCTGTTGACCAAAGTGGCCTTAGAGCATGAATAAAAATCAGTAGCACCAGACAGTAATGGCAACAGGCGTTGGCTCACCCAATTACTGTGCTCATCTGGAAGGCCATGGACTTCAAGTGCAACCTAGCACTGGACCAGCTATAGTGACCATGAGAGTGCCTGTGACACTACTTCCCCATCTCCAGGCAGCCCAGCACAGACAGACTCCTTTTTCTTGGAGGAAAAAAAGGGAGAAAGTGACAGACTTTGCCTGGGAACCCAGGAAATTCTCCCTTATCATCACCATGTCCACCGAGGCTGTGTATCTAGGAATCTGTAAGAGTTGCAGCTTAGTGTGCCCACTAGTGCTAAAAGAGCTAGAGTGGCCACAGGTTTAGGTCACAATATTCAATCCCATTTGAATTCTTGGAAACCACTTTCAAGAAGGATGGGTACAAATAAGCACAGACTGCAAGGTTTGGAATAAATATTTAACTCCTCAATGCCCAGACATTAACAAACATCCACAAGCATCAACAACTTCCAGGAAAACATTGCCTCACCAAATGGACTGAATAAGGCAACAGTGACCAATCCTGGAGTGATAAAGATATATGACCTCTCAAATAGGGAATTCAAAATAGCCATCTTAAGGAAGCTCAGTGAACTTTAAGATAACACAAAGATAGAATTCAGAATTCTACCAGAGAAATTTAACAAGATTGAAATAATAAAATAAAGCAGAAATTTGGAGCTGAAAAATTGAACTGACAAACTAAAAAAAATGCCACAGAATCCTCAGCAAAATTGATCAAGCAGAAGAAAGAATAAAGTGATTTCAAAGGCAGGATATATAAAAATACACACAGAAGAAAAAAAAAGAATAAAGTAAACATAGAAGATCTATAAAATAGCCTCCAAAGGGCAAAACTAAAAGTTATGTGCTTAAAGAGAATGTATATAACAATATTGGGGTACATATTTTATTTAAAAAATAACTTTCCAAGCATTTCTTTCCAAGCCTAAAGAAAAATATTACTATCCAAGTACAAGAAGATTAAAGAACATCAAGAAGATTCAAACCAAGTAAGATGATATCTCAGGCACATAATAATCAAACTCTGTAAGGTTACGGACAAAGAAAGAGTTCTAAAGAAGCAAGAGAAAATAAGCAAATAACATATAAAGGAGCTCCAATATGTCTGGCAGTAAACTTCTCAGTGGAAATCTTATTGGCCAGATTGGGAGTGAGATTACATATGCAAAAGTTCTGAAGAAACAAATGCCAACCTAGAATATTATATCCAGCAAATTATCCTTCAAACATGAAGGAAAAATAAAGACTTTCCCAGACAAAGAAAAAGCTGAGGGATTTCATCAGCACCAGACTTGTCTTATAAAAAGAAATTCTAAAAGAATTTCTTTAATCTGAAAGAAAAGGAGGCTAATGAACAACCAGAAATCATCTGAAGGTATACAACTTGCCGATAATAGTAAATACACTGACAAATAGAGTAATCTAACAATGTAATTGCAGTGTGTAAACCACTCATATCTTTAGTAGGAAGACTAAAAGACAAATCAAAATAATAACTACAGGTTTTTAAGAGATACACAGTATGAAAAGACATGCATGGAGATTTAAAAAAATCAAAAAGCAGAGAGAATGAGTTAAACTATAAAGTATTTTCTTTTCTCTTTGCTTGTCTTTTTTTCTTTTCTTTATAGTCAGTCAGGTTGTCATCAGTTTATTTTAAAGTGATTTTTGAGATGTTGTTTGTAAGCCTCATGGTAACCATAAAACAGAAACCTATAACAGACAAAATGTAAAACCAAGAAATTAAAACGTAATACCAGAGAAAATCACTTTTACACAAAGGAAAATAAATGACGAAAGAAAAAAGAACCAACAAAACAATAAGAAACTATATAACAAAATTAGTATCTCCATGCCTATCAACAGCGACATTGAATGTAAATATACAAAATACTTCAGCCAAAGGACATAGAATGGTTGAATACAATTTTTTTTAACTGGCATAAAAATAGGTACATAGATCAATGAAGCAGAATAAAGAACCTGGAAATTCATGCATTTACAGTCAAGCCATTTTGACAAAGGCATCAAGAGCTATATGCTGCCTAAAAGAAAGTCACTTTACTTATAAAGACACAAAGGATAAAAACAAAGGGATGGAAAAAGACATCCCATGGAAATGTAAACAGAAAAGAGCAGGAGTAGCTATATTTATATCAGATAAAGCAGATTTAAAGACAAAAACTGTAAAAAGACACAAAGGGAGTCATTGTATAATGATAAAGAGGTCAATCCAAAAAGAGTATATGACAATTGTAGCTATATATACACCCAACACCAGAGTACCCAGATATATAAAATAAATATTAGAGGTAAAGGTAGAGATAGACTCTAATACAATAATAGTCAGCAACTTCAACACCCAACTTTTAGCATTGGGCAGATAATCTAGACATAAAATCAACAAAGAAACATAAAACTTAATCTGCAATTTGAACTAACAGACATCTAAAGAACATTCATGCAATTCGCTGCAGAATACACATTCTTCTCAGCGCAGAGAACACTTTTAAGGATAAAGTATATGTTAGGTCACAAAACAAGTCTCAAAAATGTTAAAAAAAATTAAAATTGTATTAAGTATCTTTTCTGCAACGATGGAATAGAACTAGACATCAGTAGCAAGAGGAGCATCTGAAATTACACAAACACATGGAAATTAAACAAAATGCTTCTGAACAATCATTGGGTCAATAAAGAAATTAATAAATAAATATTAAAAATCCTTAAAATGAATGAAAATGGAAATACAACATACTAAACCTATGGGATATAGTAAAAGCAATACGAATAGGGAAATTACATAGCAAGAAATGCCAACATAAAATATTTTTTTAATCTTTAAATAGAGATTACCTGGGGGAAGGGGCGACAGTGGGTGCAGCTTCAGTAGACTTAAACGCCACTGCCTAGTGGCTCTGAAGAGAGAGAGCCGATCTCCTAGGACTGTATTTGAGCTCTGCTAAGTGTCAGACTGCCTCCTCAAGTGGGTCCCTGACCCCCGTATCTCCTGACTGGGAGACACCTCCCAGTAAGAGCTAACAGACACCTCATACAGAAGAGCTCTGGCTAGCATCTGGAGGGTGCCCCTCTGAGACGGAGCTTCCAGAGGAAGAAACAGGCAGCAATCTTTGCTGTTCTGCAGCCTCTGCTGGTGATACCCAGACCCACTGGAGTGGACCTCCAGCAAACTCCAACAGACCTGCCACACGGACCTGAAGGTTAGAAGGAAACTAAAACTGAAAAGAATACCATCAACAGCAACAAAAAGTATGTCCACTCAGAGGCCCCATCCGAAGGTCACCAACATTAAAGATCAAAGGTAGATAAATCCACAAAGATGGGAAGAAACCAGCAGAAAAAGGCTGAAAATTCCAAAAAACAGAAGACCTCTTCTCCTCCAAAGGATCACAACTCCTCACCAGCAAGGGAACAAAACTGGATGGAGAATTAGTTTGACGAACTGACAGAAGTAGGCTTCAGAAGGTGGGTAATAAGAAACTCCAAGCTAAAAGAGCATGTTCTAACCCAATGCAAGGAAGCTAAGAACCTTGAAAAAAGGTTAGACAAATTGCTAACTGGCATAACCAGTTTTGAGAAGAACAAAAATGACCTGATGAAGCAGAAAAACACAGCACAAGAACTTTGTGAAGCATACACAAAAGTATCAATAGCTGAATCAATCAAGTGGAAGAACGGATATCAGAGGTATATGGCCAACATGGAAAAACCCCATCTCTACTAAAAATACAAAAATTAGCCAGGAGTGGTGGTGCGCACCTTCTAATCCCAGCTACTCGGGAGGCTGAGGCATTAGGATCGCTTGAACCCAGGAGGCAGAGGTTGCAGTGAGCCAAGATCGTGCCACTGCACTCCAGCCTGTGCAACAGAGTAAGACTCGGTCTTAATAGAAAAAAAGAATATAACATAAATATTACAAATTCTAACACTGTAAAAATAATTCTATGACTAACAAAAATTGGGAAGTGAGGGGAAAGGGCCCTGGGAGGACTCCTAAACATGTAAATTGATTCATATTTAACAGTCTGAAGGTAATTTTTTAAAAAAGCAAAATACACATTGGAGTACCTGCTTGCATGATTGCAGTCTGAGTTCCTCCATCCTTCTTGTACAGAGACCTGGGTGCAGGGAGGCCCTCTCTGCTTCATGCCCAGGCAGATCTACAGGCATTTGGAGCACCCAGTCACCTGGTTCAGTAGCCTGAGCTGCCATACTTCCTGTGCAGACACCTCCATGCAGCTGGGCCCTCTCTACTCCATGCCCAGGCAGATTCTCAGGCAGTTAGAGTATCTACTCACCCAGATCAGTATCCTGAGCCACCCAGCCTTTCTGTACAGTGATTGTGGTGAAGTGAGACCCTCTAAAATCCATACCCGGACATATTCAGGTCTCTGGGGTACCCACTCACTTGGATTAGTTATTTAGGATGCTCCCTAACCCCATGCACCAAATGTGAGGCTGAAGTTTCCCAGCTCCATGTCTAGGTACACTTCTGGGCACTTGGTGATCACCAACTGGATTCTTCCTTGGCACTGGTCTCTGTGCCTGCCATTGAGGAACCTGTAGGCAGACCTGCTTAGTCCAGCTCCACCCATCTTGGCCACCACCACCCCCATGACAGAAGCTGAACAGGGAGCTCAGATCACTGTGCACTCTGCAGATCACCCATTGCCTGAGGCAACAGATGGCTTCACCCAGAAAACAAGCATCAAGTGTATACCCTACTGCATTGGCCACAGCCAGCTCTTACCCATAAGCACCATCTACTGGCTTAGAGGTGGAACCACACAGCACAATATAGGCTATAGGAGCAAAGCCAAAAGACTACCCAGTATTCTCTACAGCTACACTCCCTATGGAGGAGAGGAAAGGGAAAGGAAACAATCAGTAATATTAAAGGGAATGAAAGGACAAAAAGTTTCTGCCGACATGAAAATAATTACAAAAATTAGAAGTGCCAGCATCACCAGATGAGATGACACCAGCATAAGAATCTGGACCCATAAAAAATCCAAATGTAGTGACACCACCAAAGTATCACTCTAACTCTTCAGCAATGCTCCTATCCAAAATAAAAACTTGGAAATGATAGATAAAGAATTCAAAGCATGGGTTGCAAGGAAGCTCAACAAGAACTAAAACAAGGTTAAAAATGAACACAAACAAGCTTCTAAAGCAATCCAGAAAATGAAAGAAGAGAAAAATATTTTTAAAACAAATCAATCAGAGCTTTTGGAATTGGAAAACTCACTTAAGAAACATTAAAAATCCAATTGAGAGTTTTATCAATGGATTGGACCAAGCAGAAGAATTTCAGAGCTTAAAGACTGATCTTTCAAACTAACCCAGTAAGACCAAATGAATTTTTAAATATGAACAGTCTTTGAGAAATATTATGTGTAAAGTGACCAAACCTACAAATTATTGGCACTCTGGAGAGAGAAGGAGGGAACCATTTAAAAAAAAACTGGAAAATATATTTGGGGAAATAATTCCAGAAAATTTCCTTAATCTTACTAGAGAGGTAGACATCCAGATATAAGAACCCATTGGGAGGCCGAGGCGGGCGGATCACGAGGTCAGGAGAATCAAGACCATCCTGGCTAATGTGGTGAAACCCATATCTACTAAAAATACAAAAAATTACCCAGGCGCGGTGGCAGGCACCTGTAGTCCCAGCTACTCGGGAGGCTGAGGCAGGAAAATGGTGTGAAACCAGGAGGCAGAGCTTGCAGTGAGCTGAGATCACACCACTGCATTCCTCCTGGGTGACAGAGAGAGGCTCTGTCTCAAAAAAAGAAATGTAATTTAATTTAATTTAAAAATAATAAAGAAACCCAGAGAATACCTGTGGAATACTATACAAAATGAACATCACCAAGACATATAGTCAATAGACAGTGTAAGGTAACACTAAAGAACAAATCTTAAAAGCAGCTAGAGAAGAAGATCAGGTCATGAACAAAGGGAACCCCATTAGGCTAAGAGCAAATTCTTAGCAGAAACATTACAAGAAAGGAAAACAGAAGAAACCAGCTCAGCCACAATGTGGTAAAGCAACAAGCAGAAGTTCCCAATTCAGGCCTATGCTCCTGGAACAGTGTTTCTAGACCTGTCCTGAACCAGAGAGGAGCCCACTGCCCTGAAGGGTGATTCCCAGGCCAGGTAGCATTCAAGACAAGCTGACTGAAGAGCCCCTGGATATTAAGGGAACATTGGTGATGGACTGGTAGAATCCCCTGTGGGCCATTGCAGGTGGGTGGCCATAGTAAAGGGCCACTCTGCCTGAGGAAAGGGGAGGGAAGAACAAGAAGGACTTTGCCTTGTGATTTGAGTGCCAGCTTGCTGCAGGAGAACAAAACATCAGGTAAATTCTAAGGTTTTTAATTTCAATTCCTGGCTCCCAGATAGCATCTCCGGACCTACCTGGGACCTGGAGGAACACGCTGCCTGAAGACAAGGACATTTGCTAATCATAGAGCTCTACAGCATTGAGAAAACATTGGGGGTAGGCACGTAGTGGTTACAGAAGGCCTTGGATGAGACCCAGTGCTGTGCTGGATTCAGGTATGTCCCAGTGCAGTCCCAGTGGTGGTAGCCATAGGGGTGTTTGTGCCACTACACCCCCAGTTTCAGGCAGCTCAGACAGAGATAATCAATTTGTTTGGCGGAAAGTAAGGGAAAAGAGCAAGAGTTTCCACCTGGTAATCCAGAGACTTCTTCTGGACATTATCCAAGACCATCAAGGTGGTACCTCTAGGAGTCTGCAAAAAACACAGCATTATTGGGCATGGGGCTCAAGTTCCTTCAAATACCTGAAAAGGCTTCTCAAGAAGGATGGGTACAAACAAGCCAGACTAAAAGACTATCATAAATACATAATTTTATAATGCTCAGACATTGATGAATATCTACAAGCATCAAGACCATCCAGAAAAAAATCAACCTCACCAAATTAACTAAATAAGGCACCAGGGACCAATCCTGGAGAAACAGATATGTGACCTTTCAGACACAGAATTTAAAATAGCATTTTTGAAGAAATTCAAGATGATGCAGGAAAAAAAAAATCAGAATTCTATCAGAAAAAACAAAGAGATTGAAATAAGAATCAAGCAAAAATTCTAGTTGAAAAAATACAATTAATATTTGTATTTTATACATACTGAAGAATGCACCAAAGTCTCTTAATAGCAGAAGTGATCAAGCAAAAGAAAGAATTAGTGAGCTTGAAGGCAGGCTATTTGAAAACACATAATCAGAGGAGATTAAAATAAATAAATAAATAAATCATAATTACAAATCTAGAAACTAGCCTCAAAAGAGCAAAGAGTTATTGGCCCTAAAGAGGAGTTAGAGAAGAAGTTTGAGGTAGGAAGTTTATTCAAAGGGATAATAACAGAGAACTTTCCAAACCTAAATATATCTATACCTGAGTACAAAGAAGTTTATAGTCTAATGAACCAAGGGAGAAGACCCAAATAAACAAAATCAGAGATTAAAAAGGAGACATTAGAACTGATATTGCAGAAATTCAAAGGATCATTAGTGGCTACTATGAGCGACTGCATGCCAATAAATCGAAAAATCTACAGGAAATGGGTACATTCCTAGACACATACAACCTACCAAGATTGAACCATGAAGAAATCCAAAACATGAACAAATAAATAACAAGTAATAAGATCAAAGCTGTATCAGAAAATCTCCCAGCAAGGAAAAACCCAAAACCTGATGATTTCACTGCTGAATTCTACCAAATATTAACAAAAGAACTAATACCAATCCTACTCAAACTACTCTAAAAACTAGAGGAGAATAGAACACTTCCGAACTCATTCTACAAGGCCACTGTTAATCTAATACCAAAACCAAAGACATGTTTTTTTTAAAAAAACTACAAATATCTCTGATGAATATTATTGCAAACGTCTTCAACAAGCTACTACGCAAACCAAATTCAGCAACACATTAAAATAATAATTCATCATGGCCAAGTGGGATTTATTCCTTGGATGCCAAGATAGTTCAACATATGCAAATCAATAAATATGATACATCATATCAATAGAATAAAAACTACATGATCATTTCAATTGATGCAGAAAAAGCATTTGATAAAGTTCAACAATGCTTTACCATAAAAACCCCCAAAACACTGTGTATAAAAGGAATGTATCTCAACACAATAAAAGCAACTTATGCCAGACCCACAGATAGTATCAGACTGAATGAGGAAAAACTGAAAGTCTTTCCTCTAAGATCTGGAACACAGCAAGGATGCGAACCTTTACCACTGTTCATTCATGATAGTACTGGAAGTCCTAGCTAGAGCAATCAGAAAAGAAATATATAAAGGACATCCAATTAGAAAGAAAGAAGTCAAATTATCCTTGCTTTCAGATTATATGATATTATATTTGGAAAAATCTAAAGACTCCACCAAAAAACTATTAGAACTGATGAAGAAATTCAGTAAAGTTTCAGAATACAAGATCAACATACAAAAGCAGCAGTATTTCTATATACCAAGAGTAAACAATCTGAAAAACAAAAAAGTAATCCCATTTACAATAGCCACACATAAAATTAAAAACCTAGGATTAACTTAACCAAAGAAGTCAAAAATCACTACAATGAAAACTATAAAAAAAAAAAAAAAAAAAAAACTGACAAAATAAATTGAAAAGGACACACACCAAAAAAAGAAAGAAATTCCATGTTCATGGGTTGGAAGAATCAGTATTGTTAAAATGCTTATACTAACCAAAACAATCTAGAGATTCAATGCAATCACCATCAAAATACCAACACAACTCATCGAGATTACATTTACGAAACAGAAAAAAATCACTAAAATTTATATGGAACCACAAAAGACCTAGAATAGCTACAGCTATCCTGAGCTAAAAGAACAAAATTAGAGAAATAACATTACCTAACTTCGAATTATACTGCAGAGCTATCATAACCAAAACAGCATGGTACTGGCATAAAAACAGTGACATAGACCAATGGAACAGAGAACCCAGAAACAAATCCACACACCTACAGTGAACTCATCTTTGACAAAGGATAAAAGAACATACACTAGAGAAAAGACAGTCTCAATAAATAGTGCTGGAAAAACTGGATATACATATGTAAAAGAATAAAACTAGACCCCTATTTCTCACCATATACAAAAATCAAAATGGAGTAAATACTTAAATTTAAGACCTCAAACTATTAACCAACAAAAGAAAATACTGGAGAAATTCTCCAAAACATTGGTCTGAGCAAAAATGTCTTGAGTAATACCCCACAAGCACAAGCAACCAGGGCAAAAACAGACAAACAGAATCACATCAAATGAAAAATCTTCTCCACAGCAAAGGACACCATCAACAAAGACAACCCACAGAATAGGAGAAAATATTTGCAAACTATTCATCTGACAAGGGATTAATAACCAGATTATATAAAGAGCCCAAAAAACTCTGAAAAAAAAGTCTAATAATCCAATCAAAAATGGGCAAAAGATTTCACTAGGCATATCTCAAAATAAGATATACAACAGGCATATACTTAATATCAATGATCATCAGAAATGCAAATCAAAACCACAATGAGATACCATCTCACCCTAGTTAAAATGGCTTACATAAAAAAGACAGGCAATAACAAACGCGGTGAGAATGTGGAGAAAAGTGAACCCTTGTACATAATTGGTGGCAATGTAAATTAATACAACCACTATAAAGAACAGTTGGAAGGTTCCTAAAAGAAATTAAAAATGAGCTATCATATGATCCAGCAATCCCGCTGCTGCATATATACCCAAAAGAAAGGAAATCAGTATATCAAAGTGATAACTGCATTTCCATGTTTGTTGTAGCACTGCTCACAATAGCCAAGATTTGGAAGCAACCTAAGTGTTTATCAATAGATGAATAAAGAAAATGTGCCATTTGCACACAATAGAGTACCATTCAGCCATAAAAAAATGAATTCCTGTCATTTGCATCAACATAGATAAAACTGGAGAGCATTTATGTTATGTGAAATAAGGCAGGCACTGAAAAACAAATATTACACGTTTCCACTTAATTTGGGGATCTGAAAATCAAAACAGTTGAATGGCCAAGAGTAGAAAAATGGTTACTGGAGGCTAGGAATGATAATGGGGTATGGGGGGAAATGGGGATAGTTAATAGATACAAAAAAAGAAAAAATGAATAGGACCTAGTGTTAGATAGTGACTATAGTCAATAATAATTTCATTGCACATTTTTTAAAAACTAAAAATATAATTGGTTTGTAACATAAAGGATAAATGTTTGAGGGGATAGATACCCCCATTTTCCATGATGTGACTTTTATGCATTGCATGCCTGTATCAAAATATTTCATGTAACTCAAATGTATACACCTATTATGTACCCAAAAACTTAAAAAATTTAAAAAGTAAAAATGAAAACCAAAACCATATGATCATCTCAATAGATGTGAAAAACCTTTTGATAAAATTTCACATTCCTTCATAATAAAAACCCTCAACAAACAAGGCATTGAAGGGACATATCTCAAAATAATAGAGCCATCTATGACAAACCCACAGCCATCATCACACTGAATGGGCAAAAGCTGGGAGCAGTCCCCTTGAAAACAAGATGATAACAAGGATGCCCACTCTCACCACTTCTCTTCAGTATAGTACTGAAAAGCCTAACCAGAGCAATCAGGCAAGAAAAAGAAATGAAAGGCATCTAAATCAGAAAAGAAATTGTCAAACTATCTTTTTTCATGGATGATATTATTCCATGCCTAGAAAACCCTAAATACTCTGTCAAAAGGCCCCAGGAACTGATAAACAATTTCAGTAAAGTTTCAGGATACAAAAATCAATGTACAAAAATCAGTATTTCTATGTGCCAAATAATTCAAGCTCAGTGCCAAATCAAGAATGCATCCCCATTCACAAAAGACACACACACACACACACACACAATAAAATACCATAGAATATATCTAACTACAAACAGAACTACAAAACACTGGTTAAAGAAGTCATAGACATAAACCAATGGAAAAACATTCCATGATCACAGATTGGAATAATCAATATTGTTAAAATGGCCATACTGCCCAAAGCAATCTACAGACTTAATGGTGTCCCTATCAAACTATTAACCTAATTTTTTACAGAACTAGAAAACTAATTTTAAAATCCAAATGGAACCCAAAGAGAGCCCAAATAGTCAAAGCATTCCTATGTAAAAAGAACAAAGCTGAAGGCATCACATTATCTGACTTCAAAATATAATATAAGGCTACAGTAACCAAAACAGCACAGTTCTGGTACAAAAACAGACACATAGACATTTGGAACAGAATAGATGGCCAAAAAATTATGCTGCACATCTACAAGCATCTGATCCTGAACAAAGACAACAAAGCAAGTAATGAGGAAAGGACTCATTCAATAAATGGTGCTGAGATAGCTGGCTAACCATATGCATTCATATATAAATATATATATTATATATATATATATATCTTTATCCACTCATCACCTAAGTTGGTGGGCACTTAGGTTGATTCCATATCTTTGCAATTGTGAATTGTGCTGCAATAAGCAAACACAGGTGTATTTTTGATATACTGATTTCTTTTCCTTCAGGTAGCTATCCAGTAATGGGTTTGTTGGGTCAAATGGCAAATCTACTTTTAGTTATTTAAGAAATCTCCACATTGCTTTCCATAGAGGTTGTATTAATTTACATTCTCTCCAGCAGTATATAGGCATTCTCTTTTCACCACATCTGCACTAACCTCTCTTGTTTTTTGACTGTATTACAATACCCATTCTGGCTGGGATAAAGTAATATCTCTGTGGTTTAATTTGCACTTCCTTAATGATTAGTGATGTAGAGCATTGTTTCATATATCTGTTGGCCATTTGCATATCTTCTTTTGAGAAATGTCTGCTTATGTCATTTGACTACTTTTTAATGAGATTAATTTGTTTTGTTTTGTTTTTGTCTCACTGATTTGAGTTCCTTGTAGGTTCTGGATATTAGTTATCTGTCAGATGCATACTTTGCAAGTATTTTCTCCCATTCTGTAAGTTGTCTGTTTACTTTTTTTGCTGTGTAAAACCTTTTAGTTGATTAGGTCTCATTTATTTTTGCTTTGGTTGTATTTGCTTTTGAGGTCCTTGTCAAATTCTTTGCCTAGGCCAATGTCCTTGATAATTTTCCCTGGGTTTTCTTCCAGAATTTTTATGGTTTCAGGTCTTAGATTTAAGCCTGTAATCCATCTTGAGTTAGCTTTGGTATACAGAGAGAGAAATGGATTGTTTCATTCTTCTACATATGGCCATTCGATTTTCCCAGAACCACTTATTGAATAGGTAATCCTTTCCTCAATTTATGTTTTTGTACGTTTTTTCAAAGATCAGTTGGCTGTAAGTTTTGGCTTTATTTCTGAGTTCTCTATTTTGTTCCATTGGTATATGTATCTACTATTATAATAGTATCATGCTAGTTTATTTACTATAGCTTTGTAGTGTAATTTGAAGTAATGTGAGGTCTCCAAATTTGTTCTTTTTGATTAGGATTGCTATGGTTATTCAGGCTCTTTTTTGGTTCCATATGAATGTTAGAATTGTTTTTTCTAATTCTGTGAAGAATGACATTAATATTTTGATAGGAATTATATAGAATCTGTAGATTGCTTTGGGCAGGATGGTAATTTTAATGACTTTGATTATTTTAACCTATGAATGTGGAATATTTTTTCATTTGTTTGGGGCATCTCTGATTTCTTTCATCGGTGTTTCATAGTTCTCCTTGTAGAGATCTTTCCCCTTCTTTGTTAAGGATAATCCTAAGTATATTATATTTTTGTAGGTATTATAAAAGGTTTGAGTTCTTGATTTGATTCTCAGGTTGGCCATTGTTGGTTTTTAGCAGTGCTACTGATTTGCGTGCATTGATTTTTGTAACCTGATACTTTACTGAATTCATTTATCAAATCTAGGACTCTTTTGGAGGAGTCCTTACGGTTTTCTAAATATAAGATCATATCACTGGCAAACAGATAATTTGACTTTTCCCCAATATGAATGCCCCTTCTTTCTTTCTCTTGCCTAATTGCTCTGGCTAGAACTTCTGTTTTCATGTTTTTACAATAAAATCCATCAAATATTTTCAAAAGAGACTGACTTAATTCTCCTTTGAAAATAGATTTCCCTCTTCCTTTTTCTTAGAGCATTTACCATAGAAAACTATTAATTGTAAGCACTTTTTCTCTTTGAAATGTATTTAAATCCTTTTGTAAATTAAAATTGGAATGTAATCAGTTTTATGAGCCATGAAGTTCTTTCTCAAGGACTGGGAGCCATCTCTGTGAAATGTAAATATCAAAAAGAATAGGCCCCTATTTCCCAGTTTCTGTGGAAGAGTAGGAATTAACTTCAGTGGATACCTTGCTCAAAGTGGTAAAACTACCTCTTGGCATAAAATTAAAAGAAGCTTATTTTTCCTTTAGATAAAGCCAATTATCTAACACAGATGGTCATGCTAATTACTAGGTGAATTTAGAATGAACTCTATGTGACAAATGGTGCAATCAAGTCCTCTTAGAGACTAGTTACTGTTTATCATGAGAACATGTATGGAATGTATAGAATGGATTATAGTTTGGTTATATGTAAGGGTGACATTTCTTTCTGTCTTTGCAATCTCTTAAAAGATTGCCTGTGATATGCATCACATGCTGGTTTAATGCTTATTCAATAAAATTTTTTTCTATAGTACTTTTGTGGAGAGGTTTTCTGATATGGGAGAAGATTTTGTTTTTAATTTTATTTCCCCAACATCTTTTTTTTTAATCTGCTAGTAACAACCCAGTGCTCAGCTTCAGACTTGATCTGTAGAGTAGAAATTTTAATAGGAAAATCTAATGGTTGACCTCGATGATATCAGCTATCTTCCCACCCTTACCCTATGTCCCATGCAAGGGAATGGGGTGGGGAGGGATGCAGGGTCAAGAAATGTAAATAGAACTAGGAAGCAGGGAGGGAAGGTTCTCAAAGAAGGGCTGCTCATGTACAACCACCCCCGCCACACACACATTTCAAAGTACAAAAGGCAACTTTAGCAGACAGGCAGACAACTGGGATTTTTCACATTTCTACATTATTCTATTTAAATTTGATTACATTGACTAAACATGTGCACATCAATTCACATTTCAGTGACACTGAATTATTGAAATTATTTGAACCATCTCCATGAATCTCTCATGTCCCTGGACACTTAGGGTGATATCCTAAAAAAAATTATTTCATTATTCTCATAAACAAGGATGTTTAAAATATTTTGATGTTACAAATGCTACTGTATTTTTCTAACCTCTTAATTTTTTGTCCTAAAAAATATTAAGCCAAATGGATACATTTCCTTAGTGCTTTCAAGTAATTAGCAAAACAAAATACTCTCTGAAGAATGGAAATGTAGTTTTCCTACTTCTTTCCCTCAGCCATGAAAGACAAGCAGATGGTCTCTTATCAGTGTAAACAGCTATCAGAATGGCAATGGTGGCCAGATGAGAGAATAAACATAGAAATGAAAGGGCAGAAATAGATGAGTAAAAAGCAAAAAGCAGAATCATCTGCTTTTGAATTAACAAGAAGAACACAGAAGTTAAGGTCTAACAATTGATATTTTGTGTTTGGCAAATAGTGTAAGTATATAAACTACTTAAGAGAAGTTCATAGATGCATTAGTATTCCCAGGTATTTCATACTAACCCAATTGTCTCAGAAACAAAACACTATATTGGATGAGGCAAGTCAGTGAGGAACCATTCAGCCATGTCTTTATCATGGATTCTGTGGTTGAGGTAACTGTCAAGTTTGGCCAAAAAGTAAGTGAAACTACAAAAGGAATAAGACTTGTAAAACATTCTCTCAAATTCAAAAATAGAATTTTTTTTAAAAAAAAATTCAAAAATAAATTTTTTAAAACATGGCAAAGTATAGGAGAAGAAAAAAATTCAGATAGTTATATTTTGGCAGTCTTTACACAGGTAACAGTTAATAGATAACAGATGATAACCTATTCTGGATTTAATAATTTCCTTTTGAAACTAATTATGCTTTCACTTCAACTGAATATTTCTGGGAAAGTAAAATTAAGAGAAATAAAATCTCATTATTATATCACTGCATAGAAATTTTTCTACAAAATAATACCTTTTTAAAATAGAGTAAAACATTTAATTAACATTGAGAAATTATCTCCCCTACATACAAATCAGGAGTTAAATTTAAAATAAGTTACTTAAAATTAAATTTCAATTATAAAAATTGGAGGGCACATAGCTTTATCAAGCCCAACAACAGGGTCGTGCAACTTGATTCTCAATATTATTGGCCCTAGCAGAGGTGTTACTGTGTAGGAGTTAACTACCCCTACTGTATTAGTCCATTTTCATGCTGCTGATACAGATATATCCGATATTAGGCAATTTACAAAAGTGGTGTAATGGACTTACAGTTCCACATGGCTGGGGAAGCCTCACAATTATGGTGAAAGGTAAGAAGGAGCAAGTCACGTCTTACATGGATGGCAGCAGGCAAAGAGAGAGAGCTTGTGTGGCGAAACTCCCATTTTTAAAAGCATCAGATCTCGTGAAACTTACTATCATGAGAATAGCATTGGAAAAACTCACCCCCATGATTCAATTATCTCCCACCACACATGGGAATTATAGAAGCTACAAGATGACAAAACCAAACCATATCACCTATCTTAGAGCTCACTGTCTGGGTTTGGAGCCCATCTCTGATGCTACCTGTCACTTAATCTCCAATTACCTCACTATTCCTCATTTGGGAAACAGAGATGATGATAATGATTCTATCTCACATCTTTGTTGTAAAAATTAAACAAATATATAAAAATTTATAACAGTGTTTGATCCATAGAAAGCAATAAAAAGTGTATTTTCTAGTCACTACAGGTTCTGAAATCTGCAAGTAATGTGCAGATAGAACACATAGTACCTGTTTTTATTAACCACTGATACCAGGCACGTATCACTTTGATTTATTTATTTGCTTTATCTGCAAACATCCATGTCAATTGTTTTCCCACAGAGCAGTATTACATCTGCCAGCAGCCCCTCTATCTTACCAGACTGCCTCATTTGTTAGGCCTGGGGTCTATCTGTGTTGCTTCTGATAGCATTTAGCAGCTTCTTTAAATATTGTACAGCTACACATGAATGAATACATAAATTTGTTACAATGGCATAACAATGTGAGTAAACCCAGTAAAATTAAATAATTACATACAGCAAATAAAGTCACTGCAGCCAAAATGAGCTACATATGCCAAAAGAAAAGGAGGAAAATTGCAGCAGAAATTCTTATAGAAATTACATTATTCAGCATTAAAATTCCTTTTTAAAATGTAAAAATTACTTTTTAAATGTAATATTTAAAATATGAATATGTATAAAATATTAATATTTTGCTAATGCTTTATCTATTAGTCACTGACCACTTAGATTCAAAGAGGTGTTAAAAATTATTTTTGTTATTGCTTTGGTCAATGTCTTTTTTTATTCTCAGTAAATGTCAATGTCCTCAAAACTTTTGAATAACAAATCATCAGGACATAATGAAGACAATTTAATGACACAATGAATGACAACAACCTTGTTCCTTTCAGAAACAAGCCAAAAAGTGAGTTGGTAGAAACACACCCAATAAACGTCAGGGATGAGTCTGTTCACTACTGTATCTTCATTGCTAGGATAGTGCCTAGCACAGAGTAGGCATTTAATAGTTGTCTGAATCTTTAATGAATGAAATAATTATTTACCTCTGAATCTATTATCAAATAGAAGATTTGTATAAAGGGTAGACAGTCTAAAGTGGCTCTCAACTAACAGAGGAACCATCCACATAGGGGTATTTGGAAATATGATGAGGGTTGGCTTGTTGAGTTAATAACTGTTGGTGCTATGGCCAGTCTGTAGGTGGAGTCCATTGCAGAAAGGCTAAACTTTCTACATTGTGGAGGGAGGTGAGGATATCTATTACAGGACAGTCCAGCATGACAAAGAATTTTTTCCCAATATAAAAACAGCAGTCCACTGAGAATTACTGGAAGGAGAAGTAAGGTGGGGGTGGAGTTAGAAAACAAAAAATAGTAAATCAGAGCAGCAATATCAGCCATATCATACTGAATGGGCAAAAACTGGAAGCATTCCCTTTGAAAACTGGCACAAGAGAGGGATGCCCTCTCTCACCACTCCTATTCAACATAGTGTTGGAAGTTCTGGCTAGGGCAATCAGGCAAGAGAAAGAAATCAAGCATATTCAGTTAGGAAAAGAAGAAGTCAAATTGTCCCTGTTTGCAGATGACATGATTGTATATTTAGAACCCCATTGTCTCAGCCCAAAACCTCCTTAAGCTGATAAGCAACTTCAGCAAAGTCTCAGGATACAAAATCAACGTGCAAAAATCACAAGCATTCGTATACACCAGTAACAGACAAACAGAGAGCCAAATCATGAATGAACTCCCATTCACAATAGCTTCAAAGAGAATAAAATACCTAGGAATCCAACTTACAAGGGATGTAAAGGACCTCTTCAAGGAGAACTACAAACCACTGCTCAGTGAAATAAAAGAGGACACAAACAAATGGAAGAACATACCATGCTCATGGATAGGAAGAATCAATATTGTGAAAATGGCCATACTGCCCAAGGTTATTTATAGATTCAATGCCATCCCCATTAAGCTACCAATGACTTTCTTCACAGAATTGGAAAAAACTGCTTTAAAGTTCATATGGAACCAGAAAAGACCCCACATTGCCAAGACATTCCTAAGCCAAAAGAACAAAGCTGGAGACATCATGCTACCTGACTTCAAACTATACTACAAGGCTACAGTAACCAAAACAGCATGGTACTGGTACCAAAACAGAGATATAGACCAATGGAACAGAACAGAGCCTTCAGAAATAATACCACACATCTACAGCCATCTGATCTTTGACAAACCTGACAAAAACAAGAAATGGGGAAAGGAGTCCCTATTTAATAAATGGTGCTGGGAACATTGGCTAGCCATAAGTAGAAAGCTGAAACTGGATCCTTTCCTTACTCCTTATACGAAAATTAATTCAAGATGGATTAGAGAATTAAATGTTAGACCTAAAACCATAAAAACCCTAGAAGTAAACCTAGGTAATACCATTCAGGACATAGGCATGGGCAAGGACTTCATGTCTAAAACACCAAAAGCAACAGCAACAAAAGCCAAAATTGACAAATGGGATCTCATTAAACTAAAGAGCTTCTGCACAGCTAAAGAAACTACCATCAGAGTGAACAGGAAACCCACAGAATGGGAGAAAATTTTTGCAATCTACTCAACTGACAAAAGGCTAATATCCAGAACCTATAAAGAACTCAAACAAATTTACAAGAAAAAAACAAACAACCTCATTAAAAAGTGGGCAAAAGATATGAACAGACACTTCTCAAAAGACATGCATACAGCCAACAGACACACGAAAAAATGTTCATCATCACTGACCATCAGAGAAATGCAAATCAAAACCACAATGAGATACCATCTCACACCAGTTAGAATGACAATCATTAAAAAATCAGGAAAAAACAGGTGCTGGAGAGGATGTGGAGAAATAGGAACACTTTTACACTGTTGGTGGGATTGTAAACTAGTTCTACCATTGTGGAAAACAGTGTGGCGATTCCTCAAGGATCTAGAACTAGAAATACCATTTGACCCAGCCATCCCATTACTGGGGATATACCCAAAGGATTATAAGTCATGCTGCTATAAAGACACATGCACACGTATGTTTATTGTGGCACTATTCACAATAGCAAAGACCTGGAATCAACCCAAATGTCCATCAGTGACAGACTGGATTAAGAAAATGTGGCACATGTACACCATGGAATACTATGCAGCCATAAAAAAGGACGAGTTTGTGTCCTTTGTAGGTACATGGATGCAGCTGGAAACCATCATTCTCAGCAAACTATCACAAGAACAGAAAACCAAATACCACATGTTCTCATGCATAGGTGGGAACTGAACAATGAGATCACTTGGACTTGGGAAGGGGAACATCACACACCGGGTCCTATTGTGGGGACAGGCGAGTGGGGAGGGATAGCATTAGGAGATACACCTAATGTAAATGATGAATTAATGGGTGCAGCACACCAACATGGCACATGTATACGTATGTAACAAACCTGCATGTTGTTCACATATACCCTAGAACTTAAAGTATAATTTAAAAAACTAAAAAAAGAATATCAGAAAGGTAGGGAGAAAGACATAAATATAGTGATTAGGAGGTCTCCACTATTAGAGAGGAGGAAACTGTTTAGAAAACTCAGCTGGCTCAGACACAGCAGCCTACTAAAATTTAAAAATGCCCAAATTATTTAAAAAGGAATGAAATCATGTCCTTTACAGCAATGTTGTTAGAGCTGGATGCCATAATCCTGAATGAATTAACACAGGAACAGAAAACCAAATACCATGTGTTCTCACTTATACGTGGGAGCTAAACATTGAGCACATATATACAAAAACATGGGAACAACAGACACTGTGGACCACTAGAGGTGGGAGGGAGAGAGGCAGTCCTAGGTTGAAAAACTACCTATTGAATATTGTGCTTACTACCTGGGTACAATATACCAATGTAACAAACCTTCACATCTGCCCCCGGTATCTAAAATAAAAGTTGAAATTTTTTTAAAGAATAGAAACAATGAAAATTTCATAAATAAAGAAACCTAAGTCAGAGATTTTGTGCAAGTCACAAAAGTGACAGCAAACATGTACTTTTTACAGTAAAACATACAAAATAATTATAAAATATACTTTTAATTTAAGAAATTCAAAGCAATTCCATGTGTGTGGCATACATCTGGTGCAAGTTCCTGGAGCTCCCTTTCCACACTCCCATACACCCTTCACCACCCTCCCCTCACCATTTGTGGGTTGTATTTAGTGGAAACTACCTCAGGCCCTGAGTAGTAAGCAGTTCATCAGAAATGAGGAGTGCTAAGGAAGAAACATCATGGCAGGAGTACCAGGATGAGAAAAAAGGCAAAAGATATCTAAAGGAAGATGAAGATGTTCAGGCAGTCCACCAAAGGCAAGCTTCAAGCACAATGCACAAAAAGTACACAAGGCAACAATGTTAAAACCCTATTTTACTTATTAAATATTTATTGAACATTTCTGTGCATCAAGCATTGTGCTAAGCCCTAGGAATGGAGATGAACAAGAGATAAGGCCTAGCGCTTATGAAGTTTATAGTCAGGAGGAGTAGACATTAAACAGGTAAACCATAATTGAAACTCACAAGGTTCCTACAGAAAGAATAGCAAGGGGATCTATTTTAGATTGAAGTGTGAAGAAGGACTTCTCTAAAGTTGTATCTTCCAGAGTTCTGAAAGATGAGTAGGAATTAGGTCATCTCTGCAGAAATGCATTTTTGGGAAGGGAGCTCTGTCTGTACCAGGGTGCAAGGCAGGACAGGGTCTGGCACATTCCTGGAACTGTAGTGAGGGCAATGTCGCTATCTTGTTGAGCTGGGGGAACAGACAAGAGATAAGGTTACCCTGGCTACAATATGTAGAAGAATTGCAAGAAAATGGGTTTAGAGACTGTTATAAAAGCTACACTGCAATAGTCCAGGTAAGAAATGATGGTGGCTTGGTCAGAAGTGACAGCAACAAAAACAAGAAATATGGATAGATTCTAAATATAAAGTGAAAGGAATTGGTAATAGATTGGATGTAGGGAGTGAGGAAGAAGTGTCAAGGATGACTCACTGGCACGAGCAACTACAAGGCTGCCAGAGGCTGACATGCTCCTAAGTGGGCAGAGTGGGGGAGGAAGAGTTTCAGGAGAGGATAATTAAGGATTCTTTTGGATGTGTTCTTCATAGTGCCTGAGAGCCATCCTAAGAGATGTTTGATATTCAGATCTCTAACTCAATAGTGAACTCTGAATCAGAATGTGAATTTGGGAGTTCTAGTACATGCAGAGAATATAAAAACATATGGCATTGAATATGATTACCTAGGAAAAGTTTGTTTTCCTAGATAAAATTTGTTTTGTTCATGGAGAACACACTATTAAATTTTCTTAAGTCAAGTAAATATGATCCCATGAGAGAACAATTTCTAGTATTTTTTCATTTTGTTTTATTCAGTAATTAGTTTCCTGGTATGTATTATAATAGCTTAAAATTAAAAGTTAAAAAAAGCCTTTGTATTATGGCTCTATATACTTTGCATGTAGATGAAATATTCTGAGTATGTAGCTGTATTTGTTTTTCGTTCATGTGCTTTCCATATTATTCATGAGTTCAGACAAATGGTAACATACTTAATAGTATGTTCATATGGGAAATATTTCCAACTTAGTTACACGTTTATGTTTCATGATTTAAATCCTGCCATCCCCATCATCACCTAAATGTAAAACCTGAACCCTAGGCTACATAATCTTCCAGCTCCACTCTTGCTACACCCACCTAACAAGACATAGTTTAGCAACAAGTGCTTTTACTATTTTCCATCTCTATGCCTTGGCCCACACTTTTTCTGCGCCTAAGTGATGCAGCCCTCGCCTTTTCCCCAAATGACAAATGTCCACATTCAGGACACTCTTCTGCTCTTCCTAGAAATTTCTGCGATCCCTTATTAGGTCATTCCTTCCTCTCTGCTTACTTGTTGGTCTTCCAATGAACTCCTTAAAGTCAGGGGCTGTGTCAAATTCATCTGAGTCTATAACTGCTGGCATAAGGCCTGCCACAGTGTATTAGTCAGTTTTTGCACTGCTATAAAGAGATACCCAAAACTGGGTATTTATAAACGAAAGAGGTTGAACTGACTCACAGTTCCACATGGCTGGGGAAGCCTCAGGAAACTTACAATCATGATAGAAAGCAAAGGGGAAGCAAGCACCTTCCTCACATGGTAGCAGGAGGATGAAGAGTGAAGAGCAAAGCAGGAAGAACCCCTTATAAAACCATCAAATCTCATAGGAACTCACTCACTATCACAAGAACAGCATGGGGTAACTGCCCACATGATCCAATCACCTCTCACTGTGTTCCTCCCTCAGCAGGTGGGATTATGGGGATTACAATTCAGGGTGAGATGTGAGTGGAAAGACAGAGCCACATCATATCATTTCACCCCGTGCCCCTCCCAAATCTCACATCTTTTTGACATTTCAAAACCAATCATGCCTTCTCAAAAGTCCCCTGAAGTCTTAACTCATTTCAGCATTAACTCAAATGTCCACAGTCCAAAGCCTCATCTGAGATAAGGCAAGTCCCTTCCACCTATGGAAAAAATCAAACACAAGTTAGTTCCTTCCAAGATAAAATTTGGGTATAGGCAATGGGCAAATACACCCATTCCAAAAGAGAGAAATTGGCCAAAACAAAGAGGCCATAGGCGCCATGCAAGTTTGAAATCTAGTCAGGCAGTCATTAAACCTTAAAGCTCCAAAATGATCTCCTTTGACTCCATGTCTCACACCCAGGGCACATTGATGCAAGCACTGAGCTCCCATGGCCTTGGGAAGTTCCTTCACAGGCTGGCATTGAGTGCCTGTGGCTTTTCCAGGCACACAGTGCAAGCTGAAAGTAGATTTACCATTCTGGGGTCTGAAGGATGGTGACCTTTGTCTCACAGCTCCACTAGGCAGTGTCCCAGTGGGGACTCTATGTGGGGGCCCCAACTCCACATTTCCCTTCTACACTGCCCTAACAGAGGTTCTCTGTGAGGGTTCTACCCCTGCCCAAACTTCTGCCTGGACATCTAGACATTTCCATACATCGTCTTAAATCTAGGAGGAGGTTCCCAAACCTCAATTCTTGACTTCTGTGCACCTGCAAGCCCAACATCACATGAAAGCCTGGGGCTTGCACCCTCTGAAGCAATGGCCTGAGCTGTATCTTGGCCCCTTTTAGCCATGACTGGACCTGAAACAGCTGGGATGCAGGGTGCCATGATCTGAGGCTGCACACAGCAGCAGGGCCCTGGGCCCTACCCCCAAAACCATTTTTCCCTCCTAGGTCTCTGGGCCTGTGATGGGAAGGTCTGCACCAAGATCTCTGACATGCCCTGGACACATTTTCCCCATTGTCTTGGTGATTAACATTTGGCTCCTCATTAATAATGCAAATTTTTACAGCAGGCTTGAATTTCTCCCCAGAAAATGGGTTTTTCTTTTCTATCACATCATCAGGCTGCAAATTTTCAAAACTTTTATGCTCTGCTTCCCTTTTAAACATAAGTTCCAATTTCAGGTCATCTCTCTCAAGTTCAAAGTTCCACAGATCTCTAGGGCAGGGGCAAAATGCCACCAGTCTCTTTGCTAAAGCATAGCAGGAGTGACCTTTCCTCCAATTCCCAACAAGTTCCTCATTTCCATCTGAGACCACCTCAGCCTGGACTTTATTGTCCATATTACTATCAGCATTTTGGTCAAAGTCATTCAACAAGTCTCTAGGAAGTTCAAACTTTCCCACATTTCTTATTTCTGAGCCTTCCAAACTGTTCCAACTTCTGCCTGTTACCCAGTTCCAAAGTCACTTCTACATTTTCAGGTATCTTTATAGCAGCATCCCACTCTATGTGGTACCAATTTACTGTATTGTTCTGTTTTTGCACTGCTATAAAGAAATACGCATGACTGGATAATGTATAAACAAAGGAGGTTTAATTGACTTACCATTCCACATGTCTGGGGAGGCCTCAGGAAACTTACAATCATGGCAGAAAGCAAAGGGAAAGCAGGCACCTTCTTCACAAGGTGGCAGGAGGGAGAAGAGTGAGGGGTGAAGGGGAAGAGCCCTTTATATAAAACAATCAGAGCTTGTGAGAACTCACTATCATGAGAAGAGCATGGGGGAAATTGCCCCCACGATCCAGTCACTTCCTCACTGGGTTCCTCCCTTGACATGTGGAGATTATGGGGATTACAATTAGAGATGAGATCTGAGTGTGGATGCAGAGCCAAACCATGTCTCACATGAAGAAATATAAATCTGTTGAATTGAATTATATTGAGCAATCCTAATGTAGTGTAATAATATGGTAAAATTGGCTGTTTTGTTAAGAATAAAAAATTTTACCTCATACAGTCTGAATCATGGGGAATAATTTAACTACTATATTCCAGAAATACAGTTACTCAATTTTTAAGACACTAGTCATTTTTGTAAGTGCTATTGAGCTTAGAAAACACAGGTTGTCCACTACCCAGGGGTGAGTCCATGTTGCAGTTCCAACCACTCAGCAAGACCCAAGTAACTTGTAGACTTTTGATAATGCTACTCCTGGCACCACTTAAATAAAGCAGAAGATGATACATCATTGCTGCATCCTTCAGAGGACAAACACTGTGTCCTCACATGGCAGGAGAGCAGAAGAGCAAAAGGGCCTATGCTAGTTACCTCTACCCCTTTTAAAGGTCACACCTCTTAATACTATCACATTGGTGATAAAGTTTCAAAACTTGAATTTGGGGGACATTTAGACCATAGAATATATTTATGTCATAAAATTCAGATTTGGAAGAAATGACTCTTTATAACTCAAAAAGAACTGCAGAGTCTAATGGAGTATGTATTATTGTGTATGTATTATTATTGTGTACATCCATATAGCTCACACTTACATAACACTGTGCCATCTTAGAACATGGCACCCTATTTCCCAACTGCTTCAGGTCCAGTCATGGCTAAAATGGGCCAAGGCACAACTCAGGTTATTGCTTCAGAGTGTGCAAAAAGTTTCTTATTAAGAAGTTCACACTTTTTAATATCAAAAACATGAAATCAACCTAAATACCCATCAACAGAAAGCTGGATATAGAAAATGTGGTACATATTCACCATGGAATACTATGTAGCCATAAGAAAGAATGAGATCATGTCCTTTACAGCAACATGAATGGAGGTGGAGGCCATCATCCTAAGCAAACTACCACAGGAACTACCACAGGAACCACAGAAAACCAAATACCACATGTTCTTGCTTATAAGTGGGAGCTAAACAATGAGAACGCATGAATACCAGGAGGGGATCAACAGACACTGGGGCCTACTTGAGGATGAAGTATAGGAGGAGGGAGAAGATTAAAAAATACCTATTGGGTACTATGCTTATTACCTGAGTGATGAAATTATCTGTACACCGAACCCCTGTGATGTGCAGTTTATCTATATAACAAACCTGTACATGTAACCCTGCACCTAAAAGTTAAAAAATGAAGTTCATGCTTTTAAAGTGCTCAACGCTTTAATATAATATAGCACCAAATGGCTTTCTCAGAATTTAAAAGTCTGAATTATGAAATCAATCTAATTCTGATCACTCAGTACACACAACAAAAATAAATAATGAATAAAAATAAGAATAAAAGCAAAGAAATCTACTTTTAAAAGTTTAATTGACCAAAGCAAAAGATATTTTCTTACTAAATCTCTCTTAACGTATTCAGTTAATTTCATACAAGAGTATTCAGGCTTAATACTATTTTCCACAAAAAATGAGAGTCTGGTAAGAAAGGAAATATTTCTTTGTGTTAGTACTGGACTGGAGGTTTGGCATTCCTTGAACTGGTTAACTTCCTACTCTATCAGTTTCTTCATCTGTTTAACGGAAATAATAACTATTTTGCCATGAAGTCTCATTGTGTGGGTTCAGTAAGAAGATACTCAGCTGACCTTCAGTAGATGGTCATGGAATACAAATCATCATTCTTGATCACCTGGATAGTATATGGTTAAGGACATGAAGTCTGGAATCAGACCACTTGGTATGTGACCGCGGGGAAAATTACTCTCTCAGTGCCTCCATCAGGTACGTAATTTGCAGAGCCTAGTGCAAAAAGAAAATGCAGAGCTTCTTGTTCAAAATTATTAAAAATTTCGAGAAAATGACAGCAAGCATTAAACCAAATGCAGTGCCTCTCAGACGTCTTTAAAGTTGCACAGGTCACTGGTGCATGAAGCAGACCCTGACTTCAGTTTCCTGCGCTGGGGATAATAATAGTATTTGCCTTATAGGGTTAGCATGGGGAGTAAATAAGGCAATATATATAAACCATTAGAATAGTGCCTGGCACATAGTGTTACATAAGTGTGAGCTGTATAGATGTACACAGTACATACTCCGTAAGACTCTACAGTCCTTTTTGAGTTATAGAGAGTCATTTCTTCCAAATCTAAATTTTGTGGCATAAATATATTCTATGGTCTAAATAACCTCAAAATTCTAGTTTTGAAACTTTATCACCAATGTGATGGTATTAACAGGTGTGACCTTTAAAAGGGGTAGAGATAACTAACATAGGCCCTTTTGCTCTTCTGCTCTTCTGCCATGTGAGGACACAGTGTTTGTCCTCCCTGAAGGATGCAGCAATGAGGCACCATTTTGGAAGCAGAAACCTGACCCTCACCAGACATTGAGCCTGTTGGCATTTGATCTTAGGCTTCCAAGCCTCCAGAAAATGAGAAATAAATTTCTGTTTTATAAATTACCCAGCCTCAGGTATTATTATAGCAGAACATGGACTAGAACAGTATAATAAAAAAAGATGCACAAAAAGTCCTCATGTCTTACATATATTCATCTTTCATTGAAATCTTCCGCTAGTGCAACTAAACACACTTCCATTTCTGTGTCATTCCCTCTTGAGATAAATCAAAAGAAAAGGTATAAATGTAGGATCTGTATTTCAGCTTTTCTTCTGGAACTTACAGAGTTAATGAATTTCCCTAAAATACACTAGTCAAACCTTGGTCTTTGAAATAGTTACATACTGCAATCCATCAAGAAAAGATCTTTGAGAAATGAGTAGTGGAAGTCAACACAGACCCAACTAAAAGGAATCTTTCCATGTATGTCAGACTTGGAGAAGAGGAATCAAAGGCACGAAAATCTGCAATATTGGAATATAACCCCTAAGGCCAATTTTTACCACCTGGACTGCCCTCTTTGACTTTGTGGAATTACAAGTACTCAAACCCAGAAAAAGAATATTAGAACTCATTATGCCTAAGTTGACTTTTTAAAAATATCTTTTGTCTGGATTTGACATTTAGTTACATTGGAGAAATATTCGGACTGAAACAGAAAAGCCAGTTTGCTTTTTTAAAAAATGTGATTTGAGTTATTAATGAAAGTCCTCAATTTCTTTAAAAGCAAAAAATGCTTTTAACTATTCTATCAGTGGATTTTTGAAAAGTAACAGCATCTCTTGTTGATTTTATATGATAAATAGTGTAGATAGTTCTACTTTCCCATTTTCTTCATATCCTGAAAAGAAAAATAATGCCACAAATATAGTTGAAATCATTATAGTAATAGTGATTTTCTTCCAAGACGTTTAAAATACTTGTTAAACATTATTTTATAATTAAAAAAGGCAAATGGACTATTGGACTAGTAGAATTACTATCATTATTTTGATGATATAATAGCACAAATCCTGAATTTTAAAAATAGTTGAGAAAATTAAACATCTAAGAAATATAAAAAGGCACAAGCATTTCTCTTATTTTGACTTCTGAACTTAATTTTCTCTATAAAAATATCTGGTTGATGGTGTTTTTATAGCTCATAATGTAGGTTATACCAGCATAAGTTTAAGACAACAATTTAGAAAATAGGTGTTCAAATGGGAAATGTCACATTACTCAAAGTTTATTACTCACAAACGGAACAGCTATTTCCATGTTAGTATCCATGATTATCCTCATATATATTCTCAAGCAAATTAGATTTTTTGGGAATAAACATTGAGACAATAGAGCAATGTTATAGTCTGTTCTTAGTACATTACTATGGATTTTCTTTTAACAAAAACTAAAGCTTTATTTCTTAAACCAATTGGTAGGTACACAGCAGTTAGTTGTTTAATTCTCTAAATTACTGTTTGTTGCACTTGAGTACATATCCCACAGACTCTATAAAGCAACCATACAATAGAAACTACAAAACAACCAGCTAACAACTTCACAATAGGTTCAAAACCTTACATAACAATATGAACCTTCAGTGTAAATGATATAAATACCCCACTTAAAAGGCATCAAGTGGCAATTTGGATAAAAAAGCAAGACCCATCCATCTGCTGTCTTCAAGAGACCCATCTCACACATAATGACATTAATATGCTCAAAAGGATTGGAGAAAGATGTACCACATAAACTAAAAAGAAAACAAAAGAGTAAGGATTGCTATTCTGTCGGATAAAACAGACATTAAACCAACAACAATATAAACGGATAAAGGGCATTACATAATGATAAAGAGTTCGACAAGAAGACTTAACTGTCCTAAATATGTACATGCTCAAAATTAGAACACATTCATCAGACAAGAATTTCTAGAAATATGAAAAGATTTTGACTGTCGCACAATAGCAGTGGGAGACTTCAATACTCCCTCTGAGAGCATTAGAAAGATCATCAAGGCAGAAAATTGGTTAAGAAATTCTGGACTTAAATGCAACACTTGACCAATTGGACTTAATATACATGTACAAAATACTCCACCCATCAGCCACAGAATGTAGTTTTCTCATGTGCACATGGAACACATCCCCAAGATTGACCACATGCTTGGCCATAAAGCAAGTCTCAATAAATTTTAAAAAGTCGAACCATACCAAACATACTTTCAGACCCTGGTTGAATAGAAATAGAAATCAATAGTAAAAAGATCTCTCAAACCACTCAATTACAAGGAAATTAAACAACTGGCTCATAAATGATTTTTGGGTAAATAATGAAGGCACAAATGAAAAATTCCTTGAAATAAATGAAAATAGAGGCATAACATATCAAAATCTGGAATGCAGAAAAAGCAGTGTCAAGAAGAAAGTTTAGAGCAATAAATGCCTACCTCAAAAATTAGAGAGATCTCAAATTAATGCACTAACATCACACCTAGAGGAACTAGGAGAACAACCACCACCAAGCAAAGCTAGCATAAGAAAAGAAATAACTAAAATCCGAGTGGAACTGAAAGAAATTGAGACTCAAAAATTCCTACAAAGAATCAATGAAACCAAAAGTTGGTTATCTGAAAGGATAAACAAGATCAACAGACTACTAACTAGATTAACAAAGAAAAAAGAAGATCCAAACAAGCACAATCAGAAACAACAAAGGTGACATTATAACTGATCCCACAGAAATACAAAAGATCTTCATAGATTACGATGAAGACCTCAATGCACACAACTAAAAAATCTAGAGGAAATTAAAACACTCCTGGAAACACACAACCTCTCAAGACTGAATCAGGAAAAAGAAGTGAAACTCTAAACAGACCAATATCAAGTTCCAAAATTAAATCAATTAAAAAAAAAAAAAAAAAAAAAAAAAACCTACCAACCAAAAAAACCCTGGACCAGATGGATTCACAGCTAAGTTCTACTAGATATACAAAGAAGAGCTAGTACAAATTCTAATGAAACTATTCCAAACAATTCTCCTGGACCAGATGGATTCACAGCTAAGTTCTACTAGATATACAAAGAAGAGCTAGTACAAATTCCAATGAAACTATTCCAAACAATTCAGGAAGAAGGATTCCTCCCTAACTCATTCCATGAAGCCAGCATCACCCCAACACCAAAACTGAGCAAAGACAGAACAAAAATGAAAATGATAGGCCAATACCCCTGACGAAAATTGATGCAAAAATCTTCAACAAAATACTAGCAAACTTAATCTAGCAGCATATGAAAGAGTTAATTCACAATGATCAAGGAGACTGAATTCCTGGATGCAAAGTTGGTTCAACACATGTGTCAATAAATGTGATTCATCACATAAACAGAATTAAAAACAAAAACCATATGATCAATCTAAGACATAGAAAAATATTTCAATAAAATTCAACATGCCTTCATGGTGAAAATACTCAAGAAACTAGGCTTTGAAGGAACACACCTCAAAATAATGAACCATCTATGACAAACCCACAGCCAACATCATACTAAATGGGCAAAAGCTTGAGAACTGGAACAAGACAGAGATGCCCACTCTCTCCACTTCTATTCAACATAGTAGTGGAAGTACTAACCAGAGCAAACAGTCAAGAGGAAGAAATAAAAGGGATCCAAATAGTAAAAGAATAAGTCATAATATCTCTCTTCATCAATGATATGATTCTATACCTAGAAAACCCTAAAGATTATACCAAAAAGGCTCCTAAAACTCAAACAACTTCAGTAAAGTTTCAGTGTACAAAAATCAATGTATAAAAATCAGTAGCATTTCTATTCAACAACAGTGTTGAAGATGAGAGCCAAATCAAGAATACAATCCCATTTACAATAGCCACACAAAACATAAAATACCTAGGAAGACATCTCACCAGGAGGTGAAAGGTCACTACAAGGGTAACTACAAAACACTGCTGAAAGAAATCAGAGATTATACAAAGGGAAAAACATTCCATGTTCATGGATTAGATTAATATCATTAAGTGGCCATACTGCTCAAAGCAATCTACAGATTGAACACTATGCCTATCAAACTACCAATGCCATTCTTCACAGAAGTAGAAAAATACTATTCTAAAATTTAAATGGAACCAATAAAGAACCCCAATAGACAAAGCAGTTCTAAGCATAAAGAACAAAGTCAGAGGCATCACAATACCTGACTCAAACTATACTATAAATCTGCAGCCATAAAAAGGAATGAGATTATGTCCTTTGCAGGGATGTGGATGAAGCTGGAAACCATCATCTGCAGCAAACTAACACAGAAACAGAAAACCAAACACCTCATGTTCTCACTCATATGTAGGAGTCGAGCCATGAGAACACATGGACACATGGAGGGGAATAACACACACCAGGGCATGTTGTGGGGTGGAGGGCAAAGGAAGGAAACTTAAGAGGACAGGTCAATAGGCACAGCAAACCACCATGGCACACGTATACCTATGTAACAAACCTGCACATTCTGCACATGTATCCTGGAATTTAAAGTAAAATAAAATAAAAACTATGCTATAAGGCAACAGTAACCAAAACAGCATGATACTGTTACAACACATAGACCAACGGGACAGAATGAGAACCCAGAAATAAAGCCACACACCTATAGTCATCTGATCTTGAACAAAGTCGACAAAAATAATCAATGAGGAAAGTACTCCCTATTCAATAAATGGTGCTGGGATAGCTAGCTAGTCATATGCAGAAGAATTAAACTGGACCCCTTTCTCTCACCATATACAAATATTAAGATAAATTAAAGATTTAAGTGTAAACCCTCAAACTATAAGACTTTTAGAAGAAAACCTAGGAAACACCATTTTGAACATTGACCTTAGGAAAGAATTTATGACGATGTCATCAAAATCAAGTACAACAAAAGCAAAAATTGACACATGAGGCCCAATTAAACTAGAGTTTCTGCACAGCAAAATAAACTATCAAAAGAGTAAACAGACAACCTACAGAAGGAGAGAAAATATTCTCAAAACTACACATTCAACAAAGGTCTAATATCCAGCATTGATAAAGAATTTAAACAATTGAACAAGCAAAAAACAAATAACCTCATTTAAAAATGGGCGAAAGAAATGAACAGATACTCCTCAAAAGAAGACATATAAATGGCCGACAAACATATGAAAAATGTTCCACTTCACTAGTCATCAGAGAAATGCAAATCAAACCACAATGACATATCTCCTTACACCTGTCAGAATGGCTATTATTAAAAAGTCAAAAAACAAAACAAAAAAAAAACAAAAAAACAAACAGATGCTGGTGAGGCCATGGAGAAAAGGGAACACTTAGACACAGTTAATGGGAGTGTAAATTAGTTCAGCCACCATGGAAAGTAGTTTGGAGATTTCTCAAAGAACTTAGAACTACCATTTGACCCAGCAATCCCATTACTGGGTATATATCCAAAAGAAAAATCATTCTTACATATGTATACTTGTGCCATGTTGGTGTGCTGCACCCATCAACTCATCATTTACATCAGGTATAGCTCCCAATGCAATCCCTCTCCACTCCCCCTCCCCATAAAAGGCCCTGGTGTGTGATGTTCCCCTTCCTGAGTCCAAGTGGTCTCATTATTCAATTCCCACCTATGAGTGAGAACATGCGGTGTTTGGTTTTCTGTTCTTGTGATAGTTTGCTGAGAATGATGGTTTCCAGCTGCATCCATGTCCCTACAAAGGACACAAACTCATCCTTTCTTATGGCTGCATAGTATTCCATGGTGTATATGTACCACATTTTCTTAATCCAGTCTGTCACTGATGGACATTTGAGTTGATTCCAAGTCTTTGCTATTGTGAATAGTGCTGCAGTAAACATACATGTGCATGTGTCTTTATAGCAGCATGATTTATAATCCTTTGGGTATATCCCCAGTAATGGGATGGCTGGGTCAAATGGTATTTCTAGTTCTAGATCCTTGAGGAATCGCCATACTGTTTTCCATAATGGTTGAACTAGTTTACAGTCCCACCAACAGTGTAAAAGTGTTCCTATTTCTCCACATCCTCT
The DNA here is from genome assembly GCF_024542745.1 of Macaca thibetana thibetana. Taxonomy (NCBI): domain Eukaryota; kingdom Metazoa; phylum Chordata; class Mammalia; order Primates; family Cercopithecidae; genus Macaca; species Macaca thibetana. The sequence continues at coordinate 73,513,572 of NC_065581.1, read as the reverse complement.
CCAGCACCTGTTGTTTCCTGACTTTTTAATGATTGCCATTCTAACTGGTGTGAGATGCTATCTCATTGTGGTTTTGATTTACATTTCTCTGATGGCCAGTGATGACGAGCATGTACCCTAGAACTTAAAGTATAATAAAAAAAATTTTTACAAATTTAAAAAAAGAAAAGAAAGAAAGAAAAACATCTGGCTGGGTGCAGTGGCTCATGCCTGTAATCCCAGCACTTTGGGAGGTCAAGGCGGGTGAATCATGAGGTCAGGAGTTCAAGACCAGCCTGGCCACCATGGCAAAACCCCATCTCTACTCAAAACACAAAAATTAGCCAGGTGTGGTGGTGCACACCTTTAGTCCCAGCTACTCAGGAGGCTGAGGCAGGGGAATTGCTTGAACCCAGGACGCAAAGGTCTCAGTGAGCTGAGATCGCACCACTGCACTCCAGCCTGGGTGATAGAGCAAGACTTGTCTCAAAAAAAAAAAAAAAAAAAAATCTCTTGTGATCCTTCTGACTTCTGATCTAAACTGCTTTCTTTCTCAATAGGCCCTCTATTCAGCTATCGAGTTGGAATTTTCCTTTCCCTCTTCCCAAGGGTTCCTTTCACCTCTCTCACTCATACTAGATTTTCTAATTCCTATATCTTATGTCTTCCTTTCTACTTGTTTTCTTATTTTTTCCAGTGAACATACTACAGTAGCTTCTTGAGAAAAGGTGAATGAAGATGTTCATAACTGGTAATTTTGCTAGGTATAAAATTGTAGGCTGGAAATAATTTTTTTTCTCAGATATTGAAGGTGATGTTCCATTGTCTCCTTTCTTCCAGTATTTCTATTGAATAGCAAAACCTATTTTTTTCTCATCTGGAAGCTTGTGAGATCTTTTATTTGTTCCTAGGGTTTCACAATTACTCAATGTGTTTTGGTATATCTTCCCCCACCCTCCACCCCCAGACAGTATCTCACCATATTTCCTACGCTGGAGTGCAGTGGCTAATCAGAGGTGTGATTAAAGCACACTACAGCCTCAAATTCCTGGCCTAAAGCAATCCTTCCACCTTGGCTCCCCAAGTAGCTTGAACTACAGATGTGACCAGCTGCTCCTGGCTGGTATCTAAACCACACAGTCATTTTTATCTAATTTTATCCAATATGCTGGATAACTAATGTGCCCTTTCATTTTGAATACTTGTCCTCAATACCAGAAAACATCCTTGATATATTTCTGTTTTTTCTGCTCTATAGTTTTCCTATTTTTATCTAATTCCAAAATTCTTATTGTTGAAGTGTTGCGCATCTTAGACTGATTCTCTGATTTTTTCCTTCTCTATTATTTCAATTGCATTTATAACACAGTAAACAAAACTTATGCATATAACACAAATAATTTTTCCATGTGTATACACTTGGTGAACCACAATTTATCTTCCTGTATTATACCACTTCTGATAGGTATATGAAACAACCCATCTTCCTGTGTTATAACCAACCTGTATTATAGCCATCTTTAATAAGTAGCCACTATTATGGCCATGACCATAGTGTTATCTATTCTTAAACTTCACATAAATGAAAGCATCTACTATATACTCCTTGTTTCCTTCACTCAATAATTGTGTATTCAGATTCACCCATGGGGTTATGTGTAGCAAGTCTCTTCTTTTTCCTGCTATGAGTTCTCTAATTTTATTGTCTATCCTATTTCCTATCTCTGTGTACTGTTTTCTAGAGATACCCTCAACTTCATTTTCTAACCCTCTATTAGATGCAATTAAAATTTTTTTCTGATTAAAAAAAAAAAAATCATTCTACCAAAAAGACACATGCATTTGCATGTTCATCGCAGCACTATTCACAATAGCAAAGACTTGGAATCAAACTAGGTGCCCATAATTAAAATCTACTCTTAGCAATTGTCAAGAAAAAAATACATTGTTATTAATTACAGTCACCATGATGTATAATAAATCTCTTGTACTCCTTCCTCTGAACTGAAATTTTGAATCTTTTAATCAACCTTTACCCCTCTCTCTCAAGGCCTGGTAATCACCATTCCATTCTCTACTTTTGAGTTCAACATTTTTACATTCCATATATAAGTGAGATACTGTAATATTCTTCTGTGCCTGAATTATTTCACCTAATGTAATGTTGAGGTTCTCCCATGGTGTCACAAACAACAGAATTTTCTTCTTTTCTTAAAGCTGATTAGTAGTATGTTTTTAAGGTTGAGTGATATTGTACATATATATATACGACATTTTTAATCCATCCATCCAATGATGGTTTCACATCTTTGATTTCACATCTTTGCTATTGTGAATCATATTGCAATGAATATGAGATATCTCTTGACAAACTGATTTCCTTTGGATATAAATAAAGGGTAAGGACTGCTGAATCATATGGTAGTTCTGTTTTTAATTTTTTGAGGAATCCTCATACTGTTTTCCTTAATAGCCATACAATTTACATTCCCACCAACCATTACTGCAGAGCTTGAATTCATTTAGTGTATAGAAAGCAATTGTACCATCTATGTAGGCTCTATTAGCAAATTATCACTACATTTTGTCAATTGATAAGTATCTTACTCCTCAAATGTATAACTAGTAAAATTATTTGAAAGCGAGACAGACATAATTTCACTGTAACTGATCATGTTAAAAATAAGACTCACTTTATAAAGAACAGGTCATTGGAATGTAGTTCTACCAAAGAGCGCTTTTGGAACAAGGCAGAATTATATACTATCTCTGTTCTCACCGCATACTCACTGTGTGAGTGAAAACTAACTTTTCAAACTCAGCTTTCTTGATGGTAAAAACTATCATAATAATAGCAGCTACTTCATAGGGTTGCTAAGGAGCTAAAAAATAAGCCATGTAAAGTGTTCAATACATATGAACACTTTATATATATTATGTATTTACTATAGCTCTCATCACTTATGCAGAATACATTTAACAGTATGTTATAGTGTCTAATATAACTTCAGATACGAGTCAATCTAGCTTAAACTCAAAAATCAACATTGTCAGAGTTTCTGACCACCATTACCAGAACAGTCATTTTTGAATGGGCTCTAAAGAATCCACTCGGGGGTTCTGGTGAGTTACCTGGAGTACGTGAGGAATGGGATGGTGGTTTGTAGGGAGGAGTGATGAGCAGGGGACATAAGAATTGGGAAATAAACTGACACAAGCCAACTCTTAGGTCCATGACAGCTTCACAACATCATGTGAAAACACCTTTGATTCCTCACTTTCTATCACACCCACATCAAATCTATCAGCTAATTGTCCATGCTACCTTCAAAGCATATCTAAAATTTGGCCATGTCAGACCACCTCTAATTCTATCACTCTAGTCTACATTACCATCATTTTTTCCTGCTCTCTCTTGCACTCCCAGTTCTCCCTCACAACCTATTCTCAACACCATATCCATCCTGATCCTGTTGAAACCTATACCTGATTTTTGTTGATCCTGTAATCAAGACATTTCAATGGCATCCCAACTAATGTAGAGTAAAATCCAAAAATCTTCCCTGTAAGGTCATCCACTATTTCTCAAATATCATTCCTTCCTACACTCCTCCTCACTCCTGCTGCCCCAGCAATAATGACCTCCTTGCTGTTCCTTGAACACATCAAGCACACTTCTACCTCATGGTCTTGGCACTTGTGATGCCCGCTACCTGTACCTCTCTTCTCTATAATATCCACATAGATGTCATGAATTTTTTCATAATGCCTTCAGATTCTCTTCACATGACACTTTGCCAGAGATGCCATCCTTGGCCCTCCTGCATAAATGAGACCCTACCAGTACCACTTTATATCTCACCCTGCTTTCTTTTCACAGTTCCTATCACCACCCTCAGGCAAATCTTGAGATGGAGTCTTGCTCTGTCGCCCAGGCTGGAGTACAGTGGTACGATTTTGGCTCACTGCAACCACCACCTCCCAATTTCAAGCAATTCTCCCACCTCAGCCTCCTGAGTAGCTGGAGCTACAGGTGGGCACGACAACATCTGGCTAATATTTTTTGTAAAGACAGGGTTTCACCACGTTGGCCAGGCTTGTCTCAAACTCCTGACCCCACGTGATCCACCTGCCTTGGCCTCCCAAAGTGCTGGGATTATAGCCATGAACCAACATGCCCAGACTATTAAAAAATTTTTTTCTTGTAATTATTTCCTAAATAATACAGTATAACAACTACTTACATAGTATTTACATCATATTAGGTATGATAAGTAATCTAGAGTTGATTAAAAGCATACAGGAGGATATGCATAGGTTATATGCAAACACTATTCCATTCATATCAGGAACTTGAACATCTGCAGAATTTGGCATCTAAAGGAGCTCCTGGAATCAATCCACCATGGATACCAATGTATAACTTATAATTTACTTGGAGAACAAATGAGAAAGTGGTATCCTGAATGGCCCTTAGGAGCTTGGCTTGTGGGAATGGGCAGATGTTGGTACAAATTCGCTGAGATTAGAAATCTGAGAAGAAAACTGGGGCAGCAGTATATTAGTTCTCTATTGCTTCATATCAAATTACTCCAAAATTTAGCAGCTTAAAACATTAAGCACAGCTATCATCTCACAGATTTTCTGAGGGTCAGAAATATGGGAGCAGATTAGCTGTGTGGTTTTGGTCAAGTGTCCCTTACAAGGTTACAACCAAACTACCTGCCAGTGCTGCAGTTATCTCAAGGTTCTATTGTAACTGAAGTATCCACTTCCAAGCTCACTAATGTGATTTTTGGCAGGTCTCACTTCCCCATTAGCTATTGACTTGAGGCTTCAGTTTCTTGCAACATATGCTCCTCCCTAGGACTGCTCATGACACAGCAGTTTGCTTACTCTCAGACAAGAAGTCCAAAAGAGAGAGAGCACAAGCAAGAGAAAATATTCAAGATGGAAGCTTCAGAACATTTAAACTAACATTAGGAGTGACATGCCATTACTTCTGTCATATGGTATTATGTGACCAACCTCAGTATAATGTGTGTGATGGGGAAGGCTACACAAGTGGGTGAACACCAAGAAATAGAAATCATTCAGGGCCAGCTTGGAGGCTGGTATCCACAGAGGGTATATTGTGAGTTTAGCAAAGGATGGGTTGATTTTGAGGGGCCTTTGAGATATTTAAGGGAAAATGTCAGAGTCAGTGGTGAGGGCAGTTCAAGCAAATGAGGATAGGCTGGGGAACCAAGAAAACATCCTAACTTAGGTGTGTTTTAATAATAATCACAACTCATTACTCAAATTTATTAACCTGAAATCTTGCCAATAAATGAGTAAAGTTGATCTACCTTCATTTTATTTTATACTACTGGTCATGTTCTGATGTATGACTTTTAAAAAATGCATATACTTATTAAAATTTAGGGACATCTACTTCATAACATTAAACTATGTAATTAAATGATCAATTTATTCTATTAATAACATTTTACCTCACATTATTGAAGAATACTAAGAGTAAAATCATAACACATAAAATCAATTTTTCATGTATTGCACATTTTATTGTGAAGTTTTTAGATCTTCAGGCAAGAACAAGCCAACATTCCCCTATCTGAACAAAATCTTCTATATTATCTAACATGTCCTAGATGTAACCTTTCCCCACCTTCTCTAGGACCTTGCTCATGAATGATCTCTTTGCCCCTCACTGGACATTTGCCCTTAGCTTATACACATGTGCATATTCATTCTTCTTAAGCAATAACCTTTCCTTACATTTCTTTTTTTTCTCATAAACTATAATCTTATTGGCTTCTTTTCTCTGCCAAACTTTACAAAAGAATATACACTATTAAATTCCCGTATATTTTTCTTTTACTAAAACCCAACATGTATTCTTACCCACTCTGCTAAAACTGCTCTGCCAAGGCCAGCAATGATCTTCTAGCCATCAGATATGTTCATTGTCTTTTGCTCATTTCACCTTTTTATACAGCCTTCAACTGTGTCAACAGTTTTCTTGTATCAAAACTCTTACTTCTGGTTCACTAGGTCTTCTGCTCCCATCCCCAACCATCTTCTCTGTCTCCTGGCACCAATGTAAATATACAGTCTATAGATTTCTTTTCTTCTTTCCATGCTTTCTCCTTTGCCAGTCTCATCTAGACTCATGACCTCAAATACTCCCTTGATGTTGACAAGTTCTACATATCTATTTACAGCTCTTATTTCTCTCTCAAGGTCAGCCCCACAATTTTAACTGAATTCAATATATTTCCTCTTTCATGGGGACACCATCCTCCTGAGTCCCTACCCTGAAAACATTTTCACACACTTAACACTTCAGTTTCCCTGGTTTGCCAACATGTAATCAATATTCATTCTGCCTTCATAACAACTATCACATCCATTTCCTCTCCCTTTATTCTTATCACCACTATCTTACTTTACTTTAGGGCCTCCTGATTTCCCATCCTCATGTCTCATTGTTGCAGTCTCCAAATTGTCTCCCTGCTTTTATTTTTCTCCTTCCACATTCTGTTTTATACAAAGCCAGGGTCTTCTAAAACATCCCTTGGAAGCCTTCAATAACTCCCCATTAAAAAATAAAGTCTAAACTTTCTATTCTGACATTCAATTTCTTTACTTCATTAACTGATCTGTATTTAGATGTCACACTGTTTAACAACCTCATAAAAAAGCCCCATTCTTGAATCAGTTTCTGCTTTTGAGGGAACTCAGTGCATTTTAGGTTTACTCTCAATAACGTAGTTGTTTGGCTTCTGATTAGTAATCAGCTATTTCATCTTAGCTGAGTTCAAATACAACCACCACCCTAAAACTGTCACCAAGTTTCACTTTTTGAAGAAAAAGAAATGGCTTTCAATAAAAGATCTTCCATCACATTATTTTAAGTATTATTTATCTGTGAAAGGACTGGCTTTCCTCATTCAGTCAAATGCAAAGCTGTGTGCTCTGGCTTTGTGTAGTTGAAAGGGTAATAATTCAACCATGTGACTAATATGAAATGCATCCTATTTTTCTGGTTTTCTAATGAAAATAAAATCTTTTATGTTTCTTTATGTCAATTGACAAACTAAAAGTGTATATATTTGGGTACAACATGATGTTTTGGAACATGTATACATTGTGGAATGGCATGTGATGAGAAGGCTTAAAATCTACTCTTAGCAATTTTCAAGAGTATAATGTTATTACAACAACTATGCTCTCTATGTTGTATAATAGATCTCTTGAACTTATTCCTCCTATCTAAATGAAATTTTGTATCCTTTGACCAACATCGCCCCAACCCTACCCCACCCCCAGCCCCTGGTCACTACCATTCTACTCTCTGCTTCTATGTCAACTTTTTAAGACTCCATGTATTAGTGAAATCATGTAGTACTTGTCTTTCTGTGCCTGGTTCATTTCTCTTAGCACAATGCCAGTATGTAGGAATGTGCCCTAAGACATACTTTTGTGCTCACAAAAGACAATTACTTATAACAAAATATTGCTTATTTGATTAATGATACTTTATGATTTAATCTATGAATTTAAAGAAAATCATTGAAAATTAAAGTTACCAATTATTTTCATGAGTTAGAAATCCACTAAAATTATGTAAAACAGTGCTACAGAATGTTGGTTAATTCCATCAAAGTCAATATCAAACACCACCCTAAAATTTAAACACATTTTAAACAGTGTTAAACTCCAGAAAATTTTACAAGAAAACAAATCACTGCAACCAAAATGCTCACCCTTTTTTGCCTGATATGAGACTAAAACAGAGAAAGGTGAGTGAATTAATTGATCATCCCACCGACTATTTTCTCACATTCCACTGCTATTTCTTTCAGGCTTTTCAGTGTATTATAGCTCCCCCAGTAATGTCTCAGTCTCCACATTACTGACTCTTGACTTGAGTCTGGCAGCAGGGGTCCAGAGCTGCTTTTCTTAATGAAGCTGCTTCTCAATATTGTACAGCTGGGCATGAAAGAAACGTACTTTGCCTACATAACACCCAAAAGTCTTTCTTTGACCCCATTTCTTAATTAACACTAAACAATTTTTGTTGACTTTCAAGTATGGGTAAAGCTTACATATCATAGGTAACAAGTTGACCTGAAAATAATCATTTTAACATAAAACACTTTGACGAGCATTGGTGGGTCATACAGTGAAAACCTGTCGAGAAAACACTGGACATAGTGTCAGAAGACTCAATGTGAATGCTAACAATGCCACCTTTCAGCTAAACAACTCTTAGCAAGGTGCATTTGACCTTCAATTTCCTTAGCTGCAAAACCAAATCTCTCAGGTGATAGTTTACATGTTAGTAAAAAGTAAGACATTATATGTAATCATCTTTTTGTGAAACTGTAAAGCAATACATAAATACGAGGTATGCCTCTTACCAATCTTCAGGAAAATCTCTCCTTAGTAAAACCAGGTTCTTTAGGTCACATTTCTGTCCCTGCTTCCTATTTGGGACAAAGTTCACACCTCAGGGAAACTAACATTTCTCAGGTTGAAAGACATCTGATTCCAAGTGTTTCTATATGCAACTGAAAAGTACACTTTGACTAACAGCTGTATAACTTTGAAGAAAACTGAGCTAAAATGGGACTTAGGTAATATTAAGGTAAGCCTGAGAAATATTTAAGTGAGAAGTACTGCTAGGTTTTAGCTTGAAGATACAGAAATATGATATAAAAATAAATATATTTCTCACAAAATCCCTGCAGAAGTTGCATTTATTGAGGTCAGAAGACACATTCCAAAATCTATGGGTTACTTAAGGACCAGCTATAATCTGCCAAGAGAAAAAAAAAAAAACAAAAAAACCTCAACATCTTTCTTTCCAGATCATCTCTTCTCTTGTATGGCAACAACCTTTGTCAACTTTTATGGCCTTCTGAGAACAGAAAGTTAACAGTACATTTCCTATTTTCAGATAAATAATATACTTCAATATATATTCTTCTCATATCAAATGACATATAGTGATGGTGGCTAACTTCTCAGGCTAGATATATGACTTGTTTGTGTTTATATATCAATCACAAATATAAAACATAATACATACATATAGTTATTGAATACAGGATTACAACAGAAAGCATTAGCATTAGTTGTCAATAATGGCCAAAATCTTAACACTTGAAAGAAAGGACTCACGACGATTACAGATGATGTTAGAAGCAGGCTAGCTTCTCCCTAAATGTTATGAAACCTCTGTCCAACTCATCAAACATGGCTCCTTTAGTACCACTTAACTGTCTTCTGATTATAGCAATTTTCATACACATATAAGAGTACTATCTCCATTAATATTTTAAATGTTTACATTTATATGTAAATAATCAAATAACTTTGAAACTTAAAATGCCAACTCTCTAGTAATAGCTTTTATAGATTGTGACAGTCCAAGTGCAAACTTTACATGATAAAAAGATAAATGTATGGATAGATAATGAAGCAGCCAGAAAGAGCTTATATGTCTGTGCATGTTTATATGTCTATACATATTCCTATTGGGCTGGAAGGTAACTTTTAAATTACACTATTTTAGACAACGTTCTAGTCTGTTATATGTGAGGTCAGCTATGAGATGAAACAACCATTTTCTCTCTGAACCAAAAAAAAAAAAAAATCATCGAACAACAGATAAGACCTTTACAAAATAATAATTCTTACACTGCAAACGTGTCTTTTAAAAAAATCTTAGGTAAAAATGATTTCCAAAATTGGTTTTGGGCCTTAAAATTGTTTATAATGTTTATGTTCCTTACTTTAAAGTCCCTCTCTGATGTCTTTGTCTCTATGACAGGTTCCCAGAAAAATCTACTCTGTCCACTTTCTTAAGAAAATTCTACCTCCTTCAAGAGGTTCTCCTTTCAAAATTATGTGATTGGGAAATAGCAATATCAGTGAGATCTATCTATACAGAATTTGCATTTAAATTAATCATATAATATTTATGTTTTATGCAATCCTTGAAATCAAGTAAATATCTCAGTTTTACAATGAAGGAAAGCATATATACAATTTAAACTAACAAAGCCAAATATACATATAATCGACTACTTGTAAAAGAATCTGACACACATAAAATGGGGAATTACAGGTCCTTGTTCCTCTCTTCACTACAGCTACTTAACCAAACAAGCACTCTGGATTTCAGTTTCCTCCCAGTCACACTATTTGACCTGCCTGCCACAGAGGACCATGATGAGAATCAAATGAGATCGCATATTTCAAAACAGCATAGTGCTTTAATTGCTTTATTATTACTCTTTAGGCAAAGATAATTTTAAGTTATTTTGGATTTTCAGAAAAACAGAAGCTTCCAGCCTTTACTATTAAATCCTGAAACTACATATTTTTGGTAGCTTAAATGTGTTCACTATCTGACAGAAATACCAAACTGAAGACATGGGCATAAAAGGTTTTGCTAAATTGGTCTTGCTAGAATTGGTTGAATAAATGCTTTAGATTATGTAAGTTTTAAGACATTGGTGAGGATAGGGGGAGGACTGTGGGGAGTTGTGGACAACTAAACCAAGCCTAATAGAGTAGAAAAAGCACTAATCAGAGTTGAGAGAACTGGCTGAGGGTCCTAACCACCAACTTACTCTATGACTTTACTTTTAGTCATAACTCTATGGCCTTGAATTCCCTAAGCAATTGACTCAAAATTCACTTTCCTCCCCTTAAAAGAAAATATCTTTGAATAAGAATTAAGTATTCTGGCAACCCACTCCCCTCTCCCTGGCATTATGTATTCTGAGCAACCATTAATAGAAAAGTAAGTTAGGGCAATTATTATAAGCCTAAATTTATCTCCCTAAAATATTATTTTCACCTTGTCATTCTGCTGCTTAAAACTTCCAGTCTTCTCACTGACCTTAAGATGAAGTCCAGGAGGCTTAGGTGTCCTTATAAGGATAGTCACAATACAGCTTCAACTATCCATTCCACATCCTCTCTTAACGCCCCAACAGTACCAGTACTGGTGAGTATTTATTTCCATCCCTCCCCCAGCCCCATGTACAATCCCTTCTCTCTACCTATTCAAATCCTAAGCATCCTTATAGTTCACTATAAGGAACTTCTGGTCCTTGAAGGCTTCTTTAGCTTTCCAAACCAACCTCTTTTACAAGCACTCGAATTATAACCGTTTGTTAGCCCATTTTCATACTGTTAGAAAGAACTGCCCAAGGCTAGGTAATTTAAAAAGAAAAGAGGTTTAATTGACTCAGTTCAGCATGACTGGGGAAGCCTCAGGAAACTTACAGTCATGGCAGAAGGCGAAGAGGAAACAAGGCATCTTCTTCACAAGGTGGCAAGAAGTGCCGACCAAAGCAGGAGGAGCCACTTATAAACTATCAGATCTGTGCGAACTCACTCACTATCATAAGAAAAGCCTGGGGTAAACTGCACCCATGACTCAATTACCTCCACCTGGTCTCTCCCTTGACACATGGGGATTATGGGGGATTATTACAATTCAAGATGAAATTTGGGTGGGTACACAAAGATTAACAGTATCAACTACCCTCGGTTTTTTTGTTTGTTTGTTTGTTTGTTTTTTTGCTGCTATCTGATTGTTTCATGAATATATGCCTAGGTTTTATGGATAAATTACAAGCACCTGATGAAGGGATTAACTTGAAAGTACGGGCAACCTTCAGAGTCATTGTAGGAAAAAGCAACAAAAGACAGAGGTAAACATGAGTGTTAGTACTATCATCCTCACGGACCCTCAAAATTTCAAAAGTATTGTTTTATTAGGGTGGATGACAATTTAATTCTATTTTCTATGGAAGACATAGGATTGAGTTTCCATCTTCCGAGGCTATTTGTCTTCAGTTTAGTCTATGCTTTCCTGAAAATCCAATAAGCATCAGAACAGAAAGACCAAATGTTCCCTCCCATTAAAACTGTCACCAAAGCATATACACACACATCCACATTATTAAAAACAAAATAGGAGATTTGAGACTATTATAGTTTAATTTATACCAAGTGTAGGTGTGGGTAATTTCTGAACATCTTTAGCTATTTGTCATTCATTTATTCCACTTGAACAATCTTCATCTTTTGAAAGTCAGAGAGAAATGAGGTTAAAAAAAAGAAAAATAGAAAGTTTCACCAAATTTTAACTCTTCCTTCCAACCACTTCACAATCTTAGAGCTCTTCAGATTTAGAAGGTTATGAATTAGCTACTTCCAAATTCAAACCTTTGAATAATTAGTATGTGCAAAGCTTGATCATGTTTTTCAACTGGGCTTAAGTCTTTTGAAGAAAATGCCAGCCTGGCCAACACGGTGAAACCCTGTCTCTACTAAAAATACAAAAATTAGCCGGGCATGGTGGTGGGCACCTGTAATCCCAGCTACTCAGGAGGCTGAGGCAGAAGAATTGCTTGAACCTGGGAGGTAGAAGTTGCAGTGAGCCGAGATCGTGCCACTGCACTCCAGCCTTGGTAAGATACAGAGTGAGACTCCATTAAAAAAAAGAGAGAGAGAGACAGAAAATTACTATTGAATGAAATAGAATTAAAATTCAAGTTATAAATACTCTGTGTTTATGTCTAGCCTATCACTTAACAAAGGCATTTTATATTATGGAGATTTTACATTTTTCCACAATTTAGTAGATTTTAATTCCTACTTGTTGGAACAGATTAGAGGTCAACTAGAAGAACTCTGGTGAGAAGTGCTAAAGAGGCTAAACTTTCAAGTATTGGAAAATAATGACAAGAACTTATAGAAATACCCCATGTTGATGCCAAGTTGACATATTAGAAAAGAACATTGAGATAAAAGTAGAAACCCCAAGGCAGATACAAATTCATAAATTAGAAAACTAAGCTAAAATATACAGATGGAATACCAAAGAAATCTGTGCAAAAGCTAACCTGGGAGGAACACTATATGAAAAAGTTGTCTATTTGTCACAAGTTGAGGTTTCTAAAAATTGTAAAAGTAGACTCAACTTTATTCAAACTGGTAATAACCACCCCACTAAGAAGGTTCTCTGAGGGCTTTCAACTGAGATTGCACCACCCTGGTGCTCCAACTTCAGCTGAGACAAATAGGTATGTATACAATTTTCCTCACCTGGCTCCCTCCTTCACCTGACCCTAGATTGCCTCTTAGCCTCAGTTTCTTACACTCATGCTTATTTAAATTTGCTATCAGCTCCAGCTGATAGCTTTTCTTTCCATTTGGGCTTCTCCAACTCTCCTTTAGTCTGTTCTCATATTGCTATAAAGAAATATCTGAGACTGGGTGATTTATTAACAAAAGCAACAAAAAAGTTTAATTGGCTCACAGTCCCACTGGCTATACAGGAAGCATGGCTGGAGAGCCCTCAGGGAGCTTTTACTCATGGCAAAAGGCAAAGCTGGAACAGGCATTTTCATATGGCCCAGGCAGGAGGAAAAGAGAGAAGGGGGAGGTGCTACACACTTTCAAACCACCAGATTTTTTTATCTTTTTCTTTTTTTCTATTATACTTTAAGTTCTAGGGTACATGTGCACAACGTGCAGTTTTGTTACATATGTATACATGTCCCATGTTGGTTTGCTGCACCCATTAACTCGTCATTTAGGTATTTCTCCTAATGCTATCCCTCCCCCATTCCCCCACCCCACGACAGGCCCCAGTGTGTGACGTTCCCCACCCTGTGTCCAAGTATTCTTATTGTTCAATTCCCATCTATGAGTGAAAACATGCAATGTTTGGTTTTCTGTCCTTGCAATAGTTTGCTCAGAATGACGGTTTCCAGCTTCATCTATGTCCCTACAAAGGACACGAACTCATCCTTTTTATGGCTGCATAGTATTCCATGGTGTGTATGTGCCACATTTTCTTAATCCAGTCTGTCACTGATGGACATCTGGGTTGATTCCTAGTCTTTGCTATTGTGAATAGTGCTGCAATAAACATATGTGTACATGTGTCTTTATAACAGCATGATTTATAATCCTTTGGGTATATACCCAGTAATGGGATGGCTGGGTCAAGTGGTATTTCTAGTTCTAGATCCTTGAGGAATCGCCACACTGTTAAATGACCAGATCTTGTGAGAACTTACTCACCATCACGATAACAGCACCAAAGGGATGGTGCTAAGTCATTCATGAAGGATCCACCAACATGATTGTTACCTTCCATTAGGCCCCACCTCCAACATTTATGATTACAATTTGACATGAGATTTGGGTGGGGTCACAGATCCAAACCATATCACCTGTCTATTCTTTATCTGCCTGTGTTTAGCCTGTTTCATTTCAGTATGAACATCTCAAAGGAGACATACTCTGCTACCTGCCTCATGTTATGGCAATCACGTAGCTTTACCCTCATGAAAATTGCTATTATAAAGGAATAATGTCACTAGTATGCCTTGTAAAATAAAGGAACTCTTGCATTGTGTAACATTATGTCACACATTTTGAAGACTTTTTAATTATTGCCAATGGCAAAATGTCCCAAAAATTGATACAATATCATTTCCTTAAGAATAAATATTCTTGTTTCAATCCAGCCCTCAAGACCTCTCTTTTACTCATGTGTTCCCTCCAAGATATGTCCTCACCTTGTTTGACTTGGCCTTATGAATGGGACCCACTAGCTTACTGTAGCAATCCAATTTTATCTTATAATATGTTTTGTAAATGGCAATTGGCCTTCTGTTTTCATTTTCTTACCATGATCACGGTTATTTTGATATTGCATAAGTTGAGTATACCTTCACCATTTCCCTCCCCCTTACTCAGGGGAAATGAATGAAATGTTCATTTGCAAAGTAGTGAACCTCATAATAAAGTTTTAAGAAATAACAGAATATGTCATTATCTAATATTACATAAAATATAATTTTATATAATATTACTTTTGTGTTGCCCAATTGAAAACTAAATTTGCCTCTATTCTATGAACACTTTAGATAATGTACACAAAAACAGATTAACACCTCCTTGTCTTTCCTGTTTCTTTCCTCAACCAGGAAATTCCTCCACTTCATGTCCATATTAAATCTTGTATATTATTCCAACTTCAGAAAATTATTCTGTCCCAAAGGAAGCCTTCTTAAAACCACAAAACTTTCCTGGTCTCCCACTGACAGTCTTCATTCTTTCATGTTGCCTCATGATTAAGCCCAACCTCACAATCTAGACCTCACCCCCATAAAAACCTGTTCTGCCACTCATTCCCTTAGAACTCTGTCATGTAGCTGATGACAATTCAATCAAATCAGATGTTTTATCTAAAAGAGAGTCAGTCATTCACTAACAGGCATTATAGCTGTGATGTTGACAGAATGAGCCCAACAGCAGCCTTCATTGCTTTAAACAATTCATGACAGGAATTTTTAGACACAATTCATGACAGGAATGTTTTAGACACAATGACAGATGCACAAGGGAATATTTTAGGGTAAATGATGACTTGTAACTCCTTAAATGGGCCATTCATAGATGGTATCAGTGCTAACACTATCTTTCCAGAAACTTGTAGCCAACAAAAGCCAGACTCTGAAATTCAAATCTAAACAGGAATTAAAATAAACAAAGAATTCAGGAAAACTATTCAAGCACTTGCAGATCTTCCACTAGACTTTTTCACTTGTAACTACTGTTTATTTGTCCTTAGAAAGAATACAGGTCTTACAATACTTTACCTTATCGGATCAACCTAGGATTAATCTTATAAGTGAGGTGCTTTTTAAAATGTTATATTATCCCCATAAGTATTAAGATAGCTCTTTCTTCATTTCCATTACACTTGGGCATAGTTTGGATACATCTCCTTCTACACAGTACCTCCTGAAATAAGATGGATTCCTGTCTATTTCAATTAGTTTCATATAGATAAAAAGTATGTGTTGTCTGCATTTAAATTCTCCAGCTATAGGCATTCCTTCTACAAAAACACATCATTGGCAACAGGAAATCAGGTGACATTTCAAAAAAGATAGGAAATGGCCACCCTTCCCATTTTTGTAGACATTTGACAGATTGAAAGAAAATACTTTGCACTATGTTTAATCTTATTGACCATTTGTATGTCTTATTTGGAGAAATATCTAGTCAAGTCCTTTGCCTATTTTTTAATCACATTGCCAGTGTTTAGGGTTCTTGTTTTTGTTTTCTCTAAGTCTTTGTTTTTGTTTTGTTTTTTTGTTCTTCTTTTTTTCCTATTGAATTGTATGAGTTCCTATATATTTTGGAAAATAACACTTTATCAGATGTATGGTTTATAAATATTTTCTCCCATTCTGTAGATTGCTTTTTCACATAGTTGACTGTTTCCTTTTCTGTGTAGGAGCTTTTTAGTTTAATGTCATTCCACTTGTCTGTTTTCATTTTTGTTGGCTGTGCTTTTGGTGTCATATTTAGGAAACTATTGCCAAGACCAATATCAAGGAGATTTCTCCCATGTCTTCTTCTAACAGTTTTACAGTTTCAGGTCTTACGTTTCAGTCTTTTATCCATTTTGAGTTGATTTTTTGGACAGGACTCATCTGGTGTGAGACAAGGGTCCAATTTCATTCTTTTGCATGTGTATATCTAGTTTTCCCAACACTATTTGTAAAAGAGACCATCTTTCCCTCATTGTATATTCTTGGTACCCTTATTGAAAACCAGTTAACTGTGTGTGTTTATCTCTGGGATCTTTATTCTGTTCCATTGGTGTATATTTCTTTCTTTATGCCAGTACCATATTGTTTTACTTATTGTTACTTTGCAATATATTTTAAAACAGAGAAGTGAGGCCTTCAGCTTTGTTCTTCTTCCTCAAAATTGTTTCGTCTGTTCAAGGATCCTTGTGGCTCCATCTGAATTTGAAGATTTTTTTCTGTAAAAAATAATGTTATTGGGATTTTGATAGAGATTGCATTGAGTCTATAGATTGCTTTAGGTCATATGCACATTTTAGCAGTACTAAGTCTTCCTGTACATAAACCAGGGAAGGCTTTCCATTTATTTCTATTTCTATCTTCTTTCATTTGTTTCATCAAATTTTTCTAATTTTCAGTGTGCAATCTTTCACCTTCTTATTTTATTCTTAAATTTGGGTTTTTTTTTCAGTGTTATTATAAACAGAATTCTTTTCTTAATTTCCTTTTTGGATAGAACCATTTTAGTGTATAAAAACACAACTAATTTTTGTCTGTTAATCTTTATCCTGCAACTGTACTGAATTCATTTACTAGTCCTAACACGGTTTTTAATGGAATCTCAAGGGTTTTCTACATATAAGATTATGTCATCTGCAAACACAAAGAATATAACTTGTTCCTTCCCAATTCGGATACCTTTTATTTTCCCTAATTGCTCTGGTTAGGACTCCTAGTGCTATGTTGACTAGAAGTGGTGGAAGTGGGCATGTTTGTCTTCTTTCTGATCTTAGAGGAAAAGATTTTATTTTGTCCCCATTGAATGTGATGTTAGTTATGGGATTTTCATATACGGCCTCGATTATGTTAATGTAATTTCCTTCTATCCCTAGTTTATTGAGAATTTTTATCATTTCAAGAGTGTTGAATTTTGTCAGATCCTTTTTCTGTATCTATTGAAATGATCATGATTTTTATTCTTCATTCTATTAATCTGATGTATTACATTAATTCATTTTTTATGCCAAACAATCCTTGCATCCCTTGCATGCATTTATGTTCATCCAGGATTTCAGCCTATAGTTTTCTTTTCTTGTGGTGTTTTTGTCTGGCTTTCATATCAGGATACTGCTGGCCTTATAAAATGAGTTGGAAGTATTTCTTCCTGTTCAATTTTTTTGAAGAGTTTGAGGATTGACATTAATTCTTGGCATGTTTCGTAGAATTTACTAGTGAAGTCAACTATTCTGGGCTTTTCTCTTTTGGGAGGATTTTGATTACTGATTCCATCTTCTTATTAGTAATAGGCCTGTTCAGATTTTCTATTTCTTCATTATTTAGTCTTGGTAAATTGTATGTGTCTAGTAATTTATCCCTTTCTTCTAGGTTATCCAATTTATTCGTATATAATTGTTCATAATAGTCTCTTATGATCTTTTTTATTCCTATGGCATTAGTTGTAATGTCTCTTTTTTTATTTCTAACTTTATTTACCTGAGTTTTGTCTCTTGTTTTATTAGTCTAGCTAAAAGTTTGATGATTTTGTTTATATTTTCAAAAACTAAACTCAGTTTTGTTTATTTTTTCTATTGTTTTTCTCTACTCTATTTCATTTATTTCTGCTCTGATCTTTCTTCTTTCCTTCTGCTAACTTTAGGCTTTGTTTTTTTTTTCTAGCTCCTTGAAGTGGAACACTAATTTATATATTTGAGATCTTTCTTTTTTGATGTAGGAGCAACTTTCATTGCTATAAGTTCTCCCTTAGTACTAGTTTTGCTGCATCCCGCAAGTTTTGGTATATTGTGTTTTCATTTTTTGTCTCAGGGTATTTCTTAATTTCCCTTTTGATTTCTTCTTTGCATTTTTTTTCCTTACCTGCTTCTAAGCAATTTACACATGTGTAGTTTAATGCCTAATACAGATCACTTGAAAATTAATCTCCTATTATCTAAAATTCAATTATCTAAAACATAATTCTAAAACCTGTTACAATATTGAGTTCCACTGACTGAAAACTTGAGAGCTGGAGGATACTAGAGATCCAATTTTCTGCTTTCTTACACTTAGCAAAATTTTTTAAAAGAACAGAATATAAGCTCTTCTGTTCTTTAGATATATTCTTTCTTGTTCTCAATAAATTTTATTCTGTTATCTCTGAACAACAACAATAAAACCTGTTTTTCCTACTTTATTTCTCCTATAAAGTTTTTGTTTCTCTACCATCTATGGACAGTGCATGAGATATAGGCTTAATCCCATTAATGAGGGGAGATGCCCTCCTGACCTAATCACCTCATGAAGGTCCTGTTCCACCTCTTAATATTATCACAATGGCAACATCTGAATTTTAGAAAGGACATATTCAAATATTGGAAGGGCTACATAGGAGTCACAGCAAGATCGCAGGTAACTCTGAGGGAAAACCAGTGGGAAGGAATCACTGTGTACTGACAAAGCTAAGAGAACAAACCCCAGGTGACAGCATTAACACTGCAGAAGCAATGTGGTGACAGCAGATACAGCAACTCAGAGATAGATACGCACATGCCAGGCAAGAGGAGATCCCTCAGCGGAGGTCAGCAAGGCACTGAGGACAGTAAATGGACCAGAGGCTCCACCCCCAATGCCATTAAATTAAATAAGAACAATGTGACGTGTTGAGTAAAGGAACCCTGCATCCAGATTCAGAAGGAAAATTAGGGAGAAAGAAACCCTGAAAGCTTGAGTATTTATTTACTCAAAAATGTCTGGGGTAATTTGGATAGGACTGAGGAAAGTGAAAGAATTGTTACCTTTAAAGAGAAAGATTAATCACAGGGACCACACAAGACAGGGCTCAGGGGAAAGGTGAATTCACTCACAGAGGATAAAGGACATTATATGTATGCATGCCTGAGTCATGACTCCAAGCATTAAACCCAAAATGGAGAGACTAGAACCTGAAGAATTCTGTATTTCACACTTTCCTCTGGCAGATGAAGCCCCACAGAGGCTGAGCAGTAAAGGTTCAAGTGACCAACACAAATTTCTCCTTCAGAAATGATAAACTGATGCTATGCAATTCTATAATTTTAGAGAAGGAAAATTGAGATTCAGGAAAAATTAATGATTAGCTTAATTGAATGCTATGGTTCTATGTATTCAACTTATCAGCCACAGAAATAAAAATTTAAATTTGTTTTTCTAGCTAGCACCAATATATGGGGAGAATGGGAAGCAGACATTAAGTCCTGAGGCCATGAAAGTTCAAGAAAAGAATACAGTTAAATCTTCAATCAGACCATAACCAAAATTAGTTTTGAACCTGAGTTTCATATTTATTTTATTAAATAATGAGCTCTCTCCCAGATAACTGAGTTCTAATCATTGAAGAGGAAATTATTGAGAACTTAATTCTGATCGGTTCACTTTATTTCAATTAAGTATTTACTAAGAATTAGCTGGGTGGCAGTCATTGTGCTAAATGCTGGGAGTAGAGCAAGCAGTGAGCTAGACCAACAAAGTCAATAACCTCTTGGGTCTGGAGTGGGAGAGTGAGCTACATCAATACAGTCACTACCCCTTATGGATAACTAAAAAAACTGAAAATATAGAAGAGATAAATTGACATAGTAGAACAGTATAGTATATCTAAAATTGTACTTGATTTGATTAATTAGGGAATTTGAGATTTCTGAAATTTATTGATTGGTTATTTCTATCTTTTAAGGATTTAGAAAACTAATAAATGAGAAAAAATTAGAGTACATGGGTCACTGATGAAAATAAATTTGGATTTTAAATCATTGATGGACCTTCAAAATGTAATAGTCATAGCAAGACCTATTTTATCTCACCAACTATCTTCTGGGTTGTACACAAATCAAGCTACAGATACACACACACCCTATATGAGAGGTTCTCAAATGCATGGCCTTAAGACCCTTTTAAACTCTTAAAAATTGAATACCCAAAGAGCTTTATGTTCATGTGGATTTAATTTATTGATTTTTACTGTATTAGAAAGTAAAACTGTCTACAGCCATACTACCCTAAACATGCCCAATCTCATCTAGAAAGTAAAACTGAGAAGTTTAAAAATACTTATTATTTTAATATTTGTTATTTAATATAGTTACTATTAATATTATATAAAATAAATTATTGTCAAATGTTTATCAATTTTAAAATAACAATAAATACAGAAATCTCTATATAGTCCAAAACAAAAAAGTGAGAATAATAGCATTTGATTTACGTTTTCCAGAACTTTATTATCTGACTTAACAGAAGTTAGCTGAAGTCTCATATCTGCTTCACCATTCAACATGTTGTGATATAGTATTTTTGTTGAAGTCAATGGAGAAAATCCAGCCTTGCAGAGCTATGTAAGTGGAAAAGGAAAAATCTTATAAACTTCCTGAGAGGAGCTTGTTGACTCCCAGGAGTCCTCAAACCACACTTTGAAAACCGCTACTCTGCACATTCCCTCAACTTTGGATTTAGGTGTTTACACCTGTCTCTTCAAAGGAATCCCAACTTTCCTTGACCAGGAAAGAGCAGTCTTGAATCCTCAATAAAGGGAGAGGCCAGCCTCAACCATACTGGGCTCTTATCTCTAGCTTGAAGAAAAATTATAAAACGGTGGTTACTAGAGTGTATTAGTCTGTTTTCATACTGCTAACAAAGATATACCTGAGACTGGGTAATTTATAAAGGAGAGAGGTTTGATGGACTCACTGTTTCACATGGCTGTGGAGACCTCACAATCAAGGCGGAAGACAAAGGGAGAGCAAAGGGACCTCTTATATGGTGGCAAGCAAGAGAGAATGAGAGACAAGTGAAAGGCGAAATCCCTTATAAAACCTTCAGAAGTTGTGAAAATTATTCACTACCATGAGAACAGTATGGGGAAAAACACACCCATGATTCAATTATCTCCCACACGATCCCTCCCACAACACATGGGAATTATGAGAGCTACAATTCAAGATGAGATGTGGGTGGGGACACAGCCAAACCATATCGTAGAGGATACTCAAACTATTCTAAAGCAAGAAAAAAAAAAAAAAACACTGAAGGATGAGCAATAAAATCAGATAAAGGGAAATCAGAATAGAAGAAATGAAAAAAGCATAAAATTAAATATGCTTTTTTTTGACAAATATGATAGTCAAAGGACAAAAGGGAATGAGAGAGATAATAATAAGTGAACATCTGTCACATGCCCCAGATTT
The DNA here is from genome assembly GCF_024542745.1 of Macaca thibetana thibetana. Taxonomy (NCBI): domain Eukaryota; kingdom Metazoa; phylum Chordata; class Mammalia; order Primates; family Cercopithecidae; genus Macaca; species Macaca thibetana. The sequence continues at coordinate 73,491,731 of NC_065581.1, read as the reverse complement.
TCTAAATACCTCTTCTACGTTTGGAAACGTGTGTGAATTCTTCCTCCCGAACATAAAAATGCAAACACTATTTTATTCGTCTTTTCTTATTGCTTAAGTGATGACAGATAACTTAAATTCCACCATTAGATGCACTTGTGCAAGACTTTAATTCAGAACTGAAGTACATGAAGAGATGGTAACAGCATCTAGCTAGGTGGATAACAGCAGTGTTGTGCTGTCCTGGAGTCCCCAGGTATGGCAACAGCTCCTGATTCAGCAGCTTAGTGGTCATGAAAGGCATCACATGCTTCTGGAGCTGACAGCTGGTGTGGTACTGGAAACTTTCTGGTCTTTGCAGAGATAGCAGATGGTTCTGTCAGTCTCAGAAATTCAACCTATATCAGTTAGGCTCCCAACAGGAAACAGTTGACACACTCAGAAAGGTTTAGTTGTGGAGAATTTATTAGAAAAACTATTGCAGAAATATAGAAAATTTTAAGGAAAATGAAAATGGCTGGTTAAGCAGCCAGGGACTAATCACCCTTAGGTCTGAAAGGACAAGAAAGGTAATATTGTTCCTGGACCCCAGGGAAAGCTAAGGCCAGGAAGAAGAGACCACCTGACAGAAAATATAGGCTTAAAGGAATCCAGCCACTGCCAGAACCACAGGTGAGGAATATACACTTAATCTCTCTTTCTGAATTCTGATTCTCTTAATTATGCTTCCTATTGGATGAACCCAACTGGAAGCCAAGGTTCTAAGAGCCCAGCTCATGCAGTCTATGAAAGTCTATGTCCTGGGGCACATCAGGGCAAAGAAGGATTGGGCAGTAGTGAGCAGGTAGATAGCAGTGGAAAATAACCATCACACAGCCTATCATCTATTTATTCATCCTGAGCTCTCTATGTCCCTTAATAAATCTAGTTAAGGCCAGGTGTGGTGGTTCATGACTGTAATCCCAGCACTTTGGGAGGCTGAGGCGGGCGGATCACGAGGTCAAGAGATTAAGACCATCCTGGCCAAGATGGTGAAATCCCGTCTCTACTAAAAATACAAAAAAAAAAAAATTAGCTGGGCGTGGTGGCTACTTGGGAGGCTGAGGCAGGAGAATCGCTTGAACTTGGGAGGCAAAGGTTGCAGTGAACCAAGATCACACCACTGCACTCCAGCCTGGCAACAGAGTGAGACTCCATCTCAAAAAATAAAATAAAATAAAACAAAATAAATATATTTAAATTGGCTAGAGTAGGTTCTATTGGCTGCAACTAAAGATCTTAACCTATATGTTGTTTATAAACCTGAAGTGTTTGAAGGCAAAAAGACTCCTCAGGGAAATGAGATTGATTGTCTGACCTAGTTGGATTTGAAGCCAACAAATGTGCAGTTAATATTAGAGGATGGTACACTACTAATCCTTGGATGTAGTGGCAAATATTACTTAAAATGACAATTTGATAACCTGATATAAAGTGTCTATAGAAGGCAAGCATTTGGTAGACCACATAGCTTCTCTGAAAAATCATTAGGAGGGGCATAGAAAGCACAGGAACTAGAAAGCAAGCTAGTTGCTGTTAAATGTACAGGACTTTAAAAGTTTAAGTAATAAGTTGAAGATGTTAAATTTCCAGCTTCAGACATAGTAAAACATTCATATGGGGATGAAAAAGCACCAGTATCCCTTAAAAGTGCACTAGTACCTGATTTGGTAGGCCAAGAAGATGAAGCATGTTTCCTTTGAAATGGGATTCTTGATCTCAACAGGGGCGATGGGGTCCAGAGGCGACAGCAACCGAAATGAAGCCTGGTAACCACTGAGATGAGGTGCATAGGGTTACTTTGATAGGCAGCAGGGCCAGAGTGCAAGAAAAATGAATTGACCTATAAAAATCTTTGGTATTTGCATATTGGTCATGAGACATTTAGGAGAGAAATGGGTAGTCAATATTCTACTTGATCATTATAACACAAAATTAGGCCAGATTAATGAGGCCAGATTTAAGTCACCACGATAAAGAGTCATGGCTCCCAACCTGTTTCCTAGACCCGAATCAGTTTCCAGACCCCTTTTATTATAAGGAAGAAAAAATAATTTAATGAAAGATTCTATAATATCATCACATATACATATTGTAAATCTTCCTCTTAACATTCTCCAAAGAGACCTATAGACATTTACCAGGGTAAAAGAGTGTCAGAAGAGGGTAAATACCTATACACACGATAAGTTCTCAGATATTGGTTTTGAGTTAATGCAAACCTAAAATGCCTCTGAGGTCTTTTAGTCACAGGGAAACCATGAGAATCAGGTAATAAATAGGGTTTTGCCCCGAGTCCACTTCATGATATATTAGTTGAGTCTGTGAGCCCAAACTGTGTTATTTCCCCATTTCCTAAGACTACAGTTGGAAGGGACCTCCACAGTGGTTCTCTGAACTATACATAGGAACTGTTTGGTTGGAAGGGCCAGGAGAAGCCCCAGTTGCTCCTCCCTCACATTTTACTAGAATACTGAAGCAAAAGCAATACCATGTCCATGCAGGAGTCAATAGCACTCCAACATCAAATTAAAATCATAAGAATAAAGCCACCGTCAAATACTTGAAAGATATAGTAATAATGAACTTATCATATCCGTGATTAACTTGTCTGTGTAATTCAAAAGACAGATGGGTTTTGGAGAAAAGCAATTTTTGTTTGGTAATTTATATTAACTGCCTCAATTTTACCTACTTTCTCAGAGATGAAAGATATTAAAGATTGAAAATATTAAGTTTCCAGCTTCAGACATAGTAAAACATTCATATGTGGATGTGAAAAGCACCTACCAGAGATGGTGGGTGCTTTTACTAAAACAAGTCCATCTAACCCCTGGAACAAGGTATATAACTATCGATCTAGCTATCCTTTCTTTTCCTTTTGCAATAAATGGAAAATAGAGAGTAGACTTGCTTTTACTTAGCATGACTATATATGCTCTCCATGTCTATGCCGTAAATTGTTCTTAGGTCCTTTGGTCCCTCACCATCCCAAAGTACATAAATATGTTCAACGATCCTCCTGGCAGGACCTGGTGAATAGGGGGAAAAAAAAGGGTACTTTATTTACCCTGGGAAAAATGTGTTTAGAATAAGACAAAAATTCCACAAAATCCAAGAACTTGTGTGCTCATTGACATTTTTGGAGGCTTAGTCCTATGAAGTGTATCAATATGTCTTCTCCATAGTAAAATAAAAGAAGCCAAATTTGTATCTCCTACCAGTAGGATAAGGTAATTGGTAGGCCTCTTTAGATTTTAAAAGGAGCATGTAAGATATGTGGACATTACTAAGTAAGCTGTAAGATTTCTCAGATTTTGAGAGCAAAACGTAATTTTCTAGTGGGCTTATCCTTCTAAAGAAGTCTTTCTGCCACTTTCTTTCCAAGCCCCGATAGATACAATAGTGCATATAGTGTCTGTGGCAGGTCAAGATGTTGTATGAACCCTGAACTGAACCCTGGTAGAAGAATCACATAAGAGGCCCTCTTCAGCAAGCAACTATCTTTCTTTAAATTATTCTTTTAAGAAATAATTGAGACCCCTTCATGAATTTGGTATTGTCTGATCCAACAACCTATAGAGTTAGGGAAAATCAGTAGTACTCCAGCGTCAAGTAGAAGTTATAGTCAAAGAATCATCACTGGGTCTCCCTATGAAGAGTTACCTGGGAAGAAATATTCAAGCCTGGTTAGAGCATATTCTTCCAGGAGTGCTGGTTTCAGAAGGAAGGGGACTGCTACAATATTGAGGCCTTACTCCGGATAGAAAAAGAAGAATGTGACATATTTGAATATGTAACAGAAATGGGGGGATTGTGCGTCCTGCTAAATTCTACTTGCTTCTGGTCCAAATTCCTTCTTGTACAAATCTAAGACTAACATAGCCCTCTTTGGGGCATGAGACTTGGAAAAACTTTCTCATATTCACAGAGTTTGTCCTCATGTCATGACAAGCAAATATATTCACAAAAAGCTTTTACTATTTGAGGACAAAATAATAGGTCACAATAACTTTGGAAGAAAAGATTGATTAAACTAGATTATTCTCACTTGTAGTTTCTAAAGACAAATTTTTTCAGTAATTTAATATTATTAAAATATAAAGACCATATTATTATTCTTCTAGGAGCTACAAATGCAAGAAATTCCCTTAAGCAGAAGGCCACTTTTGTTGAAAAGAGTCTTTATCTTGGAGTAAGCATCTGTGCAAAGCCTGACTATCTGCTAATGTGAAGATTTTGGACACAAAAAGAAATTTGGGGTATCTGGAGAAGGAGAAAAAATGAAAGAGAGAAAATGACAGAAGAGACAAAGTAGAAGCCAAAGGGTTGGTGAGGGGCTATCTTAGTCTATTTGCACCACTATAACAAAATACCTGAGACTGGGTCATGTATGAAGAGCAGAAAATTATTTTCTCACACTTCTGGAGGTTGAGAATCCAAGATTAAGGTGCCAGCAGGTTCAGTTGTCTGGTAAGGGCTGCATCCATTGGAGAGGAAGAATGCTGTGGCATCAAGCCTTTTTATAAGAGCATCTTATCCTATTAATGAGGGAAGAACCTTCATGGACTAATTACCTCTTACAGGTCCCTCCTCTTAATACTATGACATGGCAAAAGCTGCCTTTTAGACAGATCACATTCAAACTATAGTAGGGCTTATTTTTGGAAATAAGTAAACATTTATATCCATTCAACACATAATAAAACAGGCCACATGTAACAATAAAGATTTCATAGATGGAGAAGACAGACCATAGCAGGTAAAACTTGGGATGTCTCTGATGTTTTGAAAGACCTGTGGCTTCCACAAGCAGTGGCATTATTAGTTCAAGTCAAGTTTATATATCATGAGGGTGGGAGGCCTGAACTAACAATTAGCTTATAAAAAATTTATAAATAATAAATGTTAAGACAAAATATTGCAAAGGAAAACTAAATCTTGTAAAAGATCATTCTTTTAACTTCATCCTTAACATTTAATGACTGGAGACATGAAGAGTTTTCCTGTTCTAGTTCCCACATTCTAAGGCATCCTATCTCTAGGATGTATGTGTCATGGTCCCAGTTCTCCTTCTCCAGGAATTCTAAGTGCTTTACATTGCCCCCCCCCCCCCCACAGAATTCATCTTCCCTCAACCTCATGCCCTTGATGTCAGCCACTGGTTTAGAGAAAAAGGTTGAGGATGGTCAAAATAATTGTATCCATTCCCATGGCATCATCACTTTTTTTCTGTTTTCTCCATTTCTAGACATCTTCAGCCATCTCTCTTTCTAATCTTCCAGTCGCAAAGATTTGGCCGAAATTTAGGCAAGGCTTAATGCCCCATTGCTTACACAAATGGAGAACTTGGAGGTTGGGGCTCACAGACACCCTTGGATAACCAACTACAAGACCAGAAATGAAGGGGAACACTGAGTGTAGAGGGCCTCAGTGTGAGAAATGACAAATAACGAAAGAATAAAGCCCTCTAGGAAGCTGTCTAGAAAGAGAATCACAGAAGGGGGCTAAAGGGTAATAGACACAGGACTACTCACATTTCATAGAGAGCTAAGTCCGGTTATAACTAGGATTCTGTTTTGAAATATATCTTCAACCTTACGGCTTCCTTGCTATTTGCTTTTTTGAATTAACCAGTATTCTTCTTTCTCTTTAAGATACCAGCAGGAACATATCTATAAAGATAAAATGACATTTGAGAGTTAATTTTGAAGGCTGAGGAAAAGCTGCGTGTTAAGTTACATGGTGGCTCTCAAAACCAAAAACCCAGATGGATCATAATGGTAGCTTAAAATGAAAGCTATATCAGTCAAATCCTTTGGGAACTGTGTAAAAAGAAAAGAAAAAGGCAGAAATAGAAGGTGATGAAAAGCCAGTTAAGGAAATACATTCACCCTGAGATTTTAATAGGCAGGAAACCTTGTGATCTAAACTTTTGATGGCATGTGCTGTTAAAGAGCACCTGTAAATTCATAAATATGGCAGTGGCCAAACAATTAATGAATCAGAATCCAAGCACCTATCTCTGCCACTTGGAGCTTACAGTGAATTATATAATCATAGCAAGCTTCAGTTTCCTCACTCAAAAAATAAAAACATAGAACCGAATGTTGTCCCATTAATTCACACCTGTACAATGCTTCTCTACTAGAAGGCCCTCTCCAGTGGGCCATGCTGGCATTTGCAGTAAGAACCATATGGATTGCCATATAGTCTGTTGTATATTGCTTCACTTCTCTGAACATTAATTCATCCTCTCTGTAACTGAGATTTCCCAATCTTCTTCATAGAGTTGTTCAGAAATATCAGTGCTTATCACAGTATCTAGAATCTGGTAGGTACTCAGTAAATATTAGTTCTCTTCCCTAGATTTGATTACTGGCCTTGAAAACATTTTAATAAATGACTTCAGCGAGTTTGCACAGGCGCCTGCTGCCTTCCATGGACGCCTGAGCAAATGATGAATTTTTTTTTTTTTTTTTTTGCCTTATGAATTACTACATCTCAGTTTAAATCGGCAATATATTAGTTAAAACAACTCATCTCACCTTAAAATTCTTCTACAGTTTGAAGTTCAGGACTAGGATATTGCATTATAATCCAAACATAGCTATGCTCTTGAATTTAATGACAAAAAAAGAACGAAAATCTATAGGCCAAAGAATAATACTGAAGGAAAAAAAAAACTTAATATTTGAAAAGGGTTTAATAATAGACTTCCAGTTTCTTTCTCTGTTTTTCTTTCCTGTCACTTAACTAAAGCTATATCTGCAAGAGTTACAGATATCCAGACTCCCAACAATCAAATTAAAAATACCCCAGAATATTTGCTGTCTTTTTATGCTTGAATGCCTCTCACTTCTATTTGCAGAAATGCTGCCTTTCTTTCCTGTGGCAGAGCCTTTTCCTTCAAAGGAAGCTCATTACCCTAACTATTAGCAACCCCACTAAATCAATAATTCTTTCTCTCTCTCACTCTTTTGCTACGTTTTGTTTCTTCAGTTTACACTGAGACCTGCACCAAGTTGTGGAAACTGCTTTTTCCCAGGGAGATTAACGTGAATTCATCTTGAAGTCCTAACTGTGTTCTGGCTATTTGATGCTGTACATTTATAACCTTTGTCTTCTTTCTTTAAGCTGCAGGTTCTTTGCATTATCACTGAGATAGGAAAACTGACACAGGAAATATATAACACATGTTAGACTCCAAGACCTCTCTCCATATGGGCTCAGTTCTGATTTCCTCTGTTTCCTACATGGCACTGGGATAAATGCCTGGACACAGGGTTTTTTCTTCCTAAAAACTCACCCAGAAGTTCTGCTATTAATCATGAATCTGTTCCTTAAAATAACTTGGCATAGCTAAACCTAGCAAAGTAAGGAAGATCTGACATATGGTGAAGTTCTCCAACAGCAATTGTGGGATTACAAGATAACAGCCACAAATCTGTGTGCATGGCTATTTTACATAGCTCAAGACTTCTTAAGGGGGAATAAATACTCAAACACTGCTGATGACACCCACTTCCAAATCTCCAGTCCAGTGTTCTGCATAATGTAGGTGTTTAATACAGGTTTGTGGATGATGATTAAAATAATTCATGATTCTGTGCCTGCATGAAGAGCATAGACTAAGCTTTCTTCTCTAACAGTAATTCAAATCCATGATCCTACATTTCCCACTAAGCCAGCCTAGGAAGAAACCACTGTGAGAAAGTCAATTCTAGGACTTAACAAAAACTGAGGTTTTTAAAATTCTCTTTCTATAACATTTAAGGGAATGTAATCAAACCACCAAATATAAAAGGAATTAATTGTGTAATCTAGCATTACCACTAAAAAGAAAGAGGCAAGAAGAAAATTCAACTACAATAAAAGGGACAATTATTTCAATTTCATCTCTTTTCAAAATGAACATTCTTTTACATCAGACATCTGCAATTTAGTACTAATTTGCTCCCTAAAATAGTATCAGTTACAAAACTTTAACCAAAAAAAAGATGAAATAACATTTGCAAATTACTTAATGGTATTTATAAATTTAAGAATGATAAAGTTATCTGGTAATGCTGTGTCTTTATTGTTAATCGAGTTATTAACAAGAACATTATAGACATAGATGATGATAGATAGATAGATAGATAGATAGATAGATAGATAGATAGATAGATAGAATGTCTGTGTATAGAGAGTCTAGGTGTGTAGATAAATTGCTCCTTTCCCAGAACCATAAATGCCCAAAGAAAAATCTTTTTTTATATAAGCATGCCTTTGCCTTTTGAATTTCTGTGAGTGCCTATAATCATATAAGGTCCAAAAAGGTAATCAATTGACCTTATCATTTATGTAGATCCTTCTAGTTTGTGCCCTAGCATTTGTACTCACTTTAACATTCCATTAAGGAAATTGTCATTAATTCCTCCCATTGACCTTAAATTTAGAGAGGAAGGTCAAATTTGCTTCTCAAATTGAGACACATTATGGTCCAGTAAGCCTGTCTCTCACAGGCAGGATGGAGGCAACAAGTTTCTGTTAGCAGACGGGCATAGCCTCACCAGAGTGGTCATCAAGAAATCTGTAACTAGGATGAGCATAATAGGATGTCTAGTGTGGTGTGCAGGAGTTCCTTTCTGCCAAAGAGCTGATTATTAAATATTTAAGAATTATAGCTTAAATCAGGTATGATGGAATTATCTACACCTTAAAAATGGGCAAATGCTACAAGTCTGGGTTTCTCTTGCTGTCACTGTTTTTGTGATCATTGAAAGAGCCAGTTTATCAGCACACCAATGCACGTAGTACAGCACAGAGTCAGCAACCCATATAAGAGCATTCTAATCTAGAAGCCAGCACTGCAATTTCTCCAAAGAAATGGCACCACACTATGTAGCTGGGGCCTTTTATACCAGACTGCCTAGGCTACCCATGTTTCTTCACCCAAAATACTTTATTAACCATTATATAGGTTAGTTTACAACTGGCACTTTAAGATTCGTTAGACAGTAAACAATACAATGTACATTTTTATAGGGGTTACAATAAGCATCTGTGTAATAATCTAAAAGTCTATTTCAAAATTTTCAGTACTTTAGCTATAATTCATCTGTTTATTTCCTAGAACAAAAGTATTCTTAATTAAAATAAAAATGAGTAATGATATTTTACCTTTACCACACAGACTCACTAAGCCTATCAAAAGAGTAATCATTATTACTACCGTTGAGTACCTACTATGCGCAAGATAATTTTTTATCACATTCCACCCCAGTGAGTAAGAAATTATTATCCCCATTTTATAGCAGCATAACTGAGGTTTCAGGACTTTAAGTAACTCATCTAAAGTTTCCGAACAAGTAAAGTCCAAGCTGGGATTAGAACTCTGACTCCAAGGCTCATTCTTTTAGCCACTATATTTTATTGCCTTTTGTGCATGCATGGTTCTTATGTACTCAGGCACACACAAGTGTTTCTTTTCACCAGCTTAAAATCTTCAGAACTGTTTGCTAAGCTAACATAGAATTATTGACATGTCCATGACTGATGTAGGTCATTTGTACTGATGGCCTTTGGGGGTTTTTGCTAAACTGAGTGTTCATTTTAATGCACCCATCGACTAAATATTTGGTGTCACAATTGCCACAATATTAAACATATGCAAACTCCTTCAATATATAGTTATATCACAGTTCAAAATTTTCCCTACCTTTTGCATCAACCATACTCTGCAATAAAATTTCAATTGGTGCCAATGGTTCTATATACTAAATACGTTTCTTTTAAATTAAGCATTTCCATTGATCCAAAACAAAATAAAAAGCATCTAAACTTATGATTTCCTGTTACTTTTTAATATCTAAAAATTGAATCCTATTATTTAAAATAATCTGATCCTACAATTTATATATCCCTTTTGTCCTCATCTCTATCAGTAAGGCAAAATCTACACATTTAGAATGAAGAGTGTTCTTGGAAATAACATCAAGAGATAGCTGACAGTTTTCCACAACAGCAATCGACAGGAAAAATATCAATTACTTTCTGAAGCTGACAAATCTAATAGTCCCTGCTATGTTGAGAAATGTCTCATAAATGTTGGAGAAGGAAGTGTTTAAACCTTGGGAAGTCACTGAAACTATAACCTTATAATCATCACATTTTGAGAAGAGAAATGGCATGGAATTGCAGGGACATTATTAATGCTGTGGGCAGACTTACTATTGGTTCACAAATATTCATTAGCGCTTCTCATAAATCCTGAGTTCTCTTGAAATTGGAAAACTCTTATCCTGTCCACTTATTTTCAAGTAATTCCAAAAGAAAAATTTTACTGGATGAATTTTGAGGATGAATAAGAGAGTTTAGATGGTTATCAGCAACTGCTCTTTAGCTGAGTCGCTCTTTACACTTTCAAGAATAACAATTTGACTCAACTTCACTTTCATTTTTAGTGAGAAGTATTTCATTATCTCACATTTGCAAAAAAAAAAAAATTATATTGAAAACTCAATTACTTTGCTCAATTGGGATTACCTCCCTAGATGTAATGGTGCATTACCATAAAACCATGGACTCAGTTCAGAAGCTTCTCAGAGATTATAAGAAAATATATTTATTTCATTAATACAGAGGTGAATCTGAAACCATGTAATATCCACTTAGATTAGCTCTGCATTTCTCCTAATGGTAACATATATTTCTAGTGTTCATTGATTTCCCACAAGAAATTATACATGCATCTTGTTGAAGAACAGTCTCATTTTTTAATTTTTTTCATTATAACAGCTCAAGAGTTTATACTAGATTTATTTTCAGGATCCCTTCCAGGGCTAAATTTCAATGACCGTATGTTTATATTATATGCATTTCCATATTTATACTGAATTAGCCCACAAGAACGCTGTGTACACTCAAGTGTCTAGTATACTTACACTATTTTTCTTCTAATATTTTCCTGATTTTATGTGATAATAATATTCCATTTTGTTCTTTTTCTAATGAGTTTGACAATTAATCTTATGTTAATGACACCTGTTCTTAAATAATTATTCTCATAAACAGTGGCCCACTCTTCCTGCTCAACAAATGCACTGCTGCCTCTGTGAAATCACATTCGTTGTCATGACAACAGAGGTGGCCAACAAGGAAAAGAGGCAAAGCTTTTGTATAACATCAAGTAGAAACAGCATGTAATTTCTTAAAGCTGTTATTCAAATTAGATTTCATGATCCATTTCAAGAAAAATGAAAGAAGGGTGTAACTTTTCCCATTTCTTTTCTCTCTTATAGGTTAATTGCTCCAGAAACACATCTCTGTACAAGATAAAATAATTTATCAAATTCAATTTTATAAGCTTAATTGGCACATGTAGCATAGCCTGACAGTGAATTTAAAACAGAAGTGATGTAACATTGGATGTGTTTAGTAAAAAGGAGACTAATCCAAATTATTCTCTGATAACCAAAACTTAGTTTTACCCACTTCGTTCAAATTTATGAGGTAGCAAGAAGAAAGGATTTTATGTAGATGTGTTTTGCTATCTGTCAGCACATAATGTACTCAAAATTAGATCCCAATGTGGCTTCCAGTGTGTGTGTAGGTAAAACTAAAATAATTGACGTGAAGATCTCACTGTGCGCACAGACAAGGACCCTTCGCTGTGCAGTTGAAGTAGCTTTTCTTGTAGTTAACTTTTCTCCGCTCTGCCTTATAGATCCCAAAGGATTCTGAAGCCTTTGATAAGTAAATAGAATCAAGGCCAGAATCTAAATAAAAATGACAAAATCCCTCTGTGGAAATGTGGACTGACAAAAGTGAGTAAATATAAAATAAAAATAAAAGGGCCCGGGGGTTGTCACCGAGCTCTGCTGAAGAGGCAGAGATAAGCCAGGAGAAAATGAAGCATAGAAATCAGGAGAAGGAGCAGTTAAGAACTGTGAGAGGAGCAGAAGTGTTTGACACTCTTGAAGTCAGTTCTGTAAAGAATAAACAGAACAGCTTGAATCAAACTGAGTAATGGAATTTGGGTTAAACACAGCAAGTAAAGAAAACTACATAGGTTACACAACTCAGGACCTTACCAGAATATAAGTAATTTTTACTCACACACTAACAATGCTAAAGTACCAAGGCCAAAGTTAAGAGTTATTACAATCAGTGACTTTCCTTGCTCTGAGAATAGTAAAAACACAAGTCAGTTAGTGTCTGGGCACAACTGGTTACTCTCACAGAGTTGTTGGTCCTTTGTGGTTAACTAACTTTGATTTCCATGGATATCCTGAGTTGTCTGGGGTTTCTTTCAGTAGACTCTTTTCTAGAGCAGTTTTAGGTTTAAAGCAAAATTGAGCAGAAAGTACAGAGATTTGCCACATACTCCCGGCTCCTACATATGCACAGCCTTCTCCACTATAAACAACCTTACCCAAGTGGTACATTTGTTACAATCAATGGACCTATGTTGACACATCATTCTCACCCAGAGCCCGTAGTTTACATTAAGTTCACCGTTGGCGTGGTACATGCCATGGGTTTGGATAAATGTATTACATGCATCTACCATTATAGTATCATGTGCAATAGTTTTACTGCCCTTAAAATCCTCTGTGCTCTAAGTATTGATCACTCCTCCCCCAACCCCTGTCAACCATGGATATTTTTATTATCTCCATAGTTTTATTTCTACTGAATGTCATATTTTAGGATCATATGATAGGTATCCTTTTCAGATTGGCTTCTTTCACTTAGAAATATGCATTTCAATTTCTTTCATGTCTTTTCATGGCTTGATACTCATTTTTTTTTATTATACTTTAAGTTCTAGGGTACATGTGCACAACGTGCAGGTTTGTTACATATGTATACATGTGCCATGTTGGTGTGCTGCACCCATTAACTCATCATTTACATTAGGTATATCTCCTAATGTTATCCCTCCCCACTCCCACCACCCCATGACAGGCCCGAGTGTGATGTTCCCCTTCCTGTGTCCAAGTGTTCTCATTGTTCAGTTCCCACCTATGAGTGAGAACATGCAGTGGTTGGATTTTTGTCCTTGCGATAGTTTGCAGAGAATGGTGGTTTCCAGCTTCATCCATGTCCCTACAAAGGACATGAACTCATCCTTTTTTATGGCTGCATAGTATTCCATGGTGTGTATGAGCCACATTTTCTTAATCCAGTCTATTATTGATGGACATTTGGGTTGATTCCAAGTCTTTGCTATTGTGTATAGTGCCACAATAAACATATGTGTGCACATGTCTTTTTTTAATTATTATACTTTATGTTCTAGGGTACATGTGCACAATGTGCAGGTTTGTTACATATGTATACATGTGCCATGTTGGTGTGCTGCACCCATTAACTCCTCATTTACATTAGGTATATCTCCTAATGCTATCCCTCCCCTCTCCCCCCACCCCACAAAAGGCCCCAGTGTGTGATGTTCCCCTTCCCGTGTCCAAGTGATCTCAGTGTTCAATTCCCACCTATGAGTGAGAACATGCGGTGTTTGGTTTTCTGTCCTTGTGATAGTTTGCTGAGAATGATGGTTTCCAGCTGCATCCATGTCCCTACAAAGGACACAAACTCATCCTTTTTTATGGCTGCATAGTATTCCATGGTGTATATGTGCCACATTTTCTTAATCCAGTCTGTCACTGATGGACATTTGAGTTGATTCCAAGTCTTTGCTATTGTGAATAGTGCCGCAATAAACATACATGCGCATGTGTCTTTATAGCAGCGTGATTTGTAATCCTTTGGATACATACCCTGTAATGGGATCGATGGGTCAAATGGTATTTCTAGTTCTAGATCCTCGAGGAATTGCCACACTGTTTTCCACAATGGTTGAACTAGTTTACAGTCCCACCAACAGTGTAAAAGTGTTCCTATTTCTCTACATCCTCTCCAGTACCTGTTGTTTCCTGACTTTTTAATGATCGCCATTCTAACTGGTGTGAGATGATATCTCATTGTGGTTTTGATTTACATTTCTCTGATGGCCAGTGATGGTGAGCATTTTTTCATGTGTATGTTGGCTGCATAAATGTCTTCTTTTGAGAAGTGACTGTTCATATCCTTTGCCCACTTTTTGATGGTTTTTTTTTTTTCTTGTAAATTTGTTTGAGTTCTTTATAGGTTCTGGATATTAGCCCTTTGTCGGATGAGTAGATTGCAAAGATTTTCTCCCATTCTGTGAGTTGCCTGTTGACTCTGATAGTAGTTTCTTTTGCTGTGCAGAAGCTCTTTAGTTTAATGAGATCCCATTTGTCAATTTTGGCTTTTGTTGTCATTGCTTTTGGTGTGTTAGACATGAAGTCCTTGCCCATGCAAGGACTGAATGGTATTGTCCTGAATGGTATTGCCTAGGGTTTCTTCTAGGGTTTTTATGGTTTTAGGTCTAACATTTAAGTCTTTAATCCATCCTGAATTAATTTTTGTATAAGGTGTAAGGAAGGGATCCAGTTTCAGCTTTCTACTTATGGCTAGCCAGTTTTCCCAGCACCATTTATTAAATAGGGAATCCTTTCCCCATTTCTTGTTTTTCTCAATTTTTCAATGATCAGATGGTTGTAGATGTGTGGTATTATTTCTGAGGGCTCTGTACTGTTCCATTGGTCTATATCTCTGTTTTGGTACCAGTACCATGCTGTTTTGGTTACTGTAGCCTTGTAGTATAGTTTGAAGTCAGGTAGCGTGATGCCTCCAGCTTTGTTCTTTTGGCTTAGGATTGTCTTGGTAATGCGGGCTCTTTTTTGGTTCCATATGAACTTTAAAGTAGTTTTTTCCAGTTCTGTGAAGAAAGTCATTGGTAGCTTGATGGGGATGGCATTGAATCTATAAATTACCTTGGGCAGTATGGCCATTTTCACAATATTGATTCTTCCTATCCATGAGCATGAGATGTTCTTCCATTTGTTTGTGTCCTCTTTTATTTCATTGAGCAGTGGTTTGTAGTTCTTCTTGAAGAGGTCCTTCACATCCCTTGTAAGTTGGATTCCTAGGTTTTTTATTGTCTTTGAAGCAACTGTGAATGGGAGTTCATTCATTCATGATTTGACTCTCTGTTTGTCTCTTATTGGTGCATAAGAATGCTTGTGATTTTGTGTATGTGTCTTTATAGCAGCATGATTTATAATCCTTTGTGTATACACCCAGTAATGGGATCAATGGGTCAAATGGTATTTCTAGTTCTAGATCCTTGAGGAATCACCACACTGTTTTCCACAATGGTTGAACTAGTTTACAGTCCCACCAACAGTGTAACATATTTTCAGAGGTAAAAGAAGACTTCCTGGACAAAGTCTAATCATGAAATCTTGCTATTTTATACAATAGGAGTAGGCAGTTGATTTTTTAAAAACTTAATCCAAAAATAGCATAGTTTTTGATGAATTTTTGAGAAACAAGTTAGGTATTTTTATTAATATTGTTTCATGTTGGTGAAACCACCATGTTGGCCAGGCTGGTCTCTAAATCCTGACCTCAAGTGATCTGCCTGCATAGGCCTCCAAAAGTGCTGGGATTACAGGTGTGAGCTACCACATAAGCCTCATATGCTTATTTGCCATCTGTATATCTTCTTTGGCTTCCTGTTGGTGGGGGGGCGGTGTATGTGCTAAATGTTTATAAAAAGATTGCACCCAAGGTCCATCCTGAGACCCAACAAGCCAGATAGAAATCTATAACCTTGCAACAGTAAAGTGCCTCTAAGAGCAAACCCATCCC
Source organism: Macaca thibetana thibetana (assembly GCF_024542745.1). Lineage (NCBI taxonomy): Eukaryota > Metazoa > Chordata > Mammalia > Primates > Cercopithecidae > Macaca > Macaca thibetana. The sequence continues at coordinate 73,475,984 of NC_065581.1, read as the reverse complement.
AGGAAAGAGAAGCTTACCAAAGCACAAAGCTCCCTGGTTACCAGAAAATGAGGTAGATTCTGAAGATAACCTAGAGTCCACCACTCCAGCTGTCTCCAGGCTCCTGGTGACTCCTATCTGCACTGTCAAGCTCCTAAACATCCCTACCCAAGTGGTACATTTGTTACAATCAATGGACCTACTAGGCTTGTCTCTGAAAATATGGAGATGAGAAAAAGGAGTATAGTTACTGAACTATTGAAACTTAAAATCTGACATAGAAGCTAGGCACTACACAGTGTGCTACAAGTGAGATCAATGTGTGAGGGACTGCAGCGAGCTGTAAGAGTATTCAACAGGAAGGCTGCTATGGTTTGAATATTGCATCCTTTCAAAATTTATTTGTTGCAATCTAATATTCAATATGATAGTATTAAGAGCTGAGGCCTTTGGGAAGGGTCTTGGGGTATCATTAGGGCTCCATCCTCATAAATAGAATTAGTGTCCTTATAAAAGTTTCTCCCAGGGGGTCCCTGGCTCCTTAAGCCATGTGAAGAAGCAGCAACAAAGTATCATCTTTGAAGCAGAGAGCAAGTTCTCACTAGACACTGAATCTGCTGGCACCTTGATCCTGGAAGTGCCAGCTTCCAGAGCTATGAGTAACACATTTCTCTTGTTTACGAATTACCTAGTCTATGTCATTTTGCTATAGCAACTCAAAGGGACTACGAGACCTAACCTAAGGAAGTCAAAGGAAACGTCTCTGGAGAAGAGACAATGAAATTGAGATTTAGTCAGGCAGGGGCCAGAGGTGAGGGTTGGAGAGATTAAATTGTGCAAAGCCCTGGAGGATCAGCTCCAGGAAAGCCAAATTAGGGGTCAGCAAGCACTGTATTATGTGGCTCTTATATCTTGTTTTAAGGATTTGGGCCTGTACCCTGGGGGTAATACAAAGTCATTAAAAAGTTTTAATTAGAGGAGATAAAGGGACAAAAGTCATAAATTAAAATTGAAACAACTGTTTTTGGTAAACATTGAAAAATACCTCTGCATAAGCAAGGTAGTTGGAGTACTCTCTAGAACATAAAAGGAGGAGAGGGCTGTCTTTTTCCAAAGCCCATGCAGCTTTGGCTCCTGGAGGGCTCAGCAATCGCTGCAGCAGGAGAGGTTAGGGTGCAGCAGGTGGTACTGCTGATGACAACAAAGATGGGTCACACTCTGTGAAGGTGTACAGCTTAGCTGTGGGCCCTAATCCCCTACATCCAGCATTTGTGAATATTGTACCTTTGCTGGAAACCTGAGGGCAACATGGAGTTACATGACAGCAGTGAGTAAAACAACATTGAATAATATACATCCCTTTTCTTTTGTTTTGTTTGTTTGTTTGTTTTTTGAGACGGAGTCTCTCTCTGTCGCCCAGGCTGGAGTGCAGTGGCTCGATCTCTGCTCACTGCAAGCTCCACCACCTGGGTTCACACCATTCTCCTGCCTCAGCCTCCCGAGTAGCGGGACTACAGGCACCCACCACCACGCCTGGCTAATTTTTTAATATTTTTAGTAGAGACGGGGCTTCACTGTGTTAGTCGGGATGGTCTCCACTTCCTGCCCTCGTGATCCGCCCGCCTCCGCCTCCCAAACTGCTGGGATTACAGGCTGAGCCACCGCGCCCTGCCAACATCCCTTTTCTTAAAGTCCTCTAGTGCCCCCAGTCTTCCCAAAAATCTCACTGGCTCAAGCTTCCTGCCTACTAGAATATTAACTCCAATAGGGCAAGGATTTTTATTATGCATCAGTGAATCTCCAGTACCTAGAACCGTGTCTACCCCATTTTAATAACTCAGTAAGTATTTGTGGGCTAAAGCAATGAACCTCCAGAGTCTTCCTCACATCTCCCACCCCCGCTCCCCCAGGTTTTTCTCTTCTCTTCCAGAAGCTCCATTTTCTCAGTTTATTATGGAGAACAATTTACATCCCACCTCCCACTCTCTTCTAGAGCTGCCTTTTCATACCCAGAGATTCATTAACATGCTCTAGCAAAGGCCCTTCATGCCTCACCCTTTGTAGCAGGAAGGAGCCAGCAGACACCGGGATTTCAGCCTTCTTGCTTCCCCTAAAGTCACTGTAAAGAGACATGTAGAATTAAAATAACCTGGTTTTTATGCAGCTAGTCACAGGTTATAGAAATAAAACATCGTCTTTTTTAAGTAGCTAGAGGCATCTGTGTGGAAATAATAAAACTATGCTTCCTAATTTCACCAACATGAAACAATATTAATAAAAATACCTAACCTGCTTTCTTGAAAATTCATCAAAAACTATGCTATTTTTGGATTAAGTTTTTAAAAAATCAACTGCCTACTCCTATTGTATAAAATAGCAAGATTTCATGATTAGACTTTGTCCAGGAAGTCTTCTTTTACCTCTGAAAATATATGCTTATTCTAGAAAACAGTATCTAAATACATGTAAATACACACATGCATATCTACAGATATACATATATATACAAGCGTGAAGGCATGCTCATGTATATATACATGCAAAAATTAAATTGATCTTTTCTCAAGTCCGTTTTTATGCATTTTTCTACATATAGTTACAATGGTACTATATACACAATACTGTGTCCTGATACCCTAAGATTCTTGCACACTAGGAATCTACTAAGTAAAAAACATTTCAACCACATTATGATTTTGATACAAATAATGTGTGCTAGAAAGTGCAGAGAACAACAACAAAAAAAAATCACTGAGACAGCTTTTTGGAAAATGGTTTGACTTTGACCTGAAGGAAAAGGGAAGGGCATTTGGGGAGCAAGAAAATTGGGGCAGCAGAAGTGGTTCTCCAAAGTAGAACAGGGCAGTCACCTGAGTGAAGAAAAAGATAAATCTGCAAGAAGGAAAAGAGGCACACAGTAAGACATGTTGGAGACATCGTTTGGACTGCTCTAGAGGAGCTAAGTCAAGGCATACTGATGGTCAGCTTGGTGTGGATGTATAAAAATCTCACTTAAGAATCAGAAAAGATTCTACTGATCCTCATACAACACTCTTAATTGTAGTTTTAATTTCATATATATAATCTTAATACATATATGAATGCACACATGTTTAATAATAATGCCACATTTCAGTCAAGAGACCACACATACGTAGTCCTGTAAGATTATAATAGCGTATTTTTACCGTGCCTTTTCTATGTTTCTAGTTGTGTTACAACTGCCTACAGCATTCAATACAGTGACATGCTGCACAGGTTTGTAGCCTAGGAGTAATAGGCTATCCTGTATAGCCTAGGTATGTGATAGGATAGGCCATCTAGGTTTGTGTAAGTACACTCTATGGTTTTCACACAATAAAAAATCACCTAACAACACATTTTTTGGAACGTATCCCTGTTGGTAAGTGATGCATGACTGTATATATCTTGCCATACATTCCAAGACATAAACCTTTTTCTGTCTAAAGAAATGACATGTTGCAACTTAATTTAGAAAAGTTATTATTTTAACATAATCAGACTAAGCCTCTTTTCAAGTAAAGTGACTGAGTTTCATCTATTTTTGCAATGTAACTCTTCGCTGCCAAAAAGCCCCTGCAATGTTGTAATTAGTATTTATGCAATAACTTCTAGACATATCATGTTAAAACGTTAAGAACATATGTAAAGACCTTCTTTTGTACCATAATTTAACTTCAAGGAAGTTTTTAAAACAGTAGATACATAATTTTCTGTCACATTTCCTGAAATTCTGTCCAGAACAGTTTGTTTTCTGATTGTAATTTAGCAAAAGGCAAGTTAAAATGAATGCTGGGAAAGATTAAATTTATTCCTGTTTTGAATGTACACTGTAAGACTTCAATCCAGATTTTTTTTTTTTTTTTTTTTTTTTTTTTTTTTTTGAGATGGAGTCTGACTCTGTCACCCAGACTGGAGTGCAGTGGCACGATCTCGGCTCACTGTAACCTACGCCTCCTGGGTTCAAGCAATTCTCCTGCCTCAGCCTCCCGAGTTGCTGGGATTACAGGCAGCTGCCACCACACCCCGCTAGTTTTTGTATTTTTAGTAGAGAGAGTTTTTACCATGTTGGCCAGGCTGGTCCCAAACTCCTGACCTCAGGTGATCCACCTGCCTCAGCCTCCCAAACTGCTGAGATTACAGGCGTGAGCCACCACACACAACCCCAAGATTTTGTAAAAATTACACCAAACCTTTAGTTCACCAATAAAAGGAAGAAAATGGAAGGAGTAAGAGGAGATACCGAGTGCTAGAGTTTATTTTTTTCTCTTTAGTATTCATCTATTATACAAGGCACATTTATGTTATAGGATATTTATTTATGCTTCTGGTCAAAGATACAAGGTTTAAAGAAAAAAATCCACAGTTAAATATTCATATAATATAATTAGACTTCCTTGATATTTTTAAATTATCTCAGAAAGGATTTACTGCATTTTTATTCCACTTTATTTAACATTAACCAAAGTCTTTTGGGTTTAGACAATGTTGTTCTACAAATCATCCATATTAGAAAAAGCTCCAAGTTGGTGACAGGTAAGCAAAAGCACTTTACAAACTATTACCCATTGATTCTTTCCATTTATAAATGTAATACAGATCTTAATACTATTTTTTCAATATATGAAAACTAAGTTCCCCAATACTGAAAATTAGCTCATACAAAGTTACAAACTATAAAACTATACTGCAATGAGCTTTCTGTCACTCTTCTGGATCTGCCATTCTAAATAGCACGCCCAAATGACTTCATTTGTCATCCAGGTGCCAATGTTTGCATTAAGATGTGTGAATCGTAATCAGTAACCGCTAAAATTACATAACTCTTCAAAATCAATTTTTCCCTTTGGTTATTCCACTGGCCATTGGGTCTCCTTGTATCACCCATAAAGATAAATCTGCATTATATTTAGAGTCAAGTAAATGGAACAAGATTGTTTAAGAAAGGGATTTTTTAAGAATAGGTGAGCAGACACTTTCTTCATTCATGAAGTTTAACAACAAAATAGAAGTGAATTATGGTCTGAGAGCTCTGACTTAGAGGAGCCTCAGTGAATATTGTCTTCATCCTCCACTTCACTACTTCCAGTATGATGAGGTGCAGACCTCCTTTAAAACAAACCATATCCATCATGTTACTCACATGTCCCACACAAAATATATAGCAAGGAGCATAAAAAAGGACCGGAAGATTATATTCAAAAATTATTCTCAAAAATAACAAAAGTGGCAAAGTATATTTCTGAGTGGTGGGATTATCAGTAATTTTTATTTTCTTTAAGCTTTCTGTATTTTTTCAAAGTGTCTCTGATGATCATATATTATTGTTATAAAATACATTTTGCTATTAAAGCTTGCTATTAAACTGTATCCTATTCGTGTGCTGTTTATTTCTTATTTTTTATCTTTTTTTTCCTTATACTCTAAGTTCTGGGATGCATATGCAGAACGTGAAAGTTTGTTACATAGGTATACGCGTGCCGTGGTGGTTTGCTGCACCAATCAACCCATCATCTACATTAGGTATTTCTCCTAATGCTATCCCTCCCCTAACCCCCAACCCCTGACAGGCCCTGGTGTGTGATGTTCCCCTCCCTGTGTCCATGTGTTCTTATTGTTCATCTCCTACTTATGAGTGAGAACATACGGTGTTTGGTTTTCTGTTCTTGTGTCAGTTTGCTGAGAATGATGGTTTCCAGCTGTGTCCATGTCCCTACAAAGGGCATGAACTCATCTTTTTTTATGGCAGTATAGTATTCCATGGTATATATGTGCCACACTTTCTTTGTCCAGTCTATCATTGATTGGCATTTGGGTTAGTTCCAAGTTTTTGCTATTGTGAATAGTGCTGCAATAAATATACACGTGCATGTGTCTTTATAGTAGAATGATTTATGATCCTTTGGGTATATACCCAGTAATGGGATTGTTGGGTCAAATGGTATTTCTGGTTCTAGATCATTGAGGAATCGCCACACTGTCTTCCACAATGGTTAAACTAATTTAAACTCCCACCAACAGTGTAAGACCATTTCCAGCATCTCTTGTTTCCTGACTTTTTAATGATCGCCATTCTAACTGGTGTGAGATGGTATCTCATTGTGGTTTTGATCTGCATTTCTCTGATGGCCAGTGATGATGAGCATTTTTTCATGTGTCTGTTGGCCGCATAAATGTCTTCTTTTGAGAAGTGTCTGTTCATATCTTTGCCCACTTTTTGATGAGGTTGTTTGTTTTTTTCTTGTAAATTTGTTTAAGTTCCTTGTAGATCCTGGATATTAGCCCTTTGTCAGATGAATAGATTGCAAAAATTTTCTCCCATTCTGTAGGCTGCCTCTTCACTCTGATTATAGTTTCTTTTTCTGTGCAGAAGCTCTTTAGTTTAATGAGATCCCATTTGTCAATTTTGGCTTTTGTTGCTGTTGCTTTTGGTGTTTCAGTCATGAAGTCTTTGCCCATGCCTATGTCTGAATGGTATTGCCTAGGTTTTCTTCCAGGATTTGTATGGTTTTAATTCTTACATTTAAGTCTTTAATCCATCTTGAGTTAATTTTTATATAAGGTGTAAGGAAGGGGTCCAGTTTCAGTTTTCTGCATATGGCTAGACAGTTTTCCCAACACCATTTATTAAATAGGGAATCCTTTCCCCATTGCTTGTTTTTGTCATGTTTGTCAAAGATCAGATAATTGTAGATGTGTGGTGTTGTTTCTGAGGCCTCTGTTCTGGTCCATTGGCCTATATATTTGTTTTGTTACCAGTACCATGCTGTTTTGGTTACTGTAGCCTTGCAGTATAGTTTGAAGCCAGGTAGCATGATGCCTCCAGCTTTGTCCTTTTTGCTTAGGATTTTCTTGGCAATGTGGGCTCTTTTCTGGTTCCACACGAAATTTAAAGTACTTTTTTCTAATTCTGTGAAGAAAGTCAATGGTAGCTTGATGGGGATAGCATTGAATCTATAAATTACTTTGGGCAACATGGCCATTTTCACAATATTGATTCTTCCTATCCATGAGCATAGAATGTTTTTCTATTTGTTTGTGCCCTCTCTTATTTCCTTGAGCAGTGATTTGTAGTTCTCCTTAAAGAGGTCCTTCACATCCCTTGTAAGTTGAATTCCTAGGTATTTTATTCTCTTCGTAGTAATTGTGAGTAGGAGTTCACTCATGATTTGGCTCTCTGTTTGTCTATTATTGGTGTATAGGAGTTTTTGTGATTTTTGCACATTGATTTTGCATCCTGAGACTTTGCTGAAGCTCCTTATCAGCTTACGGAGATTTGGGGCTGAGACAATGGGGTTTTCTAAATATATAATCATGTTATCTGCAAACAGTGACAATTTGACTTCCTCACTGCCTATCTGAATACCCTTTATTTTTTTCTCTTGCCTGATTGCCCTGGACAGAACTTCCAATACTATGTTGAATAAGAGAGTTGAGAGAGGACATCCTTGTCTTGTGCCGGTTTTCGAAGGAAATGCTTCCAGCTTTTGCCCATTCAGTGTGATATTGGCTGTGAGTTTTTCATAAATAGCTCTTATTATTTTGAGATGCGTTCCATCAATACCTAGTTTATTGATAGTTTTTAGCATGAAGGGATGTTGAATTTTATCGAGGGCCTTTCTCTGCATCTATTGACATGATTATGTGGTTTTTGTCATTGGTTCCGTTTATGTGATGGATTATGTTTATCGATTTGTATATGTTGAACCAGCCTTGCATCCCAGGGATGAAGCCGACTTGATCGTGGTAGATAAGCTTTTTGATGTGCTGCTGGATTCAGTTTGCCAGTATTATACTGAGGATTTTTGCATTGATGATCATCAGGGATATTGGCCTGAAATTTTCTTTTTTTGTTGTGTCTCTGCCATATTTTGGTATCAGAATGATGCTGGCCTCATAAAATGAGTTAGTGAGGAGTCCCTCTTTTTCTATTGTTTGGAATAGTTTCAGAAGGAATGGTACCAGCTCTTAACTGATAAATAATAACTGTTTGAGGTGTACTACATGATTTTATATATATATATATCCATTGTACACTGATTACCCCAGTCAAAGTAATTAACATATTTATCACGATCACAGTTACTATTTTTTGCATCTATGTGTATGTGGTGAGGACACTTAAAATCTACTCTTATCAAATTTCTAATAAACAATATAGTACTTTTAACTATGGTCACCATGCTGTATGTTACATCCCCATAACTTATTATCTTGTAACTAAAAGTTTATACCCTTTGATCAACATATCCCACTCCCCCAGCCCCTGGTAAGCATTGTTCTACTCTCCGCTTCTATGTGTTCAACTTTTTTAGATTCTATATACAAGTGAACTCATACATTATTATTTTTCTGTGTCTGGTTCATTTTACTTAGCATAATGTTCTCCAGATTCATCCATGTTGTCACAAGTAACAGGATTTTCTTCTTTTTTATAGCCAAATAATACATATATATATATGTATTATGTACATATATGTATATTACATTTTCTTTATCCATTTATGTTAATAGACATGTAGGTTGTTTCCATATCTTTGTTATTGTGAATAATGTTGCAACGAATATCAGAATATAGCTATCTCTTTGACATAGTGATTTCATTTCCTTTGACTGTATACCTAGTAGTGAGATTGCTAGGCCACATAGTAGTTCTAGTTTTAATTTCTTGAGGAAACTCCATAATGTTTTCCATAATGGCTGTACCAATTTACATTCCCACAAACAGTGCACAAAACTTCCCTTTTTCTCTACACCCTTGTTAACACTTATTATCTCCTTGCTATTTCTGTTGTTTTTATTCTGACTATGAGTCATTTTAAGAATTATATGTGAGATATTTTTATTAGATATAGGTGTATGATTTCTCCGATAAAGTATTTCTTAAATATCAGCTGTGTCGCTGAGAGGGACAAAAGCGATGTGACTACTAAATGTAATGCGGTAATCTGGATGGGATTTAGGAACAGAAGAGGGAAACCATGTGACAATTAAGCAGATTTGAATAAAGTGTGGACTTCAGTTAATAATAACATATGAATAATGGTTCACTAATTGTGAAAAATGTACCATATGTTAATAATAGAGGAAACTGGGTGTGAGGTATATGGGAATACTTCGTACACCTTTGCAATTTTTCTGTGAACCTGAAACTGTTCTAGCATAAAAAGCTACTTTTAAACAAACAGAAAATATCCGCTGTGTCATCAGAATCTTGCCCCAGGAGATAATGAAGACTCCGGCTGATGAAAGTATGCAAACATTTCTTCATAGCTTTAGTGGTTACCACAATTAATTATCAATGACACTAGGTTATAAAATGAATATTTTCTTTCTCTCTTTTTTTTTTTAAAGACAGAGTCTCATTCCATCATCCAGGCTGAAGTGCAGTGATGTGATCTCAGCTCACTGCAACCTTCACCTCCTGGACTCAAGCGATCCTCCCACCTCAGCCTCCCAAGTAGCTGGGACCACAGGCACGCACCACCACGCCCAGCTAATTTTTTTGTTAACTAATACTTTCTTAAAGGAATGAAGTGTCAACAAGAAACTATTACTATTTGTATTACTACATGATCATTAATAATTAAATATTTTATAAAAGTGTTATAAAATCTATTATAAACTCATTAATTGTCCCAGATTTCCGTAAATCAATAAAGTCAGTTTGCCATTTTTATCAAATAGTCCCTAGACTATTTGTCAGGGACTATATATTGTAGGCATATCTTGCCATCAAGAAGGTCAATGCAGAAAAACATTACAAGAGGCAGCAAGGTAATGTTACAAACTAAAAGAACTAGTCTTATCAGTAAAGGTTAATCTTCATGTTTTTATTTATACAAGTTAATAATAACGTTACCTTTGTTCACAGTGTCTCTTCAATACAAAGCAGAGAAGAGGTAAGTTTTCGTTTGCTTGCCTGCTTTGCATTTGTTTTGCTTTAATTTTATATCACATGAAATGAGGTTGAAGAAAGTCTCATTGCCTTCACCTGATGACAGCTGCTGTGTGGCATCAATTAAGCCATGTGCTTAGTTCAAAGGAAAACTTTACCTTTCTCTTAACTATTGCTTTTTAAACTCTGATTATATATGGTGCTGGGCAACATATTCTGTACCCATGTAGGCTTTTCCAACTTTAAGGGGCCCTTTTTCAAGGGCCTAATGACAGATTGTCTATAAGCAACCTGGTTGCCTACTGCACAGCGCTGACTCAAATTTTCAACATGCTGCCTGCGACTCAGCAGGCAGAAAGGGAAGGCAAAGAAATTAGCACAGAAATGAAAAACTTGAAGAAATGTCAAAAATGAGAGGACTGAGTTACATTTGCAGGGGATTCAGCCACAAATAGAAAAGCTTTGAGAATCGTGCACAAAAAATTCAGGACAACTATTATCTGTAACTATCTTGTGCCCTTTCCTACCCGAACTACTATACCAAAACAGACATAGCAGATACCTCTATAGGTGGAAAATTCCCAAAGGGTCACTCAATACCTTATGTTAAAGGAGTGATCCCATCACGACTGGATTAAAGAATGCCTAAAACCCAGAACAGGTGAGATACTGACCGCCAGGGGTATATCTCCCCCACTACTAGATAGCTGAGAGCAGAGTCTCTTGACCCCAATTCTCTCAGTCAATCTAAGCTCTATCATGTACTGATCATATGACCTCACATGAGTTATCTAGTCTTTCTGAGCTTCTGTTTCCCCACAAGTAAAACGAAAATAATATTTTTGTCTCCCTCGTAGATTCTTGTGAGCATTAAATATATACACAGTATGGTGCCCAGTAAATAGTAAATATTCATTAGACACAGTATGAATGGGCACAGAAATGTAATTTATTTTATGTTTTTGTTAAAATCCATTTAAATCAATCTTTTTCAGGCACATGTTTAACTAATAAATTTCAAATTCTCTTTCAGGTCTATTTCTCCTCAACAACCCTTTCATAGTTTCATAACTACCTCTATATGTCAGAGGCAAAGTAGTTTTCTTTCTCGTTCTTCATGGGTTCTTCTTCTGGCATAATTATTCAAATTCTACTCATCTTTTGTAGCCCATCCTGAATGGAACTTTCTTCATAAATCTTCTGACTATACCAGTCAACTTTCCCCCTTCACTTTCCTCAACTCTTGTAAGACCTAGGTTATCTGAATATCACTTGATTCCACTATCTCAGGTTGTTACATATTTTAAAATCTAAAACATTTAAATGTTAAAACACATAAAAGTTAAAATTAAATAAATTTGAGATTATATCAGAGGTAAAGATGGTATCTTGTTTATATTAGGCACAATAAATAGAGCACTCAAATATATTCTCATTTCCTCAAGTTCCATAGGTATAAAATGTTGTAAAATTAGCTCTCATTTAGTGAATGCATTTTGTATGCCATACTATAGACTGAGGGCTTTTGATATCTTATCTCATTTAAACCCCACAGGTTTAGTGGAAGGAAAAAGAGGTAGATTAAGCAAGGAGAAAACGAAAGAGGAGGATCCTTTGTGGAGCCATATATCACGGTCTTGTGAACATTATTCATTAAATTCTCCTAACAGTCTTTGAGGGAAATACTAAATTCTCCACTTTACAGATAAGAAAACTGACTTTAAGTAGATTTAAATAACTGACGCAAGGTCATCGAACTAGCAAATGATAACAGCAAAGTTAAAATCCAATTATTTCAACCTCTACTGCCTGTGGACTAAATTCCATACTGTCAGAGACCAATCACCAAACCCTGATTCATTCTCTGGCTTGTGACCCTCAGAAAGTAAGCTCGACCTGCCAGATCTCATTTCCCTTAATGGAAAGGAATCACTAAAAGCAAAAGCTAACACTTATTGAAGATATATCATGTTCAAGCACTGTGCTAAGTAGTTTATGGGAATTATTCCATTTCTTTCTCACAATAAATCGGTGATGTATTTATAATTATCCCTGTTTTACAGATAAGGAAAAAGAATCAAAGAGAGCAATGAAACTTTTCAAGACTACACAACTAATGTGGTTGCGCTGGGATTCAGATCCCACTTTTCTCTCCTACCTACATGTGCTACACTGTCTGCAGTGATTGAAAAGACCTGTCAAAAAAATACTGCACCTGATATTGTGAGTGTTAAGTAAAACAACATGTGAAAATGCCTTGAGAACAAATGTCAACTTTGCTTATAGAATTTCAAGTAGTATCAACTATACTGTACTAGAGGACAAAACCAGGCTTCAGGCTGGGCGCAGTGCACACGCCTATAATCCCAACAGTTTGGGAGGTACAGGCAGGTGGATCGCCTGAAGTCAGGAGTTTGAGACTGGCCTGGCCAACGTGGTGAAACCCCATCTCTACTAAAAATACAAAAAAAAATTATCTGGACATGGTGGCAGGTGCCTGCAATCCCAACTACTTGGGAGGCTGAGGCAGGAGAATCACTTGAACCTAGGAGGCGAAGGTTGCAGTAAGCCAAGATCATGCCATTGCACTCCAGCCTAGGTGACAAGGGCGAGACTCCATCTAAAAAAAAAAAAAAAAAAAAAATCTAAGAAGATCAAATTTCATAAGCAAACAACAAGACCATATAATTCGGTTTAAAATATCAAATGTATTAGTTCTGAGGGGAGCAGACATGATTAGCAGCTGGTACATAAAAAGATTTTAATAGATTTCAAGCTCCAACATGAGATGATATTATAATGTAGTTCTATCCAAAAAAGCTCAAATTAATCTTGGGCAGTATTGGTAGACATTCAGTGTCCAAACAAGATGGACCATAGTGGGACTGACTTTGCACTACTCAGATCATATCCAGAGTACTGGGAGCTACCTGAGTTTAGAGAAACGATGACAGAAGTGAGGAGACTACCGGACAGAACTCAGAAACCTGCTACATTGAACACTGATGCTATGACGGTGTATCAGAAAATTCACACTAATGGTCATGAAATACTTGAAAAATTTATATTCTGATGACTATTAAAGCACGGTAAAAATCATGGTTGTAAAATATAGGAAAAAAATGTTTTGGATCAGTATGCAGGAAAATTTAAAATAATTAAAGATGTTAAAAATTGTATGCACTTTCTTATGAATGTGAGTGCTCCCTGTCACTGCAGGTGCTCAAGCAGAAGGTCAGCCACCACTTGTCAGAAATATCATGGATGACATCCAGGCAGGAGACAGGGGTTGGAACTACGTGAACTTGAGTTCTCTTTTGGCTTTTAAATTCCATATGCGAAGAGGAAGGTGGAGAATATTTTAACAGAAAGTACAAATTACTCCCATTTAGATTAATTTATACAGCATATTAATAGCATAGTGCCATACAAAGAAGTGGCTTAATGGTCTCTAAATAAAGAAAAATGTTTCTGATACATGAAAATAATCTATGGTGTCTAACAAATTCAAAATACAGTTTAAATGCATTATGTAGGACTAAATAGTTTTATAGTTGTTACAGACTATGAATTAATTTACCATCATGTGTGACAAACTAAACAGTGGCTTTCTATTCCTGTTCCTCTACTTTTCTGTTTTCATGATGGAGCTCACTACAAGATTTAAAACAGTATCTATTGCCAGCCCAGATGATTTTTCTGGGCTCCGTGTCTGTATCATCCTACTCAATATTTCCATGTAGATGCCCAACAGGTTATCTTTAAAACTTATTTCTATAACTGAGTTCTTAAGGGCCAACTCTCAACCACAGTCAATCTAGTCTTCCTCTAGTTTTCCCACATTTAGTAAACTGCACTAACATCTTCAAATTTGCTTATCCCATACACCTTGGAGCCATCTATGAAAGTTACTTTTCCTATGTCCCATATCCTGCCTGTAACCTGGGACTGACAATTCAAAAAAAAAGAGCAAAGTTTCTCCATCCATTCTCTTTATGACTTCTGCTCACACTCCAATCCATTCTAACCCCACTTACTCTTGAACTACTGCAAACCCTCAGGACTAGTCTGCCCTGCCTTAGCTTTCGTATCTTAATTGTGTTGTTTCCTGTTTTAAAGCTTTTCTTTTGGTTATCTTGTATTTGTATATGGGCAATCGAGTTTTTCTCAAACAATATAATTTTCTTTATACTTTTTGATATTTATGCTTATTTTTTCCTCTTCTTGATTATTGAAATACAGTATTTAATACTATCCATGAGAGAAGATTTTTTTGGTGATGTCTTAACATCTAGAGGTAGAGGAGCAGGTTTTCATGCATGGAAAGAAATTCTCCCTGTTATTTTCTATATTTTGATTAATATTTAATTTATTAAAATTATACATTTTAGAGTATAGCTTTACAGAGTAAACAGGCAATGCACAGAGTGAGAGAAAATCTTCATAATCTATACATCTGACAAAGGACTAATATCCAGAATCTACAACAAACTCAAACAAATCAGTAAGAAAAAAGTAAACAATCCCTTCAAGAAGGAGGTTAAGGACATGAATAGAGAATTCTCAAAAGAAGATACACAAATGGTCAATAAACATAAGAAAAAATGCTCAACATCACTAATGATCAGGGAAATGCTAATCAAAACCACAATGCAATACTACCTTAGTCTTGCAAGAATGGCCATAATCAAAAAATCAAATGTTGACATGGATGCGGTGAACAGGGAACACTTCTACACTGCTGGTGGGAATTTAAACTAGTACAGCCACTATGGAAAACAGTGTGGAGATTCCTTAAAGAACTAAAAGTAGAACTACCATTTGATCCACCAATCCCACTACTGGGTATCTACCCAGAGGAAAAGAAGTCATTATTTGAAAAAGATACTTGCACACGCATGTTTATAGCAACACAATTCACAATTGCAAAATCATAGAACCAACCCAAATTCCCATCAATCAATGGGTGGATAAAGAAACTGTAGTGTGCCTGTATATATATACACATATAATAGAATACTATGCAGCCATAAAAAGGAATGAATTTACAGCATTTGCAGTAACCTGGTTGAGATTGGAGACTATTATTCTAAGTGATGTAACTCAGGAATGGAAAACCAAATATCATATGTTCTTACTGATATGTGGGAGCTAAGCTATGAGGACACAAAGGCATTAGAATGATACAACAGACTTTGAGGACTTGGGGGAAAGGGGCGAGGGATAAAAGACTACAAATATGGTGCGGTCTATACATGGATGATGGGTGCACCAAAATCTTACAAATCACCACTAAAGAACTTACACATGTAACCAAATACCACCTCTAACCCAAAAACCAAAAACAGGTTAAATCCTTTTAAAACATTCAATACCCCTTACATACATAATTAATCAAATTCCCTTAGACAATTCAATTCACACTTACTCACCCAATATACCTACCTATCTGACATATGTTAAACACAAGAAGGCAGACTTACAAATTGAACAATTTTTTCCTAGAACTTCACCCTTTAAGTCAGACGTCATTTTTATAAAATAATTTTTTTCTTTTTAAAATTATAGTTTAAGTTCTGGGGTACATGTGCAGAACATGCAGGTTTGTTACATAGGTATACACGTGCCATGGTGGTTTGCTGCACCCATCAACCCATCATCTACATTAGGTATTTCTCCTAATGCTATCCCTCCCCTAGTCCCCCACCCCCCAACAGGCCCTGGTGTGTGATATTCCCCTCCTTGTGTCCATGTGTTCTCATTGTTCAACTCCCACTTATGAGTGAGAACATGTGGTGTTCGATTTTCTGTTCTTGTGTTAGTTTACTGAGAATGATGGTTACCAGCTTCGTTCATGCCCCTGCAAAGAACATGAACTCATCCTTTTTTATGGCTGCGTCGTATTCCATGGTATATATGCACCACATTCTCTTTATCCAGTCTATCATTGATGGGCATTTGGGTTGGTTCCAAATCTTTGCTATTGTGAACAGTGCTGCAATAAACATATGTGTGCATGTGTCTTTATAGTAGAATGATTGATAATCCTTTGGGTATATCCCCAGTAATGGGATTGTTGGGTCAAATGGTATATCTGGTTCTAGAACCTTGAGGAATTGCCACACTGTCTTCCACAATGGTTGAACTAATTTACACTCCCACCAACAATGTAAAAGTGGTCCTATTTCTCCATACCCTCTCCAGCACCTGTTGTTTCCTGACTTTTTAATGATTGCCATTCTAACCGGTGTGATATGGTATCCCATTGTGGTTTGGATTTGCATTTCTCTAATGACCAGTGATGATGAGCTTTTTTTCATATGTTTGTTGGCTGCATAAATGTCTTCTTTTGAAAAGTGTCTGTTCATATCCTTTGCCCACTTTTTGATGGAGTTGTTTGTTTTTTCATGTAAATTTGTTTAAGTTCTTTGTAGATTCTGGAAATTAGCCCTTTGTCAGATGGATAGTTTGCAAAAATTTTCTCCCATCCTGTAGGTTGCCTGTTCACTCTGATTATAGTTTCTTTTTCTGTGCAGAAGCTCTTTAGTTTAATTAGATCCCGTTTGTCAATTTTGGCTTTTATTGCCATTGCTTTTGGTGTTTTAGTCATGAAGTCTTTGCCCATACCTATGTCCTGAATGGTATTGCCTAGGTTTTCTTCTAGGGTTTTTTATGGTTTTAGGTCTTACTTTTAAGTCTTTAATCCTTCTTGAGTTTTTTGTATAAGGTGTAAGGAAGGGGTCCAATTTCAGTGTTCTGTATGTAACTAGCCAGTTTTCCCAACTCCATTTATTAAATAGGGAATCCTTTCTGCATTGCTTGTTTTTGTCATGTTTGTCAAATATCAGGTGGTTTTAGATGTGTGGTGCTATTTCTGAGGCCTCTGTTCTGTTCTATATATCTGTTTTATTACCAGTACCAGGCTGTTTTTGTTACTATAGCCTTGTAGTATAGTTTGAAGTCAGGTAGCGTGATGCCTCCGGGTTTGTTATTTTTGCTTAAGATTGTCTTGGCAATGCAGGCTCTTTTTTGGTTCCATATGAAATTTAAAATAGTTTTCTTTTTCTAATTCTGTGAAGAAAGTCAATAGTAGCTTGATGGGGATGGCATGGAATCTATAAATTACTTTGGGCAACATGGCCATTTTCATGATGCTGATTCTGCCTACCCATGAGGGTGGAATGTTTTTCCATTTTTTATGTGTCCTCTCTTATTTCCTTGAGCAGTGGTTTGTAGTTCTCCTTGAAGAGGTCCTTCACATCCCTTGTAAATTGTGTCTAGGTATTTTATTCTCCTTTTAGCAATTGTGAGTGGGAGTTCACTCATGATTTGGCTCTCTGTTTGTCTATTATTAGTGCATAGGAATGCTTGTGATTTTAGCACCTTGATTTTATATTCTGAGACTTTGCTGAAGTTGCTTGTCAGCTTAAGGAGATTTTGGGCTGAGACGATGGGGTTTTCTAAATATACAATCATGTCATCTGCAAACAGAGACAATTTGACTTCCTCTCTTTTTATTGGAATACCTTTATTTCTTTCTCTTGCCAGATTGCCCTGACCAGAACTTCCAATACTGTGTTGAATAGGAGTGGTGAGACATCATTTTAATGGATCAAATTTTATTTCACATTTCAAAAGTCTTAAAAACAAACATATAATCTTTTGGGTTAAAATGCGAAAACATACATCTCCATTTCCTCTCTCCTGAAACCACATTAAAGAAAAAATTTAAATAAAGAATATACCTACAAATATACTGCAGAGCACAACAACAGAATTTTGAAAGCTGAAAAGGCTTAGCCAAGAAGGATTCATCTCAAACCAGTTAACAATGAAAGCCAAGAAGCTGTGCAATCTACAGCACACAATTTCTAAAATGTTTAGGAATAGGCAATACCAGGTACTTTTGGTAGAAGTGTTTGGTAGTCTGAGATAAAATAAGGAAATTTTTGTTTTAAAGGTGTATTTACAATCTCAAATCTCCTGTCCCCCTCAACATACCCACCCCAATCCTGACAGAAAGTTTACTTTTGGAGAAAGAAAAAAGAGAATTTCTGGACTAGAAGATACTGTAAATTGTTGGGGGCATATTTATCACGTCTGCCCAATGGGAAATAATAGACTATACTTACTAATATGAATTGGTAATCACCAAAAGCCTTCTCCTGTTATCTCTCAGATATCTGACAGCCAAAACTTTACCCTTTAGACAAGTGACTAGAAGGCTTCTTCCTGGAAATCTGACCAGGCCAAGAGGGTGCAAGATGGGATGAGGGGGATGGGAGTTTCTTTAAGAAATAGTCTCATTGCCCTGGCCAGAATTTCCAATACTATGTTGAATAGAAGTGGTGAGAGAGCAAGGCATTTTTGTTTTGTGCAGGTTTTCAAGGAGAATGCTTCCAGCTTTTGCCCATTCACTATGATATTGGCTGTGGGTTTGTCATAAATGGCTCTTATTTGAAGTGTGTTCCATCAACACCTAGTTTATTGAGAGTTTTTAACATGAAGGGATGTTGAATTTTATTGAAGGCCTTTTCTGCGTCTTTTGAGATAATCTTGTAGCTTTTTGACTTTAGTTCTGTTTATGTGATGAATTACATTTATTGATTTTCGTATGTTGAACCAGCCTTGCATCCTGGTGATGAAGCTGACTTGATGGTGGTGAATAAGCTTTTTGATGTGCTGCTGGATTTGGTTTGCCAGTATTTTATTGAGGATTTTTGCATTGATAGTCATCAGAGATATTGGCCTGAAGTTTTGTTTTTTGTTGTATCTCTGCCACGTTTTGGGAACAGGATGATGCTGGCCTCATAAAATGAGTTAGGGAGTAGTCTCTCCTTTTCAATTACTTGGAATTGTTTTAGTAAAATGTTACCAGCTCTTCTATGTACCTTTGAATACAACTGTAAATCTGTCTGGTCCTAGGCTTTTCTTGGTTGGTAGGCTATATATTACTGCCTTAATTTTAGAACGTTTTATTGGTCTATTCTGGTATTCGATTTCTTCCTAGTTCAGTCTTGGGGAGATGTATGTGTCCACTTGCTCTTTGAATATTTTACAATAACTCAGAAAGCTCTTAAGTTTAATTAGATTCCATTTGTCCTCCCGTTCTTAACCATGAGCAGGCAGCCAAGAATCATCAGAAATTTAAGGAAAACTTGTAACCTGGGAGACTTTAAAAATAGCATTCGATGACAATAAAAGGCCTGATATTCAGCATTCCCCCAAGTGCCAATTAGATTGAAATATGGTAATCTAGCTAAAAGTGACTTTTTTTTTTTTTTTTTTTTTTTTTTTTTGAGGCAGGGTCTTGCTCTGTCACCCAGGCTGGAGTGCAGTGGCCCTATCATAGTTCACCACACACTTAAACTCCTGGGTTCAAGCAATCCTCAGCCTCCCAGTGGTCTTTGTTATAGGCATCCTGATGAATTTCTATGGCACAGAAGATTGATTAAATGATGTGTTTGATTGTTAATAAATTTCTGCAATCCAAAATAAAGTATACGACAAAAGAAAAAAATTGAAAACATGGAGGGAGAATAAACTTCAGAAATACAGTTTTCATCTCCTTGAAGAGATGTGAGGAGATATTGATGCTATGAAACTGTAGTAAATGCAATAAAACAGCCCTTAGAAATTAAATTCATACAGCAGACATTTTTAAATATCAAGGAAAGGCTGAAAATTCTTCTAGATATATCTCCATAATATGTGATTCAAATACTATACTATACTACATCTAGATAATATATGTTCAAAAAGGAGAGAAGAGAAATGGAAGAAAATCATATAAGAAATGTTAAAGGAAATTTTAACAGAAAGAAAGAATGTGAGTTTCCAGATTAAAAAATTACACCAAATACCCAACTTAATGATTTTTAAATAGCAATTCTGGATGCTTGAAGCAGTGAAGCAATGACTTTCAAATTATGAAAGGAAATCACTCTATGACCAGCCAAACTATTAACTAATTTTGACGATGTTTGTTAGTGTTTCAGACATAAAATGTATTTTAAAATGTACCCCATAGATAGCCATAAAGATAATTGGAATATTAAGAGAGAACCCAGAAATAAAACTTCATATATATGGTTAACGGTTATTTACAAAAATGCCAGGAACATTCAGTGGAGAAAGGACAGTCTCCAACAAATGGTATTGGAAAAAACTGGCTGTACACAATGCAGAAGAATGAAGTTAGGCCATTACCTTAAAAAATATTTAAAAAGTAACTAAAAATGTATCAAAGACCAACATGTATGACCTAAAATTCTAAAACTCTTAGGAGAAAACATGGGACATGTTTTCATGACATTGAATTTGACCATGAATTCTTAAACATGACACCAAAAGCACAGGCAACAGAAGTAAAATATAAAAAAATGAGCTACACAGAAATTTAAAACTTCTGTTCATCAAAGACATGATCAACAGAGTGAAAAGGCAACCTATAGAATTAAAGCAATGCCTGCAAATTGTATATCTGATACGGGTTAATATTCAGAATAGAGAACTTCTCAATGATAACAAAAACTTGATTCAGCAAAAGACTTCAATAGATATTTTTCTAAAGAAGAGATACAAATCAGAACAAGCACAGGGAAAAATGCTCAGCATCACTAACCATTAAAAAAATGCAAATCAAAATCATAATGAGATAACACCTCACATCCATTTGGATGGTTACTATCAAAAAGCAAACAGATAAACAAAATAAGTGCTGGTGATGATATGAAGAAATTAGAAATCTTATACACTGTTGGTAGAAAGGTAGATGGTTCAGCTGCTATTTAAAAAATAGTATGAACATTCCTCAAAAAATTAAAAATAGGACTACCATATGATCCAGCAATCCCTCTTCTGTGTATATACCCAAAATAATAAAAGTGGGATCTTGGAAATACATTTGCATATCTATGCTCATAAGCTGTACTAATTGCAGTAGCCAAAAGGCAGGAGCAACACAAACGCCCACTGACAGCTGAATGGATAAACGAAATGTGGGATGTACATACAATGGACTTTTACGCAGTCTTTTTAAAGAAGAAAATTCTGACATGCTATAACATGGATAAACGTTGAGGACATTATGCTAAGTGAAATAATCCAGTTGCCAAAAAAAATAAAAAAACAAAGGCTGTATGATTCCACAGATATGAAATACCTAGCGCAATCCAATTCATGGAGACAAAAAGTAAAAGGATGGTTTACAGAGAATGGGAGATAGGGAAATGAGGAGTTGTTTAAAGAATATAAAGTTTTAGAGGGGCGGAGCAAGATGGCCGAATAGGAACAGCTCCAGTCTCCAACTCCCAGCATGAGCGACACAGAAGACCGGTGATTTCTGCATTTTCAACTGAGGTACTGGGTTCATCTCACTGGGGAGTGCCGGACGATCGGTGCTGGTCAGCTGCTGCAGCCCGACCAGCGAGAGCTGAAGCAGGGTGAGGCATTGCCTCACCTGGGAAGTGCAAGGGGGAAGGGAATCCCTTTTCCTAGCCAGGGGAACTGAGACACACAACACCTGGAAAATCGGGTAACTCCCACCCCAATACTGCGCTTTAAGCAAACAGGCACACCAGGAGATCATATCCCACACCTGGCCGGGAGGGTCCCACACCCACGGAGCCTCCCTCATTGCTAGCAGAGCAGTCTGTGATCTACCGGCAAGGCAGTAGCAAGGCTGGGGGAGGGGCGCCCGCCATTGCTGAGGCTTAAGTAGGTAAACAAAGCTGCTGGGAAGCTCGAACTGGGTGGAGCTCACAGCAGCTCAAGGAAACCTGCCTGTCTCTGTAGACTCCACCTCTGGGGACAGGGCAATAACAAACACAGCCGAAACCTCTGCAGACGCAAACGACTCTGTCTGACAGCTTTGAAGAGAGCAGTGGATCTCCCAACACGGAGGTTGAGATCTGAGAAGGGACAGACTCCATGATCAAGTGGGTCCCTGACCCCTGAGTAGCCTAACTGGGAGACATCCCCCACTAGGGGCAGTCTGACACCCCACACCTCACAGGGTGGAGTACACCCCTGAGAGGAAGCTTCCAAAGCAAGAATCAGACAGGTACACTCGCTGTTCAGAAATATTCTATCTTCTGCAGCCTCTGCTGCTGATACCCAGGCAAACAGGGTCTGGAGTGGACCTCAAGCAATCTCCAACAGACCTACAGCTGAGGGTCCTGACTGTTAGAAGGAAAACTATCAAACAGGAAGGACACCTACACCAAAACCCCATCAGTACATCACCATCATCAAAGACCAGAGGCAGATAAAACCACAAAGATGGGGAAAAAGCAGGGCAGAAAAGCTGGAAATTCAAAAAATAAGAGCGCATCTCCCCCGGCAAAGGAGCGCAGCTCATCGCCAGCAACGGATCAAAGCTGGACGGAGAATGACTTTGACGAGATGAGAGAAGAAGGCTTCAGTCCATCAAATTTCTCAGAGCTAAAGGAGGAATTACGTACCCAGCGCAAAGAAACTAAAAATCTTGAAAAAAAAGTGGAAGAATTGATGGCTAGAGTAATTAATGCAGAGAAGGTCATAAACGAAATGAAAGAGATGAAAACCATGACACGAGAAATATGTGACAAATGCACAAGCTTCAGTAACCGACTCGATCAACTGGAAGAAAGAGTATCAGCGATTGAGGATCAAATGAATGAAATGAAGCGAGAAGAGAAACCAAAAGAAAAAAGAAGAAAAAGAAATGAACAAAGCCTGCAAGAAGTATGGGATTATGTAAAAAGACCAAATCTACGTCCGATTGGGGTGCCTGAAAGTGAGGGGGAAAATGGAACCAAGTTGGAAAACACTCTTCAGGATATCATCCAGGAGAACTTCCCCAACCTAGTAGGGCAGGCCAACATTCAAATCCAGGAAATACAGAGAACGCCACAAAGATACTCCTCGAGAAGAGCAGCTCCAAGACACATAATTGCCAGATTCACCAAAGTTGAAATGAAGGAAAAAATCTTAAAGGCAGCCAGAGAGAAAGGTCGGGTTACCCACAAAGGGAAGCCCATCAGACTAACAGCAGATCTCTCGGCAGAAACTCTACAAGCCAGAAGAGAGTGGGGGCCAATATTCAACATTCTTAAAGAAAAGAATTTGAAACCCAGAATTTCATATCCAGCCAAACTAAGTTTCATAAGTGAAGGAGAAATAAAATCCTTTACAGATAAGCAAATGCTTAGAGATTTTGTCACCACTAGGCCTGCCTTACAAGAGACCCTGAAGGAAGCACTCAACATGGAAAGGAATAACCGGTACCAGCCATTGCAAAAACATGCCAAAATGTAAAGACCATCGAGGCAAGGAAGAAACTGCATCAACTAACGAGCAAAATAACCAGTTAATATCATAATGGCAGGATCAAGTTCACACATAACAATCTTAACCTTAAATGTAAATGGACTAAATGCTCCAATTAAAAGACACAGACTGGCAAACTGGATAAAGAGTCAAGACCCATCAGTCTGCTGTATTCAGGAGACCCATCTCACACGCAGAGACATACATAGGCTCAAAATAAAGGGATGGAGGAAGATTTACCAAGCAAATGGAGAACAAAAAAAAGCGGGGGTTGCAATACTGGTCTCTGATAAAACAGACTTTAAACCATCAAAGATCAAAAGAGACAAAGAAGGCCATTACATAATGGTAAAGGGATCAATTCAACAGGAAGAGCTAACTATCCTAAATATATATGCACCCAATACAGGAGCACCCAGATTCATCAAGCAAGTCCTTAGAGACTTACAAAGAGACTTAGACTCCCATACAATAATAATGGGAGACTTCAACACTCCACTGTCAACATTAGACAGATCAACGAGACAGAAAGTTAACAAGGATATCCAGGAATTGAACTCATCTCTGCAGCAAGCAGACCTAATAGACATCTATAGAACTCTCCACCCCAAATCAACAGAATATACATTCTTCTCAGCACCACATCGTACTTACTCCAAAATCGACCACGTAATTGGAAGTAAAGCACTCCTCAGCAAATGTACAAGAACAGAAATTATAACAAACTGTCTCTCAGACCACAGTGCAATCAAACTAGAACTCAGGACTAAGAAACTCAATCAAAACCGCTCAACTACATGGAAACTGAACAACCTGCTCCTGAATGACTACTGGGTACATAACGAAATGAAGGCAGAAATAAAGATGTTCTTTGAAACCAATGAGAACAAAGATACAACATACCAGAATCTCTGGGACACATTTAAAGCAGTGTGTAGAGGGAAATTTATAGCACTAAATGCCCACAAGAGAAAGCAGGAAAGATCTAAAATTGACACTCTAACATCGCAATTAAAAGAACTAGAGAAGCAAGAGCAAACACATTCGAAATCTAGCAGAAGGCAAGAAATAACTAAGATCAGAGCAGAACTGAAGGAGATAGAGACACAAAAAACCCTCCAAAAAAATCAATGAATCCAGGAGTTGGTTTTTTGAAAAGATCAACAAAATTGACAGACCACTAGCAAGACTAATAAAGAAGAAAAGAGAGAAGAATCAAATCTACGCAATTAAAAATGATAAAGGGGATATCACCACCGACCCCACAGAAATACAAACTACCATCAGAGAATACTATAAACACCTCTATGCAAAAAAACTGGAAAATCTAGAAGAAATGGATAATTTCCTGGACACTTACACTCTTCCAAGACTAAACCAGGAAGAAGTTGAATCCCTGAATAGACCAATAGCAGGCTCTGAAATTGAGGCAATAATTAATAGCCTACCAACCAAAAAAAGTCCAGGACTAGATGGATTCACAGCTGAATTCTACCAGAGGTACAAGGAGGAGTTGGTACCATTCCTTCTGAAACTATTCTAATCAATAGAAAAAGAGGGAATCCTCCCTAACTCATTTTATGAGGCCAACATCATCCTGATACCAAAGCCTGGCAGAGACACAACAAAAAAAGAGAATTTTAGACCAATATCCCTGATGAACATTGATGCAACAATCCTCAATAAAATACTGGCAAACCGGAATCAGCAACACATCAAAAAGCTTATCCACCATGATCAAGTGGGCTTCATGCCTGGGATGCAAGGCTGGTTCAACATTCGCAAATCAATAAACATAATCCAGCATATAAACAGAACCAAAGACAAGAACCACATGATTATCTCAATAGATGCAGAAAAGGCTTTTGACAAAATTCAACAGCCCTTCATGCTAAAAACGCTCAATAAATTCGGTATTGATGGAACGTACCTCAAAATCATAAGAGCTATTTATGACAAACCCACAGCCAATATCATACTGAATGGGCAAAAACTGGAAAAATTCCCTTTGAAAACTGGCACAAGACAGGGATGCCCCTCTCTCACCACTCCTATTCAACATAGTGTTGGAAGTTCTGGCTAGGGCAATTAGGCAAGAGAAAGAAATCAAGGGTATTCAGTTAGGAAAAGAAGAAGTCAAATTGTCCCAGTTTGCAGATGACATGATTGTATATTTAGAAAACCCCATTGTCTCAGCCCAAAATCTCCTTAAGCTGATAAGCAACTTCAGCAAAGTCTCAGGATACAAAATTAATGTGCAAAAATCACAAGCATTCTTATACACCAGTAACAGACAAACAGAGAGCCAAATCAGGAATGAACTTCCATTCACAATTGCTTCAAAGAGAATCAAATACCTAGGAATCCAACTTACAAGGGATGTAAAGGACCTCTTCAAGGAGAACTACAAACCACTGCTCAGTGAAATAAAAGAGGACACAAACAAATGGAAGAACATACCATGCTCATGGATAGGAAGAATCAATATTGTGAAAATGGCCATACTGCCCAAGGTCATTTATAGATTCAATGCCATCCCCATCAAGCTACCAATGAGTTTCTTCACAGAATTGGAAAAAACTGCTTTAAAGTTCATATGGAACCAAAAAAGGGCCCGCATCTCCAAGACAATCCTAAGTCAAAAGAACAAAGCTGGAGGCATCACGCTACCTGACTTCAAACTATACTACAAGGCTACAGTAACCAAAACAGCATGGTACTGGTACCAAAACAGAGATATAGACCAATGGAACAGAACAGAGTCCTCAGAAATAATACCACATATCTACAGCCATCTGATCTTTGACAAACCTGAGAGAAACAAGAAATGGGGAAAGGATTCCCTATTTAATAAATGGTGCTGGGAAAATTGGCTAGCCATAAGTAGAAAGCTGAAACTGGATCCTTTCCTTACTCCTTATACTAAAATTAATTCAAGATGGATTAGAGACTTAAATGTTAGACCTAATACCATAAAAATCCTAGAGGAAAACCTAGGTAGTACCATTCAGGACATAGGCATGGGCAAAGACTTCATGTCTAAAACACCAAAAGCAACGGAAGCAAAAGCCAAAATTGACAAATGGGATCTCATTAAACTAAAGAGCTTCTGCACAGCAAAAGAAACTACCATCAGAGTGAACAGGCAACCTACAGAATGGGAGAAAATTTTTGCAATCTACTCGTCTGACAAAGGGCTAATATCCAGAACCTACAAAGAACTCAAACAAATTTACAAGAAAAAAACAAACAACCCCATCAAAAAGTGGGCAAAGGATATGAGCAGACATTTCTCAAAAGAAGACATTCATACAGCCAACAGACACATGAAAAAATGCTCATCATCACTGGCCATCAGAGAAATGCAAATCAAAACCACAATGAGATACCATCTCACACCAGTTAGAACGGCGATCATTAAAAAGTCAGGAAACAACAGGTGCTGGAGAGGATGTGGAGAAATAGGAACACTTTTACACTGTTGGTGGGATTGTAAACTAGTTCAACCATTATGGAAAACAGTATGGCGATTCCTCAAGGATCTAGAACTAGATGTACCATATGACCCAGCCATCCCATTACTGGGTATATACCCAAAGGATTATAAATTATGCTGTTATAAAGACACATGCACACGTATGTTTATTGCAGCCCTATTCACAATAGCAAAGACTTGGAATCAACCCAAATGTCTATCGGTGACAGACTGGATTAAGAAAATGTGGCACATATACACCATGGAATACTATGCAGCCATAAAAAAAGGATGAGTTTGTGTCCTTTGTAGGGACATGGATGCAGCTGGAAACCATCATTCTTAGCAAACTATCACAAGAACAGAAAACCAAACACCGCATGTTCTCACTCATAGGTGGGAACTGAACAATGAGATCACTTGGACTCGGGAAGGGGAACATCACACACCGGGGCCTATCATGGGGAGGGGGAGGGGGGAGGGATTGCATTGGGAGTTATACCTGATGTAAATGACGAGTTGATGGGTGCAGCACACCAACATGGCACAAGTATACATATGTAACAAACCTGCACGTTATGCACATGTACCCTACTACTTAAAGTATAATAATAATAAATAAATTTAAAAAAAAAAGAATGAAAATAAACTTAATTATAACTCACAGACTAAGAATTGTAATAAATGGAGCAGAAAGCAAAAAAAAAAAAAAAAAAAAGAATATAAAGATTGGCTGTACAACAATGTGAATGAACTTACTATTGAGCTGTACATTTAAAAATGGTTAAGATGGTACAATGTCATATATATGTTACCACAATTAAATTTTAAAAATATTAAATGTACCCATCATTCAGTATTTCTTTAAAAAGTATGAAATTCTTAAAAGGGAATAGAATAACTCTATTAAATTACACTTCCTCTTCCCTTGCATGGGAATCAACAAAGGAGTCAAGGAGGAGGGAGTAATGAAGAGGCCCTGAGAAGGCTCCCAATTTGTATCCTGCACCTGAAAGGAAAAAAGGACATTATTAGGACAGCTGCTAAAATTGTAATGATATCTGTTGATTTGATGCTACTCATGTGCTAATGGCAATTTCCTTTCTTTTTTGGCAATAGTTTTTAGTGCTATCAATTTCTTTCTAAGTATTCCATGAGCTGCATTTCACAAATTTTGGTATGTTTTCATTTTAATTTAGTTAAAATTTATTAATTTCTCTTTTGATTTACTTTTTGACTTATAGGTTATTTAAGAGTGTATATTATAGTTTCCTAATGTTTGAGAACTTTCCAGATATTTTTTTTAATTATTGATTTATATCAATTTTTACTCTTAGAAGTCTTTCAAGGCAGTAATCTGAGACGATTTAGGGCTCACCTTGTTCATTTCCCAACACTCAGGAATCACTGTCCTTCATTGCCCAATGTCTAACGTCATGAAAAATAGTGATTCACATATTTTGTTTGATTTAGTTGTTTTAGGAAAGGGAGAAAATTCTGTCCATGTTACTTGACATTAGCCATAACAAAAGTTTCCTGGGACTCCTCCTAAATTCTTATTTTTAAAATACTGATTTAGTTGTTTATAGACTTTTATTGCTCCAAACACATTTAGAATTATTCAGATTCTCTTCTATGTCTATGTCTGATGAATGTAACTAACATTTTAATATTTTCTCTGTGGAAATTTTTATATATTCTTGGTTAGATTAATTTCCAAATACTTTATAGTTTCTATTTTTGAGAATTATTATTGCTGGTGCAAGAAATACTACTAATTTTGTAGATCTCTCTTGCATTCAGCAGTAATTCTAACCACTTTCATTAATTCTAAGAGCTTGTTCATTTGATTGGTTTTTCTAGGTAGATGACTGTATAATCTGCATATTGTATCTTTCATTTCAATACTTATATCTCAATTATTTTGAGGCAATTTTTCTTTAGTATTTTTAAGGCAATATTCAAGATTGTGGTACTAAAATAAATGCATGTAAAATTTCTCCACGGAATGCAATATTCAGGAAAAAAAATGTATATTTGGCATTTAATCTTTATCAATAAGTTTCTTTGTAGTCCTTATTTGCTAAGAGTTTTTATTATTTAAAAAGGTATTAAACTTTTCAAATGATTTTTGCACACCAATTGAGATGAGCCTATGATTTTTATTCACTATTAATTTTATTGACAGATTTCTTTTTTGAGTTATCCTTACTTTTGTGCAATAAACATCACTTAATATAGATATACTACTTTTTAAATTGACACATAATAATTGTACATATTTATGTGGTACATAGTGATGTTTTGATAAATGTAATGCATAGTGGTCAGATCCAATTAATTATGATACCAAACACATCATTTATTTCTGTTGAGAACATTCAATATCCTCCTTCTATTTGAAGCTATATATTGTTAACTATAATCATCCTAAAGTGCTGTAAACTACTAGAAAGTATTCCTCCTATCTAGCTGTAATTCTGCATCCTTTAATAAATGTTTCCCTAATTGTCCCTTCCCTCTATGCTTTCTAGCCTCTAGTATCCTCTGTTCTACTTTTTGCTTCTGTGAAATTAACTTTTTCTAGCTTCCACATGAGTGAGAAGATGCAGTGTTTAACTTTCTGTTTCTGTTTTATTTCATTTAACATAATGTTCTTCAGTTCCATCTGTGTTGCCACAAATGACAGAATTTCATTCTTTTTAAGACTGAATAGTATTTCGTTGTGTATGTATACCATATCTTTCTTATCCATTTATCTGTTGTTGGACACTGGTTGATTCTGTACCTTGGCCATTGTGGATAGTGCCGCAATAAACGTGGGAGTACAGATATCTCTTCAGTGTACTGACTTCCTCACTTCGGATAAATATCCAGTAGTAGGATTGCTGGATCATATGGTAGCTTCATTTTTGTTTTTTTGAGGAAGCTCCATACTGTTCTCCATGGTGCCTGTACCAGTTTACCTTCTCACCAATGGTATATAAGAGTTCTCTTTTCTTCACATCCTCACCGGTATTTGTCAGCTTTTGTCTGTTGCAGTTACTTACATCCTCACCAGAATTTGTCAGCTTTTGTCTTTTTAGTAATAGCCATCCTAGCTGGAGTGAGATGACACCTCATTTTTGTTTTGATTTGCATTTATCAAAAATTAGTAATGTTGAGCATTTTTATATATCTGTATACCTTCATTTAAGAAATATCTGTTTAGATTTTTTAATTGGATTATTTGGTTTTTTTGCTGTTGATATGTTTTAGTTCCTTGTATATTCTGGATATTAATCCTCTGTTGGAAGAATAGTAGCAAATATTTTCTTCCATTTGGTAGGTTATGTTTTCACTCTATTGGCTGTTTCCTTGTCTGTGCAGAAGGTTTTTAGTTTAATGGAAGCCCATTTGTTTATTTTTGCTTTTGTTGCCTGTGCTTTTAAAGTCTTATTTATAAAACTTTTTCCCAGACCAAATGTACTGAAACATTATACCTGTTTTCTTCTAGTAGTTTTATAGTTTTGCATCTTGTATTTAGGCTTTTTATCCATTTAGAGTTGATTTTTTATAGGGTGGACACCCAGTTTTCTCAGAACCATATGCTGAAGACACTGTTCTTTCCCCAGTGAATGCTCTTGACACCCTTGTCAAAAACCAACTGACTGTTGATGGTGTGTGGATTAATTTCTGGGTTCTCTATTCTGTTTTATCAGTCTGTGTCTGCTTTTACGTCAGTACCATGTTTTTATGGCTACTAGAGCTTTGTAGTATATTTTGAAGTCTGGTAGTGTGATAACTCCAGCTTTGTTCTTTTTCCTCAGGATTGCTTTGGCACCTGTAATGTTTTGTGGTTTCAAACGAATTTTAGAATCTGTTTTTCTATTTCTGTGTGAAGTGCATTTTGTATTTTGATAGGGATTGCAATGAACCTGTAGGTTGCTTTGGGTAGAATAATCATTTTAACAATATCAAATCTCCCAATCCATGAGCATGGTATGTCTTTCCATTTGTTTATATCCTCTTCAATTTATTTCTTCAGAGTTTTGTGGATCTTTCATCTCCATGGTAAAAGGTATTACTATGTATTTTTGGTAGCTCTTATAGATGGGATCACCTTCTTGATTTCTGTTTCAGCTAGTCCATCATTCATTTCTATAGAAATGTTATACGTGTTGATTTTTTCATGTTGTTTTACATGTGCTGATTTTATATCCTGTGATTTTACTAAATTTTTATTAGTTCTAACAGTTTTTTGCTAGAGTCTTTAGGGTTTTCTATATATAATATGATGTTACATATAATAAACATAAAATAAAACATATAAGTGTTTTCTATATATAATATTATGTATTAAACACACGTAATTTACCTTCCTCTTTTTAATTTTGGATACCCTTTATTTCTTTCTCTTGCCTAATAGCTCTGGATAGGGCTTTCAATAGTATGTGGAATAAGAGTGGAGAGAATAGGCATCCTGGTTGTGTTCCAGTTCTTAGAGGAAAAGCTTTCAGCTTTTCCGCATTCAGTATGATGGTACACTTGGGGTTGTCATATATGGCCTTTATGATGTTGAGGTACTTTCCTTCTTTATCTAATTTATTGAAAGTATTTATTATGAAGAGGTGTTGTATTTTATCAAATGATATTTCTGCATTTATTAATAATCATATAGTTTTTATCCTTCATTATGTTGATATGCTATATCACATTTATTGAATTGAATGTGTTGAGCCATCCTTGCATCCGTGGGATAAATCCCACTTGATTGTAATAAATTATCTTTTTTATTTTTATTTTTATTTTTTTTTAATTTATTTATTATTATTATACTTTAAGTTGTAGGGTACATGTGCATAACGTGCAGGTTTGTTACATATGTATACTTGTGCCATGTTGGTGTGCTGCACCCATCAACTCGTCATTTACATCAGGTATAACTCCCAATGCAATCCCTCCCCCCTCCCCCCTCCCCCCTCCCCATGACAGGCCCCTGTGTGAGATGTTCCCCTTCCTGAGTCCAAGTGATCTCATTGTTCAGTTCCCACCTATGAGTGAGAACATGCGGTGTTTGGTTTTCTGTTCTTGTGATAGATTGTTAGGAATGATGGTTTCCAGCTGCATCCATGTCCCTACAAAGGACACAAACTCATCCTTTTTGATGGCTGCATAGTATTCCACTCTTCAAGGGGAACTACAAACCACTGCTCAGTGAAATAAAAGAGGACACAAACAAATGGAAGAACATACCATGCTCATGGATAGGAAGAATCAATATCGTGAAAATGGCCATACTGCCCAAGGTCATTTATAGATTCAACGCCATCCCCATCAAGCTACCAATGAGTTTCTTCACAGAATTGGAAAAAACTGCTTTAAAGTTCATATGGAACCAAAAAAGAGCCCGCATCTCCAAGACAATCCTAAGTCAAAAGAACAAAGCTGGAGGCATCACGCTACCTGACTTCAAACTCTACTACAAGGCTACAGTAACCAAAACAGCATGGTACTGGTACCAAAACAGAGATATAGACCAATGGAACAGAACAGAGTCCTCAGAAATAATACCACACATCTACAGCCATCTGATCTTTGACAAACCTGAGAGAAACAAGAAATGGGGAAAGGATTCCCTATTTAATAAATGGTGCTGGGAAAATTGGCTAGCCATAAGTAGAAAGCTGAAACTGGATCCATTCCTTACTCCTTATACGAAAATTAATTCAAGATGGATTAGAGACTTAAATGTTAGACCTAATACCATAAAAATCCTAGAGGAAAACCTAGGTAGTACCATAAATTATCTTTTTGATATGTTGCTGGATTTGGTTTGCTGGTGTTTTGTTGAGAATTTTTGCATCTATGTTCATCAGGAATATTGACCTGTAGTTTTCTCTTTTTGTTGTGTCCTCATCAGGTTTTGGTACTAGGGTAATGCTGGTCTCATAGAAGAAGTTAGAAAGAATTTCCTCTGCTTCCATTTTTTGGAATAGTTTGAGAATTGTTATTAATTCCTCTTTAAAAATTCAGTACAATTCAGCAGTGAAGCCATCTGGTCCTGAATTTTTCTTTGTTGGGAGGCTTTATTACTGATGCAATATCATTACTTGTTGTTGGTCTGTTTATCTCCTTTTTTGTTTCTGATTGTATTTATTTTGGGTGTGTCTTTTTCTTTGGTTAACTAATGGCTTGTCAATTTGTTTAATATTTTTTGGAAACCAAATTTTTGTTTCATTGATCTTTTGTTTGCTTTTTTTTTTTTAGATGGAGTCTTGTTCTGTCGCCCAGGGATGCAGTGGTGCAATCTCAGCTCACTACAACCGCAACCTCCGCCTCCTGGATTCAAGTGATTTCCAGCTAATGTTTTTTATTTTTAGGAGAGACAGGGTTTCACCAGGTTGGCCAGGCTGCTGTCAATCCCCTAACCTCAAGTGATCCAGCTGCCTCAGCCTCCAAAAGTGCTAGGATTACAAGTGTTTGCTTTGACAGTCTCAATTTTGTCTACTTCTTCTCTAATCTTTATTATTTTTTTCTTATTGTTTTGGATTTGGTTTATTCTTGCTTTTCTAATTCCTTGACATGTATCATGAGGTGGAAATCTTCCCACTCATGTGACATTTGCATTTATTGATATAAACTTGCCTCTTAATACTGGTTTTGCTGTGTCCCATATGTTTTGCTATGTTGTGTTTTCATTTGTTTCAATGAATTTTTAAATTTTCCTCTTAATTTCTTCCTTCACCCATTGGTTATTCAGGAACCTTTCATTTAATTTCCTTTTTTTTATGTTTTTGATTTCTAGCTTTATTCCATTGTGGTCAAACAAAATACTTGATATGATTTCAATTTTTTAAATCTTTTGAGACGTGTTTTATGCTCTAATATATGATCAAACCCAGAGAATGTCCTATGTGCTGATGAAAAGAATTTTTGTTCTGCAATTGTTGGATAAAATGTTCTATACAAGTCTCTTAGGATCATTTAGTCTATGATGCCATTTAAATTTGATGGTTTTTTTTTTGTTGTTGTTGTTGATTTTCTATCTAGATGACCTGTTCAGTGTTGAGAGTGTGGTATAAAGTCCCTAACTATTATTGTATTGGGCCCTATCTTTCCCTTTAGATTTAATATTTGGTTTATATATCTGGGTGAGCCAGTGTTGGGTGCATATAAATTTATAATTGTTATATACTCTTCCTGAATTGATCCCTTTATTACTATATAAGGTACTCATTTGTGTATTTTTTTTTAACACATTTTGACTTAAAATTTGCTTTGTCTAATGTAAGGGTATCTACTCTTGCTTGATTTT
The DNA here is from genome assembly GCF_024542745.1 of Macaca thibetana thibetana. Classification (NCBI taxonomy): domain Eukaryota; kingdom Metazoa; phylum Chordata; class Mammalia; order Primates; family Cercopithecidae; genus Macaca; species Macaca thibetana. Next base: position 73,442,003 of record NC_065581.1, on the reverse strand, counting down.
GGTTTCCATTTGCATGAAATATCTTTTTTCATACCTTTATTTTCAGTCTATATGTAACTTTAGAGATGAGATGAGTTTCTTGTAGGCAGCATATAATTGAGTCTTTTTAAATTCATTCATCCAGTCTATTTCTTTTAATTGGATAATTCAATCCACATAATAATAATCCAAAGTTATTATTGATAGGTGAGGACTTACACATCATTTTATGAATTGTTTTCTGGTTATTTTGTATATCCTTTTTTCTTTACTTACACTTGTGTTGTTCATTTTTGCAGCTAAGCTGTTTTTGTAGTGATAAAGTTTGGTTTTTTCTCTTTATCCTTTGTGTATCAGCTCTATCAGTGAGTTTTATAATTTTGCATGTTTTCATAATGGCAGTTGTGATGCTTAATACTCAGGGTCAACTTGATTGGATTGAAGGATACAAAGTATTGATCCTGAGTGTGTCTGTGAGGGTGTTGCCAAAGGAGATTAATATTTGAGTCAGTGGACTGAGAAAGACAGACACACTCTTAATCTGGGTGGGCACCATCTAATCAGCTGCCAGCAGCTAGAATATAAAGCAGGTAGAAAAATATGAAAAGACTAGACTGGCCTAGCCTCCCAGCCTACATCTTTCTCCCATGCTGGATGCTTCCTGCACTCAAACATTGGACTCCAAGTTCCTCAGTTTTGGGACTCAGACTGGCTCTCCTGGCTCCTCAGCTTTCAGACAGTCTACTGTGGGACCTTGTGATCATATGAGCTTATATTTAATAAATTTTCATGTATATATCATATATATATATCCTATTTATATATATATCCTGTTTATATGTGTATCCTATATATCCTATTAATATATACTAATATATGTAACTTGTATGTAACTTGATGCTTTTCTCTTGCTGTTTTTAGAATATATATTAGTATATATTAATAGGATATATAGGATATATATATATATCTTATTAATTCTGTCCCTCTAGAGAACCCTAATACACCAGTTATTGCCTTTTTACTTCCAAATGTAAGACTTTCTTGAGAATTTTTTGTAAGGCCAATCTAGCAGTGATAAATTCTCTTAGTTTTTATTTTATTTTTATTTCTCCTCCATTTATGAAGGATAGACTTGTATAATATTCTTGATTGGCAGTATTTTTCTTTCAGTAATTTGAATATATCCTTCCATTCTCTCTTGGCTTGTAAGGCTTCTGCTATGAAATTTGTCATTAGTCTAATGGAGATCCCCTTATATGTAACTTGATGCTTTTCTCTTGCTGTTTTTAGAATTCTTTCTTTGCTTTAACTTTTGACAATTTAACTGTTATGTGTCTCAGAGAGGACCTGTTTAGGTTAAATCTATTTGGGTGCTTTTGAGTATCCAGAATCTAGATGTTTAAAAGAGTGATCTTTTGAAAAATCAAGCAAATCCCTTTTGATAAACTAAAGGCCTAAATGATCTTTAGCATAGGGCCAAATAATATCTTCTCTGTATCCCCTCCTTCATGGGTCTTTTTTAAAGTCTGTAATCATATTCTACAAAATACTTGAGAATACTACTTTTCGGGTATTTTTTGAGAATACTACTTCTCAAAACTGTTAAGATCACATAATAAAAGGAAAAAGGGGAAAAGAACCTATCTATCCCCCTTTTATCACAACCAAGAAGTATCTAAGAAGCTGTAACATCTAAATGTAATATGGTATACTGTATGAGATTCTAGAATAGAAAGAGGACATGAGGTAAAACATTTTACCTCTGGAATAGAAAGAGGACATGGGGTAAAACATTTTAAAATCTGCACAAAATATGGACTTTAGTCAATAATAATGTATCAGTATTGTTTCACTAGTTGAGACAAATGGACCATACCAATGTAATGTATTATGCATACTAATGTAAATTTCCCAAAAGGGAAAATGAATTGTGGAGTATAAGGGAAATTTCTACACTCTGCAGCTTTTCTATAAATGTAATTTTATTTTTAAATAATCCACAAAATGAAAACAAAATTAAATGCCTTTTTAAAAATAATAAAATAAAATTACTAGAAACACATAGGAAAAAGTACACTGGAGCATGCAATGTAGATGCTGATATGACCATTCAGATTGAAAATAGCTAGGTAGATTTTAAGAATTACAAATATGTACAGAATTATAAGAAGCCATTTCATTTATTCCTCTTCCCTAAGATAATACCAAATGTAGATAAGCACTATGTTTTAAAGCCTTCAATAGAAGACGCAAGGTTTCCCTTAGTTGATTATTATAATTTTTAAGTTCTTTTACTCTCCTTCTTAAAATTCTTTCTCGCAATCTAATTAAATTCATTATACTTTAACTTCATCATATCTTTGCTTTGATTTTTCTTAATGAAGATATGTGTGTGGAATATTATGTTATATTTTGGATAAATGCTATGCAAATACTTGAAGGCAATTATAAAATGACCGTTAGTCTTAAGGCCAAGCAATGTACATTCTTGTACTTTTCCCTGATGGGTCATGTTTTCTAAGTTTTTAATCTTCATAATATTCTTTGAAACTTTTTTATTAGAAAGTCTCAACAGTTAAAAGGAGCAAACTATTTAGCAGACTTGTAGCATTTTAATGGCACCACTAAACTTCATCATGCAGATTTGCCCTTTTTTTAAGCCATACTTGGACTTACGCAGTTGAAAAGAAAATGCCAAAAGTTTGCCCTAAGTAGTGAAAATTATATTCTGTCATTGAAATGATATCTCTCTCGAAAATAATACTGTTCAATTTGAAACATCACCATAACTCTTCCAAAACCAAGAATATAGCATTCAAAATGCATTATTTTACCTACTTTGGTACATGATAATTAGGTTATCACAGACAATAGAGACTTTAATAAATAATAAAGTAACTTCATAAAATGAACCAATTAGTTTTCAAAATTCTCAGTTTTTTAAAAATAGATTCACTGACATCCTTTTTATTATCACTTATGTTGGACAACCGATATGTCTGGTGACAAATTACAATATCACAAGAGTCAGTTCAGGTAAATTGATCTAAAATATAATTATTTTGGCTTTCTAAACAATTTAATATTGGTTTCTCTAAACCTTATGAAGTTGACTTATTTATGTGTTAAACACAAAAAGTCATAGGGCTTGCTTGTCCCCTTATGGGAGACAATCCATATATGCCATACACAGTGCCCAAGAGGTTCCCATTGGCATTGAACTCTAGTTGCCCAGAATGGCAATCTGCTCATTGATGGACTTATTAGCTTCTTTTTCTTCTGTACTAGTCAGGAATCTCTAGATAAACAAAATCAATTGGATGGATGGATGCATGAAGAGAGAGAGAAAGAGAGAAATATAGACAGACAGAGAGATAAAGGAAGAGAGAAAAGAGAAAGATTTGTTATAGGAATTTGCTCACATGATTATGGAGGCCACGAAATCCCACCCTTTGCCATCTGCAAGGTGGAGAACCAGGAAGGCTAGTTGTATTAATGTGTTCTCATGCTGCCATGAAGAAATACCCAAGGCTGGGTAATTAATAAAAGAAAGAGGTTTAATTGATTCACAGTTCAGTGTGACTGGGGAGGCCTCAGGAAACTTACACTCATGGCAAAACAGGAAACAAACATATCCTTCTTTACATCGTGGCAGGTAGGAGAATGAGAGAATAGCCAAACAAAGGGGGAAAACCCTTATAAAGCCATCAGATCTTGTGAGAACTCACTCACTATCACAACAACAGTATGAAGGAAACTGCCTCCGTGATTCAATTATCCACACCTGATCCCACCCTTGACATGTGGGGTTATTACAATTCAAGATGAGGTTTAGGTGGGGACAGAGCCAAATCATATTATTCCACCCTTGGTCCCTTTCAAATCTCATGTCCTCACATTTCAAAACACAATCATGTATTTCCAACAGTCCTCCAAAATCATTATTTCAGCATTAACTCAAAAGTCCACAGTCCAAAGTCTCATCTGAGACAAGGCAAGACCCTTCTGCCTATGAACCTGTAAATCAAAAGTAAGTTAGTAACTTCCAAGATACAATAGAGGTACAGACATTGGGTAGATACATCCATTCCAAATGGGAGAAATTGGCCAAAACAAATGGGCTATAGGCCCCATGCAAATCTGAAATCCAACAGGGCAGTCATTAAACTTTAACGTTCCAAAGTTATCTCTTTTAACTCCATGTCTCACTGATGTGAGAGGTGGGCTCCCAGGGGCTTGGACAGCTCTGCCCCTGTGGCTTTGCAGGGTACAATCCCCCTCCCAGCTACTTTCATGGATTGGCACTGTCTGCAGCTTTTCCAGGCACATAGAGATAGTTGTTGGTGGATCTACCATTCTAGGGTCTGGAGGATGGTGGCCCTCTTCTCACACCTCCACTAGGCAATGTCCCAGTGGGGACTCCGTGGGTGGGCTCCAACCCGACATTTCCCTTCCACACAGCCCTAGAAGATGTTCTCTTTGAGGGCTCCACCCCTGCAGCAAACTTCTGCCTGGACATCCAGGCATTTCCATATATCCTCTGAAATCTAGGCAGAGGTTCCTAAACCTCAGTTCTTGACTTCTGTGTGCCCACAGGCTCAACACCACATATAAGTCACCAAGGCTTGAGGCTTGCACTCTCTGAAGCAATGGCCTGAGCTGTATGTTGGCCCCTTTTAGCCACAGCTAGAGCTGAAGCAGCTGGGGACATATGGCACAATGCCCTGAGGCTGCACACAACAGGGGGCCCTAAGCCCAGCCCAGGAAACCATTTCCCCCCCCTAGGCCTCCAGGCCTGTGATGGGAAGTGCTGCTGAGAAGGTCTCTGACTTGCCCTGGAGACATTTTCCCCATTGTCTTGGTACTTAACATTTGGCTCCTCTTCTGCAAATTTCTGCAAATGGATTGAATTTCTCCCCAGAAAATTGGTTTTTCTTCTCTGTCACATGGTCAGGCTGCAAATTTCTCAAACTTTTATGCTCCGTTTCCTCTTGACTGCTCTGCTGCTTAGAAATTTCTTCTGCCAGATATCCTAAATCATTTCTCTCAAGTTCAAAGTTCCACAGATCTCTAGGGCAGGAGCAATATCCTGCCATTCTCTTTGCTAAAGCATAGCAAGAGTCACCTTTGCTCCAGTTCCCAGTTAGTTTCTCATCTCTATATGAGACCACTTCAGCCTGGAGTTTATTGTCCATATAACTATTAGCAATTGGGTCAAAGCCATTCAACAAGCCTCTAGGAAGTTCCAAACTCCCACATCTTCCTGACTTCTGAGCCTCCAAGTCCTAGGAAGTTCCAAATTTTTCCACATTTTTCTACCTTCTTCTGAGCCCTCCAAACTGTTTCAACATGTGCCTGTTATCCAGTTCCAAAGTCACTTCCACATTTGCATGTATCTTTATAGCAGCACCCCAATCTCTGCAGTACCAATTTACTATGTTAGTCTGTACTTACACTGCTAGTAAAGACATACCTGAGACTGGGTAATTTATAAAAGAAAGAGATTTAATTGACTCTTAGTTCAGAATGGCTGGGGAGGCCTCAGGAAACTTGTTCTCATTGTGGAAAGGGAAACAAACACATCCTTCTTCACGTGGTGGCAGGAAGAAGAAGAATGAGAAAATAATAGCCAAGTGAAGGGTAAGTCCCTTATAAAACCATCAGATCTCATGAAAACTCATTATCATGAGAACTGTATGGGGGAAACTTCCACCATAATTCAATTATCTCCACCTGGCCCCACCCTTGACAAGTGGGGATTATAACAATTCAAGATGAGATTTTGTGTGGGGACACAGCCAAACCATGTCACTGGTGGCATAATTCAGTCCCAGTCTGAATGCCTGAGCAAGGAAGGGATGCAGGCATTTAAAGGGGACCCAATGGTGTAAGTACCTACCCAGGTTCAAAAGCCCAAAAAACAGAAGTGCCAATGTGTAAGGGCAGGAGAGGATAGATGTCCCAGATCAAGTAGGAAACAAATTTGCCTTTCCTCTGACATTCTGTTCTATTCAGTCCTCAACAGATTGGATAATGCCACCCAGGTTAGTGAAGGCAATCTTCTTTATTCCATCTATTTATCCAAATATTAATATCTTTCATAAATACCCTCACGGACATACTCAGAAACAATGTTTTACCAGCTATCTTGGCATCACTTAGCCCAGTCAATTTGACACATAAAATTAACCACCACACCTTTCTAACAATGTTCTCTGGGATCACTTTCCAAATAAAACTACCTACATTCAAATTCTTGTCTCAGGGTCTAATCTAAATGAACAATCCTTATGTCAATACTTCCTTATTTTCCCCTCCATTCTCAAGCCAAATGAAGAAAAGTTGAATCCCCTCATTGATAGCTGTAACTATGTTTAAGTTATATGTAAGTTATAATTGTGGTATGATTTATGAAAAAAGTTTTGCTTAATCTCCATAAGTACTATACATTTGTGAGTATAATATTAGAGAATTATATTATTATTAGATCTCTGATAGTTTTAGCTAAACTTTGCAATCATGTTATTAACTTTATTTTTTATTAATTTTAATTTTTATTTTAAGTTTCAGGGTACATGTGCAGGATGTGCAGGTTTGTTACATAGGTAAATGTGTACCATGGTAATTTGCTGCACCTATCAACCCACCACCTAGGTATTAAGACCAGAATGCACTAGCTCTTTTTCCTAATGCTCTCCCAACCCCAACCCACTCCCCCCCAAAAAACCCAGTGTGTATTGTTCCCATCCCTGTGTCCATGTGTTCTCATTGTTCAGCTCCCAATTATAAGTAAGAACATATTGTGTTTGCTTTTCTGTTTCTGCATTAGTTTGCTGAGGATGATGGCTTCCTGCTCCATCCATGTCCCTGCAAAAGACATGATCTTGTTTCTTTCTATGGCTGCATAGCATTTCACATTTTCTTTAGTCAATCTATCATTGATGGGCATTTGGGCTGATTACCTGTCTTTGTTATTGTGAATAGTGTTGCAATGAACATATGCATGCATGTATCTTTGTAATAGAAATATTTATATTCCCTTGGGTATATATCTAATAATGGGGTTGCTGGGTCAAATGATACTTCTGGTTCTAGATCTTTTGAGGAATCGCACCATCTTCCACAATGGTTGAGCTAATATACATTCCAACAACAGGGTAAAAGTCCTCCTATTTCTCCACAACCTCACCAGCACCTGTTGTTTCTTGACTTTTTAATAATTGCCATTCTGACTGGCATGAGATGGTATCCCACTGTGGTTTTCATTTGTATTTCTCTAATGATCAGTGATATTGAGCTTTTTTTCATACGTTTGCTGGCCATGTTATTATAATTAGACATGAGCTTTCAGATTTCATATGTACACAACAATACTACTTTATCTTTTTTTTTCTTTTTTTTTTTGAGATGGAGTCTCACCCTGTCACCCAAGCTGGCATGCAGTGGCAAATCTCAGCTCACTGCAACCTGTACTTTAAGGGGTCTAAGCAATTCTCCTGCCTTAGTCTCCCTAGTAGCTGGGATTACAGGCGTTCGCCACCACGCCCAGCTAATTTTTGTATTTTTAGTAGAGATGGGGCTTCGCCAGATGGGCCAGGCTGGTCTTGAATACCTGACTTCAAGTGATCTGCCTGCCTCAGCCTCCCAAAGTGCTGGGATTACAGGCATGAGCCACACACCTGGTCTACTTTACCTTTCCTAGCATGAAATATTTTTCAAAGTATTTATTTATTCATATGCTTTATCAAGATAAACATGATGGTCAGTGATCTGCATACTCATTTCATGCATTCTGAAATTTCAAGGATAGCCTCCATAAAATTAATAGCATTTTTTTCTATTGCTTACTAACTGACCTTTGAACAGAATTATAAATAGACTCATAAATATTAAATAAAATTTAACTAAATTTTTCAAATTAACTTAAAGATTTCAGTTTTATTTAAATAATTTTGACTAGGACATACGAGAATCCATCTGTACTCTTGTTCTGGGCCTCACAGATGTCAGGAGGCTCCTGAGGAATAGTAAAGACCACTTAGATCCTCAGGAACAGGATGCCTCCTCCACCTTCACAGAGCCATCATGACCTCAAAATCTCTGTCATTTTTGTTTTTAGCTTTATGGGATTTTTTTTTCTAGAGTCAGGGTCTCACTCCATTGTGCCAGCTGAAGTGCAGTGGTATGATCGTAGCTTACTGTAACCTTGAAATCCTGGGCTCAAGCAATCCTCCCACCTCAGCCTCTGGGTGGCTGGGACTATAGGTGTGCATCACCATGCCCAGCAGATTTTTTAGAGATGGGGTCTTACTATGTTGCTCAGATTGGTCTTGAACTCCTGGCCTCAAGCAATTCACCTGCCTTAGCCTCCCTAAGTGCTGGGATTACAGGTATAAGTCACTGTGCCCAGCCTCTCTGTCATTTTACTCTGGACTCTTGATTTTTTTTTCCCCATACAATTGGTATATTTTTGAAAAATGAGAGTTACACCTCTCACATTGGGGGATTATTCTCTGGAAAACTTTACACGCACACTCACAGCACCAGCAAGAGCTTCTCAATAAATCCTAGGGGAACTGATATTTGTTCCTTGTTAAATTTCTAGAAGAATGAGGAGAAAGAGACCTTGTATTTGGAGAGAAGCCAAATACCAGTACATTCTTGCCACTAACTTATTTTCCAGGTGAGTTATGCTTAATAAAATAATCCTTTAAAAATATATATTAGCATTCTTTGGGAGAGAAGAATAAAAAATCAAAGAGTTAAACTGTTCATTTTATGAAGGGCCCCAACACTGCAGAGTAATTACACTTCAAAGTGCTGAGGAAGCAGAAGAGACCACAAGTCTGGAACAAGCCTACTCTATGAGCCGGCAGTAATCCAGAATTTCTCCTTGCTGTCGTCCATCAAGGCATCAGTATGCGGATCTAGGCTGCCATCTCATGTCTTAAGTTAGTCACCTATAATGCCAAAGTGGACTTGGAAAGCAGACTGCAAGGAGAACTTGAATGTCAATATGAGGTCATATGGAAAATCTTCAATCCTTTAAGACAAGAGCACACATCTAGCTTAGGTTAGCTTAAAAATGTAATTTTTATTCCCATAAACTTGGCAATTAGCAGCCACAAGCATAATTTAAAAACAATAACTGAAATAGACCAAACATGACTTTTTTGCTATAATGTTGTAGCTAATAATATTGTGGCTAGGAAGAGAGAACCCCTAGCTAATTGGAGCAGAAGAGAAGCTGACCACACAAAGCTAGACCTGTACAAATTGTGCCTCCTCAGGCCCCTTCCTAAGCACATGACCATTCTTTTTTCAACTTTACTTTTTATTTTCTTTCTGTAAAACGTATCAGTAGATATCATAGTCAATGAATCTTTTATTAAATTAATAGAATAATTAAAATTAAAATTAAAATTAAAAATGAGTGAACAGGCAACCTACAGAATGAGAAAAAAATTTTGCAAACTATCCATCTGACAAAGGGCTAATATCCAGAATCTACAAAGAACTTAAACAAATTTACAAGAAATAAACAACCCCATCAAAAAGTGGGCGAAGGATATGAACAGACAGTTCTCAAAAGAAGACATTTATGCAGCCAACAAACATATGAAAAAATGCTCATCATCACTGGTCATTAGAGAAATGCAAATCAAAACTACAGTGAGATACCATCTCATGCCAGTTAGAATGACGATCATCAATAAGGCAGGAAACAACAGACACTGGAGAGGATGTGGAGAAATAGGAATGTTTTTACACTATTGGTGGGACTGTAAACTAGTTCAACCATTGTGGAAGAGAGTGTGGCGATTCCTTAAGGATCTAGAACTAGAAATACCACTCGACCCAGCCAACCCATTACTGGATATATACCCAAAGGATTATAAATCATGCTACTGTAAAGACACACACACACATGTTTATTGCAGCACTATTCACAATAGCAGAGTCTAGGATCCAACCCAAATGATCATCAATAATCGATTGGTAAAGAAAATGCAGCATATATACACCATGGAATACTATGCAGCCATAAAAAGGATGACTTCATGTCCTTTGCAGGGACACGGATGAAGCTGGAAACCAACATTCTCAGCAAACTATCACAAGGACAGAAAACCAAACACCACATGTTCTCACTCATAAATGGGAGTTGAACAATGAGAACACATGGACACAGGGAGGGGAATATCACATACCAGGGCCTGTCAGGGGGTGGGGGGCTGGGGAGGGATAGTATTAGGAGAAATACCTAATGTAAATGACGAGTTGATGGGTGCAGCAAACCAACATGGCACGTGTTTACCTATGTAACACACCTGCACGTTCTGCACATGTACCCCAGAACTTAAAGTATAATAAAAAATATATATATACACACACACACATATATATATACACACACACACGCATATATATATATGTTGGCTCAGTATATAGCTGAAATGTGATTGTAATATTAAAATTAATGTCAATGTATGATTTTTGTATGTGTAAGGATAAAAAGAAAACTAGAAAAAAAGAAAAAAATTAATTTTGAGTGTTGTAAGGTAAATCTTTCTCATCTCAGTTTCACATAGCAAAGGACCATGACAGTCACTAACCCCCTTCCTCTGTGCTATTCTTAAGGTCTTGTGGCAAAATAAGGAAAAATGTCATTAGTATTCTTATTTAAATGATGGTTTATGATTTATTAAAATATTCATTAAAGAAATTGATGCCCTAAAAATTGTTTTAAATCAGGTATCCAAAGTATGGATGATGCAAGTCTATTTATTGCCTTTCAGTGCATATATATACACTACAAATGATATTTACCTAGAGTAAGACACCAAGCATATACTGAACTTTAATTTCTCCAACCTAATGTACGACAGCTAGAAATTAAAACAAATATTAATGATGCAGTATGATGATGGAGATAAATATGCTTCTATCACTTTTCTTATACCACACCCCCACGTCTTGCCTGATAGCATCTTTAGAGTCAGGGTCTCACTCCATTGTCCCAGCTGAAGTGCAGTGGTATGATCATAGCTTAAACTGTAGCCTTAAACTCCTGGCCTCAAGCAATCCTCGCACCTCAGCCTCTAGGTAGCTGGGAGTATAGCATATACCACCATGCCCAGCCAATTTTCTTTATTTTCTCAGGAAAGCCTGCCCTGACCCCAAGTCTACAAGAGGCATCCCCATATATTCTTCTAGCTTATAAAAACCTGCACCTCCCACATGACTGTGGGATCTCAGTGGATCACAAGTTCTTGTTTACCTTCTGAAATCCCTACTTGCCAGCACATTCTGAGAAGTCAGAGACCATGCCAGCCTCCTTGTCTCTACCATCTCCAACATCTCCCAAAGTGCCTGGCACCCAGTAGGTACAGCCCAAATATTTGTTAAGCAAAAATGTCCTTAGTCATATTTAATTATTGACCTTTGATTATCTACCTTATAATCTTTGTTGAATCATATTTTTTTTGCTTATCAGGCCATCATATTTATGAGCATATGTTTGGGTCATTTACTTATACCATTATTTAGTGCCATTAGGAAAGTCATGATAATTGTAACCAAAGACAGTTCACACAGATGACTAAAGAAAATGTGGCATATATGCACATTTTCCAAATATGTATATATGGTATTCTATTGGAATAGACTACTACATATAGTATTCTATTGGAATAGCATAGAATAGTATTCCAATAGGATAATTTACAAAGAAGGAATAGCCTTTACAAAGAAAGAAAACCTGTCATTTGTGACAACATGGATGAACCTGGAGGATATTGGATTAAGTGAATAAGTTAGACACAGAAAGCCAAATACCACATGATCTCACTCGTGTGGAAAAGTTGATTGCACAGAAGTAGAGAGAAGAATGATGGTCACCAGGTGCTGGAGCAGTGTTTTTGACAGGATGAGAACATATTAGTTAAAGGATACAAAATTTCAGTTAGAAAGGAAGAATAATTTGAAGAGATCTATTATACGACATAGTGACTATAGTTAATAATAGCATATTACACTCTGGAAAAACGCTAGAAGAGTAGATTTTAAGAGTTCTCACCACAGAAATGACAACCATGTGAAGAAGTAATACAAATGTCAATTATCTTGATGTAGCCATTCCACAATGTATACATGTATTTCAAAATATCATGTTGTACACAATACATATATAATATTACATCAATTATAAAATAATACAAAAAAAATTTTTTTTGAGACGGAGTCTCTCTCTCGCTCTGTTGCCCAGGCTGGAGTGCAATGACATGACCTCAGCTCAGGGCAACCTCCGTCTCCCGGCTCCAAGCAATTTCCTGCCTCAGCCTCCTGAGTAGCTGGGATTACAGGCATGCACCACCAAACCCAGCTAATTTTTGTATTTTTAGTAGAGACGGGGTTTCATCATATTGGTTAGGCTGGTCTGGAACTCCTGACCTCATGATCCACACGCCTCAGGCTCCCAAAATGCTGCGATTACAGGCGTGAGCCACCGCACCTGGCACAAAAAAATCTTTAAAAGACCATCGGGCCTGGCATGGTGGCTGACGCCTGTAATCCCAGCACTTTGGGAGGCCAAGGCAGGAGGATCACAAGGTCAGGAGATCAAGACCATCCTGGCTAACACAGTGAAACCCTGTTTCTACTGAAAATACAAAAACTTAGCCGGGTGTGGTGGCGGGCACCTGTAGTCCCAGCTACTCCAGAGGCTGAGGCAGGAGAATGGCGTGAACCCGGGAGGCGGAGCTTGCAGTGAGCCGAGATTGCGCGGCTGCACTCCAGCCTGGGCGACACAGTGAGACTCCATCTCAAATAAATAAATAAATAAATAAATAAATAAATATAAGTAAAATAAAAGACACATCGCAAACGATAAGGTAGCTAAACCTACTGTCAAAAAAAAAGTGTAGCTGTTTGTTGTCATTAGAAAAATGCAAATCAAAACCACAATGAGATGCCATCTCACACCAATCAGAATGACTATCATGAAAAAGTAAAAAAAAAAAAAAAAACAGATGCTGGCAAAGTTTCAGAGAAAAGGAGACCAGAGGAATAAAAATCATTCTACCATAAAGACACATGCACACAAATGTTCATTGAAACACCGTTCACAATAGCAAAGACATGTAATCAACCTAAAAGCCTATCAATGACAGACTGGATAAAGAAAATGTGGTACATATATGCCATGGAATATTATAAAAAAGAACCAGATAATGTCTTTGGCAGGAATAAGTGGGAGCTAAATGATAAGAACTTATGAACACAAAGAAGGAAACAACAGACACTGGGGTGTGCTTGAGGGAAGACAGTATGAGGAGGGAGAAGAGCAGAAATGATAACTATTGGGCACTGAGCTTAATAACTGAAGGATGTAATAATATGTACCATAAGCCCCAATGACACATGCTTATCTAGGTAACAAACCTTCACATGTACCCCTCCGCAAACCTAAATTAAAAAAAAAAATTTTTTTAAGTGTAACTGACCCTCTACCTTCTTGGACCCCTATTTTTTCATTGCCCCAATTCAAACCCCTTACAAATCTAGTAGCTTATTATTCTTTGATATTCAGTTCAGATCAATTAGCTTCCATAGGGTCACTCTTAAAAGAAAGCCAAAGCAATTCCAGCCCTCTAGTTCCTCACTGGTCATTGAAATGCAGTATGACGTTGACAATGATTTTTAGAAAGGCGAAAAAATATAGACAAACAGCAGAGGTGCAGAGCCAGAAGTGATTACATTTGCCTGCAGAGGCCAGGCTGGCTTCTGAAAAGAAGTAACACTTGAGTGGTGTTTTTATTTAAGTAAAAATTGTATTGACATTTAACCTACATATATCAGCTTTGTTTTGAAATGCATTCAACAGGAAAAGAAGGGAGAAATGGCGTAGCATCCAGAAAGAGGGGAGTATTGGAAAACATTGCAGTACATAACAGGTTGCTGTGCGGGGTCATTTAAGTAGTTTAGGATCACTGAACCATAAAGCATGAGAGACAGTGTAGCAAGATATGAGCCCAGGGAAGAAGTCAGGGCTTCAGATACTGTGCTAAGATGCTGCTACTTACGTGTAAGCAGAGAAGTAAAATAGTTATGCAGTATTTATCCTCTTAGAAAGAATATTCTAGCTGATGTGTGAAGAATGGATCTGAGTTTGGTGACAAGAGAGGCAAGGGGACAAATTAAGAGGTCATTGCAGATGACCAGGCAGCACTGATAACCAAGACATTTCATTGCTCTCTCTAATCAGTAACAATAGTTAAAAGGTACTATTGTTGATATTCCATGTTGCTCTAGGCCAAACTGCAACTGCTAACCCTAGAGAAATGTAGAAATGGACTCGTTCCAAAGAAGGGGAAAAAAACTTTTTTTTCTCTAATAGAAGCCATTTTCTTCCTAGAGACAGTATTTGAAATTGCCTTTAAGATGTCATCCTATAGTATTAATTTTCTGCTGTGTAAGGTAAGCTTAATACCTCCTCCATCTCTAACACCTCTTACAGCATCTCTATAGTATATGGAACCAAATAAGACACTGTTTCACTTGCTCAATCACTGGAGACAATTCAACAAGGACTGACATAAAAAGGTAAACTCAGTTAGGTTAGGAATAATCTACCTTGTGCTATGTGAGAAAGAGAACCATATTTTGGAACAACAGTTGCTTGTTGAGTTAGTTAGGATGATGATAAATGAATATACACTGTAACAACTTTTCAGAATTCTCATATCTTCACTCTTTTAAAATTCAACTGAGAATGTATTGTGTTATATCAAATTTTTCATCATTTGGAATTGATTTGTTTCAAAAATTTTGATTACTTGTATGGGAGTTGCAGCCTAAAATTCAACTACCCTAATTTTCAATTAATCAACAATTATTACAAATTACAGGTCACATATTATGTAACATGGTGACCATAGTTATTAACAGTGTGTTGTATTCTGGAAAAATGCTTTTAAAAAGTAGCTTTACAGAGTTCTCTCCACAAAAATGACAGCTATATGAGGTAAGACATATGTTAATTAGCTCAATTTAGCTATTCCACAATGCATATACAGATTTCAAAACACCATGTTGTATATAATAAATATACACAATTTTATGAATAAAATGTTTTCTGACATAAAAAATAAAGAACTCTAATCTGCAGTGCTAGGAACTATAAAGTCTCTCTCTTCTTCTTTTTTTTTTTTTTTTTTTTTTTTTGTTTTAGTCTTTTAAACATTTTACTTTTATGTAGAACTCAATAGATTTCAGCTTAATTTTTCACATTGCTTTGGCCATGGAAAGATCAACCCTCTACTAGCCTCTGGAAAGACTCCACTCATTTTTCACTAAGGTAGCTCCACTGTTGTTTTTTATTTTTTAATAATCACAACTTTTATTTTAGATTCAGAGGGTACAAGTGCAGGTTTGTTACATGGGTATATTGCGTAATACTGAGGTTTGGGGTATGATTGATCTCATCACCCAGATACTGAGCATAGTACCCAATAGTTAGTTTTTGAACACTTGCCCTCCTTTCACCCTCCCCATTCTAGTAGTTGCCAGTGTCTATTGTTGCATTTTTGCGTCCATGTGTCCCAAATGTTTCGTCCCACTCATAAATCAGAACATACAGTATTTGGTTTCCTATTCCTATATTAATTCACTTAGGATGATAACCTCCAGCTACAATCAAGTTGCTGCAGAAGACATAATTTCATTTTTTATGGCTGCATAATATTCCATAGTATATATATACTATATTTTCTTGATCCAATCTATTGTTGATGGACACCTAGATTTATTACATGTCTTTGATATTGTGAACAGTGCTGCAATGAACAGGCAAGCACTTGTGTCCTTTTAGTAGAATGATTTATTCTCCTTTGGATGTATACTCAGTAATGGGATCGCTGGGTCAAATGATACTTCTGCTTTAAGTTCTTTGATAAATCTCCAAAGTGCTTTTCTACAGTGGCTGAACTAATTTACATTCCCACCAACACTATATAAGCATTCCTTTTGTCCACAGCCTTGACAGCATCTGTTGCTTTTTGATGTTTTCATGATAGACGTTCTGACTGATGTGAGATGATATCTCATTGTAGTTTTGATTTGCATTTCTCTGATGATTAATGATGTGGAGCATTTTTTCATGTTTGTTGGCAACATGTATGTCCTCTTTTAAGAAATATCTCTAATATAAATCATTCTTTCATACAGACACATGCACGTGTATGTTCATTGCAACACTATTCACAACAAATACATGGAGTCAACCTAAATGCCCATCACTGGATAAAGAAAATGTGGTACAGATACACCATGTAATACCAAAAACAAGATCATGTCCTTTGCAAGGACATGGATAGAGCTGGAGGTCATTATTCTTAGCAAACTAGCACAAGAACAGAAAACTCAATACCGCATGTTCTCACTTACAAGTGGGAGCTAAATAATGAGAACACATGGACACATGAGGGGAACAACACACACTGGGGCTTTTGGAGGGTGGAGAGTGGGAGGAGGGAGAGGATCCGAAAATGTAACTAATGGGTTGTAGGCTTAATACCGGGTTGATAAAATAATCTTTACAATAAAACCCCATGACACAAGTTTACCTACATAACAAACCTACACTTGTACCCCTGAACTCAAAATAAAAAGTCAAAACAAAAGTGTCGGTTCATGCTTTTTGTCAATTTTCTAATAGGGTTATTTGTTTTTTGCTTGTTGAATTGTTTCTAAGTTCCTTGTAGATTCTGGATATTAGGCCTTTGTTGGATGCATAGTTTGTATTTTCTCTCATTCCATAGGTTGTCTGGTTATTCTCTTGACAATGTCTTCTGTTGTGCAGAAGTTCTTTAGGTTAATTAGGTCTCATTTGCCTATTTTTGTTTCTATTGCATATGCTTTTGAGGACAGAACTTACATTTAAATATTTATTCCATCTTGAGTTAACTTTTGTTTACAATGAAAGGTAGAAGGTCCAGTTTCATCCTTCTGCATATGGCTAGTCAGTTACCCCAGCACCACTTACTGAATAGGGAATCTTTTCCCAAATGCTTATTTTTGTTGACTTTGTCAAAGATGAAATGGTTGTAGGTGTGTGGTTTTACTTCTGGGTTTTCCATTCTGTTCCATTGACCCATAGTACTGGTACAAAAACAGACACATAGGCCATATGCAGCACTATTCACAATATCAAAAACATGTAATAAATCTAGGTTTTCATCAACAATTGATTGGATAAGGAAAATGTGGTCTGTCTGCCTGTTTTATATCAATACTATGCTGTTTTGGTTATCGTAGCCTTGTAGTATAGTAGTCAAGTAGTGTGATGCTTCTACCTTTGTTCTTTTTATGCTTAAGATTGCTTTTGCTATGTGGGCACCTTTTTGGTTCCATATAAATTTTAGAATAGTTTTTTTTTTTTCCTAGTTCTGTTACAAATGACATTGGTAGCTTGAGAGAAATAGCTCTTCATTTTTTTTTTTCATTTATTTCATTTATTTCTCTTGTCTGATTGCTCTGGCTAAGATTTCCAGTACTATTTTGTTTTATGTTGTTGTTTATTTCAATACGTTTTTGGGGAACAGGTGGTGTTTGACTACATGAATAAGTTCTCCAGTGGTGATTTCTGAGATTTTGGTGCACCCATTACCTGAACAGTACTATTTTGAATAAGAATGGTGAGAGTGGACCTCCTTGTCTTGTTCCTGTTCTTTGGGAGAATGCTTCCAGATTTTGCCAATTCAGTATGGTGTTGACTGAGGGTTTGTCATAGCTCTTATTATTTTGAGGTATGTTCTTTCAATTTCCAGTCTTTTGAGGTTTTTATCATGAAAGAATTTTGGCTTTTATTGAAAGCTTTTTCTGTGTCTACTGAGATGATCATATTTTATTTTTAATGCTGTTTATATGGTGAATCACATTTGTTGATTTGCATATGCTGAACCAACTTTCCATCCCAGGAATAAAGCCTACTTGATCACAGTGAATGATATAGCTTGGATCCATGTTCCCACTCAAATGTCTTGTTGAAATAAAATTTCCAATGCTGGAGATGGGACCGGTGGGATGTGATTAGATCATGGTGATGGTTTCTAATGGTTTAGCACCAACTCCCTAGTGTTGTTCTTGTGATAGTTTTTTATGAGATCTGGTTGTTTAAAGTGTGTAGCACTGCCCCCCCCCCCCCAACTCTGGCCATGTAAGATGTGACTGTTTCCCCTTTACCTTCTGCCATGATTGTAGGTTTCCTGAGGCTTCCCCAGAAGTCAAGCAGATGCAGCCATGCTTCCTGCATAGCCTACAGAATCATGAGCCAATTAAATCTCTTTTCTTTATAAATTACTCAGTCTCAGGTATTTATTTGTAGCAATGCAAAAATGGACTAGTACAGTTAATTAGCTTTTAGCTTTTTGATGCACTACTGGATTTGGTTTCCTACTATTTTGTTAAGGATCTTTGCATCTATATATATCAGAGATATTAGTCCATTGTTTTTCCTTTTTTGTTGTGTCTTTGACAAGTTTGGGTATCAGGGTAATGCTAGTTTCATAGAACAAGTTAGGGAGGAGTCCCTACTCCTCAACTGTTTTTTGAATAGTTTCAGTAGAATTGGTATTTGACAAGTTTGGGTATCAGGGTAATGCTAGTTTCATAGAACAAGTTAGGGAGGAGTCCCTACTCCTCAATTGTTTTTTGAATAGTTTCAGTAGAATTGGTACCAGCTCTTCTTTGTACATCTGTTAGAATTCGGCTGTGAATCCATCTGATCCAGGGCTTTTTTGATTGGTAGGTTTTTTTTATTACTGATTCAATTTCAGAAGTCAATATTGGTCTGTTCAGAGTTTCAATTTCTTCTTGATTCAATCTTGGGAGGTTATGTGCTTCCAGAAATTTATTCATTTTCTCTAGAATTTCTAGTTTGTGTGCATTTAGGTATTCATAATAGTCTGTGAGAACCTTCTGTATTTCTGTGCAATCAGTTGTAATGTCCCCTTTGTCATTTCTTATGTGTTCATTTGAATTTTTTCTCTACTTTTCTTTGCTAATCTAGTTAGCTGTCTATCAATCTTGTTTATCCTTTCAAATAGCCAATTGATTCTGTATATGAACTTTGGGGTCTCAATTTTGTTTAGTTCTGCCTTGATATTAATTATTTCTTTTCTTCTGCTAGCTTTGGGATTACTTTGTTCTTAATTTTCTAGTTCCTCTAGGTGTGATGTTACATCTTTAATTTGAGATCTTTCTAAGTTTTTGAGATAGGCATATAGCACTATAAGCTTTCCTTATAAAACTGCCTTTGCATATGAACAGACACTTCTCAAAAGAAGGCATTTATGCAGCCAACAGACACATGAAAAAATGCTCATCATCACTGGTCATCAGAGAAAGGCAAATCAAAACCACAATGAGATACCACCTCACGCCAGTTAGAATGGCAATCATTAAAAAGTCAGGAAACTACAGATACTGGAGAGCATGTGGAGAAATAGCAACACTTTTACACTGTTGGTGGGAGTGTAAATTAGTTTTCAACCATTGTGGAAGACAGTGTGGCATTTACTCAAGGATCTAGAACTAGAAATACCATTTGATCCGGTGATCCCATTACTTGGTATAAACCCAAGGTATTATAAATCATGCTACTGTAAAGACACATGGACACATATGCTTACTGCAGCACTATTCACAATAGCAAAGACTTGGAACCACCCCAAATGTCCATCAATGATAAACTGGATTAAGAAAATGTGACACATATAGACCAAGAATACTATGCAGCCATAAAAAGAATGAGTTCATGTCCTTTGCGGGGACATGGATGAAGCTGGAAACCATCATTCTCAGCAAACTATCACAAGGACAGAAAACCAAACACCATATGTTCTCACTCATAGGTGGGAATTGAACAATGAGAATACTTGGACACAGGGCAGGGAACATCACACACCGGGGCCTGTTGGGAGGTGGGGGGCTAAGGGAGGGATAGCATTAGGAAAAATATCTAACGTAAATGATGAGTTGATTGGGTGAAGCAAACCAACGTAGCACATGTATACCTATGTAACAAACCTGCACATTGTGTACATGTACCCTGGAACTTAAAGCATAACCAAAAAAAACAGCCTTTGCTGCATTCCAGAGATTTGGTTATGTTGTGTTTCTATTTTCACTTGTTTAAAACAAATTTTTGATGTATGCTTTAATTTTGTTGTTTACCCAAAAGTCATTTAGGAGCAAGTTGTTTAATTTCTATATAATTGTGTGTTTTTAAGAGATCTTCTTGGTATTGATTTATATTTTTATTCCACTATAGTCAAAGGCTATGGTTGGTATGATATAATTTGTTTAGAATTTATTGAGACTTGCTTTGTGGTTGAGTATGTGGCTCATCTTAGAGTATGTTCTGGGTGCAGATGAGAAGAATATATATTGTGTGGTTGATGGGTGTAGCATTCTGTAGATATCTATTAAGTCCAGTTGGTCAAATGTCAAATTTAAGTGCAGAATTTCCTTGCTACTTTTCTGCTGCAATCATCTATGTAATGCTATCAGAGGGAGGCTGAGGTCTTCCACTATTATTGTGTGGCTATCTAAGTCTTTTTGTTGCTATAGAAGTATTTGCTTTATAAATCTTGGTGTTCCAATGTTGGAGTGTATATATATTTAGAATAGTTAAGACTTCTTGTTGAATTGAACCCTTTATC
Organism: Macaca thibetana thibetana; assembly: GCF_024542745.1. Taxonomy (NCBI): domain Eukaryota; kingdom Metazoa; phylum Chordata; class Mammalia; order Primates; family Cercopithecidae; genus Macaca; species Macaca thibetana. Next base: position 73,421,298 of record NC_065581.1, on the reverse strand, counting down.
ATTATGTAATTCCCTTTCTCTGTCCTTTTTCTGTTGTTGGTTTAATGTCCATTTTATCTGACATAATAGTGACCTCTGCTTTTTCTGTTGTTTCTAATTTGAGTGATGGATCTTTCTCCATCTCTTTATTTTGACCATATGGGTGTCATTAAATGTGAGATGGATCACTTGAAGAAAGCAGACAAATGGGTCTTGATTTTTACTCAACTTGCAACTCTGTGCCATGTAAGTGGGATATTTAGGGCATTTATATTCAAGGTTAATATTGACATGTGAGGTTCTGAACCTATCATGAAGTTGCTAGCTGGTTAATATTGACATGTGAGGTTCTGAACCTATCATGAAGTTGCTAGCTGGTTATTTTATAGGGTCACTGGACTATTTACTTATGTGTGTTCTTGTGGTGGCAGGCATTATTCTTTTGTTTCAATATTTAGAATGTATTTAAGGATCTCTTGTAAAACTGGTCACTGGTAACAAATTCCTTTAGCACTGGCTTGTCTGGAAAAGACTTTATTTCTCCTTCATTAATGAAGCTTATCTTGGTAGGATATGAAATCCTTGGCTGAAATTTCTTTTCTTTAAGAATACTGAAAATAGGCCCCCAATCTCTTCTGGCTTGTAAGGTTTCTGCTGAGAAGCCCACTGTTAACCTGATGGGGTCATAGCCCTTTGTAGATGAGTTGACCTTTTTCTCAAACCCCTTTAACATTTTTTCTTTAGCATTGACTTTGAACAGTCTGACGACTATATACCTTGGTAGTGTTTGTTTAGTATCTTTCCAGAGTTCTCTGGATTTCTTACATCTGGATATCTACATCAGAACTTTAGTACCTCAAAGAGCAATAAGAGTTCTTGGAGAACTTGTAATCTGTTTGGCAAAACAAGGAAGGAAAACATAACAGTCCATCAGTGTTTCTTTCATCTAAACCATAAATGAGTTAAGAAACAACACATGATAGACTACAACACAGTAATATAAAGTTTTGCTTGGTTGACTTAGATTAAAATTGCATTTGGAGGAGAATGAGAAAAACAGGGATGGAGTGATTCATTCGTAAGAGTTGGCATATAACGGGAAACTCTGATTTGTCCTTTTGATGTCCAAAAGGCATATTCAATGCTTTTTTTAAAACATACAAATAATATTCTAATTTCAAGTTTCTGTCTAAAGGACCAGTAGCTATTTGAAACTTAATATTTTTGGCTCACAAGTAATGAGTGCCCTCCCTGAGACTGACTGATTCCTCTCTAGAGGCAGTCTGGGTTGTAAGCCTTCAACTAAATCCTTTCATCTTGGTCACATAGGGCCTTGGGCTATGCTCACAGTCTGTTCATGTGGTGCTTCATCTGCCCACTTCCTCTTTCCATCTGCCTTCCTTTGGTTCTCCATAAAGCAATTATAATATTATACTTGGAGAAAAGCACTGATTGATCTAAATATAACAATTCTAATCCCTAGAGCCACAAACAGTTTTTGTTAAAGTAATACAAGCAAATGTCCCTTAAAAATTTTCAACCCAAAGGCATTGCACACCTAACAAAACCCTTCTCCAGCTCTGGTTGATGGGTCACATCAATTAAGCAATGCTACACAAATACAGGAACTGCACATCAACTGCTATAGAATATTAAAGCCACGTTCTTGTCTTGAGTCATTTTCTGTGGTTTCTACCACCACTTGTTAACCCATATTTAAGCTTTGATAATGCCAGACTACGCTATTTTCATCCTATTAGTTCTACAAATTTTACAGTTGTATAAAAGTTGCTTGGTATGTCTTCTCTTTAGTACTTTATTTTATTCTTTCACTCCCCAATTGGTAATATCTCTCATGATATGTTTATATTAATCCTCATAGACACATCACAATAAAAAGTCACTCAGGTCTCTATGATTGATGTACCATTGAGTGATGAAAGGTTGTATATGTATTATTATCACTTCTGAAAGTTTCAACACAGTTATGAATGTTCCTGAATAGAACAAACTGTTATAGCACCTTTATGTTCTCCAAATATATTAAGGCACTTCCCCAAGATGCCCCGTATTTCCAAATCAATACCCATAGATTAGAGGAATTAGTCTATCCAGGCACTAAATAAGGGGTTTTTATGTACATTATCTATTTAAATCTCTGTAATAACCCTGAAACATAGCTATTATTACTTCTAGAAAATGGAGGCTCAAGAAGTTTAAGTTTCTCTCTGCCCCAAAGTCTCATGCAAAAATTTCGTTGGTTCTTGGCTGAAGTCTTTCTTCCCCAAGAACATGTCCTTCCTACTGTTTTCCACAAATCTCTTCTTCCTGCACATTGCCAATGTATCATTATACTGGCTTTCAACATATCAATAAACTCTAAATTTTCCTTGATATTCCTGAATATTTTTTAGAAAAATTTACTTTTAAAATGCAGGTAATTGGTCAAGTCTAACAGAATATGATGGATAATAAAAGAACTCAAAATTAATATGTCTGAGAGCTTATGAAAATTCACTTATTTTAGTCTATTTAACTTTTGATTTCTTTGGCATTTATTGAAGCCAGACTGCAAATCATTTAGGGAGATAGTATTACAATCAGCTATATCCAGGTCTACAACGACCCTCAGCCACTTCTCACTTGTGTACTCATGAGCAAATAGCTTAACCACTCAAAGCCAATTTTCTAGGCTGAAAATAGGCCAATATTGCCTTAGGGTTACATAAAAATCACAGAGTCTGAGGCACAGTAAATACTCAATAAAAGAATCTCTACTATGCTGATGATAATTATCATCATTCAAATAGTATGGAAATGCTTCTTTCTAAAGTACAAATTTAGTCATTTTACTCACCGAGCTAAATGTTTCAAGGTGAAGTTCTAATTTCTTGGTGTGGCATGTAAGACTTATCACAGCTCAACCACTGCTCTCTGAGCAGGTCCTTCTCTCAGCCTTCTGCACTCTGTGCTCTTTGTACCAGTTGTTGGGCAAGTCCACAAGTTTTCTCTTAACTCCTGTACATTCTGCCCAGAATCCACACATCCTTCAAGTCAGGCACTAACTCCTCCAATATGATTATCTAAGTCCATGCTCTACCTATATATTCCTCAGTCCAGATGTATACCCTCCTCCTGCTCCCATTATACCATGTGCAGGCCTCTAGCACAGCAATGATCAGTTATCCTCTGGAATTGCAATCACTGAATATTTGATGATCTCCCACTTAAAAGTTCAATATTAAATGATTTCAAAGTGTACTTTTCATTCTATAGGAAATTTCCCCCTGAAATTAAACTAATTTCACCTATTTTTGCCGCATTTCAGCTATTAAACACTAGACCATAAATAATTTAAAGTGCTAATATTAAATTTATTCTTTAAAAAACAAATTGAGACATTATAAGGTACCAAGAAAAAATAATTTTATCTTGAATGTTATGAAAAATGCCTTCACTGTTTCGTTTCATAGTTAAGTAGAAAAATGTCTAAAATTTTTTCATCAGAATCAAAAATGAGCATGGAATACCAAAATAACTTTAATTAAATATAATTTTTTGAAATCTGTTTTAGTCTCTATGGCACTCATTTACTTTTTATTAACCACTGTGGATAAAGATATACTCTTGTGCATAAAAATAGTTGCTGACAATTTCTAAACACACAATTTATTGTAAAGTAATGGCTAAGCATAGAGATGGTACAATATTGGGCTCTGAGCTATTGTTCCTTAAGAGAGTCTTTTAATGTCCACTAACAGTGAAGTTAAAATTTTTAGAATATCTGAGGGAATGACTTACATGCCACAGACAGAACTGTCATGGGTTGCTTCATTCAATCACTACTATCAATAACAAAACAAAATCACTAAAGTTTGGACAGTGAAAGGCACAAGAATTGATCAGTTAAGTCAGTCATACAACGTGAGTGGGAAGAAAATGATACGTCTCTTAATTTTAGGATTCTGTCTTAAAATATCCCAGGAACGTTTTCTGCTAAGAGCAGAACAGACCCTGAGTGAAATGCCTTCCTCTTGTGATAAGGGATTTCTATTGATCCTATTGAGTTTTCCCAAAAAGCTCCCATCCACCAAGAAAAAAAATATATTTCTTTTTATATTGAAAGTAAAAATTAACTACAAGAGCAGATAATCATATCTTAAAAACCATTTAACTGGTTAAATGTATGTGAGTGACATATTCATTTTTATACGTTTTAGGGTATTGATATTACCAAGATTACAGAACAGATTACATGTGTGTTTTGGGGGAGGGGTTGTTTTTTGGGGAGTTTGTTTACCATTTTTAACTTTTAGGTTCAAGGGTACATGTGCAGGTTTCTTATATAAGTAAATTGCATGTCATGGGGGTTTACTATACAGATTATTTTGTCACCCAGTAAATAAGCATACTACTTGACAGTTTTTCAATCCTCCCTCTTCCAACTCTCCCCCCTCAAGTAGGCCCCCATGTCTGTTGTTTCCTTCTTTGTTTCCATGTGTACTCAGTACTTAGTTCCCACTTACAAGGGAGAACATGTGGTATTTGGTTTTCTGTTTCGGTGTTAATTTGCTTAGGAAAATGATCTCCAGCTCCATTTATGAGGCTGCAAAGGACATGATCTCATTTTTAATGGCTAAATAGTATTCCATGGTGTGGGCCATGCATGGTGGCTCACACTTGCAATCCCAGCACTTTGGGAGGCCAAGGCAGGCAGATCACCTGAGATCAGGAGTTCAAGACCAGCCTGGCCAACATGGTGAAACCTCATCTCTAAAAAAAAAAAGTACTCCATGGTGTGTATATACCACATTTTCTTTATCCAGTCCACCACTGATGGGCATCTAGGTTGATTCCCTGTTTTTGCTATTGTGAGTAGTGCTGCAAGGAACATGCATGTGCATGTGTCTTTATGGTAGAACAATTTACAGTCCTTCAGATAAATACCCAGTAATGAGATTACTGGGTCAAATGGTAATTCTGTTTTCAGTTCTTTGAGAAATTGTCACACTGCGTTCCACAATGGCTGAACTAAGTTATACTCCCATCAGCAGTGTATAAGCATTCCCTTTTCTCCTCAAACATGCCATCATCTGCTATTTTTTGAGTTTTTAATAATATCCATTCTGATGGATATGAGATGGTATCTCACTGAGGTTTTGATTTGCATTTCTCTAATGATTAGTAATGTGAATCATTTTTTCGTACACTTGTTGGCCATGCATATGTCTGCTTTTGAAAAGTATCTGTTCATGTTGTTGCCTGATTTTTAATGGGATTGTTTGTTTTTTGCTTGTTAAATTAACTTCTTTATAGACACTGAATATTAAACCTTTGTCAGATGCATAGTTTATAAATAATTTTTCCCATCCTGTGGGCTGTCTGTTCACGCTATTGATAGTTTCTTTTGCAGTACACAAGGTCTTTAGTTTAACTAGGTCCCATTTGCCAATTTTTGTTTTTGTTGCAGTTGCTTTTGGTGTCTTCATCATGAAATTTTTGCTGGGGTCTATGTCTAGAATGGAATTTCTTAGATTATCTTCCAGAGTTTTTGTAGTTTTAGGATTTACATTTAAGTCTCTATTCTACCTTACACTCTATATATAGTGTAAGGAAGGGGTCCAATTTCAGTCTTCTGCATATGGCTAGCTAGTTATCCCAGTACCATTTATTGAGTACAGAGTCCTTGTCTCATTGCTTGTTATTGTCAGGTTGTCAAAGATCAGATGGCTTTAGGTGTTCGGCATTATTTCTGGGTTCTCTATTCTGTTCCAGTGGTCTATGTGCCTAGTTTTGTACCACTATCCTGTTTTGGTTACTATAGCTTTACAGTATAGTTTGAAACCAAGTAACGCAATGCCTCCAGCTCTGTTCCTTTTTCTTAGAATTGCTTTGGCTATTGGGGTTCCTTTTTTTGTTTCATATGAATTTTTAAGTAGTTTTTTCTAATTCTATGAAGAATGTCACTGGTAGTTTGATAGGAATAGCATTGAATCTGTAGATTGCTTTGGGCAGTATGGCCATTTTAATGATATTGATTCTTCCTATCCACAAGCATAGAATGTTTCTCCATTTGTTCGTGTCATCTCTGATTTCTTTGAGCAGTGTTGTAATTTGCATTGTGGAGATCTTTCATCTCTCGGGTTGTCTGTATTCTTAGGTGTTTTTGTGGCTATTGTGAATGGTATTGCATTCTTGATTTGGCTCTTAGCTTAGATGTTGTAGGCGTATGGAAATGCTATGGATTTTTATTCATGAATTTTGTGTCCAGAAACTGCCGAAGTTGTTTACTAGATATATAGGAACTTTGGGGCCTAGACTATGGGGTTTTCTAGGTATAGAATTATCATCCACAAAGAAAGATAGTTTGACTTCCTCCTCTCTACTATATGAATGCCTTTTATTTCCTTCTCTTCTCTGACTGCTTTGGCTAGTCAAACTAGGTCTTCTAGTGCTATGCTGACTAGGAGTGGCGAGCATGATCCTTGCTTTATTCCAGTTCTCAAAAGAAATGCTTCTAGCTTTTGCTTATTCAGTATGATGTTGGCTGTGAGTTTGTCATAGATGGCTCTTATTATTTTGAGGTATGTTCTTTCAATGCCTAGTTTCTTGAGGGTTTTTATCATGAAAAGATGTGGAATTTTATGGAAAACCTTTTCTGTGTCTTTTGAAATGATCATGTAGTTTTTGGTTTTAGTTCTGTTAATGTGATAAATCACATTTATTGATTTAAGTATGTTGAAACAACCTTACATCCCAGAAATAAAGCCTGCTTGATTGTGGTAGATTAGCTTTTTGACATGCTACTGGATTCTGTTTGCTAATATTTTGTTGATTTTTGCATTCCTGTTCATCAAGGAAATTGGCCTGAAGTTTTTCTTTTTTGTTGTGTCTCTGCCAAGTGTTGGTATCAGAATGATGTTGGCCTCTTATAACGAGTTAGGGAGGAATCCTTTGTCGTCAATGTTTTGGAATAGTTATAGTAGTAATAGTATCCACTCTTTATATATCTGGTAGAATTTGGTTATGAATCCGTTTTGTCCTGAACTCTTTTGGTTAGTAGGATTTTATTACTGATTCAATTTTAGAGATTGTTATTGGTCTGTTCAGGGATTCAATTTCTTCCTGGTTCAATCTTGGAAAGTTGTATGTTTCCAGGAAGTTGCACATTTCATCTCTTCTAGGTTTTCTATTCTAGGTTTTCTAGTTTGTGTGTATAGCAGTGTTCGTAGTCATCTCTGAGGGGTTTTTGTATTTCTGTGGGATCAGTGGTAATGTCCCTTTGCCATTTCTGATTGTGCTTATTTGTATCTTCTTTCTTTTTTTCTGTATTAGTCTAGCTAGCCGTCTGTCCATTTATTCATTCTTTCAAAAAACCAACCCCAGGATTCATTGATCTTTTGTATGGTTTTTCACATCTCGATTTTCTTCAGCTCTAATTTTGATCACTTTTTGTCTTCTGTTAGCTTTGTTGCTGGTTTGCTCTTGTTTGTCTGGTTTCTTTAGGTGTGACATTAGGTGTTTAATGTGATGTCTTTCTAACTTTTTGATGTGGATGTTTAGGGCTATAAACTTCTCTTTTAAAACTACTTTAGCTATGACTCAGAGATTCTGGTATGTTGTATCTGTGTTCTCATTAGCTTCAAAAATTTTTTTGATTTCGGCTTTAATTTTGTTTACCCAAAAGTTATTCAGGAGCAGATTGTTTAATTTCCACATAATGATACAGTTGTAAGTGATTTTCTTAGTGTTGATTTCTATTTTTATGGTGCTGTGGTCCAAGAGTGTGGTCGGTATGCCTTCAGTTTTTTTGTTTTTTTGCTTTTTTAATTTGCTGAGGATTATTTTATGGCTGATTGTGAGGTCAATTTTAGAGTATGTGCCACGTGAAGATAAGAAAAATATATATTTTATTGGTTTTGGGTGGAAAGTTATTTACATATCTATTGTACCCATTTGATCAAATGTCATGTTTAGGTCCTGAATATCTTTGTTAGTTTTCTGCCTCAATGATGTGTCTAATACTGTCAGTGAGGTGGTGTTGTCTTCCACTAAGAACTTGCTTTATAAATCTAGGTGCTTCTATATTGGGAGCACATACATTTAGGATAGTTAGGTCTTGTTGAACTGAATCCTTTTTACCATTATGTAGTGCTCTTCTTTGTCTTTTTTGATCTTTGTTGGTTTAAAGACTGTTTCATCTGAAATTAAGATTGCAATGCCTGATTTTTTCTGTTTTCCATTTGCTTGGTAGACTTTTCTCCATTCCTTTATTTTGAGCCTATGAATGTCATTACATGTGAGATGGGTCTCTTGAAGACATTGGGTCTTGCTTCTTTATCCAGTTTGCCACTCTGTGCCTGTTAATTGGGGCATTTAGCTCATATACATTCAAGGTTAGAACTGATACATGTGGATTTGATCCTGTCATAGTATCCTTAATGGATTATTACACTGACTTGTTTGTTTCACTGCTTTATTTTGGCACTGGTGCTAGGTGTGGTGGCTCATGCTTGTAATCCCAGCACTTCGGGAGGCCAAGGAGGGAGGACTGCTTGATCACAGGAGTTTGAGACCAGCATGGGCAATATAGTGAGTCCCTGTCTCTACAAACTTTTTTTTAAATTATCCAGGCATGACGGTGTGTATCTGGAGTTTTAACTACTTAAGAGGCTGAGGTGGGAGCATGACTTGAGCGCAGGAGGTCAAGGCTGCAGTAAGCCATGTTTGCACCACTGCTCTCCAGTCTGGCCAACAAAATGAGACCTTGCCTAATTCCTATCCATATTTTGAATTCTGTTTCTGTCATTTCATCCTGGTTAAGAATTCTTGCTTGGAGGAAAGAAAGTACTCTGGCTTTTTGAGGTGACAGAGTTCTTGTTCTGGTTCTTGCTCATCTTTGTGAGTTGATATTCCTTCAAGTGTGGTTACATTGAGTACAGTCAACAGACTTCTGAATGTTTTCAGAGTGCCGTGGCTTTGTGCAGCGTCTTCACTTGTAGCTGATTTTTTGTCCTTGGTGTTACAGGGAGGGTATATTAGCAAAGTATTTTTGGTGTTCAAGTTTGGACTGTGATCCAGTAGATGGCACTTAAGCGTCATAGCCAGTAGGTAGGCTCCTGCTCAGCCATGTGACTCCTCTGTATTTCCTCACATTTGCATCTGTGCTACCTCTCAGTGCTCTGAGAGTGTGGGCTCCTCTCCCACTCATATGCTAGCTACAGATCTCAGCTTGGCCCTCCCAGGCTGCACACCACAGCCTTGAGGCGAGCTCAGGCTTCACGCTCCCTCTCAGCTTGGAGGCAGCGGGAGAAAAGTCCTTGGCAGTGGCTGTGGCAGAGGACCTTTCACTTGTCTCTTAGGTCTCCACCCTGAGAAATGCAGAGCCTCTACCAATCGGTGTGATCAGTCCAGATTGAGGCAGCTGCCTGTGGGCCCAAGGTGGAGGGCCCAGCCTACTGATGAGCAGCGGGTTTTGGCAGATGGGTGGAGACTCCCAAGGAAGACAGACCAGCCTCTTCTCCTTAGAGCACCTGCGGCTTTCTGGATATGTGGGTAAAGCCCTCAGGCTCTTTGTGCCTTCCCTAGTCTGGCCGCTGCAGTGGCAGTAGCAGAGGTGCCTGCAGTGGCCTGTGTGAGCTCCACCCCAGGGAAACACAGAACCACTACTAGTGGGATTGCTTAGCCCCAGATAGAGCAGCTGTTCTGTGGTCCTGCTGGGGGAGGTGGGGAGCCCTGCCTGGTGAAGAGTTGGGGGTGTGGGCTCAAAGGAAAGGAAGACTGGGCTCCTCTCTGTATGTTGGCTGCAGCATGCTGGAGGTGCCAGCATATTGACTAGATCCTTTGTTCTTTCTCCAGCCCGAGGGCAGTAAGGGCGGTACCACTGCAATGGCTGGGGTAGCATGCTAAGGCTCCAGGCCAATGGGCCTTCCCTGGCAAGGCGGTGGAGACAAAGCTACGGATGAGGCCCCTTTCCTAGGGGCAAGCGAGGGAATCTGGCCTTCCTTGTTGCCGGAACTGGTGCCTGGGGTCCCCAGGCACCTAGGACTCCACACGTGCCTGATCAGAGGCTCTGCCCAGACTCCACATAGCTCCCCATGTGGGGGCTGGAGGAGGATCTCCTGAGCCCAAAGTTGCAAAGTCCGTGGGTCCCCATTGTGGGTCCCCAGGACTCGTGTTGCTTCCTTCATGAATCCCAACGTGTCCACCTGGATGATCTGGCCATGCTTTTCTTCATGAGAACGTGCACACTGGCTGCTTCTACTCAGCCATCTTCTCTCAATCTGACATATGTATTTTGATATCTTATAATTTAGAAGAGTCACACATAACCTATGAAATGAGTCTTTTAAAAAAATAGCTATATATTTTGGAGCTGATCTTTTTAACATATTGGAAGCCAGCATCTAAGTGACCTCACTCTTCTTAAAATAAATCTGTATTTCTTCCTCCTAACAGACTATATTGTCTGTTAAATGTAAATACACTGATTAGTTAATCATCTCTAAGGCAAAATGAGGCTCACCTTTATATCATAGATTAAATATCTACTTTAACATCTTTGTTACAATTACTGAATTAAACTTAATATTGTTTCATATTGTGAAAATTTCCCCAACCTGAGCTTTAACAAACCTTTCTAGAAAAAAAAAAAATAGCTCAAGCAACTCAAGAAAATTTATGACAATGACGATATTGATTTTTTAAAAACCTGCCAATACATCTATTTCTCTTCATCTCCACCAACACCTCTCTAATTTTAACACCTCTCTAACTCCTATAGCTTACCTGGACTATTGAAATTAAGCCTCTGCATGACCAACAACCACACCCTCCAGCCTCCTCCAATAGTTTCCACACTGCAGCCCAATTTTCATTTCACCATGCAAAACTGGTGATACACACACACCCTTTCTAGTCCCATCTCCTTAAACATCTCAGCAGTTTTCCATCACTCTGTGAATAAAGACCAAAATCCTTAACATAATCTGTTAAGCTCTATCTAACACTTGCCTCCCCTCACTGTCCATGTTCCAGCCACACTGGCCTTCTTGCAGTCTTTCTCATTTCTCCTTACTCTCTTCCAGCACTAATTCAAACGTTTATGCAACTCTCACCTTGGCTTAGATGCCTACTCTGTGACTAATCGAGATGGAGGAAGGAGGAGAAGAGCAGGATCTTAATGTCTATACTGGATATGAGAAGCCTCCACTGTGCACTAGGAGAAATCACAATGTTGTTGTGAGCTGGACAGGGAATTCTAAAGGTAGGTACTAGACTATGCTAGTTTTAAAAAATATGTTCTCCCCTGGTATCATCTATGATGGCTTAAGTTTAAAAGTCCAAATGGAATCTAAAGCATGTAAACCCACCATGCCCCATGTACATCCTCAACTCAACATGATCATAGTAGGGCATTGTCAGAAAATGGGAAAATATGTCAGAGTCATGTGGAGCTCATAAAACAATAGAAAGGGTGAATGGTTCAAAGTAAACTTTGAGCTGTTGAGAATACTAAAGCATTTCCCAGAAGGGATATGTGGCAAATTTCAAAGCATGTTCCATGGTCAAGAGTGAACAATTTTTCAACACAGAGCCAACTCTAGAAGTTGCTCTTCACCAAAAAGAATGAACTCATGAGACTCCATAATCATGGTCAGTGGGAGGACAGATAGCTCAAGAACAGAGAATAGTCAGAAGGCAAAGACTGTTTCTAAGCACTTGCTTATGAATTGAGACTTTTGATCTACAATGAGTGATGAAATGAATTTTGTGGGTCCAAACTATGTTTTTCAATAAAATAGATGAGACTAGAATAGAAAAATAAATGAGTGCATTGTACATAATAATGATGAAAATATTACCTCATCAACTTACTTTTGTTACATGAATATATTGCATACATTATATAAGATATTACAATGCAAAATGTGATTTTGGGTATGATTCACAATTAAAAAGATGTTTGGAAAAAATGCTGTTTTAGAAAACAAAGAAAGAGCAAAAGCCATTAGTAATTAATAGCAGGCATTTAACAAAATGCTTTCTTGCAAACACCCCATATAGAGACAAAATATTTGAAGTAAATTGTGAGTAATTACATATGCAGAACTGATCATTTTTCTACTACGTCCACAAAAGGTTTCTATTATGGGATAAATTGTGTCCCTACAAAATTCAAGTGTTGAAGTCCTGACCTAACCCTATTACCTCAGAATGTGACTATATTTGAGGATAAGGCTTTTATAAAAATAATTAAGGTAATTCAGGTTAATTGAGGTGGGCCCTCACCAAATATGACTGGTGCCCTTATAGATATAGGAAATTAACCATCCAATAAGCCTGGGAGCAAGGATAGAACAAAAAAGGAGAGAAAGTGATTTCTCACTCTCTCTCATGGAGCTAGGATATTTTCCTCCTGCCCTTAGGCATCAGAACTCCACACTCTCTGGCTTTGTGACTCTGGGATTTATATCAGTGGCCCCCTACATTCTCTGGCGTTCAGCCTCAGAAAGAATTACACCATCAGCTTCCCTGGTTCTGAGGCTTTCTGGCATGAACTAAGTTATTCTACCAGCATCCTAGGGTCTCCAGCTTGCAGGTGGCCTGTTAAGGGGTAATATGGTTTGGATTTGTGTCCATGCCCAAATCTCGTGTCGAACTGGAGGAGAGACACGGTGGGAGGTGATTATATCATGGGACGAATTTCTCCTTGCTGTTCTCATGAGAGTGAGTGAGTAGTTCTCATGAAATCTGATGGTTTTAGAGTATGTGGCACTTGCCCCTTCTCTGTCTCTCTCTCTCTCTCTCTCTCTCTCTCTCTCTCTCTCTCTCTCTCTCTCACTCCTGCTCCATCATAAGATGTGCTTGCTTCCACTTTGCCTTCGGTTATGATAGTAAGTTTCCTGAGACCTCCCAGCCATGCTTCCTATACAGCCTATGGAACTGTGAATCAATTACACCTCTTTTCTTCATAAATTACCCAGTCTCAGGTAGTTCTTTACAGCAGTGTGAGAACAAACTAATATATGGTGCTTCTTAGCCTCCATAATCACAAATCCTGTATTTGAAGTTGGATTAGTTTTTCTGCTGACTCCATTCACTTCACAGTCGTTCCACTGCAGTAGAATTGAAAAAAAAAAAACAGTGGTTTTGTGGATGCTGTGTACAAGAAGGAGGTGAACTGGCAGTTGCAAGGATGAACAGTTTCAAAAAGATCAAGTTTTACATGTTGGTATTTGTAAGATTGACAAATAAAGTTTATAAAACCAATACCTTATGAAGTGAATGGCTTGAATGGCTCAAAATTAGAAGGTAATGTATTAGGTACTAGTAAGAATTCCCGAAAGACTTAGTTAATATAGGTTTAATTAGCTAAATGGACAATGGTTTCAACAAGCCAAAGATTACCTTACCGCCATTATTAGCAAGCCAAAAAGGAACTTCATTTTGAAGTAGTCACTGATTTTTGTAGATATCCCTGTAATCTCAGACCCACTTCCTTAGCCATCCATATGGCTAAGTCTTTACATAGCTGGCTCTGTGTCATCGCAGATTCATCCTGTCCTTTTCATGGTCATTAGAGATAAATGTCAGAGACCAAAAAAAATGATGCAGCAAACCCACTCAGAATCAAGAGTTCCTGTTAAGTTTCATTACTTTCTCCAATTCAATAATTCTTATCAGGCTAAAAATGGCAGAAGCTTTTTTGGTTTTATTCTTATTCAGTTTTACTGTCATTTCTACAGGTCTATCCAAAAAAGGAAATTCCTAGTCTTAGCAAATCAGTAAACATTAGCTCTGGAAGGGATATTAAAGAAGAGTTCAATGATGGTCTTATTTGACAGATGGGGGAAACTGAGTCCCAGAGATGTATATTCTAGCACAGCCATGAATCAACTGATGGCAGAACTCAGAAAAGATGTGAGCTTTTGAACTCCCCAAACTGTAAAAATCTAAGATTTTCCCATAATATCACATAGTTTGAAAATCACATGTGAACTTTTTGCAGCTTAAAAGTCTCTGCAATGTGATATTACTATGACACATACTGACAGAGAAAGTTTAATCTTAGCTGAGATGTTGCTATTCAAGGCATTTAGAAACTCATTCGTCTATGGCTTGGTTGATTTGGACTTTTTCCTCATGATTCCAACATTCACTGGCTTCCCCTCTGTGACCTGTCACTTTTCTGTGTTCCCTGGCCACAAATCATCTCTTGCCAGCTCATTTCGCTGCATGCCACTATCCACCATGGGAACCAAGAAGAAGGATGGTAATAGATTATCATGTCCACTGCCAAACTACTGAAAGTTTCTGTTGATAAATTAGGGCCATGATCTTCATGTAAGTATACCAAAGGACTCATGGGATAAGGTCTGTGTTTATCCTAATACAGGTTCTAAAATATAAAGTAGTGACTTGCATATAAGATAAATACAAACATGCAGTAAATGAAAGAGAAGCAACATTACTGTCATATTAATGCTAACATTTTCCTTATTTTCCTTTCTTTCTTTGCAATATGAGTGTTTTGGGAAACAATTTTTCCTCATGATAATAATCCAAATACATGCATACATTCTGAGATCCTCTATTTGGATGTTTCTGAGTGGATTTAGTTTTGACTTAGTGAGAAGGCATATCTTGCCACTTCCGCGCCTAAAGCCTTCCAATGGCTTCTTAATAAATTTAGACTGAAACCCAAACTTCTTACCACAAGCTAGCGACAAGGCCTACACAATCTTGCTTTCGCCTACTTCTCTGGTGCACAATTCTCTCATCATTACTCTGTAGTCACCCTGGCCATCTTTTTGGGCCTTGGTTACACCAAGCTTGCTTCCACTTTGGGGCATTTATATTTTATACGCCCTCTGCCTTGAAGATCTTCCCCATGACTAACTCACTGACATTAAGGTATCCAAGATATCTATTAAAAGGCCACTTCACTACAAAAAGAAAAAAAAAGTCTTCCTTGGCCATCCTATCTAGCACCTGCTCTATTAGTCATTATGTACCCTGCTCCATGTCCTAACTAGACTCATCCTTCCCTGAGAGTGTATTGTATGTTTCTCGTCTATCTCCCATTCTAGAATGTAAGCCCCATATGGACAGGGATTGTCTTGTTTACTGTTGTATTCTCAGGTTTAGAACAGTGTCAGAAAGAAGGGCTTGATAAATATTTGGAAATAGAGAAAGAGAAAAAGAGGAAGTTAGGACACAGATACATACAGAAGGAAGACCATGTGAAAATACAGAGAAGGCAGCCATCTACTAGTCAAGGAGAGACACCTCAGAAGAAACCAACCCTTCTGACACCTTGACCATGGACTTCTAGTCTTCACAGTTGTGAGAAATAAATTTATGTTTTTAAAGCCACTCAGTCATCATTATTTTGTTATGGCAGCCCTAGGCTCTAATATAACCTAGTCTCTAATATGAGGAAGTGGAAACTTAGTTCAGTATGGCACATGTTGGAAACTGCATGGAACATAAGAACAATACAGAGCATCTTGACAGTGCAAAAATAAAAAGAATCAGAAACGGATTTGAATAAACTGGCTAAAAGTGTTTGGGGAGTTTTATGTTTATTTTGTTCTGTTTTAGTTGGTTGATTGTCTAACATTTCTTTGAGATAGAAGACTTGGAATTACGCTGCAGTGGAAAAGTTATTATTCAATTAACTAGATAAAAACAGTTCTCATCCAACAGTGAGAATTTAGGTATTGTCCAAAAGGCTTTTCTATTTCCCCATAAATTTCCCAGTTAAAAATATCCCCAAATATAGCCACAGATAGAGAGCTAAAATGAAGATTCTTCCTGACTCTTGCAGTCAGAACTCAGATAAGCTGTCAGAATAGACAAACTGGGCACTGAGCCTTGGTTACAGAGCACTGCATATTCAGACATTTTCTATTTATGTATGCTACATAAGCTACAAATGCCCAAGACACAAGAAAATTTGCTTACCTGCTCTTCAGAGCTCAGAAAATTCATGCCGTCAGCCACAGAAAGCCAGGAAAATAAACAATACGCTTGTCTGTTTTATCATCATCATTTCAGATGTCACACTGAATCATCCACACATCCAAAAGTTACATTTTGAAATTTTTATAGAGTTTTATGCAGTTCCCAAAACATTTCTTATTATCAGATTGCCTTTATATTCCTTCTGACCATTATATAAATGAACAGGTTATGGCTTTGCAGAAGTGATTTGAATTCTAACTTATAAGGCCAATAAGGCATCTTAGATTTTCATATAAATTAGAAAAACTGCTTCTGCTGTCCTCTTTCTAGCCAAGACTTTTTTAAAAGCTGTGTTCTACACTTTCAATCTGTTTAAAAATCAAACTATTTTCTTTCTTATGTTCCTATTTTCCAGATATTTTTGTGTATCTACATGAAACAAAAATGACTGTTAAATTTTGAGTCTCCAGACAAAATTTTACAAAGATTTTCTCTACAGCTCTCGACCTGCAAACACACACTTCCTGTGCATTGTGAGACAAATTCACATTTCTCGGCCATCTGTCTCCAACCAGGAGTGGTCCAGCTTTCGACACCATCAGTAGACACTAGAAAAGAGTGGATGTATGACTCAATTAATGATTGCATTTAACTAGCCCTTTGAACCTGAGAAAACTCTGACTTCACTGTCCTATAAACTCCTATACACTGTAGGGAAATTTTCAGTTTTTTGCTCCAAAATTCATTGAATCATCTCATCTAGAACTAGGCTTACTCGACTGCATGTAATTCTTTCCTCCATGTTTCACAATGATGTTCTTGACTATAGTAAACTTCTGATTGTCTGTTCTGATGAAACAATGCAGAGATATGAATAACCTCTGACTTTTAATGGATCCACTTGTTTGAATCACTTTACTTTGGTTAATATTAAAATATGCTTGCATTGACCTGAAAAAGAGTGTTGAGATAAGTTTCAGAGAAGTGTGCTGGATTTTAAGGGAGAAGTTAAAACAGAATAAAACCTTGCTGCCACCTGGGCAATCAGACAAGATAAAAAAATAAAGGGCATCCAAATCAGTAAAGAGGAAGTCAAACTGTCACTGTTTGCCAATGATATGATTGTATACCTAGAAAACCCTAAAGACTCATACAAAAAACTCCTAAATCTGATCAATGAATTCAGTAAAGTTCCAGGTTATAAAATCAATGTGCACAAATCAGTAGCACTGCTATACACCAACAGCAACCAAGGTGAGAATCAAATCAAGAACTCAATCCATTTTACAACAGCTGCAAAACTAAAGAAAAATACCTATATACCTAACAAAAGAGGTGAAGATCTCTGCAAGGAAAACTACAAAACACTGTTGAAAGAAATCATAGACAACACAAACAAATGAAACACATCCCATGTTCATAAATGGATAGAATCAATATCGTGAAAATGACCAAAAGCAATCTACAAATTCAATGTGATTCCCATCAAAATACCATTATCATTCTTTACAAAACTAGAAAAAAATACTAAAATTCAGACAGAACCAAAAAAGAGCCTGCATAGCCAAAGCAATAATAAGCAAAAAGAACAAATCTGGAGACATCACATTACCCCATATCAAATTATACTACAAGGATATAGTCGCCAAAACAGCATGATACTGCTGTAAAATCAGGCACATAGACCAATGGGACAGAATAGAGAAGCTAAAAATAAGCCCAAATACTTACAGCCAACTTACAGATCTTCGACAAAGCAAACAAAATCATAAAATGGGAAAGGACACCCTATTCAACAAATAGTGCTAGAATAATTGATAAGTCTCATGTAGAAGAATAAAACTGGATTCTCTTCTCTCACCTTATACAAAAATCAACTCAAGATGGATCAAAGATTTAAATTTAAGACCTGAAACCATAAAAAGTCTAGATGATAACATCAGAAAAACCCTTGTAGACATTGGCTTATGCAAAGACTTCATGAGCAAGAACCCAAAAGCAAATGCAACACAAACAAAGATAAATAGATGGGACTTAATTAAATGAAAAAGCTTCTGCAAACAAAGGAAATAATCAGCAGAGTTAACAGACAACCCACAGAGTGGAAGAAAATATTTGCAAACTGTGCATGCAACAAAGGACTAAAAGGACAAAGGACCAAAATCTACAAGGAATTCAAACAAATCAGCAAGAAGAAAACAAATAATCCCATCAAAAAGTGGGCTAAGGACATGATAGACAATTCTTCCAAAAAAAAAAAAAAAAAGATACACAAATGGCCTACAAGTAAATGAAAAAAAAAAAAAATGCCCAGCATCACTTACTATCTGGGAAATGCAATCAAAACCACAATGTGATACTACCTTACTCTTGAAGAATGGCCATAAGTAAAAAATAAAAAATAACAGATACTGGCATGGACGTGGTGAAAACAGAACACTTCAACACTGCTGGTGGGAATATAAACTGGTACAAGCACTACAGAAAACAGTATGGAGATTGCTTAAATAACTAAAAGTAAAACTACCATTTAATCCTACAATCCCACTACTTGGTATTTACCCAGAGGAAAATAGGTCATTTTATAGAAAAAAACTTGCACACACGTTTATAGCAGCACAATTCACAATTGCAAAAATATGAAGCCAGCCTAAATGCCCATCAAACAACAAGTAGATAAAGAAAATATGCTATATGGCACAAGACAAGGATGCCCTCTCTCAACACTCTTATTCAACATAGTATTGGAAGTTCTGGCCAGGGCAATCAGGCAATCAGGCAAGTATTCAAATAGGAAGAGAGGATGTCAAATTGTCTCTGTTCGCAGATGACATGATTGTATATTTAGAAAACCCCATCATCTCAGCCCAAAACCTCCTTAAGCTGGTAAGCTACTTCAGCAAAGTCTCAGGATACAAAACCAATGTGCAAATATCACAAGCATTTCTATACACCACGAATAGACAAACAGAGAACCAAATCATGAGTAAACTCCCATTCACAACTGCTACGAAGAGAATAAAATACCTAGGAATACAACTTACAAGAGATGTGAAGGACCTCTTCAAGGAGAACTACAAACCACTGCTCAAGGAAATAAGAGAGGACACAAACAAATGGAAAAATGTTCCATGCTCATGGAAAAGGAAGAATCAATATTGTGAAAATGGCTATACTGCCCAAAGTAATTTATAGGTTCAATGCCATACCCATTAAGCTACTATTGACTTTCTTCACAGAATTAAAAAAAAATACTTTAAATTTCATATGAAACCAAAAAAGAGTCTATATAGCCAGGACAATCCTAAGCAAAAAGAACCAAGCTGGAGGCATCATGCTACCTGACTTCACACTACACTACAAGCCTACAGTAACAAAAACTGCGTGGTACTGGTACTAAAACAGAGAGATAGACAAATGGAACAGAACAGAGGCCTCAGAAATAACACCACACGTCTACAACCATCTGATCTTTGACAAACTTGACAAAAACAGGCAATGGGGAAAGGATTCCCTATTTAATAAATGGTGTTGGGAAAACTGGCTAGCCATATGCAGAAAACTGAAACTGGACCCCTTCCTTACATCTTATACAAAAATTAACTCAAGATGGATTAAAGGCTTAAACATAAGACATAAAACCATAAAAAATGCTAGAAGAAAACCTAGGCAATACCATTCAGGATATAGGCATGGGCAATGACTTCATGACTAAAACACCAAAAACAATTGCACCAAAAGCCAAAATTGGTACATGGGATCTAATTAAAATAAAGAGCTTCTGTACAGCAAAAGAAACTGTCATTAGAGTGAACCGGCAACCTACAGAATGGGAGAATATTCTTGCAATCTATTCATCTGACAAAGAGGTAATATGCAGAATCTACAAAGAACTTAAACAAATTTACAAGAAAAAAAAAACAACCCCATCAAAAAGTGGGCAAAGATATGAACAGACACTTCTCAAAAGAAGACATTTACGTGGCCAACAGATGCATGAAAAAATGCTCATCATCACTGGCCATCAGAGAAATGAAAATCAAAACCACAATGAGATACCTCTCATGCCAGTTAAAATGGCGATCATTAAAAAGTCAGGAAACAACAGATGCCAGAGAGGATGTGGAGAAATAGGAATGCTTTCATACTGTTAGTGGGAGTGCAAAATTAGTTCAACCATTGTGGAAGACAGTGTGGCAATTCCTGAAGGATCTAGAACCAGAAATATCATTTGGCCCAGCAATCCCATTACTAGGCATATATCCAAAGGATTATAAATAATTCTACTGTAAAGACACACGCACACGTATGTTTATTGCAGCACCATTCACAATAGCAAAGACTTGGAGCCAACCCAAGTGCCAATCAATGATAGACTGGATAAAGAAAATATGGCATATATCACCATGGAATACTATGCAGCCATACAAAAGGATGAGTTCATGTCCTTTGCAGGAACATGGATGAAGATGGAAACCATCATTCACAGCAAACTAACACAGGAACAGAAAACCAAACACTACATGTTCTCACTCATAAGTGGGAGGTGAACAATGAGTACATGTGGACACAGGGAGGGGAACATCACACACCGGGGCCTTTCGGGGGTGGGGTGCTAGGGGAAGGATAGCATTAGGAGAAATACCTAATGTAGATGATGGGTTGATGTGTGCAGCAAACCACCATGGCACGTGTATACCTATCTAATAAACCTGCACATTCTGCATATGTATCCCAGAACTTAAAGTATTTAAAAAAAAAAAAAAAAAGAAGAAGAAGAATGAGTTTATGTCATTTGCAGGGACATTGATGAAGCTGCAAACCAGCATTCTCAGCAAACTAATACAGGAACAGAAAACCAAACATTGCACGTTCTCACTCATAAGTGGGAGTTGAACAATGAGAACACATGGGCACAGAGAAGGGAACATCACACACCAGGGCCTGTCGTGGGATGGGGGCTAGGGGAGGGATAGCATTAGGAGAAATGCCTAATGTAGATGACGGGTTCGTGGGTGCAGCAAACCACCATGGCACATGCATACCTATGTAACAAACCTGCATATTCTGCACATGTATCCCAGAACTTAAAGTATAATTTAAAAAAAGAAAATGTGGTATAGATAGATGGATGGATAGATATAGATATATGATGGAATACTACTCAGCCGTAAAAAGGAATGAAATAATGGCATTCGCAGCAACCTGGATGGAGCTGGAGACCATTATTCTAAGTGAAGTAACTCAAGAATGGAAAAAGAAACATTGTATGTTCTCACATAAGTGGGAGCTAAGCTATGAGGATGCAAAGGCCTAAGAATGATATAATGGACAAACGTGACCTGCGGGGAAGGTTGGGAGTGAGGTCAGGAATAAAATACTACACATGGGTATAGTGTACATTGTTCAGGTGATGGATGCACCAAATTCTCAGAAATCACCCCTAAAGAACTTAACCATGTCACCAAACACCACCTGTTCCCCAGAACCTATGAAATAATAATCATAATAATTTTAAAAAAGAAAAAAAGAGGGAGAGAGAGAAACCTTTCTGCCTATATTTAATACTCAAAGTGAAGGAAAAATTCACATAACTACATGCTGAATGTAAAACACCAAGCATCACTTTGCTTGTTCACCTTCAAAAACTCACCTCTTAATAAAGTCAGCAAGTTTGTATTTTTGCTGCAAATTATCCGTCAGTAAAGTGTTGAAACATTCATTGGACACATATCTGCACTGGGGCTATATGTCATAAAGAGATTAGTGGTTCCTATCAGATGGTCCAGACATCAAACAGCTTTGTTGCTTTACTTTTTGTTTCCCTTGTGGCATTGCTGAGAAAAATGGTCTACATGATTATTCATGGCTTGGAGAATACTCTCGTTCAATAAGGTTTGTAGATGAAGCAGTGAAGCCAGTTCTTTACCAACCTTTCATGTGCAGTCCATTTCTCTTCATCAAAAGTTTATTTTATACTGTTATATGCAAATTTGTAACCTCTGTTAAACAGCTTCTGTTTCAAAACCTTGGGTGAGAAAATTCAAAGCATGTATAGTGACTGCAGAAAAGTAGCAAGAAAATTAATTGTTAATTCTATTCTCTTGAAATCTCTGTAAAGATATCAGTGGACACTGGAAAAGAAACATAATCAAATTTTATTATACTGCTGAAGGATGGAAACCAAGTAACCAAGCACAATAGATGGCAAGTATTGGACTTTCATCATCTTTATTTGCAGTTGAAGCAAGTCCAAAAAATTTTTAATGACTATGAGTGATTTAATAGCCGCTTAGAAAAATTATAGCAAAATGCAGAATAGGCACATTCCACTTCTTAATTTCCTTATACAGAAGCTCACCACCAATAACAGTTTTCATTATAAACATAATTTTCTCATTTAAAATTTGTATTGAAGACCCACAGTCTGAATTAACTTTTGGTGTTGCCACTTACTTATACAAGTGCAACCAAAAAGTATAACTTCATTTTTAAATTTTTGTTGCTTTCATAGATTGGATGTTATTGAAAAATAATTATCATTATTCATAACGCAATGCAAGTTAACTGACCACATTTTTTTAAAGGATTAAGCTAGGTTGTGCTCTACATTATGTGAGAACAATAAGTTACGGGCAGATATTCTGACAAAAGAAAATTTGACTTCATTACTCTTTTATTTTTTTCCTTCTTAATTAGTTAATTAATTAATGCAAGTTTTTGCTGTTGTTTCTGAGAGAGTCTCACTCCATCACCCAGGCTGGAGTGCAGTGGCACCAGTCATGGCTCACTGCAGCTTCAACCTCCTGAGCTCAAGTGATCCTCCAACTTCAGCCTCCCAAGTAGCTAGACCACAGGCATGTGCCACCATATCTAGCTAATTTGTTAACTTACTTTTTTTAGAGACAAGGGCTCGCTATGTTGCCCAGACTGGTCTCAAACTCCTGGCTTCAAAAAATCCTCCCACCTCCGTATACCAAAATACTGAGATTACAGTGTGAGCCACCACATGAGGCTGATGCCAGTTTTGAAAGTCCTGTTCACTACTGTTTTTGGTTCGTGCTTCTGGAGCTAAGATTAAATGTTTGATTCCCAAAAGTTTGATTCCCATAAGATTAAAAGTTTGATTCCCATAAATATCACCTTAAGTAAATGTTTATATCTGATGTAGAGACAGTACTAGGCAAAAGTGCTTACTTAGAAAATGCTGTTGCTTTTTGTAGAATTTGCTAAGGAATATTGTTATAATTGTTTGAGCTTGGGGGAAAAAAGAAAAATATATATATTATAGAATATTCAGACATAGAATATTTTGCTCTTAGATTCTCATTTTATTTCTGACAAGAAAGCTGTTGAGCCAATAATAATTAGACTTCACTTCTCTGAACTACTACAAGAAATAACTATGTTAGTCCACTGCTTCTAATAGATCAACCGCAGGGGAGATAAAACAATGAGGAAATCCGCTTCTGACTGATTGATAGACGGGAAACACTATCACAGTATAGAACCTAGGCATAAGGTTAGTCTTACTTGATTGACATTTTCTTCCTGTTCAGATGACGGCCTATGAACTTACCCAACCCTCACAACCATCTATGACCAGTAGCTTGGACAGAGACTCCTCACAGCCCAGTTTGGATTCAAGAGGAGCCACATCTGCTCCCAGCTACATGCCATAAACTGTGGGAGTGTCCTGTCTTGAAACAGGAGAGAAATTCGCTAACAGCACTTATTTCTTTATCTTCTTTACCCAATAAATGGGGGTTTTTGCCCAGCTCACCATTTCAAACAATTTATAAGTGTCAGAGAATTTATTTTGACAGCTACTTGTCAGTGGTTTTGGAGAAAAAAAACAAAAACAAATGACTTTCCCCTTTTGTCGTCACTCTGATTCGCTTCGAGGCCTTTTAGAACCATCTTCAATGGAAATGAATTTTTAAATGAGAATGAAGTCAAAATCAAGCATTGCTACTAGGGAAACAACTCATAGCAAGTGTCCCACTTATATTCTCATGGTTAATTGGATTGTTGATTGAATTAAATTACTTAATCCCCATAGAGTACTTAAATAAATAAGTACATAATAAATGTGAGTTGTTAGCATTAACAACAGTGGTTAACATTTCTGTCACATATTAAAAGATACTCTCAAGCTTAACATTCCATCAAATTTTCACAGTAATCTTTAGAGGTAACTCATACTTTCCACATTTTGCAGGTTTTTTTAAAAAAGTCTTGCAAGGTTAAGTAACACAAATTCCATACGACCACACACACACTTTAAATTGTTTCATTTACCATCTTTAGAATAAAGTTTAGTCCCTTTAGCATGACATAAAAGGCAATTCACAATCTAGCTCCATCAGCTTTCCCAGAGACACTCTTGTCGTGGCTGTACACACGCCTTTCACCACATCACACCAATGTATCATACCCCATTCCTTTGCATAGGTGGTTTCTTCATAAAATACCTTTCCTCTAGTCTAACTCTTGTCCACTTGATAGACTCCTATACATTTTTCCAGACTCAGTTTAAGTATCCCATCTCCTAAAAGAAACTCTCCCTGATTGTTCCTTCCTCGCCTTCTCCAAAGTGCCTCCTTCTGTGCTCACTCCATAAATTTATATCACATGGCATTAAACTTATCCCTCCATTGAGATGCTGAGTGAGCACCAATAACAATTTCTCATTCATCTCTTTATTCCCAGCATTTTACACAATGTTTGACATTCATCTCTTTATTCCCAGCATTTTACACAATGTCTGACATACGATATGAATTCTGTATACATTGGTAAAATGAAAGGAAAAACAAAAGAATGAATAAATGAAAGAATGTACACAGATGATGAGCAGTAGGCAAGAAACTAAACTCCAAATTTCTGAATCCAAGTTCATTACTTAACAGACATTTATGGGACACCACTACTATTTTCTTTTTTTATTATTATTTTTTATTTTATTTATTTATTTATTTATTTATTTTTGAGATGGAGTCTAGCTCTATTGCCCAGGCTGTAGTGCAGTGGCACAATCTCGGCTCACTGCAAGCTCCCCCTCCTGGGTTCATGCCATTCTCCTGCCTCAGCCTCCCGAGTAGCTGGGACTACAAGCACCCGCTACCACGCCCGGCTACTTTTTTGTATTTTTTGTAGAGACGGGGTTTCACCGTGTTAGCCAGGATGGTCTCGATCTCCTGACCTCGTGATCCGCCTGCCTTGGCCTCCCAAAGTGCTGGGATTACAGGCGTGAGCCACGGCGCCCAGCCACCACTTCTATTTTCTAAGTTTGCTAAAAAGTAGTGAAGCCAGAGAATTGAAGAAGGCATGATTCATACCCTGCAAGACAAATATACGCACACTGTCAGGACTCAAGAAAGTCAATTATTATAAAACTATCAGACACATTATTTGAAATACTGTCTTCCTAGCTCAATACAATTGCTCAAAGTTCCCCACACACAGGAGCCAGCCATTGTCTTTCTGACTTAAGCATTTAGCTGCACAGCTGGTGATAATATCTTAAACTTTTCTTCACCTTAGCTAAACCATTAGATAGGCAAAGATACACAAAAGAAAACTACAATTTTTACAGAATACATGTTTGGGGACTGTAATTTTCAAACTTTTTTGATTCTTTAAAACTTGATTAGGCAGGCAAAAGTCTCAGTATTACCCTAGATCTAAATTTTTACAGTGCTGTTTAGATGACTAACACCTATTAAAACATTGTATGAAGTCACAGAAACTAATCATGCTTTCTAGCAATACTCTTTATGTCATCAGTCCAATTCAGTAATTGTTTAGAGTTTCTTCAGAAGGAAAAACAAATGTTTTACTTGATTACAGTCATTACAGTCATCCCTCAGTATCCATGGTTCTAGAACCCACGTGAATACCAAAATCCATGGATGCTCATCTCTTATGTAAAATGGTGTAGTATTTGAATAAAGCCTATGCACATCCTCCCTAGATAACTTATAATACCTAATACAATGTAAATGCTACCTTAATCGTTGTTATAGTGTATTGTTTAGGAAATAATAACAAACTGTATATGTTCAGTACAGAGGCAACTATCCTTTTAATATTCTCAATTCAAGTTTGGTTGAATCCACTGATGCAGAATCCATAGATATGGAGATCTGATTGTACTGAATTACATATGAAGTATTAGAACTAAAAGCTATTAAATATTATGTAAAGAAAGCAAAATAGAATTCACAGTTCCTCCTATTGTTCAAGGTCAGTTTCAAAATTGGGATTGATTCTCACAGAAGCTCCATGCTGAGACTGAAGCAAGATTTGGTTAGATAGGATCTTTTATGAGAATCATTGCCTGTTCATAAGGAATATGTCTGCTTGGAGTGATGTGAGTGATGCCAACAGGTCCATCAGGTTAACAACAGTTCCATGTAGGCCAGGTGTGGCACTGCTTTCCCCAGGGTTTGAAATAGTCACCACTATCATTTACCTATTAAACACAGGAGCAAACACTTGGAAAGAAGCCTGTTGCATATGCTTGGGTTAGTTGAAGAGAGCTCTCTGGTGTTCTACTATTTAAAAGAGCATAAAAAGTTTGGAGAAATGCAAGAAAGAAAAAGGATCAGTAAGAAAGATAATTTAAAAAGAAGGCAATCTCAATTTTAAGAAGTGCCTTATCACAAGAAAAAAAAGGAAAGAAAATGCAACCTTTCTCAATCTTCTGTTTTAAGTGCCTCTGGAAATAGAGAATAGATCTTCTATTTCAGTTTATTTTTATATGATTCTTTCTCTAGTTATAATAAAAGTGTTTTTTTACTTGGTCTACACTACATCGTAAGAATATTGCATTCTTCAATATGCTGCCTTAAATTATTTTTATGCTCATTTTAGGAATTCATGTCAGACCAGGAACCATGTCTAATTTTAATGAACATTAATTAAGTGCCTGCTATATTCAAGACACTGCGTATTAAAGGCTGTGGAAAATACAAAGATGAACTCATACAAGAGATTGAGAAGAAGGAGGCAGATAAAGAGGGAACATTCAATGTGGGGTTGGATATGTGATTAAGATAATGCTAATTTCAGTGGCTTAACCCAACAGAAATTTATTTCTTACTATTATAAGCCTAACTCATGTCTAAAAAAAGGATGTCCTCCATGTGATGATTCAGAGATCTAGGCACTTTTTCATCTTATGGCTCCACCATCCCTTTGGGTCCAGACAGAAAAGAACAGATAGAGAAAGCAAACTCATTCCTCAATTATGTTGGGACAAAAGCAATAGACATCACTTCCATTTATCTTAGATTAACAAAAACCAGTTATACAAGGGGTTCTACCTTGGATGGAAGAGGGGCTCAGAAATGTAGTCCTGGCCTGGGCAGCAACCTCTTGCTAACACTGGGAGCAGGAGTCTTTAGTGGACAGTAGACATCCCTGCCAGCCATCCCTGCCTCAGAAGAGATGTGGCATCAATGGTTTAAATTTCAACAAAGATGCTAAATTTTTAAAATTCTAGTTGAACAACGTGGTTAAAAATATGGCCCTAATCTGAGGACAGGGTGGTAGGTAAGAGCTGTGTCCTCAGTGGGCACTTAAACAATTTTTCTTGATTATGCATGCATTTTTAAAGAAACAAACATTTCATAAACACTCGAGACAAAAGTTGCTGAAAAATATACATCTGTCTTATATGTGTGTCTGCCACTAAACAGTGTTTAGAGCAGAATGACTTATAACAAGATATTAACATAGTCATGTTCAGGTATCAGAGTTAGAATATTTTATTCTTTTCTTTTTATGCTTGTGTATTTTTAAATTTATATACGATGAACACACTAGATTCTTTTTTTAAATTATTATACTTTAAGTCCTAGGGTACATGTGCACAATGTGCAGGTTTGTTACATAGGTATACATGTGCCATGGTGGTTAGATGCACCCATCAGCTCATCATTTACATTAGGTATTTCTCCTAATACTATCCCTCCCCCAGCGCCCTACTCCTAACAGGCCCTGGTGTGTGATGCTCCCCGCCCCCGTGTCATGTGTTCTCATTGTTCAACTCCCACTTATGAGTGAGAACATGCAATGTTTGGTTTTCTGTCCATGTGATATTGCTGAGAATGATGTTTTCCAGCTTCATCCATGTCCCTGCAAAGGACAAGAACTCATCCTTTTTATGGCTGCATAGTATTCCATGGTGTATATGTGCCATATTTTCTTTATCCAATCTATTATTGATGGACATATTGGTTGGTTCCAAGTCTTCGCTATTGTGAATTGTGCCACAATAAACATACGTGTGCATGTGTCTTTATAGTAGTGTGATTTATAATCCTTTGGGTATATCCCCAGTAATGGGATTGTGGGGTCAAATGGTATTTCTAGTTCTAGATCCTTGAGGAATTGCCACACTGTTTTCCACAATGGTTGAACTAACACTGTTTTCCACAATGGTTGAACTAATTTACACTCCCAACAGTGTAAAAGCGTTCCTATTTCTTCACATCCTCTCCAGCATATGTGGTTTCCTGTCACCATTCTAACTGCTATGCTATGGTATCTCACTGTGGTTTTGATTTGCATTTCTCTGCTGTCCAGTGATGATGAGCATTTTTTAATACATCTGTTGACTGCATAAATATCTTCTTTTGAGAAGTTCATATCCTTTGCCCACTTTTTGATGGGGTTGTTTGTTTTTTTCTTGTAAATTTGTTTAAGTTCCTTGTAGATTCTGGATATTAACTCTTTGTCAGATGGATAGATTGCAAAAATTTTCTCTCATTCTGTAGGTTGCCTGCTCACTCTGGTGACAGTTTGTTTTGCTGTGCAGAAGCTCTTTATTTTAAATAGATCCCATGTGTCAATTTTGGCTTTTGTTGCCATTGCTTTTGGTCCTTTAGTCATGAACTCTTTGCCAATGACTATGTCCTGAATGGTATTGCCTAGATTTTCTTACAGGGTTTTTATGGTTTTAGGTCTTACATTTAAGTCTTTAATCAATCTTGAGTTAACTTTTGTGTAAGGCATAAGGAGGGGATCCAGTTTCAGCTTTCTACATATGGCTAGCCAGTTTTCCCAGCACCATTTATTAAATAAGGAATCCTTTCCCTGTTGCTTGTTTTTGTCAGGTTTGTCAAAGATCAGATGGTTGTAGATGTGTGGTGTTATTTCTGAGCCCTCTGTTCTGTTTCATTGGTCTATATCTCTGTTTTGGTACCAGTACCATGCTGTTTTGGTTACTGTAGCCTTGTAGTATAGTTTGATGTCAGACTGCGTGATGCCTCCAGGTTTATTCTTTTTGCTTAGGATTGTCTTGGCTATGAGGGCTCTTTTTTGGTTCCATATGAAATTTAAAGTAGTTTTTTCCAATTCTGTAAAGAAAGTCATTGGTAGCTTGATGGGGATATCATTAAACCTATAAATTACCTTGGGCATTATGGCTGTTTTCACAATATTGATTCTTCCTATCCATGAGCATGTTCTTCCATTTGTTTGTGTCCTCTTTTATTTCATTGAGCAATGGTTTGTAGTTCTCCTTGAAGAGGTCCTTCACATCTCTTGCAAGTTGGATTCCTAGATATTTTATTCTCTTTGTAGTAATTGTGAATGGGAATGAACTCATGATTTGACTCTCTGTTTGTCTGTTACTGATGTATAGGAATGCTTGTGATTTTCATACATTGATTTTGTGTCCTGAGACTTTGCTGAAGTTGCTTATCAGCTTAAGGAGATTTTGGGCTTAGATGATGGGGTTTTCCAAATATACAATCATGTCATCTGCAAACACAGACAATTTGATTTCCTCATTTCTTAACTGAATACCCTTTATTTGTTTCTCTTGCCTGATTGCCCTGGCCAGAACTTCCAATACTATGTTGTGTAGGAGTGGTGAGAGAGGGCATCCTTGTCTTGTGCTGGCTTTCAAAGGGAATGCTTCCAGTTTTTGCCCATTCAGTATGATATTGGCTGTGAACACACTACATTCTTAATGATGAATGAATTATAAATGTTCTTAAAGGTAAACACAAATCAATGTTTTGACATTTTAAGATTTGAAGAGATGGCTTTCACTTCTTTTTCTTGAAATCATACAAGTTGATTCATTTCTGTTTTGTCTGTTAGATTACAAGAGTAAATTGGTTTTATGTTAACCTATTCTATATCGTTTGTTCAAATTCTCTACTAGTTTTCCCTTAGATCCATCTTACAGCTCTCCCTCTGGGTACACTAGTCAGTACCCACTCCAATTACATAGAATAATAACAATAATAATAATGATAGGCTCTTACAATATGTCAGACACTAAGTTGATCACTTTACATGCGACATCATTTAGTACCACCTATTTCATGAAATAAGTGCTATTATTACCTTTTACACATAAGAAAACTTGGGCTTGAAGAAGTATGCTATTTACCCAAACTTTCTCAGTTGGTCAGTAGCTGAAATGAATATGAACCTAGGCGGAGTCCATGCATTAAGACACTGTACTACTCCCCCTCCAGAAAAATTGTGTTACCTGATAATAATTTATCCATGCAAAATAGTTTATAGTATTCAGGGAACCTTTATCAATAATGCTGCTTTGGGCTTTTGCAATGGCATGGAAAGTATCACCATCATTTTCCAGCTCAGGTAACTGAGAGTTAAATGCTGAAGATTCTAAAGCTAGTAGAACGTTGCCTCAATGTGGATCAAGCCAGAGAAACAGCAACCACACTCATTACTTCAATTTAAGTTTATTTAATGCAAGGAATTGGTTACTAAAGTATTGAAAGGGCTAATGGAGAAGAAAGAAGAAGGTGATCAGTAATGACAGGAAACAACTACCATCCCTAGGGTTTGAGGAACACAAGAAAAAGTGGTGCTTTCCAGAATCGATGAACACTGCAGCACTAAGCAGAAATACGGGAGCCATGTGCCTCCTGACAGGAAACGTGGAGCTGGCCATTCTGCTACAACTTCTGGACTAGTTTATTTCACTGCAAGAGCCCACAGTCACTTGCTACTGCTCCTGTAGCTGTTGAAGTCAGAAGCAGGAATAAACAAAAACAGAAATAGCTTATCTTTTCCTCCTACCTTATGATCTTATACAAGCTCTCCCACTGACTTTATCAAAGGTTTCCAGGAAATATGGCTTTCAGACTTCCATACATGCAATACAAAGGAGGATTTAGAGGTCAAGCACCAAACTGAGAGCCAACAGACCTGACACAATGGCAGAAACAGAACTGAACTCAGGACTTCTGAATTAGAGTCAATTATTTTCATTCAACATGTACTTATGCAACTACTCTGAGTCAGTCATTATAATAGCTGTTTGTTAGGGGTTACTGTTATGAAATAGGTATACCTGAACATCTCCTTGTGGAGCTTCAAGTGTAGTAGAAGTGAATACTGGAACTCTTTCCATTATATTCCATCCTCTGGACAAAGATGAGAGCACTATTATGGCTGAAAGAGTTTGTTGGATCTTGCTGCGTCAACTTGATTAAACTGGGAACTGCATTTCCCAGACTTATCTTCTTTGTATATTTCTCAGTTAAAGTTTGCCAAAGAGGAATTTGCACAAGCTCAGAAGGCAGAGGTGAAGTGGAGCTATTACTTTCAGAAGTCTTTGTGGTAAGACACTATTATGGGCATACACAGAACTGTCTGCTAGATCTCAACTCTTTTCCATTCTATAACCAGCTTGTCTTCCCAGTCATTGGTTCTGCTGGCCACCTAACATTTGGCCACATGGTGGAAGTAATTATAGAGGCGGCTGCTTCCTATGGACCATTCCGTGAGCTGTCCCTTCACAGTCTCACTTTAGCAGCCAGATACGCTTTGTTTTGAAAATTTCCCTGCCAATTCTAACTTGTCTACTCATGCTAGTATACCAGGAAGACTGGTTAGTGACTCCTCTGACCTTCCCTTGCAAAACTTCACTTCCCAGTCCCCCAACAGCTATGTGCAGTCTAGTCCCTACTTAAAAATCCCTCATCTCAAAAATTCAAAATGGCCTTACTATCTTGACTAATAAAGGTAGCATAGAGTCTCTTTTGTATTTCCAAAAATAAGCAACCTTATAGAATCCTAGAAAGAACTGCTACATGCTATACTAAATCATTTCTTAGGCACATTTCACGGTGATTTCTCACATGTCTAAGACATATTCAGCTCTCAGCATATTCCTATCCAAATCATTAGCATAGTACTCTGATCTAGCTACAAAATCCAAAGTCTAGTTGCACCTTCAACAGTAAATTAATGAATAATTCAGCAAAATGCACTAGCAGGTCTCCAAGGAGCACTGAATGGATGACCAAAAAAATAACTATAAGATGATTTGAAATGTTTCTCTTTCTATAAAACAAGTTTCTTTCCTTCACTGCTTATGTTAGTTGAATTTTTCTCCTTTCCTAGTATAATGCTTAATTCCCTGTGCTAAAACACTAACATGACACGTCTTCTCAACTTTCTTGCAAGTAATTAATTGTCTTATTGACCATGTATTAGAAACAGAGAATATTACCTACCTTTTCTTGTGCTGTCATGATAATTACCAGAGAATATAACAGAGTTGGCAAAATCCAACTCATCAATAAAAATCAGTAGTTGTCTTCTTGACCCACAAAAAAAGAAAGAAAGAAATAAGGTGTTTGGAAAGATAATCAGGTATTCTTTTCCATGAGTCACTAAACCATTAAGTGTAATTTTCCTCTATGGTTTCAGAGTTGTAATAGAAAGTGTCATCATCCAAACTATTTGAAGTGCTGACCAATGAGGATGAGGCTAATAGAAAGACTTTTGACAACAGCAGAGGGAAATTTCTGAAGTCCCCTGGCAGCTTATCCTCATTCAACACATTCAGTTAATAGTATATAATGAATATATCAACATAAAATACAAACCTAGGATGGAAGGACTAGGAGGTCTGAAGGATTTGGATAGCCAGAAGCAAGGACTCAAGTCAGAGTTCCAGAGATGCAAGTAAAAATGCACAGATTTCTATTTAAATTCCTCCAAAATAGTTTGGTGCACTTCACAATAAAGATGGAGATTGTAAACTTCTTAACTATTCAAGACCCAAAGACTATCTTATTCTATTTTCTAACTGCTAACCACCCGTAAGGATAGCACTGCGCCTGGAACATAGAAGGACCTCAAAAATATTTGTTGAAACAATGAGTAATATATAACATAAAAACAAAAAAAATTATAAAATTCAACATTTGAACTAGTAACATATAAGCAAAAATATCAAATTTAAAAACTGGAGAAATGTAAAAAGAAATAAAATAATGATGAAGAACTTAACTAAGGAAATAACAAAAATTGACTAAAATCTAAATGTCCTGAAAGTCAAGTAAATATTTTATTAAAATGAATTTAATAACAGCATGGTTTCATTGAAGGATGGATGAACAGCTAGTTCCCAAGAAGACTTTGTCTTAAGGATATTTATGTGAGAGACTATGAGCCATGTAGTGGACACATTCTCTAAAGCTATTTAACAAAAAAATCACAACAAACCTCCCCAAATGGTTATTTTTTATTTCAGATCTTTGTGAAAGCTGAGGATAGAAGGTTAAATTTTTGTCTTTTAAAGGAAATTCAAATGAAGGGCAAGGCGTGGTGATATGATCTAAGTATGCTCCTTTTTGATGATTTGGCTTTACTACATAAAGTTCAAAGAAGTTTACAAGATGACTGCTTAACTTGTCCCTCGCTATCTCTCTTAAGGATCAGTTATCCCAGCTAGGCTGTCAAAAAGAGTTGATATTAGATGATGATTAGAACTGTAGAAACTAATGATTCCTGAAAAGTCAGCATTCTATGATATTGACTCAAAGAACATTCATCGCTTGGCTTTGGACAGCTGGAGTAGAAAGAACAAAGATGCTGCTTTACAAGGGCCTTTGCTGGGTCTTATGTATCATCTTAATTCATTGCATGAAGGGGTGGCCTGCCCCTCCACACCTGTGGGTATATCTCGTCAGGTGGGACGAGAGACTGAGAAAAGAAATAAGACACAGAGACAAAGTATAGAGGAACAACAGTGGGTGCAGGAGGCCGGCACTCAGCATACCAAGGACCTGCACCGGCACCGGCCTCTGATTTCCCTCAGTTTTTATTGATTATTATTTTCACTATCTCAGCAGGAGGAATGCGGTAGGAGAGCAGAGTGATAATAGGGAGAAGGTCAGCAAGAAAACATGTGACCAAAGAATCTATGTCATAATTAAGTTCAAGGGAAAGTACTATGCCTGGATGTGCACGTAGGCCAGATTTATGTTTCTCTCCGCCCAAACATCTCAGTGGAGTAAGGAATAACAAGGCAGCATTGCTGCCTACATGTCTTGCCTCCCGCCATAGGGTGGTTTTTCTCCTATCTCAGAATTGAAAAAATGTACAATCAGGTTTTATACCGAGACATTCAGTTCCCATGGACAGGCAGGAGACAGTGGCCTTCCTCTATCTCAACTGCAAGAGGCTTTCCTCTTTTACTAATCCACCTCAGCACAGACCCTTTACGGGTATCAGACTTGGGGACAGTCAGGTCTTTCTCATCCCACGAGGCCATATTTCAGACTATCACATGGGGAGAAACTTTGGACAATACCTAGCTTTCCAAGGCAGAGGTCCCTGCGACTTTTCGCAGTGCATTGTGCCCCTGGTTTATTGAGACTAGAGAATGGCGACGACTTTTACCAAGCATACTGCTTATAAACATTTTGTTAACAAGGCACATCCTACACATCCCTAAACCCCTTAAACCTTGATTATATAACACATATTTTTGTGAGCTCAAAGTTGGGGCAAAGTGGCTGGGGCAAAGTGGCTGGGGCAAAGTTACAAATAAACAGCATCTCAGCAAAGCAATTGTTCAAGGTGCAGGTCAAAATGGAATTTCTTATGTCTTTCCTTTCTACATAGACACAGTAACAGTCTGATCTTTCTTTCTTTTCCCTACAATTCCAGATCTAAAATAAAGTACCCACGATTTGGATTCAAGCCTTTTTCCAAGCTCCAGTGCTGATCAAATGTCTCACAGTGTATTGAACTGAATATCACTCTATAAAATATGGATAAAATGGCAGTCGCCTAGAAGATTTTGAAAACGGAAGTTACCACTTTTACAACTATGGAACTTTGACCTGCCCAAACGAAAACAATTCTGAACAGTGTTGAACCCAAGTCTCACAAGATACTAATCAAATGGACCCCTACCACTGACCCCACAGAAATACAAACTACCACCAGAGAATACTATAAACACCTCTACGCAAATAAACTAGAAAACCTAGAAGAAATGGATAATTTCCTGGACACTTACACTCTCCCAGGACTAAACCAGGAAGAAGTTGAATCCCTGAATAGACCAATAGCAGGCTCTGAAATTGAGGAAATAATTAATAGCCTACCAACCCAAAGAAGTCCAGGACCAGATGGATTCACAGCCGAATTCTACCAGAAGTACAAGGAGGAGCTGGTACCATTCCTTCTGAAACTATTCCAATCAATAGAAAAAGAAGGAATCCTCCCTAACTCATTTTATGAGGCCAACATCATCCTGATACCAAAGTCTGACAGAGACACACACAAAAAAGAGAATTTTAGAGCAATATCCCTGATGAACATCGATGCAAAAATCCTCAATAAAATACTGGCAAACCGAATCCACATCAAAAAGCACATCAAAAAGCTATCCACCATGATCAAGTGGGCTTCTCCCTGGGATGCAAGGCTAGTTCAACATATGCAAATCAATAAACGTAATCCAGCATATAAACAGAACCAAAGACAAAAACCACATGATTATCTCAATAGATGCAGAAAAGGCCTTTGACAAAATTCAACAACCCTTCATACTAAAAATTCTCAATAAATTCGGTATTGATGGAATGTATCTCAAAATAATAAGGGCTTTTTATGACAAACTCACAGACAGTATCATACTAAATGGGCAAAAACTGGAAGCATTCCCTCTGAAAACTGGCACAAGACAGGGATGCCCTCTCTCACCACTCCTATTCAACATAGTGTTGGAAGTTCTGGCTAGGGCAATCAGGCAAGAGAAAGAAATAAAGGGTATTCAGTTCGGAAAAGAAGAAGTCAAATTGTCCCTGTTTGCAGATGATATGATTGTATATTTAAAAAACCCCATTGTCTCAGCCCAAAATGTCCTTAAGCTGATAAACAACTTTGGCAAAGTCTCAGGATACGAAATCAATGTGTAAAAATCACAAGCATTCTTATACATCAGTAACAGACAAACAGAGAGCCAAATCATGAATGAACTCCCATTCACAATAGCTTCAAAGAGAATAAAATACCTAGGAATCCACCTTACAAGGGATGTAAAGGACCTCTTCAAGAACTACAAACCACTGCTCGGTGAAATAAAAGAGGACACAAACAAATGGAAGAATATACCATGCTCATGGATAGGAAGAATCAATATCGTGAAAATGGCCAGACTGCCCAAAGTAATTTATAGATTCAATGGCATCCCCGTTAAGCTACCAATGACTTTCTTCACAGAGTTGGAAAAAACTACTTTAAAGTTCATATGGAAACAAAAAAGAGCCTGCATTGCCAAGACAATCCTAAGTCATAAGAACAAAGCTGGAGACATCACGCTACCTGACTTCAAACTACACTACAAGGCTACAGTAACCAAAACAGCATGGTACTGGTACCAAAACAGAGATATAGACCAATGGAACAGAACAGAGCCCTCAGAAATAATATCACACATCTACAGCCATCTGATCTTTGACAAACCTGAGAGAAACAAGAAAGGGGGAAAGGATTCCCTATATAATAAATGGTGCTGGGAAAATTGGCTAGCCATAAGTAGAAAGCTGAAACTGGATCCTTTCCTTACTCCTTATACGAAAATTAATTCAAGATGAATTAGAGACTTAAATATTAGACCTAAAACCATAAAAACCCTAGAAGAACGCCTAGGTAATACCATTCAGGACATAGGCATGGGCAAGGACTTCATGTCTAAAACACCAAAAGCAACAGCAACAAAAGCCAAAATTGACAAATGGGATCTAATTAAACTAAAGAGCTTCTGCACAGCAAAAGAAACTACCATCAGAGTGAACAGGCAACCTACAGAATGGGAGAAAATTTTTGCCACCTACTCATCTGACAAAGGGCTAATATCCAGAACCTACAAAGAACTCAAACAAATTTACAAGAAAAAAACAAACAACCCCATCAAAAAGTGGGCAAAGGATATGAACAGACACTTCTCAAAAGAAGGCATTTATACAGCCAACAGACACATGAAAAAATGCTCATCATCACTGGCCATCAGAGAAATGCAAATCAAAACCACAATGAGATATCATCTCACACCAGTTAGAATGGCAATCATTAAAAAGTCAGGAAACAACAGGTGCTGGAGAGGATGTGGAGAAATAGGAACACTTTTACACTGTTGGTAGGACTGTAAACTAGTTCAACCATTGTGGAAAACAGTGTGGCGATTCCTCAAGGATCTAGAACTAGAAATACCATTTGACCCATCCATCCCATTACTGGGGATATACCCAAAGGATTATAAGTCATGCTGCTATAAAGACACATGCACACGTATGTTTATTGCAGCACTATTCACAATAACAAAGACTTGGAATCAACCCAAATGTCCATCAGTGACAGACTGGATTAAGAAAATGTGGCACATATACACCATGGAATACTATGCAGCCATAAAAAAGGATGAGCTTGTGTCCTTTGTAGGGACATGGATGCAGCTGGAAACCATCATTCTCAGCAAACTATTGCAAGAACAGAAAACCAAATATTGCATGTTCTCACTCATAGGTGAGAATTGAACAATGAGATCACTTGGACACAGGAAGGGGAACATCACACACCAGGTCTTATTGTTGGAAGGGGGTAGCGGGGAGGGATAGCACTAGGAGATGTACCTGATGTAAATGACGAGTTAATGGGTGCAGCACACCAACATGGCACATGTATACATATGTAACAAACCTGCACGTTGTGCACATGTACCCTAGACTTAAAGTATAATAAAAAAAAAATGGACCCCCAATTTGTCAAATAAAATCTCCTGTTGGGTAATATTATAAAATATAATATAAAATGTAACCTTCCTCTATGTGGAAGCATCTGCCCAAAATGTTGATTTTGGTTTTAAAAAATTAATATTTAGAAGATCTTCCTGAAAAGGCTAATTTAAATTGCTAGTGTAATATGAAAGGCAGTTCATGTCATCAGCATAGGAAACACTTGGAATCCTATTTGCAGGAAGTTTTTTGCACATTTTGTCTAAGGTTGTTCAGGAACAAGTTTAGAAGAATGGGGCAAGATACAGCCCTGTTTTACTGTATTTACAGTGAGAGTTTTCTTTAGCAGAGGTAATTCCTGCCTGGTTTGACCCTGTTACTGTTTTTGCTTAAGAGTCTCTGAAAAAAAAATCTGAAAAATCTTAATACATAGAGAGATCATGTAATTCAATCCATAAACAATTTTTGTCTATGAAATCAAATGTCAATAAAAAGTCAGCAAAAGCTATTAAAAGTATATTTATTCCTATTGAGATGAATCAGAACACTAAAACTATGATGAGTTATGGAACTGTTGTTAAAACTAAATCATCCCTGTTGCTCTGGCAAGAAGACAAATTATAAAAATCAACACCATCCTCAGAAAAAGTTGTTGTGAACATCTGAGAAGCTGAGAAGCTGTTCAGAATCCTAATGTACATTTAATGTTGGAGGTGGGTGATTAACACGTTTTAAGACAAGAAAGACCATTCTTTGTATTCTGTTTGTAGAGTCTATACTGAAGACATAAATTGTAATAGAATAACTGATTTGAAAGAATTTGAACTCATGGTAAGGAAAATGTTTCATAATCTAATGTCTTTCCTGGATATGTTGGCCTTTTTGTTAGCCAACATCGGATTCATCTATAGAGCTTTTCAAACTACATTGACCTGGGCATCATCTCTAGAAAGGGCCTGGATCCTTGGCCATTGCTTAGGAGAGCATAATCCATCAATAAGGATCAACTCCTAGGGAATAAAAAATAAGCTTCTAGCATGTTTCAGTTTATACATTTGGAAGTTATTGGTGAAGTAGCTGGCACTATTAACCTATCCACGTGGCTAGAAGAATATATGTGTAGAAGGAAAATAAGAGTACAATTTTAGGAACTCTCTGACCTGCAGGCTTCCCATCCTTCCTCGGGAGTCTGATACATCAGCTATTAATCCAGAGAGATGGTCCTCTAGGATGAATAAACTGCTGGGAAGGGTTCTTACATGCTTTTCCCTAGATAACAGGGCCATAAAGCCATCAGCTGATACATACACCCCTACACTTCAGCACATTCAGCTCATTTCATACTTTTTCCTTTGGCTCATGCTTGAGCATATAGTCTAACCAGATTGAACAGAGCTACCTTAACATTTGGCTTATTCTCAGTGTACATCTGATCCTGTTTCAACAATGCAGAACGATTTTTCTAGTCACCTAGCACTCACTACTTCCTTACCACAACTTTATTAGAAACCCCTATTATTTCTTCTAGGAACCACATCATAAAATCCCAAGAACCAAATTTGATGTTCTCTCTCTCTCACTCGCTCCTTTCTGATACCAGTTTGCTTAATTTTTCAGCAGGTAAAAAATAAAGAAGTATCACATAAAAAGCAGCCATAGCAAGGGATAGAGTATTCCTCAGACAGTAGGGCTTAGGTGACAGAGCCAAAGGCATCCACTCTCTCCGAGCTTCCTGAGCCTCCCACCACAACATTCTAATTCTGCATGCTGTCAAACCCAAAGGACTTAATACTGAGGGGTGATTTACTGGGATGAAAGGAGAAGCCATCACTTTCAACCAGTGATCAGGAGTGTCAAATATAACAAACAATTAATATTAAATAACACTGATACCCTTGAGTCATTGACTTCATTGTCTGATGGCAAAATCATGGAGGAGAAACCTAAGATATTGAACAAAAGGTAATTTATTCTTTAAAATGTAGGTTACTTGTAAGCAGAGCATGCTTACTCCCCTGGGAAGGGAAGGGGGAAAATTCAGGTGAGCACCAGTGTGTTTACTTGCCTTGCCAAATTTCAAGATAAAATTCTTTTTTTGTGATTTCCAGAAACATTCTGAGCTGACAGAATCAGGGAATATGCAGCTGTTTGCCTTTTGTAAGTTAAAGTTGAATGTGTCTACGGTTTCTGATTTGCTAACTCTGAAAGGGCTTGACAAGCTTGGTGAATAGAGTGCACCTGACCAATTTCTTGAGATGGGAGAATTTATAGACTCTCTCAGCTAACATAGCCAAGGCTTCTGGGAGAAGTTATCAAGCTCCCCAGGCTGAGAGTATACTAACATTGATGAGAATGAAATTGGATGTGCATGCGGCTAAACACTGGGCTCTGGAATAAAATGAAAACTTGAAAGGGGATCACATTGGGTAAAAAAAAAAAAAAGAGTAGTGTGGCAAACAGGGAATTCAACTGGATGAGATTCTCAATTGTTGGGAGAGAAGGGTGTCTACACATTATAACTCAAGTGAAAAACACAGGTAAGTTCAAGCAGAAAAGAAGTTGGGAAATTATGACTGTGGAAAGGTTATTAGTATAAATGATTATACATTTGCCTATTGTGCATATGTTTTGTATATATGTGCATCTTTTGCTTAACCAAAGAACCTGTTCAGTTTTTCTCCAGGTAAACAAAGGAGGTTTTCAGAAAAACTTTCTTTTACTGGTTGTGATAATCAAAGGATTTTTCTTTCAATAAAAGGCTGCA
This sequence comes from Macaca thibetana thibetana, assembly GCF_024542745.1. NCBI lineage: Eukaryota > Metazoa > Chordata > Mammalia > Primates > Cercopithecidae > Macaca > Macaca thibetana. Next base: position 73,380,549 of record NC_065581.1, on the reverse strand, counting down.
TTTATCTCAAGAGAGGGAGTAAATTAGGTTTCCTGATTTCAAGACATTGCGGATCCCAGGACTGGGATGTAAAGCCTCCAGTGCTGAAACTGCAGAGAGAGAAAATGCCAGCCCTAATCAGCTTCTCTTTATTAATTTATGTTTTTTCTAGGATATACCAACCTAGGGGAAAGGGAGAGGAAGGAAAAGCAATAGGCAAATCACAATTTCCCTCCCTCTCTCCCTCCAGACCTGACCTGTAAACATTTATTCCTCCTCAAATTATCCACAACATTTCTGAACATCCCAGTGGCATCAATCGGGCATTTCATGGCAGAGGATGGGCATCGTCTCAGCTGTTCCCGGCATTCTCTATTTCCTCTTGCTGCCTGTTTCTCAGGCATGGTATTGGAGGCACCTCTGCTGCTCTGCTTACTCTTGTCAGTGTCCTTAACACCAATGCAGGTGCTGTCCATCCCTGTGCTGACAGTGTGAATCTGCTAACTGTGCTGTGTCACAGGGGTGCCATCTGCCATCCCTGCAGAGACACAGATGCTGTCTGCTGTCACAGTAAAAGCTAATGGTGTCAATGCAGGTGATACATGATTTATAGTTCCTTTAGTTTTCACTCAGGTTTAATTGGATGTCTCTTACCCCCCAGAGCCCAGTCCAGTAGAGACTGCATCAAAACACAACATGAATGATAACATTCTGAATCCTCAAAAATCCCTTCTCATTTAAGACACTGGTCCACACACTCCTTTTACCAAAGTTAAAGAATGTCTTGACATTTTCTTTCCTTGGATTGTGTCCTTCCAAAGAGGTTTCTCATTCCTTGTAGTGGATAAGGTAGGCCTCTCCTTATCCTATGGTGAATGAGGTAGGCCTGTCTCCAGTCTTCTAGACATGACCTACCTTGTCTGAATCCAAAGCACTACTGGGTTACTAAAATTCACTCATTTATTCATTCAACGAATAGTGTTATTGAACACTTATTTACCAGGGATTCTTCTAGATGCTAGGGATGCAATGGTTTTTATAAACATTAATATTATTTATGCCTTCATGAAGCTTTCATTGTACTAGGGAAGATAAAATAATAATAAAATAAATGAGACTAAGTTTATATAATTGGAAGAGAGCTGACTCTATCGAAACATGAGGAAATTTTTGAATCTACACTTTGAAGAAAGGAAAATCAATTTGCTCAAGTTCATTCTGGAAGTAGGTCAACATAATAAAAGGTTCCAATGCTTATGACCTTCTCAACAAGAGTTTTGGAGAAATGTTCAAAACTACCTGGATAATCTCCAGCAACAGTCCTAGGAAACAGAATTATAGATCTCCCCTAGGTGAAGCTTCACAATTATTTCCTTCCCTGTGATCAGGAGCACTCAGTATAATTGGCCACAGTCAGCAGTCATGAATTTCAGAACACAAATCATCCATGAGGGTTCTGAAGTATTCTGAAAATAAGATAGGAGCATTGTTCCAATTCATTCAGAACCATCTTTGAGGTTAGTCCCACAGTTCGCCTTCAGAATTAGTTTGACCACTGGCTCTCCTAAGTTTCCTGAATAGAAAAGGCCCCAAGACAAGGGTGTCTTGACTATGAAGCCACTGCAATTTCCACTTTCACTACCACCATCTACATGGTCATCACTACTTTTGTGCTGGGTCCTGGGGCAGATAACCTTTGGGAGATGGAAGGTGGAGAGCGAAGGCTCAGGGAGCACTTCCTACCACAGAGCCAATAGGTGGAGAGGCCGGAGAGAATCCTCCTCACTCCCCAGCTAATGAGGTGCCAGGAATCTGAAAAATAATAAATATTCTTAGAAGGAATGAAAAATAGTCCCAGGCCATGTTAGAACAGAGCAGGTCATAGCTGCCACTTAGGTGCAGACAAGTACAAAACCATTTGCAATATCTCAAGCACAGATGCCACAGTGCAGGGCCCCAGGCTAGTGAAAGACCCATGGGCACAAAGGTAGTGATGATGCTCACATGGCTGGCAATCGTGGTAGGTATAAAAATGGAATTGCAGTGGAAGCAGCATTTTGTTGTCATAAAACTTCCCCCCTATTCTTCCAAGATCACTCAAACCTTTTGGATAACAGATCATCCAAGTCCCTGGCCTCCACTCTCTTCTCAATAGTCACTCTCTTCTCAATAGTCTCACCTCTCTTCTCAATAGTCACTCCTGACAGCTACTATCCTCATGCCCTGGGTATTCCTCCCTGCACTTGGCTCTCCCCAACCCCTGACCTCAGTGTCCAAATATTGCCACAGCTCTGCCCATTGGACAAGTCTGGATTATGCATCAGGGTATCTTCTTATTATCCCTAGACCTTATCCCTCAATTGGAGCAGATTCCTTCTGTCAAGACACTTTAATATCTCAATATCTACAGCTGATTTCCTACAGAAGCCTCTAGCACACTGGTGTGGACCCCAGAAAGACAATCCATGTTATTGCTTCTCCACAAATATCTATTGTGTTTCATTATGTAAAAGGTTGAACTTACTATTAGAATTTCAAAGCTGCAATCGACCTCTGCCTTCTAGACTTTATGATCTCTCACACTCACCTGTGGAATTTAAACCTTAACACATGGTATGTGCTATGTGCTATGTGCTATTGGGAGACCTGGGTCAAAAGGAACTAATTTTCAGTAGGGTAGAATGAAGGAGTTATGGAAATCTAATATATAGCATGGTGACTATAGCTATTAGGTTGGTGCAAAAACAATGAAAAGTAATGGCTAAAACTGCAATTGCTTTTGCACCAACCTAATGCTAATACTGTGTTGTATACTTCAAATTTGCTAAGAGTAGGTCTTAAATATACTTACCACAAAAAAAATGTAATTATGTGAGATGATGGATAGGTTAATTAACTTGATTGGGGTAATTATTTCACAATATACACTTATATCAAAACACCGTGTCATACACGGTAACTGTATACAAGTTTTATTTTTCAATTATAACTGAATAGTGAAGAGGGAACAAAAGAGAAAGAAAAAGAGAATAAACTTTACTAAGAGGTAAATGAATAAATGAATAATGCATAGATAAATAAACAAAATGTTCACATTATGTCGTGGTTCACTAGTTCAAAGTTATGGATTTAGGAACTCAATAAAATAAACATATTTAATGTTTGCATTGATTTGGAGCCTTTAGTCATGAGAAGGAGACATTCTAACGATAAGGAAAGAACTACTCAAATATCCTCAGGCCAGAGGGAGAGTTAACTGCGTGGTGTGCAACCAGTGCAGTCTCACAAGGTCATGCATGTGAAAAGGTCTCACACTTGGTTTAATGCTTTGCTGTCATGATCTTGAAATTCTCAATAATTTTGAACAGGGGTCTTGAATTTTTATTCTGCACTGGGCCCTGTAAATTAAGTAGCTAGTCCTGCATGAATGGGTTAAGATCATGCAGTCCACATATTAGTGGAGTCTTAAATCAGAAGAATTGGCAGGAAGCTCCCAAATAAAACTCAAATAAAATTACAGAAAAGAAAATACAAATCAATTAGCATCGACTATTGACTTATCCTAAGGGACTCAAAAGTAAAAGAAAAATCAGCCATCCAACCTACCTCACAATCAGGGCAAAATTCCTCTTTGGTATAAGCTCTTCAATCTGTTCTTACTTTATGCTTTTAATCCCTTATACAAGGAAAGTCTCAGAATCTCCACAAGGAAAAGTCTAGGGTAATCAGAGGGAATATCATGGAAGAGTCAGGGCTTGACAATCTCTTTGTTTACATGAGTAAATGTGGCATTTATATGGAGACTATGTCTATATGGAGAATAAAGGAGGTTTTTCCAAATAAGAGACACAGAGTTGGCATAGCATATGCTAAGGTTAGGCGCAGTATAGGGTGTATATGGAAGAGCGATGAAAATGTAGTTGGATAGGGATTGAAGGAAAGAGGCAGATCCAGAGGGAACTGGCAAAGAGGTTCAAAACTGGGTAATAGAGAAGCAAGATAGACTCCTGAGAAAGGCAATAAAGTAACAAGTGTGGTTTTGTCTGAAAGCTTACTTGACAAATATTTGCCTTTTGGTCTGGGGTGAGAAAATATGTAATAAAGACAGCCAATAGGGAGAATGTTACAATCATCTACAATGATGCCAGTAAGCACTGGAATTAAAGGAAGAAAGTAAGAGGTGATTTTTTTTTCTAATGGTCTCCAGAATTTTTGGTGATCAATGGGGAATCCAGATTAAAAAGAGAAAAATTGAGGACTTAATACAAACCCTTGGGCAGGATTTATATTCACCATCAAGGAAAATTATTGAAACCAGAAGACATACAGAAAGAAAGGTAAGAGAGACAGAAAAATGAAGAGAGGGAAATACTTTAAAACATTTTATGCAGAGAGGTGTTTCTAAGATAGTCAACAAGGGGAAAAAATAGGTAGAGGACCCCTGGATTTGGCAACAAGCAATTTAATATTGTTTAAGGTTTAATACAGCACTTTTCAAAAGTGAAACACTGATGAAGTTTTATTTTGTAATTTTACATTTAAGTCCCCGAGATAATACTCCAGAGAACATGACCATGCATTCTGCTTGCCATAATACCCCTAGTACCTAGTACAACGTGATGAGAAATCAGCCCTCCATAATCAACAGAGCCCTCCATAATCAACAGAGAAGACATATAATGTCTTCTAAAAGGGAGAGATCTCAATTAGAAAGACAATATCATGTCTTACTTCTCTTGACAAATGATATAACCCCTTTACAAATCCTAAATATGATATTGGACAAATGCAGTGACCTTTTATTTTCAATATTGCCGTCAAGTGTTTTCAAAGAGCATTTTCAAAGGATGGTAACATAACAACAAAATGCACTTTGCTCTCCCCTGCTGAGCATCTTGATGTATCCCTGAGGGTCCTGAAGGCTCCTTCTTCCCTGCTGACCACAAAGCAAATCTTGGAGGTTGTCTTAACTATCCTCAAATATCAAAGACAGCCTATCATTTTCTCATATTAAAGAGCTATTTAGTATTTGAGGTGATAGATGTGTTTGCTTTGTGTGATGGTCCCCAAATGATGAACTCTCTCCTCCTCCTGCAATGCAGCTGTGTAAACAGGAAAATCTTGTTGGTGAATTTTGTGGCATCTATTTTCTATAACAAATGCTAGGAATATAAAAGGCACTCCAAAAAATTTGATGAATGAAAGAATAGTGCTGCATCCTCTACATTAAGACTTCTAGATAGTTGTCCATCCCCACATAATGACACTGAATTTGCTTTGTTTGAAGCCTTAAAAAGAAATAGGTCTTTATTTGTCCATTATACCTCAATAAAGCTGGAAAAGAATTAAAATCAGAAATGGTTGATGGTCAGAGTACAAAGTCTCAATTAGATGGAATACATTGTCGTTGTCATTGTTTTACTTTGAGATATATTGCACATTGTGGTGAATGTAGTAAATAATAACCCATCACCCATTTCAAAATTGCTACAACAGTACATTTCTAATGTTCTCACGAAAAAAATAAGTATTTGAGGCGATAGATGTGTTTGTTTGATTTAATTATTCTATATTGTATTCATAATTCATAACATCACTTTGTTCCCCATAGATATATATAATTATAACTTGTCAATTTATAATTAAAAATAAAAATTAAAAAAAAAGAAATGAGTCAGTCCGGAGGGAGCTCATCAGTTGGGGAGCATCACACGAAGCAAACAGATTCACTGGGCTACAAATATTCTGGTTCCTAAAATCAGAATAACGAAAAGACAAAGCAAGAAGACAATACAAAGGTTAACATATGTGCTCCTGTTAATTAAGAAAAAGTAACAACATCCCATACAAACACACTTTTTAGGCCAGGCGCAGTGGCTCACACCTGTAATCCCAGCACTTTGGGAGGCTGAAGCAGGCAGATCACCTGAGGTCAGGAGTTCGAGACCAGCCTGGCCAACATGGTGAAACCTGGTCTATACTAAAAATACAAAATTAGTAGGGCAAAGTGGTAGGCGCCTGTTATCCCAACTACTCAGGAGGCTGAGGCAGGAGAATCGCTTGAAACAGGGAGGCAGAGGTTGCAGTGAGCTGAGATCACGCCATTGCACTCCAGCCTGGGCAACAAGAGTGAAGCTCTGTCTCAAAAAAAAAAAAAAGAAAGAAAGAAAGAAAAAAAGAAAACAATATACACACACGCACTTTATATGTGACTTAGAAATTGTAGGAAAGGCTAGAATTTCACCAAGGTCAGGAGATCGAGACCATCCTGGCTAACATGGTGAAACCCCATCTCTACTAAAACACAGAAAATTAGCCAGGCATAGTGGTGTGCACCTGTAGTCCCAGTTACTAGAGAGACTGAGGCAGAAAAATTGCAGAAAAATTGCTTGAACCCGGGAGGCGGAGGCTGTGGTGAGCCGAGGTCGGGCCACTGCACTCCAGCCTCAGCGACAGAGCGAAACTCCATCTCAAAAAAAAAAGTGAGGGCAGGGGAATACCTACATGGGAATGCCCCAAACCATCCCTAGGTGGGACCAGGCGGGATTCCAAAGCAAGTGACACTAACTGCCAGGGCGATCAGTGCAAAGCATTTATTAGGGAAGCTTATGACTGCTGCAGCGATCATTGTGACAATGAAAGAAAAAAGGTGTTTTACCCAGGTATGTCCACAGTGTGTGGGGGACAAAGTACAGAGTTTATGAGGATTTAAGGAATTTGGCTCAGGACTGGGGCCCATTTCTTTCAGTGTTTTGGGCAACAACATAGATACCTTTATCAGTGCTAGGAATGCTCACGGCCCTAGTTTGGGTTCAAGCCTGCTGGGAAAAACCTCCAGCTGGCAGGTCACAGAGCAGTCTATGCAGTCTCTGATTCTCAGTCAGGACACAGAAAGAAAGGGGAAAGAATTAGGGGACCCTATAATATGAGAATGAGTGAAATTATTAGAAAGAAGCAGCATATATTAAATGGAAAAAAAATACTGCAGGCAAGCAAAAATCTTCAGAGGAAATAACCAAAGAAACTGGAATAAAAATGGTCACCCAGAAAATGGCTACATATTTCTGATGTTTTATTTCTAAGATGTCACTACCAAAAATGTTAATAGCTAAAAAGGCTCCTAAACAATATCTGGAGCCATTGTGAGTATTGGCTAAAATCAACAAAATAGTACATAGTCATTGGAGTACATGTCATGCATAATAAAGAAGAATATCACAGGCAGAAAAACATACAGGTGCAAAACACAAAGGACCCAAGGACATCTCTCTAAGATGATGGGGAAAAACATCCATAAACTATGCACAGATATAGAGGTGAAGGCAATGAACTGTACATAGACAAGGATGTGGTTTAAATTATGCTAGTGTCATGCTGGATAAACCAATAAAAGATCTGAATCGCTGCAACAAAAGCCCAAGGTTAATTGTGACAAACTCCACCAACAGCAGCACAGCAATAATGTAAAAAAAAGATGACTTTGGACAGAAGCTGTACAGAGGCTACTCTCTGCACCTGGAGAAGTTCAATAGAACTGCATGAAAGAAATCAGATATAAATCTGTCCAAAAGAAAAAGGAAATCTCTTAGATAGACAGATGGTATTTTTAAAATTATAATGAAACTAGCTTCAGAGAAATCTTTGACAGGGAAGTGAGGCAAGAAAACAAGCAGTATTAGCATAATGGGCCCCGGAGTCCAAGTACAATGCAAAGAATGCAAAATGTACAGTAGATATAAAGGGAGTCACTAACAGCCCCAATCCACCAAGGAGCAATCTCTCAGAATTGCCAAGAAAAATAAGAAAGGTTCTCATTAACTTTCTGCTTCCAAGTGACCCCTTCAAGTGCAGAAGTTTCCCTGGAAAACTCATGACCAGGAAATCAATCTCAATGGACAAAGAGAATTTGACCTCTGCCTAGTTATCCTCTACTTTGGAATAGTAGCCAGGTTGGAAAAACTGGGAGAAAAGGTGGCATGAAAACTGCCTTTAACTCTTTAACCACTGTTATGTAAAGAAGAAAATAATATCTTAACATTACAACCATCAAAAAATGCACAGATATGACAGAGGCTAGGGAACATGCTGTGTCCCTGTTTAAGTCTAAGAAAGAGAGTTTTTTCATAAGATATATAAGCTGAACTCTGGGGACTTTTGTACTTTCACCAAGCACATTCCTCTTCCAATGAAACTCTGTACTCTCTGTATCTATTGTGTGTGTGGGGTGGCGGCGGGGGGGCGCAAGGAAGAGGAAGAGAGGGAAGCAGCAGAGAGAACATTAGGAGAGACAGTTTGCTCCTAAACATGTGCCCTTTGCGCAAGGGGACATCATTCCTTTCACATCCAAATCAGCCAGTACCTACCACCTTGCCCACAGTAAGCCTGGTTAACAGAAGTCTGTGCTGCGGCCCTTGGTCTGAATAGGCATAGCTAAACCAATTAGCTGGGGAAGACAGAACAAAAGAGAGTCTCTCTGCAGATACCTCTTTCAATACCCTTCTGATGTTTCCTACAGTAGTAAGGGGGTGGGGTCAAGTCTAAACGACTTCCCTCTGAGTTTGTTGCTAATTCTATTTGACTACCCTCCACATTATTAATAAATATTATAATTCAGGCATTCTTAAGAAACTCTACATGCCCTGACACTGCACCCTTTCTTCTAGGTCTGTCTTCTCTTCCAGATCTGCCCTCTCTTCCTCTGCCTTCCTTCGTCTTCCTTCTTAACACATCCGAGTTCTTTCTGCTGTCAACTGAAAAATTACAAATGTATACATTTAACAAGGAGACTTTATGTGATATAAAGAGTTACAGCCTGCAGGGTGGCCATCCTGACAGACTAGGAAATGTAGCCTCCAGTAGAACCCAGAAGCAGGCACTTAAGGGAGTGGAGGGTGAAATAGGGATTTACACTGAATGGGTTGGCCAAGGATACACATTCAACAGGTTACAGGCAGAGTTATGAATATTGACGAAGGAGGGACATGTGCATGCATGAAAAGCAAACTTGCATGCTACATGCATCCTATGTTCACTCTGAAGTGGAGACTTAACAATTAAATGTACTACAGTTCAACCCCATGTGTCAAACTGTGAAGCAGGGACACAACAGCACTCAAGTGCACACATTCTGTAAACTGGCCAGAACCAGCCCATAGTCAGTGTTCTTTTCTCAGAAAAAAGTTACTGAAATCAGTCTCTTGTTCAATCAAAGATGTGGTTATGACACGTGGAGCAGGAGGATCCGTTTGTCGGCATCTGGTGGTGGATGAGCCGTCCTTATTCTAATATTGTTTATATCTGCCCAGTGATTGTTTAGCTGCTAGAGTAAATGAAAAACCTTGTGACAGTCAGAAAACAGCTTATTATTTAAGTATCGGGGTGCCTGATTTATCCCTTGTCTGGCATGGTCCTGCATCCTGTTTATAAGTCGGTATCTTATTGCTACAAAGATTTCATTCTGTCAGTCTTATGCTCTCTATGTTAACATTAATGCTGATCAGTTGTTGTGTCTAAATTGTAAAAGAGAGGGCCAATAATGAGCTATGTCTGACCTCCAGACCCATTATGGCTGGGAACTTAATATTTCAAGGTTTTTCTAGGGTCCACCTGGCCAACAGGGCTCCATTGAGTTGGTTGGAGAGCTTAGAATTTTATTTTTAGTTGTAATTTCCTTGCTTCTCTCTATCCCACTTTCTTTCTGCCCATCATTTTTTCTAGTACTTCATCTTCCTTCTCTCCACCTTTCTATCTTCCTCAGTTTGGGCTCCCTTTGCCAAGCTCCTTCCTTTATCACTTCCCATTTAACCCTCCCCACTCTCTTCTTTCCAGCCACCATATTGAATCTCTGAAACTTGCTGACATTGAGATTCAAGATTGTTTAGTGTAGTAAAAACTCTGTCATTTATCATAATTGGGAGAAAAAAGGTCATTTTCACTTAATGAAATTTTGAGGAAGAAAATGTTTCCTCCACAAGAAAAAATCAGGCTTCACATAGACACAGAGAAGGGAACATCACACACTGGGGCCTCTTGGGGGTGGAGGGCATGGGGAGGGAGAGCATCAGAACAGATACCCAATGCACGTGGAGCTTAAAACCAAGATGATGGGTTGATAGGTGCAGCAAACCACCATGGCACATGTATACCTATGTGGCAAACCTGCACGCTCTGCACATGTATCCCAGAATTTAAAGTAAAATTTAAAAAAAAAAAGAAGAAGAGGAAGAAAATCAGGCTTCAATACACTCCAGGAAAAAGCCGTGAAACCACTGTTGCAGAAGCAAGCTGTGAAGGTGTTTTAACTGATAGCATTATTTATAATTAGTACAGCCATTGTATGAGTACAAATGTTTCAGCTGAAGGCCTTCACTCTTAATCAGCGTAACATTTTCCTTGTTTACTCTATTAATTTACTCAGCAACCCCTTTTTCATGGAAGCAGGTTAAACAAAGATTCTGAGTAACAAAGCTCTAGGTCCCAGCAGATGGCCCATAGGAACAGCCTTGTTGGTCTAGTCAAAACAAATTTTGCGCAATAAACACTTGCTCTGTTCCACCGCCTTGTCACAATCACACTCCATGTCAGAATCATTCTCTGTGGAGGAAAAAAATTTTAATTGGTTACTGTTTGGTGTTTGCCTTGTAAGCTGTCAGAGTTGGCCTTGGGTATAAATATAGAAATAGTCTAAGTTTATCAGCTAAGTCCTGCCCTCTTGTTTTCTTATCCTTCTCCCTTCTTCTATCCCACTGGATAGAAAATGAACAAGTAGTTCATTTTCCTGCCCTCCATGGAAATGCCTCCCTCTTCCAATGATCAGTCCCCATTCCACTGGAAAATTTACCTCACTAATAACACTATTCAAAAGAAAAGACACCCGGCATTATGCCATGTATATAGTCAGGATTAAATAAATATTTGTGGCTGGGCACAGTGGCTCACACCAGTAATCTCAGCACTTTGGGAGGCCGAGGCAGGTGGATTACATGAGGTCAGGAGTTCAAGACCAGCCTGGCCAACATGGTGAAACCCCATCTCCACTAAAAATACAAATATTAGGTGGGCATGGTGGCATATGCCTGTAATCCCAGCTACTTGGGAGGCTGAGGCAGTCAAATCACTTGAACCTGGGAGGCCAAGGTGGCAGTGAGCTGAAATTGCACCACTGCACTCCAGCTTGAGCAACAGAGCAAAATTCTGTCTCAAAATAAAGGAATAAATACACACAAACATACATACATATTTGTTGAATAAACTAAAAAAAGTAATGTCATATCAAGAACGCTTTTATTATTTTACCAATCAACTCTGTTTTCTGTAAGATTTAACCTGTCTAAAAAAGTGCTGAATTTTAAAGAATAATATCTTTCTCTGGATCAAAGACACACACAACTTTGAATCTGATGAATATGAGATCTCAAGGCACTTACCTTGTTGACAGCCCTTTCTGTGAAATCTACCCTTCACCCACAACCCAGCCTGCACCCCATTTTCAGAGAGTGCACAGCCACGCCTCTTGCTGAGAGGCTGGCTTTGGAACTACTGACTACTACACAACTCAGAAACTTCACTGGCCAAAGCAGATTGAACTAGAACACCTTATCCAAGTTGAAAGAACCAGTGCTTTCTCCAGAGAAACTGGAAATAGAACCGAGGGACTCCGGTCATTTGGAGTCTAAGGGCTTATATTTTTATGCAGACCTAAAGGCTGAGATGAGACCAGTTTGGGAGTGACTGTGGTATCTCCCCATTGCAAAAACCTGCCTAAAATAAGTTGATCACTTACAACTATTGGTTCTTTCACTGAAGGCAGAGGCAACAATATTTTAGCATCACAATTCAGAAAAAAATTATTATCACAACTGAATGGCAAAATGCATAAACAGAGTCAAACTGAGTCTTAAGACAAGAAATGCCCTTCCAAAAATGTAATCTTACACATTTTCTAGGAGAGAAGAGTTGTACATGTATTTCTAGCCAATCCAATATCCTGAACATCACATATTTCACTAATGAAAAGTCATTTCTAATGCACTTCATGCTAATTTTAAAATGGTGTAAAGCCGATCTGAGATAAACATGGTTTAAACTTGTGGTAACTGTCTTCAGAATGTAGATTTCTCCTTAAGTTATTTCAAACACTAAGAAGCAAGTGTATGTTGCCAATTAGCACCTCCCCAAGAGGAGCATCTGACTGGATATTTCAAATCTTAACTAATGATCCTTCAAGTACAAATCAACTATGTATATATAGATGTATGTATACATCTGCATACCTATATATGTATGTGGGTATGTGTGTATCTACATATACATATATGTATACATATACATACCATCTTCACTAAAGTGTTTTAATATAATTTACAGATATTATAATAGGCATGTGCTAGGAGAGCCCAAGTACCCACTCTGCAGAAAGAAGGATGAAACTTATGGAGGCAGAAGCAGAAGGAGGACACGGGGGACTCCAGAAAGAGAACTCTCAAGATACCTGCGTTTTGGTGATTTCCCTCATACTGGCTTCAATTCTTTTTAAGACCTAGTTGTACTTTCTACTTTGAGGTTGTACAAGATACCCCTATATTATTATATTAAATTTCTTCTTTACCTTAAACTCACTTGAATATATTCTGGTACTTGCCTCTAAACAATCCTAGGCTAAGAGATTAACGCTTTTGTTACAGAGTTAATATAAATACAAACAAAAATAAAGAAACTGGACATTTTAGTTAACTTCCCAGCCTTATTACAGGGAAAGGTCTGATTTCCATTAGGCATACTAAAATACAGAAAGTGGTTCAAGGACCACACTTACCATCTTACAGACTCCTAGGGACCTCTAGTTCAGAACCACCAAACAGAGGTATGAATGCTCAACTGCTTTTCTACAAGCCTTTCTCAGTGTATGCTCATTTTAAAAGAGGAGACTTCTTAAACTCAACCAACCTTTGTTGGGTACTTAATGTATGCAAAGAACTGACTTCATTGCAGTCTAGACTTTGAAACATTGGCCAGTATCAGACAGACGCAGATGAAGGGAAATGGTCATTCAGACAAGGCTGGCATCGGACCCAGACTTGTAAAGGACACGGCAGAGGATCAAAGGATGAACCAATGAGTACTTCAGTAAGACCAGGACAAAGACAATTCTTGGAGCTGTTTCTAAATAATAGTGCTACTGAATTCTTGTTCACAAGAGAGTGAAGTAAATCTGTTTCCGTAATTAAGTTAACTTTTCAGTAAGATATATATGATTTGTTATATAACGTGCATTCTGTCAATTTATGCAAAAATATCTGTTCAGGCTGGGCGTGGTGGCTCACGCCTGTATTCCCAACACTTTGGGAGGCCAAGGCAAGCAGATCACGAGGTCAGGAGTTCGAGACCAGCCTGGCCAACATAGTGACACCCTGTCTCTACTAAAAATGCAAACATTAGCCAGGTGTAGTGGCACGTGCCTGTAGTCCCAGCTACTTGGGAGGCTAAGGCATTAGAATCGCTTGAACCCGGGAGGCGGAGGTTGCAGTGAGCTGAGACCATGCCATTACTCTCCAGCCTGGGTGACAGGGTAAGACTCTGTCTCAAAAAAAAAAAAAGAAATCTGTTCAAAGCACCCTCTTTCACCCTAGCCCCTGTTAGAAAGTGTCAAAATGAATATTTGAACTCGGTGTATCCTAATTAACAATAGTAGTTAAGATTCTGTGGTCTTGAGGGGGCAAATCAGGCAATTCCCATTATCCAATTCTTATTAAGTCCTCCTGGCTAGATGTGTCACACTGCTTTTGTGAAAGCAGCCATGTCAGTCCTTTGTGTAGTAGCACAGATGCCCAAATGTTTGTTTTGCTTTCTTTGTTAACCTTGAGACTCTTCCATAATTTTCTCTATTCTCCAAAGGGCCTGTTCATGTAGGAACTCATCAGTCCAGATACCCTCTTGCTTTCCAGCCCTTTGGAGGGCCATGGTATCCTTTCTCACCAGCAGGTCAAGGCTACCTGGCCCACCACACTAGTGTCCTCCAGATCAGTATCATGGAAAACGAGGGCTGTGGTTCTCCTTTCTCCTCTTGAAGGCTTTGGCCTTCTTATACACAGTGATCTACCTTCTAATCATTAAGGACCTCTGCTTAGAAGAGGTCTTGGGGAAATACTTCCTAGCCCTCTCCTAGGATAATGGGGATCTTTTTGCCATTTATTTGCATAACTAAGAAGTTATTCAAATGACTCTCCTCTTCAAAGGTCTTATTAAGGTGACTGTGGCTTAAACCTCTAGAAGGCACTTCATTCATTCACACAAATACATCTTGAGTCCCTACAGAGGCTAGTATGCATTTCAAATGTTTACTTCCCACCCTACAACCCACTCAGCTCACCTAGTCTATAAAGGCACTGATTTGCATATTCATTTTCCCTTTGAATCTGACATCACCATGTATTTTCTGCCAACACACTTGATTTTCTTTCCTTTGCGCTCAGTGAGTTATGCTTCAAAAGAAAAGCAATCAAAGGCAGTGGTTAAGAGAATAGACTCCGTATCCCCACTTCCCGAGTTTGTTCCAGCCCTGGCACTTATTAGTGTGAACTTGGGTAAATTATGGCACCTCTGGGCCCCTAGTTTTCTCATTTATAAGATGGGAAAAGTGATAGCTCCCACTGACCTCCCGAAGCTGTTGTGAGGATTGAAGAAGTTGATTTAGGTAAGGCACTTCTTAGAAAAACAGAAGAGTTCCTGGCATATTACATAACCACTACATAAGTGTCAGCTATTATTATGTAAACTCCACTGTTAAAATGCTTCACTTCTCAGTTGTCCCTCACTGGCCCCTTAGTCTTGACCTTCCCCAGTGGCCTAAGCCTGTGGGGCTCAATACCATCACACTCAACATCCTTTTTATTAACAATTACCCCCCTGAAATAATATCCATAGATGACAAAACCTAACTATGTACAGAATTGCACAATAATTAATATAATGCCTTAATGATAATAAGTGAAATATATTACAAATAGTAAAAAAAAAAAAAAAAAAAGTATTTCACAACATAAATAATTGGGCAGGCTACAAGCTTTAAAGTTTTGGAGGCCTGGATAAAAAAGCATGATGAAGTAATCAGCCCTGTAAAGGCAATAGCCAAAAAGCACACTAATGCAGGTGTATTGTGTTGGTAACTCAAGAACTATGAGTGGCAATGCTGCTAGTGGTTTTCTGTAATAGAAAATTTCAAAGGGGCGGAGCAAGATGGCCGAATAGGAGCAGCTCCAGTCTCCAACTCCCAGCGCGAGCAACACAGAAGACTGGTGATTTCTGCATTTTCAACTGAGGTACTGGGTTCATCTCACTGGGGAGTGCCGGACGATCGGTGCTGGTCAGCTGCTGCAGCCCGACCAGCAAGAGCTGAAGCAGGGCAAGGCATTGCCTCACCTGGGAAGCGCAAGGGGGAAGGGAGTCCCTTTTCCTAGCCAGGGGAACTGAGACACACAACACCTGGAAAATCGGGTAACTCCCACCCCAATACTGCGCTTTAAGCAAACAGGCACACCAGGAGATCATATACCACACCTAGCCAGGAGGGTCCCACACCCACGGAGCCTCCCTCATTGCTAGCACAGCAGTCTGTGATCTACCGGCAAGGCAGCAGCGAGGCTGGGGGAGGGGCGCCTGCCCTTGCTGAGGCTTAAGTAGGTAAACAAAGCTGCTGGGAAGCTCCAACTGGGTGGAGCTCACAGCAGCTCAAGGAAACCTGCCTGTCTCTGTAGACTCCACCTCTGGGGACAGGGCACAGTAAACTAAACAAACGCAGCACACACCTCTGCAGATGCAAGCGACTCTGTCTGACAGCTTTGAAGAGAGCAGTGGATCTCCCAACACGGAGGTTGAGATCTGAGAAGGAACAGACTCCCTGCTCAAGTGGGTCTCCGACCCCTGAGTAGCCTAACTGGGAGACATCCCCCACTAGGGAGGGTCTGACACCCCACACCTCACAGGGAGGAGTACACCCCTGAGAGGAAGATGCCAAAGCAAGAATCAGACAGGTACACTCGCTATTCAGAAATATTCTATCTTCTGCAGCCTCTGCTGCTGATACCCAGGCAAACAGGGTCTGGAGTGGACCTCAAGCAATATCCAACAGACCTACAGCTGAGGGTCCTGACTGTTAGAAGGAAAACTATCAAACAGGAAGGACACCTACACCAAAACCCCATCAGTACATCACCATCATCAAAGACCAGAGGCAGATAAAACCACAAAGATGGGGAAACAGCAGGGCAGAAAAGCTGGAAATTCAAAAAATAAGAGCGCATCTCCCCCGGCAAAGGAGCGCAGCTCATCGCCAACAACGGATCAAAGCTGGACGGAGAATGACTTTGACGAGATGAGAGAAGAAGGCTTCAGTCCATCAAATTTCTCAGAGCTAAAGGAGGAATTACGTACCCAGCGCAAAGAAACTAAAAATCTTGAAAAGAAAGTGGAAGAATTGATGGCTAGAGTAATTAATGCAGAGAAGGTCCTAAACGAAATGAAAGAGATGAAAACCATGACACGAGAAATACGTGACAAATGCACAAGCTTCAGTAACCGACTCGATCAACTGGAAGAAAGAGTATCTGCGATTGAGGATCAAATGAATGAAATGAAGCGAGAAGAGAAACCAAAAGAAAAAAGAAGAAAAAAAAATGAACAAAGCCTGCAAGAAGTATGGGATTATGTAAAAAGACCAAATCTACGTCTGATTGGGGTGCCTGAAAGTGAGGGGGAAAATGGAACCAAGTTGGAAAACACTCTTCAGGATATCATCCAGGAGAACTTCCCCAACCTAGTAGGGCAGGCCAACATTCAAATCCAGGAAATACAGAGAACGCCACAAAGATACTCCTCGAGAAGAGCAACTCCAAGACACATAATTGCCAGATTCACCAAAGTTGAAATGAAGGAAAAAATCTTAAGGGCAGCCAAAGAGAAAGGTCAGGTTACCCACAAAGGGAAGCCCATCAGACTAAGAGCAGATCTCTCAGCAGAAACTCTACAAGCCAGAAGAGAGTGGGGGCCAATATTCAACATTCTTAAAGAAAAGAATTTTAAACCCAGAATTTCATATCCAGCCAAACTAAGTTTCATAAGTGAAGGAGAAATAAAATCCTTTACAGATAAGCAAATGCTTAGAGATTTTGTCACCACTAGGCCTGCCTTACAAGAGACCCTGAAGGAAGCACTCAACATGGAAAGGAACAACCGGTACCAGCCATTGCAAAAACATGCCAAAATGTAAAGACCATTGAGGCTAGGAAGAAACTGCATCAACTAACGAGCAAAATAACCAGTTAATATCATAATGGCAGGATCAAGTTCACACATAACAATCTTAACCTTAAATGTAAATGGACTAAATGCTCCAATTAAAAGACACAGACTGGCAAACTGGATAAAGAGTCAAGACCCATCAGTCTGCTGTATTCAGGAGACCCATCTCACACGCAGAGATATACATAGGCTCAAAATAAAGGGATGGAGGAAGATTTACCAAGCAAATGGAGAACAAAAAAAAGCAGGGGTTGCAATACTAGTCTCTGATAAAACAGACTTTAAACCATCAAAGATCAAAAGAGACAAAGAAGGCCATTACATAATGGTAAAGGGATCAATTCAACAGGAAGAGCTAACTATCCTAAAATATATATGCACCCAATACAGGAGCACCCAGATTCATCAAGCAAGTCCTTAGAGACTTACAAAGAGACTTAGACTTCCATACAATAATAATGGGAGACTTCAACACTCCACTGTCAACATTAGACAGATCAACGAGACAGAAAGTTAACAAGGATATACAGGAATTGAACTCATCTCTGCAGCAAGCAGACCTAATAGACATCTATAGAACTCTCCACCCCAAATCAACAGAATATACATTCTTCTCAGCACCACATCATACTTACTCCAAAATTGACCATGTAATTGGAAGTAAAGCACTCCTCAGCAAATGTACAAGAACAGAAATTATAACAAACTGTCTCCAAGACCACAGTGCAATGAAACTAGAACTCAGGACTAAGAAACTCAATCAAAACCGCTCAACTACATGGAAACTGAACAACCTGCTCCTGAATGACTACTGGGTACATAACGAAATGAAGGCAGAAATAAAGATGTTCTTTGAAACCAATGAGAACAAAGATACAACATACCAGAATCTCTGGGACACATTTAAAGCAGTGTGTAGAGGGAAATTTATAGCACTAAATGCCCACAAGAGAAAGCTGGAAAGATCTAAAATTGACACTCTAACATCGCAATTAAAAGAACTAGAGAAGCAAGAGCAAACACATTTGAAAGCTACCAGAAGGCAAGAAATAACTAAGATCAGAGCAGAACTGAAGGAGATAGAGACACAAAAAACCCTCCAAAAAATCAATGAATCCAGGAGTTGGTTTTTTGAAAAGATCAAAAAAATTGACAGACCACTAGCCAGACTAATAAAGAAGAAAAGAGAGAAGAATCAAATCGACGCAATTAAAAGTGATAAAGGGGATATCACCACCGACCCCACAGAAATACAAACTACCATCAGAGAATACTATAAACACCTCTACGCAAATAAACTGGAAAATCTAGAAGAAATGGATAATTTCCTGGACACTTACACTCTTCCAAGACTAAACCAGGAAGAAGTTAATCCCTGAATAGACCAATAGCAGCCTCTGAAGTTGAGGAAACAATTAATAGCCTACCAACCAAAAAAAGTCCAGGACCAGATGGATTCACAGCTGAATTCTACCAGAGGTACAAGGAGGAGTTGGTACCATTCCTTCTGAAACTATTCCAATCAATAGAAAAAGAGGGAATCCTCCCTAACTCATTTTATGAGGCCAACATCATCCTGATACCAAAGCCTGGCAGAGACACAACAAAAAAAGAGAATTTTAGACCAATATCCCTGATGAACATCGATGCAAAAATCCTCAATAAAATACTGGCAAACCGGATTCAGCAACACATCAAAAACCTTATCCACCATGATCAAGTGGGCTTCATCCCTGGGATGCAAGGCTGGTTCAACATTCGCAAATCAATAAACATAATCCAGCATATAAACAGAACCAAAGACAAGAACCACATGATTATCTCAATTGATGCAGAAAAGGCTTTTGACAAAATTCAACAGCCCTTCATGCTAAAAACGCTCAATAAATTCGGTATTGATGGAACGTACCTCAAAATCATAAGAGCTATTTATGACAAACCCACAGCCAATATCATACTGAATGGGCAAAAACTGGAAAAATTCCCTTTGAAAACTGGCACAAGACAGGGATGCCCCTCTCTCACCACTCCTATTCAACATAGTGTTGGAAGTTCTG
This sequence comes from Macaca thibetana thibetana, assembly GCF_024542745.1. NCBI lineage: Eukaryota > Metazoa > Chordata > Mammalia > Primates > Cercopithecidae > Macaca > Macaca thibetana. Next base: position 73,361,218 of record NC_065581.1, on the reverse strand, counting down.
GCTAGGGCAATCAGGCAAGAGAAAGAAATCAAGGGTATTCACTTAGGAAAAGAAGAAGTCAAATTGTCCCTGTTTGCAGATGACATGATTGTATATTTAGAAAACCCCATTGTCTCAGTCCAAAATCTCCTTAAGCTGATAAGCAACTTCAGCAAAGTCTCAGGATACAAAATTAATGTGCAAAAATCACAAGCATTCTTATACACCAGTAACAGACAGAGAGCCAAATCAGGAATGAACTTCCATTCACAATTGCTTCAAAGAGAATCAAATACCTAGGAATCCAACTTACAAGGGATGTCAAGGACCTCTTCAAGGAGAACTACAAACCACTGCTCAGCAAAATAAAAGAGGACACAAACAAATGGAAGAACATACCATGCTCATGGATAGGAAGAATCAATATCGTGAAAATGGCCATACTGCCCAAGGTCATTTATAGATTCAATGCCATCCCCATCAAACTACCAATGACTTTCTTCACAGAATTGGAAAAAACTGCTTTAAAGTTCATATGGAACCAAAAAAGAGCCCGCATCTCCAAGACAATCCTAAGTCAAAAGAACAAAGCTGGAGGCATCACGCTACCTGACTTCAAACTCTACTACAAGGCTACAGTAACCAAAACAGCATGGTACTGGTACCAAAACAGAGATATAGACCAATGGAACAGAACAGAGTCCTCAGAAATAATACCACACATCTACAGCCATTTGATCTTTGACAAACCTGAGAGAAACAAGAAATGGGGAAAGGATTCCCTGTTTAATAAATGGTGCTGGGAAAATTGGCTAGCCATAAGTAGAAAGCTGAAACTGGATCCTTTCCTTACTCCTTATACGAAAATTAATTCAAGATGGATTAGAGACTTCAATGTTAGACCTAATACCATAAAAATCCTAGAGGAAAACCTAGGTAGTACCATTCAGGACATAGGCATGGGCAAAGGCTTCATGTCTAAAACACCAAAAGCAACGGCAGCAAAAGCCAAAATTGACAAATGGGATCTCATTAAACTAAAGAGCTTCTGCACAGCAAAAGAAACTACCATCAGAGTGAACAGGCAACCTACAGAATGGGAGAAAATTTTTGCAATCTACTCATCTGACAAAGGACTAATATCCAGAACCTACAAAGAACTCAAACAAATTTACAAGAAAAAAACAAACAACCCCATCAAAAAGTGGGCAAAGGATATGAACAGACATTTCTCAAAAGAAGACATTCATACAGCCAACAGACACATGAAAAAATGCTCATCATCACTGGCCATCAGAGAAATGCAAATCAAAACCACAATGAGATACCAATCTCACACCAGTTAGAATGGCAATCATTAAAAAGTCAGGAAACAACAGGTGCTGGAGAGGATGTGGAGAAATAGGAACACTTTTACACTGTTGGTGGGATTGTAAACTAGTTCAACCATTATGGAAAACAGTATGGCGATTCCTCAAGGATCTAGAACTAGATGTACCATATGACCCAGCCATCCCATTACTGGGTATATACCCAAAGGATTATAGATTATGCTGCTATAAAGACACATGCACACGTATGTTTATTGCGGCACTATTCACAATAGCAAAGACTTGGAATCAACCCAAATGTCCATCAGTGACAGATTGGATTAAGAAAATGTGGCACATATACACCATGGAATACTATGCAGCCATAAAAAAGGATGAGTTTGAGTCCTTTGTAGGGACTTGGATGCAGCTGGAATCCATCATTCTTAGCAAACTATCACAAGAACAGAAAACCAAACACCGCATGTTCTCACTCATAGGTGGGAACTGAACAATGAGATCACTCGGACTCAGGAAGGGGAACATCACACACCGGGGCCTATCATGGGGAGGGGGGAGGGGGGAGGGATTGCATTGGGAGTTATACCTGATGTAAATGACGAGTTGATGGGTGCAGCACACCAACATGGCACAAGTATACATATGTAACAAACCTGCACGTTATGCACATGTACCCTACAACTTAAAGTATAATAATAATAAATAAATTAAAAAAAAAAAAAAAGAAAAAAGAATATCATTTGAGTGGTTGCCCTAGCATTGTCATATATATTTACTACTAATTCAAGTCCACTTTCAAATAACGCTATACTGCCTCACAGGTGCTACAAGTACCTTATAATAACAAAATATTCCTAATTCCTCACTCCCATATCTTGCATCTTTGCTATCATTTATTTCACTTATAGGTAAGCCTACATAAGCACATGCATATAATAAAATACATTGTTGCAACTATTACGATTTTGAACAAACTGTTGTCTGTTAGACCATTAAGATAAAAAAAATTTATTTTACCTTCAATAAAAAAAAAAAAAAGAAAATTTCAAGCAAAACAGAGTTCCATCTTTCCTCAACTTACCCACTAGTTGTATTGGTAGAAAATTCACGGTATTGAAGGTGCACCCAAGATGGCCGAATAGGAACAGCTCCAGCCTCCAGCTCCCAGCATGAGCAACACAGAAGACAGGTGATTTCTGCATATTCAACTGACGTACTAGGTTCATCTCATTGGGGCATGTTGGACAGTCAGTGCTGGTCAGCAGGTGCAGCCTGACCAGCGAGAGGGGAAGCAGGGCGAGGCATTACCTCACCTGGGAAGCGCAAGGGGAAAGGGAATTCCTTTTCCTAGCCAAGGGAAACTGAGACACACAACACCTGGAAAATTGGGTAACTCCCAATCTAATACTGCGCTTTACCAAGGGTCTTAGCAAATGGCACACCATGAGATTATATCCCACACCTGGCCTGGAGGGTCCCATACCCATGGAGCCTCCCTAATTGCTAGCACAGCAGTCTGAGATCTAACTGCAAAACAGCAGCAAGGCTGGGGGAGGGCTGCCCGCCATTGCTGAGGCTTAAGTAGGGAAATAAACAAAATAAACCCACCAGGAAGCTCGAATTGGGTGGAGCCCACCACAGCTCAAGGAGGCCTGCCTGCCTCTGTAGACTCTGCCTCTGGGGACAGGACATAGCTAAACAAAAAGCAGCAGAAACCTCTGCAGTTGCAAATGTCCCTGTCTGATAGCTTTGAAGAGAGCAGTGGTTCTCCCAGCATGGAGGTTGAGATCTGAAATGGACAGACTGCCTGCTCAAGTGGGTCCCTGACCCCTGAGTAGCCTAACTGGGAGACATCCCCCACTAGGTGCAGAACGACATCTCACACCTCACAGTGCTGGGTACACCTCTGAGACGAAGCTTCCAGAGCAAGAATCAGACAGCAACACTCGCTGTTCAGCAATATTCTATCTTCTGCAGCCTCCGCTGCTGATACCCAGGCAAACAGGGTTTGGAGTGGACCTCAAGCAAACTCCAACAGACCTACAGCTGAGGGTCCTGACTGTTAGAAGGAAAACTAACAAACAGAAAGGACACCCACACCAAAACCCCATCAGTACGCCACCATCATCAAAGACCAAAGGCAGATAAAACCGCAAAGATGGGGAAAAAGCAATGCAGAAAAGCTGGAAATTCAAAAAATCAGAGCTTATCTCCCTCTCCAAAGGAACACAGCTCATCACCAGCAACAGAACAAAGCTGGAAGGAGAATGACTTTGACGAGTTGAGAGAAGAAGGCTTCAGTCAATCAAACTTCTCAGAGCTAAAGGAGGAACTATGTACCCAATGCAAAGAAACTAAAAACCTTGAAAAAAAGAATGGAAGAATGGATAACTAGAATAATCAATGCAGAGAAGGCCATAAACGAACTGATAGGGATGAAAACCATGACATGAGAACTATGTGACAAATCCACAAGCTTCAGTAACTGACTTGATCAACTGGAAGAAAGTGTATCAGTGATTAAAGATAAAATGAATGAAATGAAGTGAGAAGAGCAGTGTAGAGAAAAAAGAGTAAAAAGAAATGAACAAAGCCTCCAGGAAATATGGGATTATGTGAAAGACCAAATCTACGTCTGATTGGTGTGCCTGAAAGTGATGGGGAAAATGGAACCAAGTTGGAAAACACTCTACAGGATATCATCCAGGAGAACTTCCCCAATCTAGTAAGGCAGGCCAACATTCAAATTCAGGAAATACAGAGAAGACCACAAAGATACTCCTCAAGAAGAGCAATGCCAAGACACATAATTGTCAGATTCACCAAAGTTGAAATGAAGGAAAAAATGTTAAGGGCAGCCAGAGTGAAAGGTTGGGTTACCCACAAAGGGAAGCTCATCAGACTAACAGCAGATCTCTCAGCAGAAACTCTACAAGCCAGAAGAGAGTGGGGGCCAATATTCAACATTCTTAAAGAAAAGAATTTTAAACCCAGAATTTCATATCCAGCCAAACTAAGTTTCAAAAGTGAAGGAGAAATAAAATCCTTTACAGACAAGTAAATGCTTAGAGATTTTGTCACGACCAGACCTGCCTACAAGAGATCCTGAAGGGAAGGAACAACCGGTACCAGCCATTGCAAAAACATGCCAAAATGTAAAGACGATTGATGCTAGGAAGAAACTGCATCAACTACCGAGCAGAATAACCAGCTAATATCATAATGACAGGATCAACTTCACACATAACAATATTAACCTTAAATGTAAACCTTAAATGTATTAACTAAACTGTCCAATTAAAAGACACAGACTAGCAAATTGGATAGAGTCAAGATCCATCAGTTTGCTGTGTTCAGGAGACCCATCACACATGCAGAGACACACATAGACTCAAAATAACAGGATTGAGGAAACTCTACCAAGCAAATAGAAAAAAAAAAAAAAAAAGCAAGGGTTGCAATCCTAGTCTCTGATAAAACAGACTTGAAACCATCAAAAATCAAAAGAGACAAAGAAGGCCATTACATAATGGTAAAGGTATCAATTCATCAGGAAGAGCTAACTATCCTAAATATATACGCACCCAATTCATAGGTGCATATAGGAGCACCCAGATTCATAAAGCAAGTCCTTAGAGACTTACAAAAAGACTTAGACTCCCATACAATAATAATGGGAGACTTCAACACCCCACTGTCAACATTAGACAGATCAACGAGATAGAAAGTTAACAAGGATATACAGGAATTGAACTCAACTCTGCACCAAGCGGACCTAATAGACATCTACAGAACTCTCCACCCCAAATCAACAGAATATACATTCTTCTCAGCACCACATCACACTTATTCCAAAACTGAACACATAGTTGGAAGTAAAGCACTCCACAGCAAATGCAAAAGAACAGAAATTATAACAAACTGTCTCTCAGACCACAGCACAATCAAACTAGAACTCAGGACTAAGAAACTCAATCAAAACTGCTCAACTACATGGTAACTGAACAACCTGCTCCTGAATGACTACTGGATACATAACAAAATGAAGTCAGAAATAAAGATGTTCTTTGAAACCAATGAGAACAAAGATACAACATACCAGAATCTCTGGGACACATTTAAAGCAGTGTGTAGAGGGAAATTTATAGCACTAAATGCCCACAAGAGAAAGCAGGAAAGTTCTAAAATTGACACCCTAACATCACAATTAAAAGAACTAGAGAAGCAAGAGCAAACACATTCAAAAGCTAGCAAGGGGCAAGAAATAACTAGGATCAGAGTAGAACTGAAGGAGATAGAGACACAGAACACCCTCCAAAAAAATCAAGGAATCAACAAAATTGACAGACCACTAGCCAGACTAATAAAGAAGAAAAGAGAGAAGAATCAAATAGATGCAATAAAAAATGATAAAGGGGATATCACCACTGACTCCACAGAAATACAAACTACCATCACAGAATACTATAAACACCTCTATGCAAATAAACTAGAAAACCTAGAAGAAATGGATAATTTCCTGGACACTTACACTCTCCCAGGACTAAACCAGGAAGAAGTTGAATCCCTGAATAGACCAATAACAAGCTCTGAAATTGAGGAAATAATTAATAGCTTACCAACCAAAAGAAGTCCAGGACCAGACGGATTCACAGCCGAATTCTACCAGAGGTACAAGGAGGAGCTGGTACCATTCCTTCTGAAACTATTCCAATCAATAGAAAAACAGGGATTCCTCCCTAACTCATTTTATGAGGCCAACATCATCCTGATACCAAAGCCTGACAGAGACACAACAAAAAAAGAGAATTTTAGACCAATATCTCTGATGAACATCGATGCAAAAATCCTCAATAAAATACTGGCAAACCGAATGCAGCAGCATATCAAAAAGCTTATCCACCATGATCAGATGGGCTTCATCCCTGGGATGCAAGACTGGTTCAACATATACAATAAATGTAATCCAGCATATAAACAGAACCAAAGACAAAAACCGCAGGATTATCTCAATAGATGCAGAAAAGGCCTTTGACAAAATTCAACAACCCTTCATGCTAAAATCTCTCAATAAATTCGGTATTGATGGAATGTATCTCAAAATAATAAGAGCTGTTTATGACAAACCCACAGCCAGTATCATGCTGAATGGGCAAAAACTGGAAGCATTCCCTCTGAAAACTGGCACAAGACAGGGATGCCCTCTCTCACCACTCCTATTCAACATAGTGTTGGAAGTTCTGGCTAGGGCAATCAGGCAAGAGAAAGAAATCAAGGGTATTCGGTTCGGAAAAGAAGAAGTCAAATTGTCCTTGTTTGCAGATGACATGATTGTACATTTAGAAAACCCATTGTCTCAGCCCAAAATCTCCTTAAGCTGATAAGCAACTTCAGCAAAGTCTCAGGATACAAAATTAATGTGCAAAAATCACAAGCATTCTTATACACCAGTAACAGACAAACAGAGAGCAAAATCATGAATCAACTCCCATTCACAATAGCTTCAAAGAGAATAAAATACTAGGAATCCAACTTACAAGGGATGTAAAGGACCTCTTCAAGGAGAACTACAAATCATTGCTCAGTGTAATAAAAGAGACACAAGCAAATGGAAGAACATCCCAGGCTCATGGATAGGAAGAATCAATATCGTGAAAATGGCCATACTGCCCAAGGTAATTTATAGATTCAATGCCATCCCCATTAAGCTACAAATGACTTTCTTCACAGAGTTGGAAAAAGCTGCTTTAAAGTTCATATGGAACCAAAAAAAGGTCCGTATTGCCAAGACAATCCTAAGTCATAAGAACAAAGCTGGAGGCATCATGCTACCTGACTTCAAACTACACTACAAGGCTACAGTAACCAAAACAACATGATACTGGTACCAAAACGGAGATATAGACCAATGGAACAGAACAGAGCCCTCAGAAATAATATCACACATCTACAGCCATCTGATCTTTGACAAACCTGAGAGAAACAAGAAATGGGGAAAGGATTCCCTATTTAATAAATGGTGCTGGGAAAATTGGCTAGCCATAAGTAGAAAGCTGAAACTGGATCCTTTCCTTACTCCTTATACGAAAATTAATTCAAGATACATTAGAGACTTCAATATTAGACCTAAAACCATTAAAAACCCTAGAAGAATGCCTAGGTAATACCATTCAGGACATAGGCATGGGCAAGGACTTCATGTCTAAAACACCAAAAGCAACAGCAACAAAAGCCAAAACTGACAAATGGGATCTAATTAAACTAAAGAGCTTCTGCACAGCAAAAGAAACTACCATCAGAGTGAACAGGCAACCTACAGAATGGGAGAAAATTTTTGCAATCTACTCATCTGACAAAGGACTAATATCCAGAACCTACAAAGAACTCAAACAAATTTACAAGAAAAAAACAAACAACCCCATCAAAAAGTGGGCAAAGGATATGAACAGACACTTCTCAAAAGAAGATGTTCATACCACTAACAGACACATGAAAAAATGCTCATCATCACTGGCCATCAGAGAAATGCAAATCAAAACCACAATGAGATACCATCTCACACCAGTTAGAATGGCAATCATTAAAAAGTCAGGAAACAACAGGTGCTGGAGAGGATGTAGAAAAATAGGAACACTTTTACACTGTTGGTGGGATTGTAAACTAGTTCAACCATTGTGGAAAACAGTGTGGTGATTCCTCAAGGATCTAGAACTAGAAATACCATTTGACCCATCCATCCCATTACTGGGTATATACCCAGAGGATTATAAATCATGCTACTATAAAGACACATGCACATGTATGTTTACTGCAGTGCTATTCACAATAGCAAAGACTTGGAATCAACCCAAATGTCCATCAGTGACAGACTGGATTAAGAAAATGTGGTACATATACACCATGGAATAGTATGCAGCTATAAGAAAAGATGAGTTCATGTCCTTTGTAGGGACATGGATGCAGCTGGAAACCATCATTCTCAGCAAACTATCACAAGAACAGAAAAGCAAACACCGTGTGTTCTCACTCATAGATGGGGATTGAACAATGACATCACTTGGACACAGGAAGGGGAACATCACACACCATGGCCTATTGTGGGGGGTGAGGGGAGTGGGGAGGGATAGCATTAGGAGATATACCTAATGTAAATGACAAGTTAATGGGTGCAGCACACCTACATGGAACATGTATACATATGTAACAAACTTGCACGTTGTACACGTGTACCCTAGAACTTAAAGTATAATAATAACAATAATAATAAAAGAAAATTCAGGGTATTCTAAAAACATTAAAAAATTACTTGGTGATTATATGTAAAACAGAATTGAGTTCCAGTCTCAGATAATGATAAAGAATATTACACCTACATGAATTTGAGAGTAACAGCCAAAAGCAGTACAATACGGAGGACATTTCTTCAGTGGGTCCATTAACTCCATGTCCCTGTCAGTCATTTGATAACTAAAACAACCGAAAAAAATTCCAAAATAGCTTTTGGAGATGATATTATCTCACTAAGAACCACTGGTTTCTTGAATGTGGAGTTGGAGAGAGGGAAGATATCTGTTGGTACACAGAAGGGATGATGCCAAGAGCATTAGTTCAATAATTGAAAGAGATCTAGTGGCAGGACTATCCTCACAATTGAACACTCAAAATATCCTTCAGCAAGTATGTATTACCTTTATAATGAAAATATTAAGAAATAAAAGATCATTCTCAAAAGCAAGTATGATCAGCAAAACCCAGATTCTTGGAAAATGTCTGAATACAAAAGTATCTTCACATATCAAATTGTAAGAAAAAGAGAAAGGAGATGAGAAGAGAGAGATTATAGATTTAAAAAGATGTAAATGATATATTATTCAGTTGGAATGTGTGGCTCTTATGAATACTATATATTTGGTTATACTAAATAATTATCATTAATTTTCTTGTGATATTAGAATTCTAGTTTTTTAAAATAAGCCCATATCTCCTAGAAACACAAATTACAATATTTATAGATGAAAACATATAGGATTTTCTTGAAAATAATATGGGGTTGGGGAAAGCAAGTGGAGATATAGCTGAAACAAGATTGGCCATGAGTTCCATTCTATTTCTGGCTTTGTTTTACATATTCCACAATCTTTAAATGAAAAGAAAATTATTAAGATGTGGCTATAGAGAAAGAAGAACTAAGAAGGATCACAGTTTGGTAACATTCTAATTAATGCTATACTTTATAGGGGGAGAAACTTTAAAATATAGAAAGGGAGAAAGAATCCCCCACAGTTTCATCACAGCATCAGTTCTATTGTGATTTGGGGAATTTGGCAATAATTGACACACATTTCTAGAAAGATCATATGAGTACCTTAGCAATTACATTTGTATAAATCTGGTCACCCAGCAGCTTACTCCCTTTGAATGGCATTCTTAGCCTAGGACCCTTTTATTTCCTGGGTTTTGCCATTAACAGAGAATTCTGTCACCCAGTTCCTGGGTTATTTGAATACTGGCTGCAGAATGTTATCTTCCTCTAGCGTACATTTCATGCAAGGTATTAGGCGTGCCTCAGAGTGAGGCTTCTAGAACAGATGGTATAACTGTGTTTGTGCTACTTGCTAGTTAATGTTTATAAACACATAGAATCTGGTGTCAGACTTGCTTACCCTGTAACTCACCTACTGGATATGAAGGTGGAATTGAGAGAGACTTACAGCCCTCACCTACATCCAAATAATAATAGCTCTTCCTTCTACCAATAAAAATCTACTCATTGTGCACTGCCAACTTGGCTTAGATCATTCTGTAACAGATGTGTTCTTGACATTTCCCTTTGAATATAAAATGTTTTTTTTCCTGCAGAATCCACAAGTTCCTTAAGTATTTTAACATACATGCAGTTACATACATACATACATACAGGAGTCTACTACTTAGAGGTCAAATATGGCTTGCCGCCTGTTTTTGTACAGCCAGTGAGCTAAAATTAGTTTCTACAGTTTTAAACAGTTGAAAAATTAAAAGAATATTTTGAGGCACGTGAAAAGTATATAAAATTTCAATTTCATAAGTAAATATATTGGAATACAATTACACTCATTTGTTCATGCTGCTTTCACACCGCAACATGAGATGGACACTGTGTGATACTCAAAGCCTGAAATACTTACTATCTGGCCCTTCACAGAAAAAGTTGGTCAACCCCTGGTGTATATCATAGGTGTTCTTAAACCTATAGAAAACAAATACCATCATATTATGAACTGATATTTAAGTTCCAAATAGCTAACTTAAGAAATATCAGAAGTATGGGCCACCTGTAAGTTGGGAAAAGACTTTAAGAGGGATTTAGTACTTTCATTTTTGAAGTAAGATAAATGTTTATCACTCATGCATAAAAGTTAATAACCTTTGCTAGCCTTTGGACTGAGGCCAGGGCACAGCATCTGACCAAAGACACTGTAAACAAGGAATAGAAATGCCTTGCTCATAAGCAAAAGACAAAAATTAAAACTTAAAAAATTAAAAACCTTGAATGAAATTGTCACTACCATGCTGCCTCAATTTGAAATTCATTTCTATCTTTTTCTCTCTCCTTTTTAATCCTACAGATACATAAAAATGTTTTTTATTTAACATCTGTGCATATTTCATGGTTTTTAATATGCCTGAAAGTTGAATACATTAAGAGGATAATTATAGCATGTTGAGTTCACAGTAATAAACCAATGATAAGTTTTTGATGAAGTTTTGGAGCAAGAGCAGCCAGTTAAAGTGTGCATGCCACTGCCTCCTGTCTAAGTCATTCTGGAGTGATTTGTCAACAAATAGGCCAAGAACTGCCATGAGTAGTTACTTTAAAACAAAAGAAGTAGACACATTTTCATATACTAATCTACAGATTCCTCTGGATTCTGTGTCTCTTCTATTTAACCTCAGTGACAGGCTCTCCAAGTTAGATGAAAACAACCTGTCAAAACAGTAGCTGAGGAAGAAGGTTCTAGCTCATTAAGACTGTGCTCATGATGATCTTATCTCCTGGAAAAATGAAAAGTTAAGCAGGGCAATTCAGATTCACATTTTAAAAATCCAGACAGGGATATTTTTAAATTTATCTCTTTTATTCTTCATTGGCAAAGGCCACATTGAGCATTTTTGGACCATTCTTAAAAAGTGTTGTTAAAAGTGTATGTATTCTCACATGAAAACATCTCTTGATTTTCAAGATTCAGCAATCTATATTTATGAGACACTCACAACCAATGAAGAAGAAATTCAGTATATAATATTAACATATGGAAATATCTGTGGATAAACTCAAACTGGGAGAAAAATCAAAGCTATTTGTTGGTCTGATTTTCAAATGCATGCTTAAGAAATTGTGAAAGAATTTAGTCAAAGTTTTTTATTTAGCCTTACACAGGGTCATGATGCTACATGCTTAATAAAAACTAAATGTTGAATGTGTCACTGAATAATAATATAGATTCCAGTAGGGGTGTGGCAGGCACACCGCTATTTGTTCTAAACTATCAGTGAGTGATTCATCCTTTGTTTCCTAGGGGAATTGGGGAGATCATGCAACCCTGGGGAAACTAGTGTTGACAGTCTACTCAGCTCTACTCGTTCTACTTACTCAGAGTGAGCATCGGGAGGCCATTTTGCCTTTACTTGGAACCCATAGGGACAGTCAGCAAGTCTCTCAGTCTCCCTTGCTAGTCCTGGTACAAACCACTCTGTGTGGAGATTCTGCATGGATCTGCATTTTCAAAACCGTTTACTTCCTAACTCCTAAGACATGATTAGAATTCTGTCCTTGTTTTGCCTGATGTTTCTAATGGCCTCCTACAATAGCAAGAAGAAAAACAGTGTTAAGAGTGTAGCTCTAAGATCCACAGCGTTCAGTCCAAACCCTGGCTCCCTACCTTACCAGCTATGCGACCCGGGCTAGTTGCTTGTTTCCTGATCTGAAAATGGAGAAAACTGTAATTATCTGCATCATGGGGCTGTCGTGAGGATAAATCAACAGTTCTCAATCCAACACGCTGTTACAAATATTTATTCACTTCCTCTTAGATATCTTGAAATGAAATTCATATATAACAACCAAGGCACTTTAATGTAATAACTGTAATATAAGGAAGAAACAAAAAGTAATTTATATAAAAATAATGTGTGTTTCAATAAGTAAATACTTAGACATGATTATTCTAGAAAATTCAATAAATGGCTCCATTATGACACATGTACATGGTATTACCACCGTTAATGTAGCAGCTATAACCACAAGTCATGAGGTGCAGACAGGGACACGATGTCTGAAATAGTGAAAAGTTCTTGATAAGGTTCCAAACAAAATGGAGTACAATCTTCCTTCAATTTACATGACAGATGTGCTCTTGAAAATGTCACTATCTTCAAACCATTCAAAAATTACTTTCTGTTTATATGCAAAACAAAAGTAGGCTCTGGACTTGAAAAATTATAAACACAAGATTTTGTCTATAGGAATAGCCACAGAACATTACAGACATGTACAAGAGCTAGTTCTTCATTATGTGGGACTGTCTTTCACCATGCAGGAAGTCTAGCGTTTCTTGGCCCTCACCCACTAAATGTTACGGGTACTCTCAAATCCCTGTGAAACCAAAAATATTCCTGCAAATTTTCACAATGCCTCCAGGGGGCGATAACATCCCCATTAAGGACCACTGGATCAAATGACAGGAAACACAAAAACAGGGTTCATCACATAGTCAATGTTCCATTTATAAAAGGTTTGGTTTCTTGTTTGTTTGAAGTTTTTTCTTTTTAAGTTTTTTTTCCCCAATTTTCATTTTAGGTTCATGAGGTACATATGCAGGTTCGTTACATGGGTAAATTGCATGTCATGGAGGTTTGGCGTACAGATTATTTCATCATGCAGGTACTGAGCACAGTTCCCAATAGGTAGATTTTTCAATCATTCTCCTCCAACCCTGAACCCTCAAGTGTGCCCCAGTGTCTATTGTTCCCTTCCTTGTTTCCTAGTATATTCAATGTTTAGCTTCCACCTGAAAGTGAAGACGTGGTATTTGATTTTCTGTCCCTGCATTAATTCACTTTGAATAATGGCCTAAAGTTGCATCCATGTTGCTGCAAAGGGCATGATTTCATTTTTTATAGTGATAGTATTCCATGTTGTTTATGTACCACATTTCTTCATCAAGCCCACCACTGATAGGCGTCTAGGTTGATTCCTTGCCTTTGCTATTGTGAATAGTTCTATGATGACCATATATGTGCATGTGTCTTTATTATTATTATTATTATACTTTAAGTTCTGAGATACATGGCAGAACATGCAGGTTTGTTACATAGGTACACACGTGCCATGGTGGTTTGCTGCACCCATCAACTGGTCATCTATATGAGGTACTTCTCCTAATGCTATCCTTCCCCTAGCCCCCAACCCCCAACAGGCCCTGGTGTGTGATATTCCCTCCTTGTGTTCATGTGTTCTCATTGTTCAAATCCCACTTGTGAGTGGAAACAAGCGGTGTTGGTTTTCTGCTCCTGTATTAGTTTGCTGAGAATGATAGTTTCCAATTTCATCCATGTCCCTGCAAAGGACATGAACTCATCCTTTTTTATGGCTGCATAGTATTCCGTGGTGAATATGTGCCACATTTTCTTTATCCAGTCTATCATTGGTGGGCATTTGGGTTGGTTCCAAATCTTTGCTATTGTAAATAATACTGTAATAAACATGTGTGTGCATGTGTCTTTATGATAGAATGATTTATAATCCTTTGGGTACATACCCAGTAATGGGATTGCTGGGTCAAATGATATTTCTGGTCCAGATCCTTAAGGAATCATCACACTGTTGTCCACAATGGTTGAATGAATTTACACACCCACCAACAGTGTAAAAGTATTCTTATTTCTCCACATCCTCTCTGGCATCTGTTGTTCCCTGACTTTTTAATGATCGCCATTCTAACTGCCGTAAGGTGGTATCTCATTGTGGTTTTGATTTCCATTTCTCTAATGACCTGTGATGATGAGCATTTTTTCATATGTTGGTTGGCCACATAAATATCTTTTCTTGAGGAGTATCTGTTCATATCCTTTGTCCACTTTTTGATGAGGTTGTTTTTTTTTTCCTGTAAACTTGTTTAAGTTCCTTGTAGATTCTGAATATTAGCCGCTTGTCAGATGGATAGATTGCAAGAATTTTCTCCCATTCTGTAGGTTGCAAGTTCACTCTGATGGTAATTTCTTTTGCTGTGCAGAAGCTCTTTAGTTTAATTAGATCCCATTTGCCAATTTCGGCTTTTGTTGCCATTGCTTTTGGTGTTTTACTCAGGAAGCCTTTGTCCATGCCTATGTCCTGAATGGTATTACGTAGGTTTTCTTCTAGGGTTTTTATGGCTTTAGGTCTCACATTTAAGTCTCTAATCCATCTTGAGTTAATTTTTGTATCAGATGTTAGGAAGTGGTCCAGTTTCAGTTTTCTGCGTATGGCTAGACAGTTTTCCAAACATCATTTATTAAATAGGGAATCCTTTCCCCATTACTTGTTTTTGTCAGGTTTATCAAAGATCAGATGGTTGAAGATGTGTGGTGTTTTATTTCTGAGGCCTCTGCTCTCTTCCATTGGTCTATATATCTGTTTTGGTACCAGTACCATAATGTTTTGGTTACTGTAGCCTTGTAGTATAGTTTGAAGTCAGGTAACGTGATGCCACCAGCTGTGTTCTTTTCGCTTAGGATTATCTTGGATATACGGGCTCTTTTATGGTTCCATATGAAATTTAAAGTAGTTTTTCCTGATTCTGTGAAGAAAGTCAGTGGTAGCTTGATGGGGATAGCATTGAATCTATAAGTTACTTTGGGCAGAATGGCCATTTTCACAATATTAATTCTTCCTATCCATGAGCATGGAAAGTTTTTCCATTGATTGTGTCCTCTCTTATTTCCTTGAGCGATAGTTTGTACCTCTTCTTGAAGAGGTCCTTCACATCCCTTGTAAATTGTAGTCCTAGGTATTTTATTCTCTTTGTAGTAATTGTAAATGGAAGTTCACTCATGATTTGGCTCTCTGATTGTCTATTATTGGTTATAGGAATACTTGTGATATTTGCACATTGATTTTGTATCCTGAGACTTTGCTGAAGTTGCTTATCAGCTTACAGAGATTTGGGGCTGAGACAATGGGGTTTTCTAAATATACAATCATGTCATCTGCGAACAGAGACAGTTTGACTTCCTCTCTTCCTATTTGAATACCATTTATTTCTTTCTGTTGCCTGATTGCACTGGCCAGAACTTCCAATGCTATGTTGAATAGGAGTGATGAGAGAGGGCATGCTTGTCTTGTGGCAGTTTTCAAAGGGAATGCTTCCAGATTTTGCCCATTGAGTATGATATTGGCTGTGGGTTTGTCATAAATAGCTCTTATTACTTTGAGATACGTTCCATCAATACCTAGTTTATTGAGAGTTTTTAGCATGAAGGGCTGTTGAATTTTGTCGAAGGCCTTTTCTGCATCTATTGAGATAATCGTGTGGTTTCTGTCGTTGGTTCTGTTTATGTGATGGATTACATTTATTGATTTGAGTATGCTGAACCAGTCTTGCATCCCAGGGATGAAGCCGACTTTATCATGGTGGATAAGCTTTTTGATGTGCTGCTGGATTCGGTTTGCCAGTATTTTATTGAGGATTATTGCATCAATGTTCATCAGGGATATTGGCCTGAAATTTTCTTTTTTGTTGTGTCTCTGTCAGGTTTTGGTATCAGGATGATGTTGGCCTCATAAAATGAGTTAAACAGGAGTCCCTCTTTTTCTACTGTTTGGAATAGTTTCAGAAGGAAAGGTCCCATCTCCTCTTTGTACCTCTGGTGGAATTTGGCTGTGAATCCCTCTGTTCCTGGGTTTTTTGTTTTTTTTTTTGTTGTTGTTGGTAGGCTATTAATTACTGCCTCAATTTCAGAACTTTTTATAGGTCTATTCGGGGATTTGACTTCTTCCTGGTTTAATCTTGGGAGGGTGTATGTGTCCAGGAATGTATCCATTTCTTCTAGATTTCCTAGATAACTTGCATAAAGCATGCTCTGATGGTAGTTTGTATTTTTGTGGGATCAGTGGTAACATCCCCTTTATCATTTTTTATGGTGTCTATTTGATTCTTCTCTCTTTTCTTCTTGATTAGTCTGGCTAGTGTTCTATTTTGTTAATATTTTTTTTTAAAAAAAACTAGCTCCTGAATTCATTGATTTTCTGAAGGGTTTTTGTGTCTCTCTTTCCTTCATTTCTGCAGTGATCTTTGTTATTTCTTGTCTTCTGATAGCTTTTGAATGTGTTTGCTCTTGCTTCTCTAGTTCTTTTAATTGTGATGTTAGGGTGTCAATTTTAGATCTTTCCTGCTTTCTCTTGTGGGCACTTAGTGCTATAAATTTCCCTCTAAACACTGCTTTAGCTGTGTCCCAGAGATTCTGCTATATTGTCTCTTTGTTCTCATTGGTTTCAAAGAACTTATTTATTTCTGCCTTCATTTCATTACTTACCCAGTAGTCATTCAGAGCAGGTTGTTCTGTTTCCATGTAGTTGTGCCGTTTTGAGTGAGTTTCTTAATCCTGAGTTCTAATTTGATTGCACTGTGGTCTAAGAGACAGTTTCTTATTATTTCTATTCGTTTGCATTTGCTGAGGAGTGTTTTGCTTCTGATTATGTGGTCAATTTTAGAAAAGGTGTGATGTGGTGTTGAGAAGAATGTATCTTCTGTTGATTTGGGGTGGAGAGTTCTATAAATGTCTATTAAGTCCACTTGGTCCAGCACTGTGTTCAAGTCCTGAATATCCTTGTCAATATTCTCTCTCATTGATCTGTCTAATATTGACAGTGGGGTGTTAAAGGCTCCCACTATTATTGTATGGGAGTCTAGGTCTCTTTGTAGGTCTCTAAGAACTTGCTTTATAAATCTGGGTGCACCTATATTCGGTGCATATATATTTAAGATAGTTAGCTCTTTGTGTTGCATTGATCCCTTTACCATTATGTAATGCCCTTCTTTTTCTGTTTTGATCTTTGTTGGTTTAAAGTTTGTTTTATCAGAGACTAGGATTGCAACCCCTGCTTGTTTTTGCTTTCCATTTAGTCCATTTACATTTAAGGTTCATATTGGTATGTGTGAATTTGATACTGTCATTATGATGCTAGCTGGTTATTTTGCCCATAAGTTGATGCATAGTGTCAATGCATCAACTTATGGGCATAAGTGTCAATGGTCTTTGCAATTTGATACATTTTTGTATCATCTTCATAGTGTCAATGGTCTTTGCAATTTGATACATTTTTGCAGTGGCTGGTACCGGTTGTTCCTTTCAATGTTTAGTGCTTCCTTCAGGAGGTCTTATAAGGCAGGCCTGGTGGTGACAAAATCTCTCAGCGTTTGCTTGTCTGCAAAGGATTTTATTTCTTCTTCACTTATGAAACTTAGTTTGGCTGGATATTAAATTCTGGGTCGAAATTCTTTTCTTTAAGAATGCTGAATATTGGGCCTCACTCTCTTCTGGCATGTAGGATTTCTGTAGAGAGATCCGCTGTTAGTCTGATGGGCTCCCTTTTGTGGGTAACCTGACCTTTCTGTCTGGCTGCCCTTAACATTTTTTCCTTCATTTCAACCTTGGTGAATCTGATGATTCTGTGTCTTGGGATTGCTCTTTTCTAAGAGTATCTTTGTGGTATTCTCTGTATTTCCTGAATTTGATTGTTGGCCTGTCTTGCTAGGTTTAGGAAGTTCTCCTGGACAATATTCTGAAGAGTGTTTTCCAGCTTGATTCCATTCTCCCGGTTACCTTCAGGTATACCAATCAAATGTAGGTTTGGTCTTTTCACATAGTCCCATATTTCTTAGAGGCTTTGTTCATTCTTTTTCTTTCTTTTTTCTGTAATCTTGTCTTTATGCTTTATTTCATTAATTTGATCTTCAATGCATGATGTCCTTTATTCTGCTTGATCGATTCAGCTATTGATACTTGTGTATTCTTCATGAAGTTCTCGTGCTGTGTTTTTCAGCTCCATCAGGTCATTTATGTTCTTCTCCAAACTGGCTATTCTAGTTAGAAATTCCTCTAACCTTGTTTCAAGGTTCTTAGCTTCCTTGCATTGGGTTAGAACATGTTTCTGTAGCTCAGATGTTATTACCCACCTTCTGAAGCCTACTTCTGTCAATTCGTCAAACTCATTCTCCATCTAGTTTTGTTCCCTTGCTGGCAAAGAGTTGTGATCCTTTGGAAGAGAAGTGGCTTTCTGATTTTTGGAATTTTCAGCCTTTTCACACTGGTTTTTCCTCATCTTCGTGGATTTATCTACCTTTTGTCTTTGATGATGACTTTCGAATTGGGTTTCTGTGTGGACATCCTTTTTGTTGATGTTGATGCTATTCCTTTCTGTTTGTTAGTTTTACTTCTAACAGGCCGCTCTGCTGCAGGTCTGCTGGAGTTTGCTGGAGGTCCATTGCAGACCCTGTTTGCCTGGGTATCACCAGCGAAGGCTGCAGAACAGCAAAGATTGCTGCCTGTTCCCTCCTCTGGAAGCTTCATCCCAGAAAGGCACCCACCAGTAGCCAGCCAGAGCTCTCCTGCATGAGACGGCTGTTGACCCCTGCTGGGAGGTGTCTCCCAGTCAGGAGGCACGGGGGTCAGGGACTCACTTGAGGAAGCAGTTGGTCCCTTAGCAGAACTCCAGCACTGTGCTAGGAGATCCGCTGCTTTCTTCAGAGCCAGCAGGCAGGAATGTTTGATTCTGCTGAAGCTACACCCACAGCCATCCCCTCCCCAGATGATCTGTCCCAGGGACATGGAAGTTTTATCTGTAAGTCCCTGACTGGGGCTGCTGCATTTCTTTCAGAGCTGCCCTGCCCTAAAAGGAGGAATCTAGAGAGGCTGTCTTGCTACAGCAGCTTTGCTGAGCTGCAGTGGGCTCCACCCAGTTCAAACTTCCTGGTAGTTTGCTTACAGTGTGAAGGGAAAACCAACTGCTCAAGCCTCAGTAATGGCAGATGCCCCTCCTCCCATCAAGATCCAGCATCCCAGGTAGACTTCAGACTGCTGTGCTGGCAGCAAGAATTTCAAGCCAGTGGATCTTAGCTTGATGGGCTCCATGGAGGTGGGCTCCACTGAGCTAGACCACTTTGCTCCCTGGCTCCAGCTCCCTTTCCAGGGGATTAAATGGTTCTATCTTGCTGGCATTCCAGGTGTCACTGGGGTATGAATAAAAACTCCTGCAGCTAGCTCAGTGTCTGCCCAAATGGCCACCCAGTTTTGTGCTTGAAATCCAGGGCCCTGGTGGCATAGGCACCTGAGGGAATCTCTTGGTCTGTGGGTTGCAAAGACCATGGGAAAAGCATAGTATCTGGGCCAAAGTGCACCATTCCTCTGCATGTGTCTTTAAGGTAAAACAATTTATATTCTTTTTGTTATCTACCCAGTAATGGGATTCCTGGGCCAAATGATACTTCTGTTTTAAGTTATTCGAACAATCTCAAAACTGCTTTTGACAATGGCTGAACTAGTTTACATTCCCACCTAGAGTATATAAGCATTCCGTTTTCTCCACAACTTCACCAGCATCTGTTATTTTTAAAATTTTTAGTAATAGCCATTGTGATTGGCATGAGATGATATCTCATTGTGGTTTTGATTTGCATTTCTTTGATGATTAGTAATGTGGAGGATTTTTTCATATGCTTGTTGGCCGCATGTATGCCTTATTTTAAGAAGTGACCGTTCATGTCCTTTGCCCATTTTAAAATGAGGTTGTTTGTTTTTTGCTTGTTGAATCAAGTTCGTTATAGATTCTGGATATTAGACCTTCATTGGATGCATAGTTTGCAAATATTTCTCCCATTCTGTAGGTTCCCTGTTTACTGTATTGATAGTTTCTTTTGCTGTGCAGTTCTTTAGTTTAAGTAAGCCCTACTTGTCAATTTTTGTTTTTGTTGCATTTGCTTTTAGTCTTCATTACAAAATCTTTGCCAGGGCTGATATTCAGGATGGTATTTTCTAAGTTTTCTCCTGGAATTTTTATAGTTTTAGGTTTTTCCATTTAAGTCTTTCATTTGTCTTGAGTTGACTTTTGTATATAGTGAAAGGAGTAAGTCCAGTTTCAATCATCTGCATATGGCTATCCAGTTATCCTAGCATCATTTATTGAATAAGAAGTCTTTTCTTCATTGCTTGTTATTGTCAGCTTTGCTGAAGATCAGATGGTTGTAGGTGTGTGGCTTTATTTCTGGTTTCTGTATTCTGTTCCATTGGCCTATATGTCTGTTTTTGTATTAGTACCATGCTGTTTTGGTCACTGTAGCCTTGTAGTATAGTTTGAAGTCAGGTAATGTTCATCTCTGGTTTTGTTCTTTTTCTTAGGATTATTTTGGCTATTTGGGCTCTTTTTTGGTTCCATATGAATTTTAGAATAGTTTTTTTCAAATTCTGTGAATAATGTAATTGGTAGTTTGATAGAAATAGCATTGAATCTGTAAGTTGCATTGGGAAGTATAGCCATTTTAATGATATTGATTTTTCCAATCCATTAGCATAAAATTTTTTTCATTTGTTTGTGTCAGCTCTGATTTCTTTTAGCAGTGTTTTGTAGTTCTGTTTGTAGACTTCTTTCACCTCCCTGGTTAGCTGTGTTCCTAGGTATTTTATTCTTTTTGTAGCTAGTGTAAATGTGGTTTTGTTCTTTATTTGATTCTCATTGGCAGCACTGGTGTATTAAAAGGCTACTGATTTTTCAACATTGATTTTGTATTAAAAAAAACTTTACTAAAGTTGTTTATCCGATATAGGAAACTTTGGGAGAAGACTATGTGGTTTTCTAGGTACAAGATCATATCATCTGTGAAGAGAAATAGTTTTACTTCCTCTCTTTCTATCTGGATGTCATTTATTTCTTTCTCTTGCTGATTGCTCTTGTTAGCACTTCCAATACTATGTTGAATAGGAGTGGCAAGAGTGGGAATACTTGTCTTGTTCCAGTTGTCAAAAGAAAGAAATGTTTCCAGCTTTTGCCTGTTCAGTGTGATGTTGGTCATGGGTTTGTCATAGATGACACATATCATTTTGAGGTATAGTTCTTTAATGCCCAGTTCCTTGAGGGTTTTTAACGTGAAGAGATGTTAAATTTCATTGAAAGTCTTTGCCGTGTCTATTGAGATGATCTTTTTTTTTTTTAGTTCTGTGTATGTGATGAATCACATTTGTTGATTTGCATACGTTAAACCAACTTCATATCCCAGGAATAAAGCCTACTTGATCATGGTAGGTTAACTTTTTGATGTGCTGCTGGGTTTGTTTTGCTAGTATTTTGTGAATAATTTTTGCATCGATGTTCATCAGGGATATTTGGTGCCATTTTCTTTTTTTGTTGTGTCACTTCCAGGTTTTGGTATCAGAATGATGCTAACTTCATAGAATGAGTTAGGGAGGAGTCCTTTCTCTTCAATTTTTTGGAACAGTTTCAGTAGGATTGGTACCAGCTCTTCTTTATATGTCTAATAGAATTTAACGTGAATCTGTCTGGTTGGTGGTCTTTGTTTGAAAAATTACTATTACTGATTCAATTTTGGAACTCATTATTGGTCTGTTTAGGGTTTTGATTTCTTCCTGGTTTGATCTTGGGAGATTGTATGTTTCCAGGATTTATTCATAATCTTCTAGGTTTTCTAGTTTGTGTGCATAGAGGTGTTTGTAATAGATGGGTTTTCTTTTTTGTATTTCTGTGGGGTTGGGGGTAGTGTTCCCTTTGTCATTTCTGATTGTGTTTATTTTGGTCTTCTTTTTTTTTTCTTTATTAGTCTAGCCAGCAGTCTATTAATTTTAGTTAGTCTTTCAAAGAACCAACCTTTGGTTTCATTGATTTTCTTGTATGGTTTTTCTCATCTCCATTTCATTCAATTCAGCTCTGATTTTGGTTATTTCTTGTCTCCTGCTAGTTGTGGGATTGGTTTGCCCTTGTTTTTCTAGTTCCTCTAGGTGTGATATTAGATTGTTAATTGGAGCTCTTTCCAACATTTTGATATGGGTGTTTAGCACTGTAAACCTTCCTCTTAACACTGCTTTAGCTGTGACTCAGAGATTCTGGTATGTTGTATCTTTGTTTTCATTAGTTTCAAAGAATCTGTTAATTTCTGCCTGTATTAGGCAATTTTTATGCTGATGATAAAGACACACCCAAGATTGGGCAATTTACAAAAGAAAGAGATTTAATTGGACTTACAGTTCCATGTGGCTGGGGAAGTCTCACAATCATGGTAAAAGGCAAAGAGGACCAAGTGCCATCTTACATGGATTGCAGCAGGCAAAGAGAGAATGAGGAAGATGCAAAAGTGGAAACCCTGATAAAGCCATTAGATCTCATGAGACTTATTCACTACCATGAGAACAGTATGGGGAGGAAACTGCCCCCATGATTCAATTATCTCCCACAAGGTCCCTCCCACAACACATAGGAATTATGGGGGTACAATTCACGATGAGATTTAGGTGAGGACACAGAGCCAAACCATATCACTATCTCAATCTCATTGTTTACCCAAAAGTCATTCAGGAGCAGATCATTTAACTTACTTGTAATTGTATGGTTTTGAGAGATCTTCTTGACATAGATTTCTATTTTTATTGTGCTGCAATCTAAGAGTGTGGTGGCTATGATTTTGTTTTTTTGCATTTGATGAGAGTTGTTTTATGGCTGACTGTGTGGTCAGTTTTAGTGTATGTGCCATGTGCAGATGAGAAGAATATATATTCTCTTGTTGAGTGGACTGTTCTGTAGATTCTGTCAGGCCCATTTGGTCAAGTGTCAAGTTTAGATCCTAAATATCTTTGTAAGTTTTTTACCTTCATGATCTGTCTAATACTTTCAGTGGGGTATTGAAGGCTCTCACTATTATCGTGTGTTCATCTAAGTCTCTTTGTAGTTCTCTAAGAACTTGTTTTATGAGTCTGGGTGCTCTAGTGTTGGGAGTATATATTTAGGATAGTGAAGGTTTCTTGTTGAATTGAACCTTTGTCATTAAGTAATACCCTTATTTGTTCTTTTTTATCTTTGTTGGTTTAAAGCCTGTTTCATCTGAAATAAAAATAGCAAGTCCTGCCTTTTTCTGTTTTTCCATTTGCTTGATAAATCTTTCTCCATCCTTTTATTTTAAGCCTAAAGTTGTCATTGCTTGTGAGATGGGTCTGTCTTATAGACAGCATATGGTTAGGTCTTGCTTCTTTGTCCAACTTGCCACTCTACACCTTTTAAGTGGGGCCTTTTAGCCCATTTACATTCAAGGTTAATATTGATAACATGTGAGTTAGATCTTATCATCACATTGTTAGCTGGTTGTTATATAGACTTGATTGTGTAGTTGCTTTATACTGTCAATGGTCTACATGCCTAAGTGTGTTTTTGTGGTGGTTGGTAATGGTCTTTCATTTTCATGTCTAGCGTTCCCTTAAGGACCTCATGTAAGGCAGGTCAGGCCTGATGGTAACAAATTCCCTTAGCATTTGCTTGCCTGAAAGAATTTTATTTCTCCTTTGATTATGACATTTAGTTGGTTGAATATAAATTTTTTGTTTTTAATTTTTCTTTAGGTATACTAATTATAGGCCTCCAATCTCTTCTGTCTTGTAGGATTTCTGCTGAAAGCTCCACTGTTAGCCTAATGAGGTTCCCTTTGTAGGTGACCTTCCCTTCTGTCTAGATGCCTTTAATATATTTTCTTTATTGTAGACCTTAGAGAATCTGATGACTATGTGTCTTGGGGATTGTTGCATTGTATAATACTTCTAGGAGTTTTCTAAATTCTCTGAATTTTAATGTCAACCTCTCTGGCAAGATTGGGGACATTTTCATGGACTATATCTTCAAATACGTTTTCCACATTGCTTGCTCTTGCTCTCTCTTACTCTTTCAGGGATGCCAGTGAGTCATAGGTTTGGTCTCTATGTAAAAATATGGAACTCTTTATGAGTTTCTATGTCATCCCTATGCAGTGGCCATTTTAATCCTCTCTGTATCATTCCAATTTTATTATATGTAGTGCCAAAGTAAATACCACTTATAACTGTTTTTGCAAACTCTTTACATTTCCATAAAGTGTCTTCCACCATGCTTAACAACTGTCCTCTACAGTACATTCTCACACCTGATTGGATGCTGGCAAAATAGAAATTGTTCTATTGGAGCTTTGCTGTAGGTTAGAGCAGAACATGAGAGTCAGTGTACACTTTGCCTTAAAGAGATGATGTTACTCTCACCATTGGTAAATAGGAAAACAAAGAGCAAGTTCTCCTCCATTATTTATCAAATGATAGGAAGAGCAGTTAAAAAGGCATAAGGACCAAAGAAAATATTCACCTTGGCCTTCTGAAGGTTCACTGAAAAATGAACTCACAAAAATTAGATTTGTGAGAGAAAAGGCATATGAATTCATTTAACACGTATACATAGGAGCCTTCAGAACAAAGACCCAACCCCTCCAGTGGGGTACAGAAACTTAGATATCACCTCAAGGTTATAGAAAGATGGGAACATGAGCACTTCAATAACTGCTAAAAAGGAGCTCTAAATCTTGAGCCAAATCCTTGAAATATACCAAAATAGAACTTCCTTAAAGCATAAATCTCACATGATCTACAAAACAATAACACAATGAAAAAAAGACATTGAGGCAACAGCTAGCACAATGGATAGAATAGTACCTCACATCTCAATGCTAACATTGAATGTAAGTGGCTTAATGCTCCTCTTAAATGATACAGCATGGAAGAATGGATAAGAATTCACCAACCAAGTATCTGCTGTCTTGAAGAGATTCACCTAACACATAAAGACTCATATAAACTTAAGGTAAAAAGGTGGAAAAGATATTTCATGCAAACGAACACCAAAAGAAAGCAGGAGTCACTATTCTTATATCAAACAAAACAGACTTTAAAGCAACAAGAGTTAAAAAAGACAAAGAGAAACATTATACAATGACAAAAGGACTAGTCCAACAGGAAAATATCAGTCTTAAATATATATTCACCTAACAAACACTAGAGCTCCCAAATTTATAAAAACAATTACTATAGACCTAAGAAATGAGGTACACAGCAACACAATAATACTGGGGACTTCAATACTCCACTAGTACTAGACAGATCATCAAGACAGAAAGTCAACAAAGAAACAATGTGCATAAACTATACCCTAGAACAAATGGGCTTAACAGATATTTACAGAACATTTCACCCAATATCTGCAGAATGTACATGCTATTCATCAGTTCAAAAAACATCCTCCAAGATAGACCATATGATAGGACACAAAACAAGTCTCAATAAATCTAAGAAAATTGAAATTATATCAAGTACTCTCTCAGACCATAGTGGAATAAAATTGGAAATCAACTCCAAAATGAAGTCTCATAGTCATACAAATACATGAGAATTGAATAACCTGCTCCTGAATGATCATTAGGTCAATAATGAAATCAAGATAGAAATTTAAAAATCTTTGAACTGAATGACAGTAGCGACACAACCTATCAAAACTTCGGGGATATAGCAAAAGTGGTGCTAAGAGGAAAGTTCATAACATTGAATGCCTACTTCAAAAAGTTTGAAAGAACACAGACAATCTAAGGTCACACATCAAGGAACTACAGAAACAAGAACAAACCAAACTCAAACTCAACAGAAGAAAAGAAATTATAAAGATCAGAGCAGAACTAAGTGAAATGGAAACAAAACAAAAATACAAAAATAAGTGAAACAAAAAGCTGGTTCTTTGAAAAGATAAACAAAATTGAAAGACCATTGGCAAGATTAACCAAGAAAAAAAGGAGAGAATATCCAAATAATCTCAACTAGGAGTGAAACAAGAGATATTACAACCGATACTACAGAAATATAAAAATTTATTCAGGGCCACTGTGAACACCTTTGCATACACAAACTAGAAAACCTAGAAAAGATGGACAAATTTTTGAAAATATACAGCCCTCCTAGATTAAACCAGGAAGAAATAGAAACTCTGAACAGACCAATAATAAGTGGCAAGATTGATATGGTAATTTAAAAGTTACCCCCCCCAAAAAAAAAAAACAGTCGAGGACCAGACAGATTCATGTCTGAATTTTATCAGACATTCAAGAAAGAATTGGTACCAATCCTATTGACATTATTCCAAAGAATAGATAATGAGGAAATCTTCCCTAAATCATTCTATGAAGCCAGTATCACCTTTATTCCAAAACCAGAAAAGGACATAACAAAAAAGAAAACTACAGACCAATATCCCTGATAAACATAGATGCAAAAATACTCAAAAAATACCGAATCCAACAGCGTGTCAGAAAGATAATCCAACATGAGCAAGTGGGTTCATACCAGGGATGCAGGGATTGTTTAACATATGCAAGTCAATAAATGTGATGCACCACATAAACAGAATTAGAAACAAAAACCACATAATAATCTCAATAGATGCAGAAAAAGCATTCAACAAAATCTAGCATACCTTTATAATTAAAACCCTTAGCAAAATTGGCATAGAAGGGACATACCTTAAGGTAATAAAAGCCATCTATGACAAACCCATAACTAACATTATACTGAATGGGGGAAACTTGAAAGCATTCCCCCTGAGAACTGGAACCAGACAAGGATGCCCATTTTCATCACTTCTATTCAACTCAGTACTGGAAGTCCTAGTCAGAGCAATCACACAAGAGAAAAAAAATAAAGGGCATTCAAATCGGTAAGGAGGAAATCAAACTGTCATTCACCGATGAGATAATCATACTCCTAGAAATCATATAATCATCACTAATGATCATGGAAATGCA
Source organism: Macaca thibetana thibetana (assembly GCF_024542745.1). NCBI lineage: Eukaryota > Metazoa > Chordata > Mammalia > Primates > Cercopithecidae > Macaca > Macaca thibetana. The sequence continues at coordinate 73,334,034 of NC_065581.1, read as the reverse complement.
AATCAAAACCACAAAAAAAAACCCTAAAGACTCATCCAAAAAGCTCCTAGATCTGATAAATGAAAATTTAGTAAAGTTTCAGGATACAAAATCTATGTACACAAACCAGTAGCACTCTATACATCAACAGCAACCAAACTGAGAATCAAATCAAGAACTCAATCCCTTTTACAACAGCTGCAAAAAAAAAAAAAAAAAACCCTTAGGAATATTTCTAGCCCAGGAGGTGAAAGACCTGTAGACAGAAAACTGCAAAACATGGCTAAAGAAATTACAGATGACACAAAGAAATGGAAACACATTCCATGTCCATGGATGAGTAGAATCAATATTGTGAAAATGATCATATTGCCAAAAACAATGTATGAATTCAATGCAATTCCCATCAAAATACCACCATCATTCTTCAGAGAACTAGATAAAACAATTCTAAAATTAATATAGAACCAAAAAAAGAGTCCACATAGCCAAAGCAAGACTAAACAAAAAGAACAAATTCAAAGGCATCACATTACACAACTTCAAACTATACTATAAGGCTATAGTCACCAAAACAGCATGGTACTGGTATTAAAACAGGCAAGTAGACCAATGGAACAGAAGAGAGAACACACAAAGAAAGCCAATTACTTAACAGTCAACTCATCTTCGACAAAGCAAACAAAGACCAAAAGCAGGGAAAGGACACCCTATTAAACAAATAGTGCTGGGATAAACGGCAGCTCAATGTAGAAGACTGAGACTGGATCCTCATCTCTCACCTTACACAAAAATCATCTCAAGATGGATCAAAGACTTAAATCTAAGACTTGAACCCATAAAAACCCTACAAGATAACATCAGAAAAACCCCTCTAGACACTGGCGTAGGCAAAGACTTTATGACCAAGAACCCAAAGGCAAATGCAACAGAAACACAAAGATAAATAGATGAGACTTAATTAAACTAAAAATCTTCTGCACAGCAAAAGAAATAATCAGCAATAATAATAAAAAATAAAATAAAAAAAATAATCAGCAGATGAAATAGACAACCCACCGAGTGGGAGAAAATATTTGCAAACTATGCATCCAACAAAGGACTAATAGGCAGAATCTACAAGGAACTCAAACAAATCAACAAGCAAAAAACAAACAATCCCACCAAAAAGTGGCATAAAGACGTGAATAGACAATTCTCGAAAGAAGATATACAAATGGCCAACAAACATGAAAATATGATCAACATCACTAATGATCAGGGAAATGCAAATCAAAACCACAATGCAACACCATCTTTCTCCTGCAAGAATAGCCATAATCAAAAAAATCAAAAGGTAACAGATGTTGGTGTGGATGTGGTGAAAAGGGAACACTTTCACACTGCTGGTAGGAATTTAAACTAGTATAATGACTATGGAAAACAGAATGGAAATTCCTGAAAGGGCTAAGTAGATCTACCATTTTATCCAGCAATCCCACTACTGGATATCTATACAGAGAAGTCATTATATGAAAAACATTCTTGAACATTCATGCTTACAGCAGCACGATTTGCAATTGCAAAAATATGGAACCATCCCAAATGTTCATCAACTGACTGGGTTAAAAAATGTGTTATATATATACACCATGGAATAATACTCAGCCATAAAAAGAAATGAAATAATAGCATTCACAGCAACCTGGATGGAATTGGAGGCCATTATTCTAAGTGAAGTAACTCAGGAATAGAAAATTAAATATTGGATGTTCTCACTCATAAGTGGGAGCTAAGCTGTGAGGACACAGAGGCATAAGAATGATACATAGACTTTGGGGACTGGGGGAAAAGAGTGGGAGGAAGGTGAGAGATAAAAGACTACACATTGGGTACATTGTACACTTCTCAGGTATACCAAAATCTCAGAAATCACCACTACAGAACTTATCCATATAACCAAATACCACCTATTTCCCCCCTACCAAAAAAAACAATTGAAATAAAAAATAGAAATAAAGAAATGAAGAAACAAAAAAAGAAAGAATACGGGCTTGGACTCTGACAAAATAGGTTATGGGAAGGGCAAGAAGGGGAAGTCTCTCAAGAGGAAACAAATGATTACTAGGAGAATTCAATGGGCTTGAAGAACATACAATGGTCTAGGACAATGTTTGGCCCACAGAGCAGACAATGGTTTGTGACAAAAGTTCATCTAGGTTTGTTGATAGACTAGTCTTCCTTCCTGCAATATGGGTTCGGTTCATGAAAAGTCAGGCAAGGGACCAGAAGTAATTGTTTACTTCTTTAGTGGGTCCAGACTTTTGCCAGATAAGGGAACTTCAGAGGATCCTATGCTTTGAGGCAGAGGGGGTGAGGAGATGGGTGTAGTAAGAAGGACCCTGAGGCTCTTTTTTTTAGTTCAGCATTTACAGGGTATCATATTTTGGGATATTAGTTTTGACCCCTACAAACGTATAAAACTCAGGATTTTTATAGGCCAGAGAAACTTCCTGATGAGTCTGGTTTCCTGATCTAAAAGTCCTAATGGGGAACTGATCATGGAGAATTATTCTGCAAGGAACTCAAAAAATGTATATATAACATGCTAGATTTGAACTGGGGTTTTAAAAGCTTCAGAGTCTTCTGTCTTCTCATGTATGTTCAGCAAGTACCAAATAAAGCAATTAAATGAGTTGACCCAAGGCCGAAGACTAGTGTGACTGATATCTAAAGACTTTGGAGGCCTGTTTTAAGCAGGAAAAAATGGTGCTTGGGCAGAGAAGTGCTTGACAGTCTGCAGAGGAGGGTGAAAGCAAAAACCCATCAGAGTCTTATTATTAAGGCCAAGCATTCGATGTTGCTTAAAAAAAAGTGGGGCTTTGGTGATATTATTCTCCCTGTCTATCTGTTCTCACTTTCTAAATAATCTCTTCCAATTCCCAAGTTTTAAAAATTACATCTAAATCTCTGGCCCTGGTCTGCACTCAACCTCAGACTTGTCTATCCAACAGCCTATACAACAACACAACTTGGTTGTCTAATGGGGTTCGCAAGCATAAGTATCTTCTGCCTGAAGATATGATACCCTGCAAAGCAAAACAAATATTTTTTGGATGAATGAACGAGTCAATGTTAGGTAGTAATAGCCAGAGAAGACAATGTGCAGCCTGGGTAGTATTCAAGGAATCTGAAAAAAGAGGAAGACCTCTAAGCCTGCAGAAACCAGGAGGAGCTAATATTGCTTAGGAAAGCCTGACTCCTGGATGGGACACCTTGGCCAGGGTCCAGGTACCTATGGGCCTAACAAAAGCAGAAGTATCTAAAACTGCTTAAGTCTGAATCTGTAATGATACATCTGAACTTATCTTAGCTTCAGAATCCCAGTGAATAATGCATCCAGGATGTAGGATTATGAGTATATAGGCATTACCTGAGGTGCAGAGGTAACTCAGGGGTAAGATACCCATTCATTCTTTTCAGACCAGAACCAGGACTGCTTTGTAAGAGAAGCCCTGACTTTTCTTTCTCTGGAGGCAGCTTTTTAAATCAGGTCTATATCCTGATTAGGTGCTTCATTTTTCATAAAAGAATGTTAACCTATTCCCAAGTCAGCCAACAGTTGTTGCACGCGGGTTGTTTTTATTCAATAACACAAATATCTGTAATCTCCTTACTTGTCAAGAAATATACTTCAGATTTTCTTCTGCCCAATGACCATGATATGATCATTTGTGAAAATGACACGCACGGTTGCCTGAAGAATTTTCCATCCATCCTTCTTAGAAATAAGTCATTCTTACAAGACTCTGCTGAGCCAGATCACTGAAGAAACAGGCCATATGACTGTTTCATTTCATATCGGCTATTACTCACCTGTCCTTGGGCATTATATCTTTAACATTCATTGGAGAACGTTATAAGGAAGAGCTCTAAGGTACTCCACATCTTATTAGCTATGCAAATATTGTTGATAAAGACTATGTTGTGACAGCCCATGGAAGAAGTCTCTCTGGACTCAGCTCCAAAAACATTCCAGTCTTCCCTAATCTACTGTCTTGTTTTCTCATGGACAACATGAGTCATGTAACTGATCATAGTTTCCTTTTGCAGGGTCTGTTGGAATGTTAGGAAATGAATTTTTCAACCACTTTACATGAGTTTGGGGTATTAACTTTATTGTGGGTTAACCTGCCCTTATCTTACTTTTGTTAATCTTTTATCTTTTCACGTATTTGTATAAACAGTAAATATAAAACTTACCTGTGTGTGTATATATTTTTTTATTTGAAAATTATTACCTTTTTTTATACTTTAAGTTCTAGAGTACATGTGCACAACGTGCAGAGTTGTTACATATGTATACATGTGCCATGTTGGTGTGCTGCACCCATTAACTCCTCATTTACATTAGGTATATCTCCTAATGCTATCCCTCCCCACTTCCCCCACTGCACGACAGGCCCTGGTGTATGATGTTCCCTGCCCTGTGTCCAACTGTTCTCATTGTTCAATTCCCAATTCCCACCTATGAGTGAGAACATGCGGTGTTTGGTTTTTTATCCTTGCAATAGTTTCCTGAGAATGATGGTTTCCAGCTGCATCCATGTCCCTACAAAGGACATGAACTCATCCTTTTTTATGACTGCATAGTATTCCATGGTGTATATGTGCCACATTTTCTCAATCCAGTCTATCATTGATGGACATTTGGGTTGGTTCCAAGTCTTTGCTATTGTGAACAGTGCCACAATAAACATACGTGTGCAAGTGTCTTTATAGCAGCATGATTTATAATCCTTTGGGCATATACCCAGTAATGGGATGGCTGGGTCATATGGTATTTCTACTTCTAGATACTTGAGGAATCGCCACACTGTCTTCCACAATGGTTGAACTAGTTTACAGTCCCACCAACAGTGTAAAAGTGTTCCTATTTCTCCACATCCTCTCCAGCACCTGTTGTTTCCTGACTTTTTGATGATAGCCATTTCTAACTGGTGTGAGATGGTATCTCATTGTGGTTTTGATTTGCATTTCTCTGATGGCCAGTGATGATGAGCATCTTTTCATGTGTCTGTTGGCTGCATAAATGTCTTCTTTTGGGAAGTGTCTATAGCCTTCGCCCACTTTTTGATGGGTTTGTTTTTTTCTTGTAAATTTGTTTGAGTTCTTTGTAGGTTCTGGATATTAGCGCTTTGTCAGATGAGTAGATTATGAAAATTTTCTTCCATTCTGTAGGTTGCCTGTTCACTCTGATGGTAGTTTCTTTTGCTGTACAGAAGCTCTTTAGTTTAATTAGATCCCATTTGTCAATTTTGGCTTTTGTTGCCATTGCTTTTGGTGTTTTAGACACGAAGCCCTTGCCCATGCCTATGTCCTGAATGGTATTGCCTAGGTTTTCTTCTAGGATTTTTATAGTTTTAGGTCTCTAAAATAATGATTTATATTTCATTTATCCAAATGCTATTTGTAAACAATTATTTGTTAACTTACCAAGGCCAGATGTCAACTATAATAATTTATTTTATTAGATCTGAGACCTACATCCTTTCTTCCTTTCAATTCATAGATAATAGTGTTTTCATTTAATAAATAACTGTGGATTTCATAAGTCTTAGGCTATAAAGTGGCTTATTTTATTTACTAACTATTTATTGAACACCAACTCTGTGCTAGGCAGTTTTCTGAGTATTAATGTACACAAATAAACAAGGTTACTACCCTTATATAGCATATATTCTGTGGCATGGAGTTAGGGGTAAATTAATAATAAACAAGCAAACGCATAAACAGGATAATTTCCAATCAGAGGCCAGACTTTTAAAACAATACACTGGGTTTATGTGGTGATAATTGGAGAGCGGTTTCAGACTGGGTTGTCAAGGAAGTCCTCTTTGGAGGTGACAGCTGATGAGGAGAGAGTCACGTAAATATCTTTAAGAGAAGAGAGCTCTAGACAGAAAGAAAAACAAGTATGATGTCCCTAATGTGAGGAATAGTTTGATGTATTGAAAAAAGGAAAAAAAAAAACATAATTAGCAAAAGAGAAAGTGGTGTAAGACAAGTCAGGATGTTGACAGAGACTATATTAGATAGAGATAAGGGATGTATAAAGAATTCAAAGTTATGTGGAAGAAGTCACTGTATAGCCACTTTAAATTGCATAATGGGAAAATAACTTTCTAAAGAGGTGACATCTAAACTGAGGCTATAGAGATGCTGAGCTGGTAGAAAAACCTTCGGGCTACTGAAGAGTCAAGCAAGAAGAGGACAGAAGAGTGGCCACTGGATTTGACAAGTTGAGGTTGTTCATGATCCTGACAATCAAAACATATTCATGGATTGTTAAGAAAAGAAGCCTGATTAGAATAAGTTAAAGAGAAATAAAATATATGCCATATTTAGGGATAAGAAGACTCAAGATAAAAAATATTTCAATTCTGTCTCATTTTGTCCTCAAATTTAAACAAAATTTAGTGAAAAGGTCTTCAGGGTTTTCATGATCTTGACATAATATTCATAAAATGAATATGGAAATACAAAGTACTAGAAATTTCTACAAATACTTTGAAGAAAGTACTGGGAGATATGGTCTATTAGATATCAAAATTTATTGTAAAACTACAGTAAATAAGAGAATTATACAAGTGAAGTATTAAACCCATGAAATAACATAGAGATCCAGGAAATACATATTTTTGTGCATATAAATATGCAAAATATATATTTGTGCATATAAGATACACATGACATTACAAAGCTGTGGAGAAATGGTGGGCTACTCATTCATAATGCTAAGACAAATGGACAAAAGATATGAACAGGTGATTTGAAAGAAAGAAAAACGGATGGCCAATACACATATGAAAATCTGTTCTACATGCCTAGGTATCAGAGTGACATGGTTTGGCTGTGTCCCCATCCAAATCTCATCTTGAATTGTGGTTCCCATAATCCCCAGGTGTTATGAGAAGGACCTGGTGGGAAGTGGTTGCATCATGGTTGGGGGGAGGTGAGGGTGATTTCCCTCATGCTGTCCTCATGATAGTGAGTGAGTTTTCATGAGATCTGATGGTTTTATAAGCATCTGGCATTTCCCTGCTGGCACTTCTCTCTCCTGCTGCATTGTGGAGAAAAAAGTGTTTGCTTCCCATTCCACCACGATCATAAGTTTCCTGAGGCCTCCCCAGCCATATGGAACTGTGAGTTAATTAAACCTCTTTTCCTTATGAATACTCAGTCTCAGGTATTTCTTCAAAGCAGCATAAGAACAGAGTAATACAGCAAATTGGTACCAGGAGTTGGGTACTGCTATAGGAATACCTGAAAATGTGGAAGTGATTTTGGAACTGTGTAACATGCAGAGGTTGGAACAGTTTGGAGGGCTCAGAAGAAGACCAGAAAAAGTGGGAAATTATGGGACTTCCCAGAGACTTGTTAAATATCTTTGACCAAAATGCTGACAGTGATATGGACAATGAAGTCCAGGCTGAGGTGGTCTCAAATGGAGATGAGGAACTTGTTAGAAACTGGAGTAAAGGTCACACTTGCTATGTTTTAGCAAAGACACTGGCGGCTTTTTGCCCCTGCCCTAGAGATCTGTGGAACTTTGAACTTGAGAGAAGAGATTTAGGGTATGTAGCAGAAAAAATTTCTAAGCAGCAAAGCATTCAAGAGAGGACAGAGCATAAAAGTTTTGAAAATTTGCGGCCTGGAAAATGCAGTAAAAAAGAAAAACCAATTTTCTGAGGAGAAACTCAAGCCAGCTTCAGAAATTTGCATAAGTAGCAAGGAGTCAAATGTTAATCACAAGACAATGGGGAACATGTGTCCAGGTAATGTCAGGATCTTCATGGCAGCCTCTCCTGTGACAGACCTGGAGGCCTAGGAGGGAAAAATGCTTTCCTGGGCTGGGTCCAGGACCTCCTGCCCTGCTCTGTGCAGCCTCAGAACTTGGTGCCCTGAGTCCCAGCTGCTCCAGCCATGGCTAAAAGTGGCCAAGGTATAGTTTGGGCCACTGCTTCAGAGGGTATAAGCCATCAGGCTTGGCAGCTTCCACATGGTGTTGGTCCTGTGGGTGCACAGAAAACAAGAACTGAGATTTGGGAACCTCCACCTAGATTTCAGAAGTTGTATGGAAATGCCTGGATGTCCAGGAAAAGGTGTGCTGCAGGGGTAGAGCCCTCATGGAGAACCTCTGCTACAGCAGTGCAGAACGGAAATGTGGGGTCCAAGCCCCCATACAGAGTCTGCACTGGGGCACTGCCTAATGGAGCTGTGAGAAGAGGGCCACCATCCTCCAGGCCCCAGAATGGTAAATCCAATGACAGGTTGCCCTGTAGTCCTAGAAAAGCAAGAGGCACTCAATGCCAGCCCATGAAAGCAGCCAGGAAGTGCGCTGGACCCTACAAAGTCATAGGGTCAGAGCTGCCCAAGGCTATGGGGGCCCACCTCTTGCATCAGCATGACTTGGATGTGAGACATGCAATCAAAAATCATTTTGGCACCTTAAGGTTTAATGACTGCCCTATTGGATTTCCAACTTGCATAGGGCCTGTATCCACTTTGTTTTGGCCAATTTCTCCCATTTGAAATGGGTGTGTTTACCTAATGCCTCTACCCCCATTGTATCTCAGAAGTAACTAACTTGTTTTCTCTTTTAAAGCTCATAGGCAGAAGGGACTTGACTTGCCTGGTCTCAGATGGGACTTTGGACTTGGAATTTGGGGTTAATGCTGAAATGACCTAAGACTTTGGGGGACTACTGGAAAGGCATGATTGTGTTTCCAAATATGAGGACATAAGATTTGGGGGTGGAATAATATGGTTTGGCCATATCCCCAGCCATATCTCACCTTGAATTATAATTCCCATAATAATCACATGTCATGAGAGGGACCCAGTGGGAAGTGATTGGATCATAGGGGCAGGTTACTCCATGTTGTTCTCATGATACTGAGTGATTTTTCATAAGATCTGATGGTTTCAAAAGCATCTGGCATTTCCCCTGCTGGCACTTCTCTCTCTTGCTGCCTTGTGAAGAAAGAAGTGTTTGCTTCCCCTTCCACCGTGACTGTAAGTTTCCTAAGGTCTCCCTATCCACATAAAACTGTGAGTCAATTAAACCTCTTTTTGCTGGGCGTGGTGGCTCATGCCTGTAATCCCAGCATTTTGGGAGGTCGAGCTGGGTGGATCACGAGGTCAGGAGTTTAAGACCAGCCTGACCAGTGTGGTGAAACCTTGTCTCTACTAAAAATACAAACATTAGTTGGGCATGGTGGTGGGCACCTGTAGTCCCACCTACTCAGGAGGCTGAGGCAGGAAAATCGCTTGAACCCGGGAAGCAGAGGTTGCAGTAAGCCAAGATCATACCACTGCACTCCAGCCTGGGTGACAGTGAGACTTCATCTCAAAAAATAAAAATAAAAAAAAATTAAACCTCTTTTCTTTATAAATTACCCAGTCTTGAGTATTTCTCCATAGCAGCATGAGAACAGACTAATACATAGGGAAATGCAAATTAAAATTATAGTGAGACACCATTTTAAACTAATCAGTTTGGCAAAATTAAAAAGTCTGACAATTCAAGTGTTGGCATGAATGTGGAGAAATAAGAACTTCTCATTTATAATTGGTATAAATGGAAATTTGTATAATACCTGTCAACAGAGAATAAACTCAATAGCAGTTATTTAATGAAATATTAAACAAAATTGAAATGAATAAATTAGTATAAATAAATCTCAAGAACATAATGTTGACCAAAGAAATAAGTTGTAAAATGATATGTACAATATATTATTTATTTAACATTTGAAAGCTCATAAGAACAATACAAATATATATTTGTGCATTAGTATATATAAATATGCATAGACATGATAAACACCAAATCCAGGTTAATAGTTGATGGTTAAGAGTTAACAGTTGATGATGGAAGATGAGGAAAGCTGAAGGACTATCCATCTGATTACAACTATTTTTGTATTTAAAATTTTTTTATAATATCAAATGTATATTAGATTCAGGGGGCAAATGTGCAGGTTTCCCACATGAGTATACTGCATGATGCTGAGGTTTGGGTTAGGAATGATTCCATCACCAAAATAGTGAGCAAAATACCCAGCAGTTAGTTTTTCAACCCTTGGCCCCCTCTCACACTCTCCCCATAGAGTGTCTATGGTTGCCATCTCTATGCCCATAAATATCCAATGTTATAGCTCCCTCTATAAGGGAGAACATACAGTATTTGGTTTTCTGTTCCTACATTAATTCGCTTGGGATAATGGTCTGTAGCTACATCCATGTTCCTGCAAAGGACATAATTTCATTCTTTATATGGCTGCATAGTATTCCATGACATATGTATACTACATTTTTTTATCCAGTCCACCACTAATGGGGACTTAGGGTGATTCCATGTCTTTGCCATGCTGTGATGAACTTTCAAGTGCATGTATCTTTTTGGTAAAATGATTTATTTTCTTTTGGATATAAACTCCAGCAATGGGACTGCTGGGTCAAATAGTAGTTCTGTTTTAAGGTCTTTGAAAAATCTCCAAACTGATTTCCACAGTGACTGAACTAAGTTGCATCCCCATCAACAGTGTATAAGTGTTACCATTTCTCCACAGCCTCACCAGCATTGTTGTTTTTGACTTTTTACTAATAGCCATTCTGACTAGTATGAGATAGGTGAAGTCTGGGCAGGTAATCATCAGGATGGTAATATTAAGAAGAAGGAGAGGAATGGTTTTTTGTAAACTGGGAAGTTAACTTATAGAGAAAACTCACAAAGTTATGTGTTAAATTGATCTAGGCCAATTTAGGTGAATACAGATAGTTTGTTTAGAATGTTACATGGGCACTAATAGTTGAAAGTGGTTTAGAGGTAGCTACTCTCCTACAACCTTCTTATCAGGTTTCAGTAAAAGAAAGAATCAAACCAAAATCTTCCACACATGCAAACTATTATTAAAGCCTGTTCTGTAAGTTCAATGAAATCCCACTTTGGTTTCAAAAAAGGATTGAAGTCCTTCCAACCATGCCTTACATGAGCTTTCTTTGGTACAAATGCAAGACAGTCTAGGGGCAAATTTAAGTGACCTCATTTTCATCCTCCTCCAAAGATATGACTAGGCAACAGGACTCTTGAAGGAACAAGCTTCCAACTTCATCCTAAAAATGAAGAGTAACACAATAGACTCATGTCAGAACAGGAAATCTTTCTAAAATATTTTAACCAATTCACACATTTTAACTATTGTTAATATCACTTAGTACATGCCCATTTCCATGATCTAATTAACAAGCCACTGATCTCACCAATGAATGTCCAACTCTATCCTTCATTATGCTAGTATTTAAAACTCTGGTGTTAATCTGAATTAAAAGTCATTGAAGATTGTAGTAACCATGTTTGGAGTGTGGCTTCTTTGCTGAATTTCTGTTTGAGACTCGAGGTAACAAATTTCTCTCATTTTTACTGATAGTTAATAAGTGTAGGATTCTAACTTGTGATCAGTGACTGTGCTTAAATCACTTATTAGCTATGACATGGTGAGAACTTCCTTAGCCTCCCTAAGCTCTAATGTCCTCATATGCAACATGACAATAGTAATCACCTAATATGGTTAATACAGAAATTAAAGACATCTAAAGGGCTTAAAACTCAAAAATATTTATTATGATTAGTGTTTTGGCTAGCATTTTTTGTGCGGCATCACATTGAAAGGTACTGAACTGGTAACCCCATTTCATTTTCTTTATATGCATTGTATCACTTTTAGATTGTATGCTCCTACAGAGCATATGTCTATGTGTTTCATGCTCTAACACTTTTTTGAGTCCTACAAAGTGAAGCAATTCAGGAACTTCTTTTTAAGCGAATGCTTGTTAAGCAGACACAATCTTGCACTAGCAGATCTTGAACTCGATCTCTTTCACTCTCTTCCTCCCTTAACTGTGCTACATACTTCCACCATGCCTCTTGCTCTGCCTCTATACAATCCTTTAAAAAAAAACTTCTCTAAAGAGAATTCTCACTCAGTGTCTCTTTTTCACCATCCAATTACTCTCTAATGCACTGCAAGCTGACTTCCTTCCCCACTAAGCTACTACTGAAATGGCCTCCCAAAGGTCACAGATTCCTCCTTATCACAGTTTAAGCAGAGTTTCCTCAGCACTAATCTTGATTCTCTTTTCAGCCCTTGACTCTGCTGACTCTCCACTCTTCCTTGCCGTGTACCTAAGTGCTCAGGCAATAAACACTGCAGGAATGCAAGCCACAAAGATATTTCAGCAGCATCATTTAAACTGGGTTTTAATGTCTCTCAATTCAAGTCACTCTGCTCTTAGAATGTGCAACATTTATCATGACTTCTGCAACCACATATAGAAGGGAATATATGTAACTTGCTGAGACCAAACATGTGGATTCTCTTAGCAGTTGTGGCTAATTATTTTTGAAAAGTCTGCATTTCAAAATACATGCAGATTGACACATTTATGATTTAAAAAAAAAAAAGTTACCTGCTTGTGTGCTTTTCTAGTGTGTGGCTTCTGATTATGTTTACCAATGGACTAGATCAGTTTATTCTGTGTTTGCTGTATTTATTACCAAGAAGTTGGAGAGAGGCAAGGAAGAAAGACAGGAAAGAACCCTACATTAAGAGCCCTCAGAGGAAGGCTGACCTGCTTTTTCTCCACAAGAGGATGGGATTATTCAACCCTTCCCACACTGGGATTCATTAAAGAGGTCTCTAAGAAAATAATGAGTGTGGATGAGGATGTAGGACCTCTGTGCCTGGGTTGCTATCTATCTCATCCTCACTAAAACTGTCATCTTGAGGCCCTATGGTTGCTTCTCTTCATTCTTGCTCTAGTGCAGTCAGCTTTTGGTAGGTTCCATCCCTTCCTTCTCCCTCATTATGTCTGAGGAATCCCTTTTTGTTTAATCCTGTAGTTTTTAGCTGACAGCCAAAGTGAGATGGATCCAGAGGGTAGACTCAAGGGATGGAAGCCTACCTTAGATGACATCCCAGTTAATGTTACCCTTGTGTTTCTGTGTATTATATCCCTAATTTCTAAGTTATAATAATGAAGGGAAAACTCTCTGAGTTACACAGAGTGTATCTTCTATTAACAACAAAGGCATTTCTTCACAACATCCAGAAATACAGGTGAGGACATTAGGGTTTTTTCATAACCAATAGAACCTATTCCTTCCAGATTACAGATTTCATACATACGGCAGTGCCTAACTGCCCCTCCTAGTAGTGGTTCCTTCTAGGAGAAGTTCAGCTACTCCTGACACATTTTAATGGTGATAGAAATGTTTCAAGAGTCCCCTGTGCCTGCCTGGAGTGGAGAGACAAATAAACAGCCAATAATATAGCAAAGAGAAACCTAGAAACAGTAAGAGGACATTAGTCCTACTACCAAAGAAAAGACTACACCATTCCAGACACAGAAATTTTCTAGATTCCTAGGTAGTCACCTTACCTAAGTTTAAATTAGTAGATGTAATGTGAAGGAAAAGATCAATGTAAACAGTGAGCTTTTCATAGGACCCTGCCTTTTCAATGGCTTCTCTTCTGTTCAGTGTTGTTAATTTGTCCAGTATCAGTTGCTTTCTCAGCATGTTTTCCCTATAGAGGGAACATAGTGAGGAGCAATGGAAAGAACATAGGCTTTGAAAGTAGAGCGATCTTGGGTGGAAAACCTGCTTCAGTTTTGTTAGTTGCATAATTGAATAATGTACTCACCATTTCTAACCCTCAGTTTTCTCATCTGTGAGATGTAAATAAAAATAGTACTTGCAAGCTGGGTGCAGTGGCTCACACTTGTAATCCCAACACTTTGTGAGGCCAAGACAGGAGCAGCACTTGAATCCAGGAGTTTGAGGCCACTTTGGGCAACAGAGTGAGACCCCATTTCTACAAAAAAATAAAAAATCTCTAATAAAATTTAATTTAAAAAAATAGTACTTGCCTCATGGGGGTGCTGGGAAAATGTCATACTATGCATATAAAGCACTTAATTGAGTGTTTTATATTTAATAGGAACTCAAAAAAATGTGTCTATTTCGATTAACAAAAGGAATCATTTCTTTGTGATATTAACTGATTCATTTTGGTAAACATGATATGGTTTGCTCTGTGTCTCCACCCAAATCTCATCTTAAATTGTAATCCCCACATTCCAGGGGAGGGACCCTGTGGGAAGTGATTGGATCATGGGGGCAGTTTCCCCCGTGCTGTTCTCATGACAGCGAGTGAATTCTCACAAGATCTGATGGTTTAAAAGTCTGGCACTGCCCCCCTTCCTGTCTCTCTCCTGCCACCATAAGAAGACGTGTGTTGCTTCCCCTTCCGCCATGATTGTAAGTTGTCTAAGACCCCGGAGTCATGCTTTCTGTTAAGCATGCCTGTTAGTCAAACTTTTTTTCTTCATAAATTACCCAATCTCAGGTAGTTCTTTATAGCAGTGTGAAATGGATTAATATAAAACTTATAGGCCGGGCGCGGTGGCTCAAGCCTGTAATCCCAGCAGTTTGGGAGGCTGAGACGGGCGGATCACGAGGTCAGGAGATCGAGACCATCCTGGCTAACACGGTGAAACCCCGTCTCTACTAAAAAAATACAAAAAACTAGCCGGGCGAGGTGGCAGGCGCCTGTAGTCCCAGCTACTCGGGAGGCTGAGGCAGGAGAATGGCGTGAACCCGGGAGGCGGAGCTTGCAGTGAGATGAGATCCGGCCACTGCACTCCAGCCTGGGCGGCAGAGCGAGACTCCGTCTCAAAAAAAAAAAAAAAAACAAAAAACAATATAAAACTTATTATTTATATCTACTGATTTCAGATGAAGGAATATATCTGCAAAGATATACTGCCTTTTCCACCCTACCTTGTACAGTTTAAATGTACCACTGAAATTCTGCCAGAAAATACAGGGGAAAGCTTATCTCTTTAAGAATATACAATTATAGTTGACACCTTGAAGAAGCACTTCTGGATTAATTAACAGTGACCCATAATTAAACGCAACAGTAATTAGAGAACAACTTGATGGTCCCAGAAAGCATTGTCTTGGGAATTATGAATGCTTATCATTCTCGTTTGCTTCCTAAGTGGGAGTTATCAACATTAGTTACCCAGATTTTTCATCAAAAGTGGGAAAAATGCATAAGGTACTTCCATCAAGAGAAACTTTTAAGTATTTATTATTTTAAAAGAAAATAAATGCTTTTATATTCATATCTATGATAGAGGATACCTTCTTGAACACAAATTAGTCTATCCTATACTTTTCTTTAAGCAACACGTTTCATTAAGAAGACTATTAAGAGAAAATCGTTTTCAGAACTTGAAATTGTTGGTTTCTTTCCTAGAGAAAGAAGAGATATTTCACAACAGGGTTATAAATGTAAGTATAACATAGAACTATATAGCAAACCAAAAGAGAAGTATTTCTTCAGCTGACATGAATGTATTTTAGAAATATTTATGTATAAATATGTATCTAGTCTATTGCATTCTCATATCATTTTTTCTACATATAATCAAGAAAAAATCTATTCATCTTTCACCTAGTTCATTTCTCATTTTCAGATACATTGTTATAAGTAGGATTATATGCTAATTGATGGTAATTTTCTTTAAATATTACCAAAATAATCTGTAGTTGAAGGTAAGAGCTAAAAATCCATTACCTCTGACCACCTCTGGATACCCCAAGAAAATAATGTTTAAAGAATTTTTTAAAGTATGAAACCACAACAAACCATGAGAAAGAAGACAACAGTAATAAAGTTTTAGACTTTCTGCAGCTGACATTTTCAGTATCTAAATGAATGTTGTTTGCAACCTAGAATTCTATATCCAGCCAAACTATCAACCAAATATGAGGGTAGATGGAAACCATTTTCAAACATGTAAGATTTTAAATTTATCTACCACAAACTTTCAGTAATGTACTAGAGCATGTGGTCTGCTAAAACAAGAGATTAAGTTAAGAAAGAAGACAATACAGGATCCAGAAATCACAGGATCCAACACCAGAGAGAGGTTGAAGGAATCCTCAGAATGATTGCGAAGGGTAATCCCCAGATGACTGCTGTGAACAATGACAAGAAATTAAATAATACAGACTGGAGAGGGTTAGAAAGCCCTGGGAAAGACAGACTACTTGAAGTATTTAACTATGTGAAGAGATTTACATATCCAGGGTAACATTTGGGGATAATTTATTATTTTGTATTTAGAAACTAAGAAAAGGGGTTTTTTTATTTTTTAAATGAGACAATTGCAAAAAGTATCATAGAAGGATAGTAGTGAAGGGTGTAGGCTCTTGGTAAGGTGCTGTGGCTCATGCCTATAATCCCAGCACTTTAGGAGGCCAAGGATGCTGGATCACTTGAGACCAGAAGTTCGAGACCAGCCGCCTGGGCAATATGGTGAAACCCCATCTTTACAAAAACTACAAAAAATCAGCCAGGTGTGGTGGCATCTACCTACAGTCCCAGATACTCAGGAGGCTAAGGTGGGAGGATCACCTGACCCCAGGGAAGTTGAGGCTGAAATGAGCCAATGAGTCATGACCACGCCGTTGCACTCCAACCTGGGTGACAGAGTGAGACCCCCAGCTCAAACAAAAAAACAAAATAGTGTAGGCTTTTGAACCAGGCTCTTTAGGTTCAAGTCCTGGCTCTGCCACATATGCTTTATTCTCCTCAAATTTAAAAGACATAATATTAATAGTACTTATATTGTCATATTGAGTAATCTATGAATAATCTATGGACATTTCTAAGAACAATGTCTATCCACAACACAAGAAAGAGCTCAATATACAGTAGTAATTGCAGTGTGTTTCATGGCTCCACAATATGCAGCATGTATACAGTCAAAATAATATGAAACCAAACATTCAAAAACTAAAATTACAATAATACTGATGCAGAAAGATGGAAAGATGTTTATGGTGAGTGGAAAGGGTATGTGTGGAAGTAAAGTTATTCTCAACATCCATTATTTGATAATACCTAAAAGTGAAAACCTCCAAAATATAATAGAGGCATGTTATTTAGAAGTGCAAATGAGACTACTAGAAGAATTAGCTTGATGAAGTAAAAATGGCTCCCCTTTGAAATAAGTCATGGGTAGAAGAAAGGCACAATTTTTTTCTTACAAACTTTGTAGAAAAAAAGTATTTGACTCCTTAAACTCAGTGTGTACAGATTTTAAACATTAAAACCAGAGTTAAAACAAAAAAGCCACCTGTATGTAATTCCAAATCAAAAGCAATTTATAAAGCAGAACACAGAAGAGAATGGAGACAGCTTCGCTACCTGCGGAGACTAATACAAATTGCATAACCATATCCTTTCAGGGATAGCAATTAAGCTCTTTTAATGGATGTTTCTTGTACATGTCATTTTAGAAAACATCTGAACCTAACTGTCAGCCTCATTCTCTGTTTGGCAGGACTTCCCCTGGCTCTCTGTGTCACTGTAACAGGTGAATAACTAAGAAAAAAGTGGTCTGTAGACTCTTGTTTATAACGGCATCTAGGGTCCTGGAGCTAGGCTGACAGATGCTCCTCCAGAAGGTTAATGAGATAAAGGTTCCTCCAGCTGGCCCTTAAGCAGAGATTACACCTAAGGGAAAGACAAGCAGATTATTCCAGAAACAGACACTGCTACCTGTTCTTCATAAATTAACATCCTCACAAAGGTAAACCGAGAAGGTTATCCTCTATCATCTGGTACCAGTATTTAATTATTTTTCACATTTCTGTTGCTTTTTAATGAGATTTGAGGTTGTTCTGATTGTTATCAGAATTACCAATGCTCAAAAGCCAGAATGTATTTGGAAACTAGGAGAGCTATTTTTGTTTTTTGGATTTTTCTCCAAGTTCAAGGAACCGAAGGTAAGTTACGTAAATGTTTATTTTTAAATTGCTTATTTATAAAATCTACTTACAGAAGTGAATATTTAGAGCCAACAAGGCCACCAATTTATCTCACAAGCTAGTATATAGTAGGCCTTGAATAAATATTGCCTGCTTGATTGAATAATTAATTATCAGAAATGATTTTCACTTGATTTGATATTTACTACATGATCTTAAGTGCAGTGAATACTAACATAATAGGAGAGATGAATGCATCCTATTTGCTGTTCTAAAACATTCATTGAAAATTCCTATTATTAATGCAAATAACATTAGTAGATCCATGAAACTGACTCCATTTATCCACCAAAACTCAATAAATAAAACCTAAAGGTAAAATTAATGTTTTAAGTCATTTATGGCCAGACCAAAAAAAAGTGTTTCTTACCTTCTCACAATGAAATCATGAGTTGCTTTCCCTTACAAAATAGCAAGTATTCTTCATCTTCAGGGTTTATGATGAAAACCAACTTCAAAATTTGGTTGTTTTTGAAGTTGTACGCATAAAAGAACTAGGCAGTGTATGTTCTTATGGCAAATCTGCATCTGAATATGAAATTAAAATAAGCCACAAACAGGATGTTTTAAGAAAAATGTATTTAAAAAAAGAAAAAAAAATCCTGTTGGAGAAAATGTGACTTTTTTATATAAGGATAAGCCTAACTATTATAATATACTCAATCTTTTTAAGACATTTGAAGTCAATAAGGTTAAGGTTTTCTTTAAGGATGACATAGCTTCAAGATGATAAACACTTTAACTAAAGTATTAGTTTGGAATATCCATGAAAAAGTAAAATTAATAGTCATTGCATGTGTAAGTCACAAAATAACTGTGATTCCATCAGTTATTTTATATGAAACTTCTCAGTGGTTGCATTTGGAGGGAGAAAAAAAATTTCTGGAAAAAATTTCTTCGTGTTTTGTCACGTATAAACAATAGTGAAAGAAGCAAAAGTTTATTCACTTTTTCATTAAATTATCAATTACATTTATAAAATCATTTTAATTAGAAATAATGAGATTTTGGTATATTCTGAACTGAATCTGATGAAGTAAACTAATTTGACTATTTCATAGACTTGATCAAGCAATTCAGCTGTGTTACATTTTTTGTTACATTAATACTGTTAATTTAACTATTTTTTCTATTTTCATATATTACATATCAGCTATTATAAACAATTCCAAATATATATAATTATATATAATTATTTATATGTAACATTTATAATTATGTTATATAATTATTTATATATAACATTAATTATATATGTTATATAATTATGTATAATTATATATACATTCTAATGTATTACATATACATATAATTTAATATATATAATATATTACATATATAGGAAGTGAAATGAAATAAACTTATCAAAAAAACTGCCATTTGTTATATGCTTACTTCTAGGAAACAATGTCCGATAATTGCGTAACAAAAAATCCTAACATGTTACTTGTTTTTTTTTTTTAATATAGATTTAGGGAGTACAAGTGTAGTTTTGTTACACCCGTATATTGCATACTGGAGAAATCTGGGCTTTAGTGTAACCATCACCTGAATAGGGTACATTGTACTCATTAGGTAATTTTTCATCCCTCATTCCCCTTCCACTCTCCCATCTTTTTGAGTACCCAGTGTCTATTGTTCCACTCTCTTATGTCTTTCTTGTGTACACATTATTTAGCTCCCACTTATAAATGAGACCATATGATACTTGACTTTCTATTTCTTAGTTATTTCACTTAAGAGAGTGGCCTCCAGTTCCATCCAGGTTGCTACAAAAGCCATTATTTCATTCATTTTTTGGTTGAGTAGCATTCCATTGATATATAACCAATAAAGAAAATGGTTATTTTCTTTATTCATTCATTAGTTAATGTTCACTAGGGTTGATTCCACATCTTTGCTATTGGGAATACTGCTGCAATAAATATTAAAATGCAGGTATCTTTCTGATATAATGATTTCTTTCCCTTTGGGTAGATACCCAGCAGGGGATTGCTGGATCAAAGGGTAGTTCTATTTTTGGTTCTTAGGTAAATCTCCATATTATTTTCCATAGAGGTCATACTAATTTACATTTCTGCCAACAGTGCATAAGCATTTACTTTTCTCCACGTCTGTTATTTTTTGACTTTTGAAAATTAGCCATTCTGACTGATGTGAGATAGTATCTCAGTGTGGTTTTAATTTGCACTCCTCTGAGATTAGTGACATTGAGCTTTCTTTCATATGCTTATTGGTCATTTGTATGTCTCCTTTTGCAAAATATCTGTTCATGTTCTTTGTTAATTTTTTAAAATAATTTTACCTTTTATTTTAGATACAGGGCATACATATGCAGGTTAGTTACATAGGTATATTGCATGATGCTGAGTTTTGGGGTACAATTGACCTCATCATGCAGGTACTTAGCACAGTACTGAAGAAAAAGTCCTTCAACCCTTGTCTCCTTCTTGCGCTGTTCCCTCTAGTAGTTCCAAGTGTCTATGGTTGCCATCTTTATGTCCATGGGGACCCAGTGTTAACAGCTCCCGCTTATAAGTGAGAACATGCAGTATTGGGTTTTCTGTTCCTGCATTAATTTACTTAGGATAATGGTCTCCAGCTTTATTCATGTTGTTACAAAGGACATGATTTCATTTTTGGGGTTTTTTTAATGGCTGCAAAGTGTTTTATGGTGTATATATATATATATATATCACATTTATTTTTTGATCCACCAATGATGGGCACCTAGGTTGATTCCATGTCCTTGCTGTTGTGAATAGTGCTGTGATGAGCTTGCAAGTGTATGCGTCTTTTTGGTAGAATGATTTATTTTCTTTTGGATATATACCCAGTAATGGGATTTCTGGGTCAAATGGTAGCTCTGTTTTAAGTTATTTAAGAAATCTTCTTTGACCACTTCTTGATGGAGTTATTTAGTTTTTTCTTATTGAGTTGTTTGCATTCCTTATAGATTCTGGATATTAGCCCTTTGTTAGGTACATAATTTGCAAATATTTTCTTCCATTTTGTGTGACGTCTATTCACTCTGTTGAATATTTCTTTTACTGTGCACAAGCATTTTACTTTAATTAAGTCCCATTTGTCTATTTTTGGTTTTGTTGCATTTGCTTTTGAGGCCTCAGTAACAAATTATTTGTGCTGGCTAATGTCCAGAAGAGTCTTTCCTAGGTTTCCATTTATAATGTTTAGAGTTTTAAGGTCTCATGTTTAAGTCTTTTATCTATCTTGAGCTAATTTTTATATACAGTGAGGGATATTGGTCCAGTTTAATTCTTCTGCATATGGCTATCCAATTTTCCCAGTACCATTTATTGAATAGTATCTTCTTTCCCCAGTGTGTGTTTTTGTTGACTATGTCAAAGATGAACTGGTTGTAGGTATGTGGGTTCTCTACTCTGTTCCATTCTATATATATATTTTTATATCAGTGCTATGCTGTTTTGATTACTATAGCCTTGAAGTATAATATGAATGTGATGCCTCTAGCTTTGTTCTTTTATTATTTATTCTATTTGAGCTCTTTTTTGGTTCCATATGAATATTAGTATTGCTTTTTTTAATTCTGTGAAAAATAACATTGATATTTTGATAGGATTGCATTGAATTCGGAGATTAAGAAGTATGGCCATTTCCTGGTGTGTTGGCTCACGCCTGTAATCCCAGAACTTTGGGAGGCTGAGGTGGGTGGGTCACTTGAGGTCAGGAGTTCAAGACCAGCCTGGCCAACACGGTGAAACCCCATCTCTACTAAAAATACAAAAATTAGTCAGGCATGGTGGTGGGTGCCTATAATCCCAGCTATTTGGGAGACTGAGGCAAGAAAATCACTTGAACTCAACAGGGGTGGAAGTTGCAGTAAGCTATCACGTCACTGCGCTCCAGCCTGGGTGACAGGGCAAGACTCTGTCTCCAAAAAAAAAAAGCATGGCCATTTTAACAATATTAATTCTTCCAATCCATGACCATCAAACAATTTTCCATTTGTTTGTGTCACCTCTGATTTCTTTCAGCAGTGTTCTGTAACTCTCCTTGTTGATCATTGTTGGTGTATAGAAATGCTACTGATATTATGTGCTGATTTTGTATCCCAAATATTTACTGAGTTCATCTATCAAATCTAGGAGTCTTTTGGAGGAGTCTTTAGGGTTTTCTATGTATAAGATCATATCATCAGCGGCAAACAGATAATTTGACTCCTTCTTTTCCTATTTGGATTCCTTTTATTTTTTTTTCGCCTGATTACTCTGGCTAGAACTTCCAGTACTATGTTGAATAGGAGTGGTTAAAGTGGGCATCCTTGTCTTGTTCCAGTTCTTAGGGGTATGCTTTCAAATATTCCCCCATTCGATATGATGTTAGCTGTGGGTTTGTCATATACAGCTTTAATTATTTTGAGGTATATTCCTTCTATGTCTAGTTTCTTGAGGGCTTTTATTGTGAAGTGATGCCATATTTAATCAAATGCTTTTTCTGCATCTATAAAGATGATCATATAGTTTTTGTTTTTAATCCTGTTTATGTGGTGAATCACATTTATTGATTTCTATATGCTGAACCATCTTTGCATCCCTGGAATAAAGCTCATCTGATTATGGTTATTGTCTTTTTCTTGTGCTGTTGGATTCGATTTGTTTGTATTTTGTTGAGGATTTTTGCATCTATGTTAATCAGGGATATTGGTCTTTAGTTTTCTTTTTTTGTTGTGTCCTTGCCTGGCTTTGGTATCAGGGTGACACTGGCTTCATAGAATGAGCTAAGGATTCCCTCCTCCTTGATTTTTTGAAATAGTTTCAGTAAGCTTAGTACCCAATCTTATCCATTCTTTTTTGTATGTCTGGTAGAAATCAGCTGTAAATCTACCTGGTTCTGGGCTCTTTTTTTTTATTACTGATTTAACCTAACTATTCATTATTGTTCTATTCAGGATTTCTATTTCTTCCTGGTTCAACCTTGAGAAGTTGTATGTCTCCAGGAATCTATTCATTTCCTCTCAGTTTTCGAGTTTGTGAAGGTAGAGATGTTCACAGAAGTTTCTGATGATCTTTTGTATTTTTGTCATATCAGCAGTAATGTTGCCTTTTTCATTTCTGATTGTGCTTATATGAATTTTCTCACTTTTTTATTGGTTAATCTAGCTAGCAGTCTTTCAATATTCTTTACCTTTTTGAAGAATAAACTTTTCATTTCATTGATGCTTTTTTTTTTTTTAGTCTCCCTTTCAATTCGTTCTCCTTTGATGTTTGTTATTTATTTACTTCTACCTTTGGGTGTGATTTGTTTCTGTTTTTCTAGTTCCTTGAGGTGTGACATTAGGTTGTTAATTTGTGATCTTTCTATCTTTTCATGTAAGCATAAAACACTATAAACTTCTCTCTTAGCACTGCTTTGGCTGTATCCCAGAGGTATGTTGTGTCTCTATTTTCATTAGTTTCAATTTTTTTAACTTCCATATAATTTTGTCATTGACCCAGAGATCACTCAGGAGTAGGTTGTTTCATTTCCATGTACTTACATTGTTTTGAGTTCCTCTTGGGATTGATTTCTAGTTTTATTCCACTATGCTCTGAGAAGATATTTGATATAATTTCAATTTATTTAAATTTATTGATTCTTGTTTTGTGGCCTGATATATGTTTTTACTTGGAAAATGTTCCATGCACTAATGAGAAGAATGTATGTTCTGCAGTTGTTAAGTAGAATGTTCCATAAATGTCTGTTAGGTCCATTTGGTATACAATACTATTTAAGTCCACTGTTTCTTTGTTGATTTTCTGTGTCAGTGAGCTCTCTAGTGTTGCCAGTGGAATGTTAAAGGCCCCCAATATTATTGTATTGCTGCCTATCTCTTTTGTTAGGTCTAGTAGAATTTGTCTTATCATTCTGGTTTTGAGTGCATATATAGTTAGAAATGTTACATTTTCTTGTTGAGTTGATCCCATTATCATTATGTAATGACCTGCTTTGTCTCTTTTTCCCTCTGTTGATTTAGTGTCTGTTTTATTTTGTATAAGTCTAGCTACTCCTTCCCACTTTTGGTTTCTGTTTACATGGAATTTTTTTCTACCCCTTTAGCTTCAGTCTATGAGTGTTTTACCAATTAGGTGAGTTTTTTGTAAGCAGCATATCATTGGACCTTGATTTTTCATCCATTTCACCAATTTTTATCTTTTAAGTGGAGCATTTAATTTATTTACATTCAAGGTAAATAGTAATATGTGAAGTTTTCTTTCTGTTATACTGTTAACTGTTACCTAGTTGCTCTGTAGTCTCAATTGTGTACTTTTATAACACCTGTGAGTATTATATTTATGTTTGTTTTTATGATGGCAAATACTGTTTTTTCATTTCCATATTTAAAATTCCCTTGAGCATTTCTTGTAGGGGTGGTCTAGAGGTGACACATTTTCTTAGCATTTGCTTGTCTGGGAAAGATTTTATTTCTCCTTCATTTATGAAACTTAGTTTGACAGGGTACAGATTTTATAGTTGACAGTTTTTCTTTATGCAATCTGAAAATAGGACCTCAGTCTCTTGTGTTTTAAGGTTTCTGCTGAGAAGTCTGCTGCTAATACTATGAAATTTCCCTTATAGGTGATTAGAGGCTTTTCTTTTGCTGATTTTAGGATTTTTTTTCTTCACACTGACTTTGGATAATCTGATGACTACATAGCTCTGTGAAGTCTACTTTGCGACATATGTTTCTGGAGTTCTCTGAGCCTCTTATATCTGGATGTCTAAATTTCTAGTAAAATTAGGGAAATTTTCCTCAGTTTCCTAAATTATATTTTCCAATCTTTTTACTTCTTATTATCCCTCTGAAATACCTATTATGTATAGGTTTGGATGTTTTATGTAATCTCCTACTTCATGAAGGCTTTGTCCTTTTTAAAAAAAATTTTTTTTTTGAGACAGAGTCTCACTCTGTTGCCCAGGCTGGAGTGCAGTGGCTGGATCTCAGCTCACTGCAAGCTCCGCCTCCCGGGTTTATGCCATTCTCCTGCCTCAGCCTCCCGAGTAGCTGGGACTACAGGTGACCGCCACCTTGCCCGGCTAGTTTTTTTTTTTTTTTTTTTTTTTTGTAGTTTTTAGTAGAGACGGGGTTTCACCGTGTTAGCCAGGATGGTCTCGATCTCCTGACCTCATGATCCACCTGTCTCGGCCTCCCAAAGTGCTGGTATTACAGGCTTGAGCCACCGTGCCCGGTCTAAAATTTTTTATTCTTGTCTGACTGGGTTAATTCAAAAACCTGCCTTTAAGCTCTGATATTCTTTCTTTCACTTGGTCTTGTCTATTGTTAAAATTTTTTACAGCATTTTGTAATTCCTTCAATGAATATTTATTTCCAGACATTCTACCAGGTTTTTTTATTTTAAATATCTATCTCTTTAGTAAATTTCTTATTCATATCTTGAATTGTTTTTCTGATTTCTTTGCATTTGTTTTCAACTTTCTCTAAAAGCTCATTGAGCTTCTTTAAAATCAATATTTTGACTTCTTTATCTGGTATTTCAAAGATTTCATTTTGGTTAAGATCCTTTGTGGGAGAGCTAGTGTGATCTTTTGGGGATCCTGTAACCCTTTGTTTTTTCACAATGGTTTCACAGAGCTTCTTCCTACCTGCATAAACTACCTCTTCTTTTGTTTTTGAATTTATTTGCATTGGACAGGATTTTTTCCCCATCAGGATGTAACTATAATGTATGTTGTATATATATTCTAGTTACATCCTGAAGGGGAAAAATAGTCTTTTGGCTTTGGTTCTGGGTGCTTTCAGTGGCAATGACTCTATATGAGTTCCTTAGTTATAGGTAGCCTTTGTACTAGGCATATGAGCAAGTTCATGTCTCCTATGGTGCCAATATGGCTGAGGTCTCAGGAAGCCAGCACTGTGCACTTGTGTCAGCAGATTGTGTATTAGGTTGTGCAGTTCCATCTCCAGGCCAGCAGGTAGTACTTACTTACTGGTAAGAGCCAGCTGAAGCAGAAGCTGATAGGTATGTGCTTGATCTTTGTTTACCAGGAGAGGGTCTCCATTATCCCAGGCAACAGGCTGATCTAGGAATGCATGGTGACCTGAGCTCCCTCAGCACCTAAGTGAGAGACAATGCTGTGTGGAGCTGGACTGCCAAGCCCAGCCTTGGATACCCCAATGGCACGCACAAATAAGCCCTAACTGGTGGCAAGAGAAGCTCCTGGTGAAATGTGCTGAGGTCTCCCCAAGGACGAGAGGGAGCTGCCGCATCTACATGGTCTGGACAGGCAGAAACACAGTCTTCTTCCCTGTCACATTCCTGTCTCAGCTCTCAGGACACTAAGATTGGACAGACACCACTGCCTATCTCCAAGCTCCAATTCAGCCAACAGCCATAAAAAAAAAAGGTTGCCCCATGGCTCTCCACTAAAATATCTATGGTGCACAACCTCCTCCCTCGGCCGGGCACGGTGGCTCAAGCCTGTAATCCCAGCACTTTGGGAGGCCGAGACGGGCAGATCACGAGGTCAGGAGATCGAGACCATCCTGGCTAACACAGTGAAACCCCGTCTCTACTAAAAATACAAAAACTTAGCCGGGCGAGGTGGCAGGCGCCTGTAGTCCCAGCTACTCGGGAGGCTGAGGCTGGAGAATGGCGTGAACCCGGGAGGCGGAGCTTGCAGTGAGCTGAGATCCGGCCACTGCACTCCAGCCTGGGTGACAGAGCGAGACTGCGTCTCAAAAAAAAAAAAAAAAAAAAAAAACAAAACCTCCTCCCTCAGCCCTGTTCTATGCAACAGGAACACTGCCACTCTGTGTAGAGAACGGGAGCACCTCACCTTTCCTGCAAGCCCCAGTCTGGTAGGCACACAGCCAGCAGGGATGCTGTAATTCCTAACAGCCATAGAATGGCTGTCCTCCATTCTGGGAGTTTATTCTAGTCATCTCTAATAGCCCTAGAATGGCTGTCCTCCATTCTACCCCTAGAATGTCTGTCCTTCATTTTAGCAAGGTTACACATGCTGTAACCTTCAGGAGGAGCAGCCACAACTGTAGCCACAACAGTGGGTGGGATAGGGAGATGAGTAGTCCCCTTCTCCACTCCTGTGCCTGAGCACTAAGGCTGCCTGGCTGCTGGGGTAGAACCATACTCTTCCCCATAGGGCTGAACACAACACCCACATCTCCTCTGGAAGCAGTGCAGTTACTCTCAGTCCATAAGTGGGAAGCTCTTGAGCACCAGAAAGAACACACTTCGGGCTCCTTTGTCCAAAGAGGTGTTCCCTTAGTGCACTGCACTCTCTTTTCCTTTAGGAGCAGCACTCCATGAGGGCTGGAACAAGAGGAATACTGCAGCTCCCTTGGAATCACCCAGCCCTATGTGTCTGCTGCAATTTGAGCAGATGCTGGGATTGGCAATGTGAAAACACAAGGGCTGAGATTTCCTGGGCAGAACTCAGTCATTTAATGGATGTAGCCCGAAAATTGTGCCTGCCACTGCAGTTTGGGTAGAGGAGGAGGACAAGCAACCCTGTACATGCTGGTATACTGGTGCAATGCCCTCAAGAAGTCCCCAGATCATTGCCCACACCAGTGTTTGTGTTCATGAGGACAGAGGAGCTCTCTGACATTTCAGATACCAAGGATCTGCCACCAGGGCAAGGAGAAACAAAACACTCCCACAAATCCTTTTCATGAAATAAAGCCCCTCTGGGTTTCATCTCTGACAGCCTCTTGCTTCCTTCTTTTCCTGTGCCCTAGTTACTTCTGGTGAGTTCTCCACTAGGCTCCAGCACTTTCCTCTTGAAAGTCTATGTAAAATTATTCAACTGTGACTTTGAGTCTTCTTTCTTTTTCTTTCTTATTTTATTTATTTATTTATTTATTTATTTATTTATTTATTTATTTTATTTTGAGATGGAGTCTCACTCTGTCACCCAGGCTGGAGCACAGTGGTGCCATCTCAGCTCACTACAACTTCTTCCTCCTGGGTTCAAGCGATTCTCCTGCCTCAGCCTCCCAAGTAGCTGGGACTACAGGTGCCTGCCACCATGCCTGGCTAATTTTTGTATTTTCAGTAGAGGTGGGGTTTCACCATGTTGGCCAGGCTGGTCGCAAACTCCTGACCTCAAATGATCCACCCACCTCGGCCTCCCAAAGTGCTGGAATTACAAGCGTGAGTCACCGCGAGTCTTCTTTCTAAGGAGAACTGGCATCCAATGTCTCCAGTTAGCCATATTGGAGGAAGAAAAAAAAAAAACCTAACTTGTTACTCATTAAAGGCATTTTATTTCATAAGAATCTTAGATCTGTTAGATCTGTGAATATATGTTAATCTTTAATTATCGAGGTCTATATTAAAGTTTTACCTCAGCCAACTGGTTTCTTATTTGTAACAAATTAACCACCATGAGTATATTTACATAGAAAATGGTTTGGGGAGAGAAAAGAAAGGTTCAATTCAACACAACTAGCTGCTAAGCATAATGATTGGGTGTTTAGTTAAATTCAACAGTTTCATTTTAAAAGATGCACAGTTTTGAAAAATTAAAGAGATGAAAATTGCCAATAGTTCCATCCAAATACAACCTATGCTAGCGCTACTTTTTATAGGTATGTGTATTTAATTTTTGTAAAATTGCAGTTCTCCACACAAAAATTTTATGTCAGCCTTTTGGTAGTTTTATTACGTTATAAGAATGTTCCACATTGCCATCTAGTTTTGACAAGCATCATTTTATGGGCTGCATAATGTTTCTTTCAGTAAATGTGTCAAGATTTGCTTTGTCTAAATATTCAACAAATGAAAACTAATTGTTACTAATTATTTTGTTACGGCAAATAACATTGCAATACAGAGCTTTGTGCATAAGCTTCAGTATTTAAGACTCAGCATAAATTCAATAAAGCAAAATTATTGGGTCAAAGCAATGTAAACAGCTTTATGGTATTTGATTCATATTGCCAAATTGTTTCTCAAAAGTTTTCCTATGCCCTTAGATGACTTTTTACCAATTTGATTCTACAGAATGCTTACTATATACCCAATACTATGCTAGATACAGAATATACAATGATTTAAAGACATGCCAATATTTCAAAAAGCTTCCTTTAAGCTCTGCAGATTCTGAATGTAGTTTTTCACAGATACATAAAGGTGACATAGCTTTGATTTCAAAACATTCATTAAATAAAATTGTTTTAGCACAACAAAAGACAGTTGAAGAGCTCAAAGAACAATTACTTCATAAAGATACCAAGGCTCCTCTCTTTGAGGTTCATAATGGAAATACCAGTTGCATCTGATATGTGCATCACTGCTTTATGTTCTTACTTTTCCATTTCATATAAATAATTTCATTTAATTCCTTGTGACATTCAATGTGTACGAGAAAGAGAAGAAAAAATTTACCCTTGGCAAGTCCTAAAATGGAAATAGTGTTTATCTTAGTATGTGTCTTTTGCATTACATTTGGTTATACTAAATGAAACCTTTAACCAAGTTATTATTAGTTCACCAAGGTAGGATAATTATTTTAGTAGCTGTGAAATGTCAGGAAATTTGCATTTTAAGACACTCCACTTCTTGCCAATCCTTTACTATTGGTGTGTGCTCCCATTTCATAAAATTACACAAAAGGTATTTTGCTTCATTGTGGCTTCATTAACAGAGAACATACCTGAGATAGCTGCCGAATAGTAGGCACATTAACTGTACAGCTCCTATACTTTGTTCATCTGTGCTAGTCTCAAGTCAGTGTCATTCAACGGTCCCAGGCAGACTTTCTTCTTCAATTATATCTGAGAGGATGTCCTTAAAGTTGAAACTATGTAAATTGAAGATTCTTCATGTACAAATGAACAATCTGTGGCAGCACACCTGAAACCACTTATTAGATTATATATTTGCTTTAGTAATAAAAAGCACTTGCTGCCTTGTGGCCCCTTTATCCTTGTGTCACTAAGGGACTATTGCATGTGAGAGCTAATTAAACAGGACTGAAATGACCTACTACTTTCTTAGCCATTTCTGTTAATCATGAGAAGGCAACCACCTTGAACATCAGCTACATTTGCATATTAATTATGTCTGGAAATTCAGATTCTCCATACCTTTGGTGCCACAATCATTTTCACATATTTTATTCTGTTTTAAAATAATTCATCTGAAGCAAGAAAGTTTATTTTTCACAAGAGTCTCTAGGCTTATATTTTAATTCAGAATACATGTTGTAATGATCATACTAAAAGTCCTGGTCTCCTCACTGTGTTATAAAGTGTCACACTCAAGGGTAACTGAGGTCTCCATCCACACCACCCCTTCTTGCTTAAGGGCAGAAAAGACCTCAGCAGTCATGGGGAAGGAACTTGTGATACCAAGCCTTAGAAAAACACAAAGCAATTTGCTGAAAGGAAAGAAGGCCTCTGACCAAAATGTGAGTTTTAATCTTCCACAGTGGACAGTTTTCAGCAACCACTGGACCTAAGTTCTCTGTCTAAGAAGATCATCTCATCCAAGGCTAGGATTTCAGCCTCACAAAACAAGAGCACCAAGGCAGATGAAACCTGTAATAAAGGAGGAGTGTGCACTCTGCTTTGGGTCCAAGGCAACCTGAATGTCCAAGCTTATCTCACAATGAGTTGATGAGATTGATTGGCACAGCCGTGGTAATAAGAATTTATACATGGAAATGCTGCTGTCAAGCTCTGAACTAGCAGCAGAATGCGCTGCTGTAATTATTTACTGAGAATGTTCCACCGTAATTATTTACTGAGAATGTTCTCCCTCTATTGCTCCTCTCTTCCAACCATAGGGAATGTAAAAAGAATATGAAAGAGCTACAGAACAGCAGTGCTGCCTGGAAGCATATGGTTGTAGTCAGTCGATAAATATTTTCCCATTTACATTCGGTCATTCTTGAGGAAACAATGTCTTTCTGTGTGCCTTTGTAAAGTCATCTTAATTCATTCTGACTTCATTTTCTTCATTCAGCCATCTTAAGTCTCTTCACCATAGTCAGTATCTATTTTCATAATTGCCCCCGGGAGAAGAGTTAAGGAAAACTAAACCAGAAGAAATTTTGTGGAGAAAAGTCAGAACCTCAAAATTAGTGAAAAGTTTCTGCTTCAGAAATATTTTAACTACATAAAGAAAATAACACATGTAGGACTAATTTGTCTGTCTTCAGCTTCCTGCTGCATTTTTAAACAAGCAAATGACACATTTAATTAAGTTGAACTATGAAATACTATGACACTATTATTAACGCATTGTACCCAGATCAGTTTAGACCTGATCAAAACACTTTGCAGACAGTAATTATGTTAACAATCATTTAGATTAACATATCTTTTTAAATAAAAGCTCAAACTAATTTTCATTCCTTTATGGTTGGGAACCCAAGGCAGAGTGCTAAGTAATATTTCTAAAATCATTTGAGGTGAGAGGTTAGAACCAAAGTTGGGATGTGACCTATATCCAGTTATATCTCACATCTACTTCATCTATTAATAATAATCAGTCCACTGTAATATGATGAATGGACTTACTATGGTTTTTACTATTAACCCAAAAACCAACTTTCCTCTGCTAACACCACCAGATGACTGCTGGTTCTGGACCATTTCTGACATCTGTTTTCATAACTGATCTCAGAACAGCTGGTCAGATCCTTCAGCTCCGTGCTAGAAATGGAGGCACCTATCTTAGGGTGTCTATTTTTTTCTTAAAAAGAAAAGGTGTAATGTCGTGAACTCCTCAAAGAACTGGAGCTGTTTCCTGATAGTGTCATTTTAAATGCCCATGACTAAAGTATAAGTTTAGTAGTAAGTACCTTGTTTAAGAGTGTGTTATGTATCTAAAGGCAGGACATTGCTTAATGGGTGTAACTTGACACAATGGGAAAATCTCTTCAAAACTACCCCCCTCAAAAATATCACTCCCCTACCCCACTATCAAAACATTGAAATTTCACCTCCAGATTTGCAGTCTTTTCAGCCTCTGGAGATATAAGATTCTGAAACACCTCCTTTTCAATAATTTCCCTGCCTTCTTTCTAATGGAGCTGATCCTATTCTCATCAAAACATCAGTCCTTCAGCCTCTGCCATTTTGTCCAATCCTTCAGCCTATTCCAGGCTTCGATAGGCTCACATAAATCCTAGGTCCTATAGTTTGCCACTGAACCACTCCCAACAGTCTTCTTGGTGGTACAACAGAAATCTTGCTCCTTGACCTCTGTCCCATTGGCTTTGTTAATCTCACTCTAGGAACTTAGCTTTTGCTTTTTCTGCTCTCATTCCTGAGCCTACAAGTATTATTAAAGAAACTCAAACAGAGTGTTTCCATGAAACAAATTCCTGCACTATAAAGTTAGCTAGGCCCTACAAGCTATTCCATAGTCATACTTATATCTGATTCCCTAAACTAGTCCCCTGGCCAGATTTTCAAAACTTTCCTCTCCTGTTGAGCCTGCAGCATGATTTCCCTTCATTCACAGAAGCAGTGATAACAATGTAGTTAAGAGAAGAAGCTCTAAGGCTTGCACAGAACTTCATTCTGCACAGAACAGCTCTGTTACTTACTAATTTTGTTCCGTTGGCAAATTGCTCAATCTCAAATATTACTCCCTCTTATGGTTTTCTTACCTGTAAAATAAAAATAATAATAGCCGTGTTTGCCTCAAAGGGCTAAAGTTTTTAGTGAAGTATCTGCTACAAAATGCTCAATAAATGCTAAGTCCGAAGATGGCTATAGCAACTACCACTGTTATTATTATCACCTCCTTCTACTTACCGAGAAAATAGAAGTCATTTGACTTCATTCGAAGTTTCTTCTTGTTACTTCAACGTTTCTCTGAATTTATCCAAACACTTATTCTCTTTGTTTTAGAGAGAGTAAAATGAATTCATGTCTTTGCTAATGTTATTTCTATCCACCTATGACTTTAACACCATTTACAACCAATTTCCTTAAGACCTTCCCGAAATGAAAAGGCAGCCTATGGATTGGGAGAAAATATTTGCGAACCATATATCTTGTAAGGGGTTAATATCCAAAATATGCTAAGGACTCACAAAATTCACTGCCAAAGAAACCAAACCAAATCAAACAAAGGAAAAAAACACAACTCTATTTTATTTTATTTTATTTTTACTGAAGCACACTTTTATTTAGAAAAAGATAGAAACAATCCAAATGATTATTAAAGTTTATAACATGCAGTTATTTAAAGTAAAAGTTTTCAAAGACTAGTAGTGACTTGGAAAGATGACATAATGTTATATTAAAAATTTTACAAACAATGTGATCTCAATTTTGAAACATATAGGTACATAAATAATGTACAAACAAAAAATTGAAAAAATATGTGAATATACCAGCGATTTTATTTCTGGGTGATTTTTATTTTCTTCACTATACTTCCATCATTTTAAATGTTCTAAAATAACTGTGTACTACTGGGATAGGAGACAATTAGGGGCTGGTTAGGCAAATAGAGAGAGAGGGTATCAGAAGAAGGATAGAGGAGGGCAGTGTTCACCACAGGCACAACCACAGGATAGCACCCACACTGCCTCTGCAGCTAATAGGAAGATATGTGGTTAAGAACTTCCCCTTGTGCCAGGATTTTGCTCAGAAGGGACTGTCCCGACTTAGGCGCAGGTGCAATAATTCACCTTAAATGTCCTTAATTTAGCCCAGCTCATTATAATGTCATTAACATGACATTAGCATTGTGGTTTTAGCCACCCCACCCCTCCATGGGTTTCACTTAGGCACTCATGAGTAATAACCAAGATGGAGTTCCTCTGGTCAACCTCAGGCACATGCAAATGCAATACCCTTAGGAGGGAATTTTACCCCTCCCATTTGGACAGAACCCACAGAAGACTTCTCTGTCTTTGCCACATAAAAGACCCAGAACTCAGCCCCATTTCTGGCAACCTGTATTCAGGCCCCCTCTCTTTGCTGAGAGCTTCCCTTTTGCCTAGTAAATCATATTCTGTTCACTCTCTGGTGGCCACATGCCTTATTCCTCTTGGTCATGGGACAAGAACTCAGACCTAGCTGATCTAGGGACTAACCAGACTGCAACATTACTTTTTAAATTTAAAAAGAAAAGAACATTATTTTGAAAGAAATCTTTAACTGAAATATTAAAAAGAAATTGAAGCAACATGAGTATTTTATCTTTTAAATTTGTTATGAAATAGCATACTAGGCTATCTAGCCAGGGCGCTTATACTCTATTTTTGGTATGCAATTTAAGCCCCACTTTTAGGAAGCACTACATGACTACTACATAACCACACCTCACAAGCAGATTTGAATCTCTTCCCCGCTGCAGGCCCCAACCTCTGGTGCACAAGCACCCCAGGCCTCACTGCTGCATGCCTCATCACATTGCATATGGGCTGTGCAGGTTTAGTACTTGGATTTTTTTCCAACTTTTATTTTAAGTTCAGAGACACATATTCAGCTTTGTTGTATAGGTAAACATGTGGCATGGTGGTTTGCTGCATAGATCATCCCATCACCTAGGTAGTAAGACCAGCATTCATTAGCTATTATTCTTGATGCTCTCCCTCTTCCCACCTTCCAACAGTCCCCAGTGTGTGTTGTTCCCTGACATGTATCCATGTGTTCTCATCATTCAGCACCCACTTATAAGTGAGAACATGTGGTATTTGGTTTTCTGTTGCTGAATTAGTTTGCTGAGGATAATGGCTTCCAGCTCTATCCATGTCCCTACAAAGGACATGATTTTGTTCCTTTTTATGGCTGCATAATATTCCGTGGTGTATATGTACCACATTTTCTTTATCCAGTCTATCATTGCTAGGCATTTACAGTGATTCCATGTCTTGGTCATAACACAACCCAATTTTAAAATGAGCAAAGGACCCAAGTAGTTAATTTTCCAAATAAGACATACAAATGGCCAACAAGTATGAAAAGGTGCTCTAATCATCAGGGGAATGTGAATCAAAACCACAATGAACTATTAACTCACACTTGTTAGGATGGCAATTATCAAAAAGACAAGAGATAAGTGTTGGCAAAGTTATGGAGAAAAGGGAACCTTTGAACACTGTTGATGGAAATGTAAATTACTACAGCTATTTTGGAAAACAGTATGGAAGTACTTCAAAAAATCAAAAATAGAATTACCATACTATCCAGTAATTCCTTTGCTGGGTGCATGCCCCAAAAATGAAATAAGCACCCCGTAGATATCTATGCTCCCATGCTGATTGCAGCATTATTCACAATAGCCAAGACCTGGGAACAGCTCAAATATCTGTCGACTATTTTCACATTTCATCATTAAGTATAATGCTTATTTTAGCTTTTTTTGCTTGTTTGTTTTCTTCTTGTAAATGCTGTTTACCAAGTAAATAAAGCTTCTAATTCTAATTTGTTGAGGTTTTAATAACGAATAAACATCAAAATTTATTGTTTCTTCTATATCTATTGAGATTGCCAAATGGTTTTTCTCCTTCGATTCATTAATGTGATAAATTGCCTTAATCAACTTTCAAATATTAAACCAACCCTACATTCCTGAGATAAATCAAGCTGGGTCATACATTGCTTTTACATTGCTGGATTCTATATGCTACTATTTTATTTCTAATTGTTACACTCATATTCATAAGCAAGCTTGGACCATACATTTTTTCTCATATTTGTTTTATCAAGTTTTATAAGAGTAGTGTGCAAATGGAATTACATTTTGCTTGAATGTTTGATAGAATCCACTGTTAAAGCCAGAGAAAGATATTTGTAGAAAGATATTTGACTACTCAATTTTTAAGGTTTTGATAATAATTATCCTACCTCTTTTTGAGTTAGTTATAGTAAGTTACATATTTCTACAAATTTATGCATTTCATATCAAATTTCAAATTTATGGATAAAACATTATTCATTATATCTTCTTGCTAATTTTTGTATATTTATAGAACATTTCATAGAAAGTCTGTAGAAAGCATAATGTTCTTCTTTCTCAATTCTGATATTGGTTAATTTTGTCTTCTTTATTTGATCAATCTCGTCTGTCTGTTTACCTGTCTTTGTTATCAGTATTTTCCAAAAAGGTTTGACTTTTATATTTCTTTTTTCTCATTTGTATTTATGTTCTCTTTCACATTTTATTACTCTCTGTTATCTTTGTTTTTCCTCATTTTCTTTGGTTTTATTTTGTTTTCTTACACTACTCTTTTGAGATGGATGCATAGGTCATTAATATTTAGCTTTTCCTTTTTCTAAAATAAACATTTTGATGATATCATTGTACTATTAGGAACTGCTTTAGTTTCATTCCACAAGTTTTATTATGTAGTAATTTTATCATTTCAGAAAAATACTAATAACCATAATTATTTCCTCTTTGACATATGGGTTATTTTGAATAATTTTTTCTTTTCAATGTCTAAAGATTTGCCATTTGTTTTTCAAACTAATTTCTAGCTTACTTCTCTATTAGTCTGAGAACATGATGCATATGATATCAGTCCTTTTCAATGTATTCAGATTTGGATTTTAGTACAGTATATAACCAATATTTGTTCATTTTCCCTCTGCTTGAAAAGAAGGTATATGTTATAGTTTGTAGATATGATGCCTCATACATGTCCATTAGGTCAAGCTTGAGCATGTTTTTCAAATCTTCCCTACCCTTACTGAATTTATTTGTTCATTCCATCAATTAAGAGAGGTATCTTAAAATGTACCTACTATTATTCTGGATTTTATTTTCTGTTTTGTCTATCAACCTTTGTACTATATATTTATGTATTATTAAGTGCATAGAATTTTAACTTTCATTGTGACCTGTCTTTGTCTTTATCACTACCTTGTCATTATTAGGCAGACAATGTCATTATTAGGCAGAAGAACTTTGCCTAACAATGAACTTTGTCCATGGTTTGCTGGAACGGGCTTGTACTAACAAGAGCCAATTGGGCACACCTTTTCCAGACTGTGCAATTATGTCACGTTGGTGGCTTGAAATCAGTCATGACAGAATATTAACACAGAGAAAGCAGCAAATGACAGAAATCTCACCCATGCCCCAGAGCTGGTTATTAATATTTACCAGCAGTGCTCTGACTTCCTATGATTTTAATATATCAGCTTTCTTTTGATTGGTAGTCTTCTATTATAACTTTTTTCCATTCTTCTAATCTTAACCTCTGTGTCTTTTGATTTAAATGTGTCTCTTAAAACAGCAAATCGTGGGTACTTTTTTTTTTTTTTTTGAGAGGGAGTCTTGCTCTGTCGCGCAGGCCGGAGTGCAGTGGTGCGATCTTGGCTCACTGCAAGCTCCACCTCCCAGGTTCACACCATTCTCTTTCCTCAGCCTCCCGAGTAGCTGGGACTACAGGCGCCCACCACCACGCCCAGCTAATTTTTTTTGTATTTTTAATAGAGATGGAGTTTCACCGTGTTAGCCAGGATAGTCTCTGTCTCCTGACCTCGTGATCTGCCCGCCTCGGCCTCCCAAAGTGCTGGGATTACAGGCGTGAGCCACCGCGCTGGCCGGGAACTTTTTTTAATGTAGTCTGAAGATCTCTGTCTTTTAACAGGAACATTTTGTCCATATACATCTACGATGTCCCAAATATTCCATGGGACATACTTTTACTGAAAAATAAAATATTCATTATTTATCTGAAGCTTAAATTTGACTTGGTCCTATGTTTTTATTTGTTAAATCAGGCAATCCAATTCCTACCAGACCTAGCCCTAACCGTCAGAATGGAGTGGCACTAGATCATAAAAACAGGTAACAATGTGCCAGGCTCTCTGCGAAACACTAACATCTATTTTCTCACTTAATTTTTGAAATACAGCTACATAATAGGCAAGCACTAATCAAAAACTATAGTGTTGGAAATATTATCTACTTTTCAAGTTACAAACTAGAGCAAATAGAAATTAATTATTTGCCCAAATTGAGGCAGTGGCAGAGTGTTCTTACTATGCTTCAGTCCTCAAGTACCCAGAATGAAGTTTACCTGGCTTTTCTGAGGGAACTGTAGGTCCTTATGCATCTGAAAGTCAACAGGCAAAGATATACAGCTGTTACTGTTTGATCTCCTCCAATCCTGCTCTGCTTGAGAATATCATTCATTTTTGGTAATATATGCAACAAACAATCTATATATATATATGCAATTGTCTTTACTGAGAATTCCCAACATACTCCGAGATTAAGTTTACATGACAGCAGTAAAACCATAGGGCAGTGTGTGGTTTGTAATATTATAATCGTGGACAGCACAAACTTCCAGAAAACAGAGATGCTGGACTAAATTAGAGCTGACTCTGATATAAGTACTTCAGATATAATCAGAATCGAATGATATAAATTTTGCCCCCAAATATGTAACACTCTTAGCAATCACAGGAAGAAAAATACCTTCTATTTCAGCACCTCAGCACAGCTGGAACCAGAAGGAAAGTGGGTATTTGGCACAAATCATTATGTCCCATAAGTAAATCAACATTCCTTTCCCCTAATGTTTCCTCAGAACACCTCAGCTTCTGAAGTTAGCTTCCTCCTGAATTTTTTGGAATTTGTTTTATAAGCTCTTAGTGGGTCTCTGTGAATTCTTGTAACTTGTCCCCATCCACCTCCAAGTCAGCTTCAAATATCATGGGTGGAATCTGCCTCCTGCTCATGCATTACCTGACACTTTCTGGCATAACCCCTTGGTTTCCAATCTTTGTGTCAACCTAGGCTGTAACAGTGCTCTGGAAAGTACAGTGGTGCTAACATTTGTGAGATGCAATCACTATCTCGGATTTACTTGTAAAATCCCACACTTATTCTCTTACCAGTGACTTGTGTACTTAGTTAAACTCTGCATTCTGAAACTTATGGAGCTGTATCCAAAAAGTACACATAATTAAGAACTGGGAGGCACAACAGTGAAAAAGGTTAGTTGAACTTCAGTTAATGTAAAGATGAGTTGATTAGGAGTGGCTTAATGGGCCCGAACCTATACACATGAGGAGATGGCTGCAGGGTGATTTGAGGGGTACTGAAAAGTAGTACTGAAAAGTCCAGCTGCTGGAGAAAGGACTGGTTTATTTGTGGCAGCCCCTGAAAACTAGGCAGCCATGTATGAAACCTTCACCAAGCTGGCTAACAATTTTAATATAACTGTTGTCACCTCAGTTTCACACTCTGTTTACTCCAACTTGACCTCAGCATTAATCCAACTCTTGTCACCATCTTTTTCAAAGTGATCATACATTTTACAATTAATCACAGTTTATAAAAATATCCTACTCTCATATTTTTTTAAGATTGGCTCATCTGTAGAGAAAGGATTTGTTGATTTTGTTTACGTATTCGGGTGGTCCTCAACTTTTTAAATGTTTTGCTAAAATTGCCAAAGTAAAGTTAGCACTCCATGAAGAAGCCATGTGTTGATCCTAAGGTTTCTCACAACCCCTGGCATAGTACTGCATGCCTTGAGAGCGCCTGTACCCCTATTTGAGAAGTAAAGGCATTCCCCCATTACTAGAAATATAGTTCTCAATTTGCAGGAACAGTACCTCTGCAGCTGGCAGCTAAATGTTAGTGTACCTCATTCGAGAGGCTGCATTACCAAGTGGTTTCCCGCCTTAAATGGAAGCAGTGTGTACTACCTTTCCTTGCAACCACATAACAAGGAGCTCAGACGTGTTTCTCTCCTTTCCCAGGGCACAGAAACTAGTCAGCTTTGAGAAAGAACACTCCTCCTCTCCTCAATATGCCCTGCCCTCTCACCCTACTAAGATGGATGTCGAGTTTGCACACATTTCTGTTCAGGGTACAGTTGAAAACATGGCCCTGCTAGACTCCTACCTCTTCACTCCCTGACATTTACCAGACCTTAACAACTGGCAATTCCACCTGTTCAGAAGGTCATCCCCTTTGGGCACGAAAAAGGCAACCTCCTTTTCCACCTCTCCCTTCAACTTCAGTTCTGTTCCTACCCACTCACCACGCTGCATAGGCCCTCAGCAAGAAGTGCATATGTCACCTATAGATTTGGTTCTTCTTTTTTTTTTTCTTTCTTTTTATTGTGCAATGAGGTAGGGCTCAGTACATATGTACATGTATGGAATAGAAGGTAGGCACTAGCAACCTCTTATTGCTTGTAAGTCTTTGCCAAGGTCCTAACCGTTTCCTTCTGACATAGCAAGTCTGATGGTTAAACCTGATTTTTGCAAGAAGAGAAAAATAATGCAACCACTCTAATTATTTGAGAGAAGAGACCGCTGATTTTTATCCTCAGCAGGGAGTACTGCTGCTGAAGAAAGGCTAGTTTTGGAGGTAAAAAAGACAGTGATGGCATCCAATTTTCAAAACCTACAGAGAGGGAAACGGTATAACATCCACCCCATGCATTATTGATAATCAGCATGCATGCTGCCTATTGTGAGAGTCTGTTTACTTCCTAATTCATTAAAAGAAAGAACTGCAAGTTTCCTTACTTTCTATGATCTCCTTTTGCATCATTTATTCCAACAAGTTTTGCCTCCAAGGCCACAGATTGGGGCTGGCATTGTGTAAGTTTGTTGAGAACTACCTGTAGGAGGGCAAGTGGGAGAGCAAGTTATAGAAGCTTCTCTGTTCTCTGCTTTATTGCCCAGAAAACAGTATGCTTAAAATCCATGGAAAAATTCTGGGATAGACTGAACAAGGTATTCAGAAAATCTGCATAATTTGTTGATACATACTCAGGTATGTTAAGCACGATTTGTATTTAATTGCCTTTGCTTTTTAGGAAAAATTTCTCAGGTGTATAATTGAGAATCTACTAATGTAATGGGAGGACCCAGGCATAATGCATCACAAACAAGAGAAGCATTTGCAGAAAGGCCACGGTCCCTCACTTTTTTTAGTAAGGTTGGAAAAATTGGAGAAAAATTAAATTGTGAGTTGTTTTTTTTTAACTTCCAGTCATTGATTTGGTCCTGAAATGTTACCTACCTACTCCCTATAGAGTTCTGTTCCTCAAATTATGATTTTTGTTCTGTAGAAATTACAGTAAATTTTGTCTCTGCTCCTGTTAATTTATTCATTAAGACATCGAGACCTTTTCCCCTAGGAAGACATAATGGGTTTGCTAAGTGCTTATACCAATGGCTGTTGCTTTCATAGCAATGCTACCGTGAAAACCTGATTCTCCTATTCCTGATGTCTAGTATTGTCACTGTATGTGTACAGTAAGCCTCTGTATGCCTACAGGGTTAAATAGCTTAAAAAAATTCCTCTAGAAGAGAGAGTTTGGTGAGGAATGGTCCAAACAGGTTGGTAAGTATCCACTTGAATATGTAACCAAGAAAGAGAATGACTTGCAGGCAAAGCTGAGCCCGAAATAGAAACTTTGTAAGCAGCCTGACTAGAAGCCAACTTTGGTACTGGAAAGAAAAAAGTAATAAACTCTTCAGTGATATGACAAGGAGATGATGTGGCCTATGTCTTCAGGGATACCAGTCAACACTGCAGTCACATGACCATCAGCCTTCCACCTAGAGTGAAAATAGTACTTTGACTAAAGGGCTGGCTTTCACATTAACTAATAAACATGCTTAGGTGATCCAAACCTAACTTTTTTTTTTTTTTTTTTTTTTTTTTTGAAGGAGTCTCACTCTGTCGCTCAGGCTGGAGTGCAGTGTCACAATCTCTGCTCACTGCAACCTCTGCCTCCCAGGTTCAAGCAATTCTCCTGCCTCAGCCTCCCAAGTAGCTGGGATTACAGGGATGTGCCACCATGTCTGGCTAACTTTTTTTGTATTTTTAGTAGAGATGGGGTTTCACCTTGCTGGCCAGGCTAGTCTCGAACTCCTGGCTTTAAGTGATCCGCCCGTCTCAGCCTCCAAAGTGCTGGGATTACAGGCATGAGCCACTGTGCCCGGCGGCCCAAACCTAATTTTTAAACAATAAACAAAGAGTCAAAAGCCCAGTATTTCAGAACTGCCACTCACATCCTTGGGCAGATTTGCCTGTTTTTTGGGATAAAGTAATGTTTGAAAGTGTTTAAATTCAGTGGTTGTTCCTTTAGTTTCTCTATCTATATATTTAGAAATTTCCAAAATTATCATAATTACACTGGGTTGCAGAATCTAGGTCAGCTCCAGGATAGAGTGGCTAAATTTTAAAAGGAAAGTAAATAAATAAAGAACACCAACCTCCCCAACTTAAGCCTTCAGTGCCAACCATTTTTCTTAGCCTGCTAGAAGGTTCCCTGCCCATCGACGTCTTGTCCTCCTTTATGCCCATCTAAATACTTTCTACCTGCCAGGTCTTTCATAAGAACCTCCCAGCTCAAAGGAGCCCATTCTACTGTGCTAAATCCCTGCCTTTTCCCAAATTGTCTGTTTTGTTACAAAACCACCACCCTCACCACCTCCCCCATCAACAAATGTCAATATCCAACTTCAGAGAAGGGATCAGTGGAGCTATAGTTTACGGTCACTTTCTGTATATTGTGTGTTAGCTAGTCACACCTTCTGGTGAAGGGTCATATTCACACGTTGAATACACCAGGCTCTATGAGCACATCATAAATACTGAAATATAAAGAGAATGAAAGAGAGAGAGACAGAGAGAGAGAGAGAGTAAAGGTAGGGGACAGGTATTGGTATATATGCCTGTGGTATCAGAGGAAATCTTCACTCACTAGGAAGATCTTCCCTCCTTTTGTCTTGGAAAAGGAGGGAAAGACAAATCTTTTTTTATTTTAACTTTTAAGTGCAAGGGTAAATGTGCAGGTTCATTATATCGGAAAACTGTGTCATGGAGGTTTGGTGTATAGATTATATTTTCATCACTCAGCTGTTAAGCCTAGTACCCAATAGTTATTTTTTCTGATCCTCTCCTTCCAACCACCCTCCACTCTCTGATAGGCCCCAGTGTGTGTTGTTCCCCTCTATGTATCCATGTGTTCTCATCATTTAACTTCCACTTATAACATGCAGTGTTTTGTTTTCTGTTCCTGTATTACTTTGCTAAGAATAATGGCCTCCAGCTTCACCCATGTCCCTGCAAAGGACATAAATTCATTCTTTTTTATGGCTGTATAGTATTCCATGGTGTATGAGTACCACATTTTCTTTATCCTGTCTATCATTGATGGGCATTAGGTTGATTCCATGTATTTGCTATTATGAACAATACTACAATGAACATACGCATGCATATGCCTTTATAACAGAATGCTTTATATTCCTTTGGGCATATGCAGTAATGGGACTGCTGGATCAAATGGTATTTCTGTCCTTAGTTCTTTGAGGAATTGCCACACTGAAAAGACAGGTCTTTTTAAAGAGTTTTGCTGTCAGTGTAAATAGAAAAATGAGCTAGTATCTGGAGGAAACATGCTACAGAGAGAGGATTCTTTTAATAGAAGGTAAAATAATAGGATATTTGTGTGCTTCTAGAAATAATCCAGTAGAAAAAGGGAAAATAATGATGTAGGAAAGTTAGAGAAGAGTTTCTGGAAGAACGTTCTTGAAAGGTGAAAAAGGAGGGAACCTGGTGCCTAAGTGGAGAGTGGCTCTTAAGTAGGAGCACAGACCAATCATCAAATAGTCACAGGAGGCAAAGCATAGACCATGAGCACAGATGCAGCCAGTGAGCAGTGAGCAGATGCAGTGCTGGATGCTTGGGAAGTTCTCTTCTGGCTCCTCTTGTTCTCGGTAAAATGTGAAGCAAACTAATCAGCTAAGAGCAAGAATCAGCAAGAAGGTACCAGAAATCTGAGAAAAGTGTGTAGCTCTCCAGGAGAGTACAAAACTGAATTGGACCAGAGAAATATAATGTGATCTTACTTAAGGATCATAAATTTAAAATGAGTTCCAATGCTTGTTTTTCTCCAGCCATGATCAACTATACAAAGATTCAGGTAAGGTGTAGGCAGCAGGTTGAATTTAACTATGATTCTGGTTTTGCCTGTCAAGTACAATAACTGAGTGGCAAGCAAGTTGTCATCCTCAAGAGCCAGGTAATAATGATATTCTTCCTCATTGATCTCCACATATTTAATTGGTTCCACTGACTATTTATTTATGGAAAGATTGAAAGTGTCTGGGAATGCAGATTGTACTAAAATATACTTTATACATAAACCATCTCTTTTCTGGTCTTTTGGTATTTATTCACAAAAGAATTTTTATTTGCCTTTTCACTTAGGATATTATCTTTAATAAGATGACTGTGTCCTAAGCCTCCGATATTAGACCCTTAAAAAGGGGACAGAAATTTCAAAAAGGAGTTGCAATAATGGAGGTGGGCAAGACATGAAACATTTTTTCATAGTCTAATGGTTTTTAAAACAAATCTAATTCATACATATATTCTAAAAATCCCATGAATATTTCCACACACATTTTTCATTAATTCACTTAATTAATATGTATTGCATCTCTGTCATGTACAAAACATTGTACTAGGCAAGCGCCAAGGTGAATTGGAGAGGGGAGGGCAAGACTACAATACAGATCCCAAAGGTATTTGCAGTCTAAAGGGAGAAACTCATATTTACAACAAATTAGTATTCAAGACAGGATAAAGGAAGCACTACAACACAAGTTTCATAGCTTTTGTTTACCTCATTTACAGCTATGTGCCATAGTGGACCTGAAACAGTAGTCACTTAATGAGTACAGGTGCATCAGTGAATGCCATAGAGATGTGAACCACCCTGGAGGAACAGGAGGGAGCAATGAAAGAATCCTGAATGTGGGATCTGAGGAAGCATAGTGGAGAATGTAACATTTCACTAGCTCTTAAAGGAAAAGTAGGAAAACAACAAAGCACCTCCCATATGAAAGACAAACACGAGATGAGCACTGCAGTGTGGAAGCAGGAAGACTTCAGGGCATAGACATAGTCCTGTCTGAGGGCTGAGGATTCGCACAGTGAAGGGTGTGTTCAAACGGAAGAGTGGTAGGGGCAGAGTGGGAATAAGAACCAAGCTA
The DNA here is from genome assembly GCF_024542745.1 of Macaca thibetana thibetana. Classification (NCBI taxonomy): domain Eukaryota; kingdom Metazoa; phylum Chordata; class Mammalia; order Primates; family Cercopithecidae; genus Macaca; species Macaca thibetana. The sequence continues at coordinate 73,289,134 of NC_065581.1, read as the reverse complement.
TGCTGGTAACGAAAATACTGTATTTAATCCATGACATATTAAGAAAACTTGTGAGCTGCATTTTTCCCACAAACCAGTTCTAAATATGTCTAATTTTACACTGTGTGATTTCATGCTCTTGCTGGTATTTTATTTCATAATTTTCGTAGGTACAGGTTTTCACTGATTTATAAAATGTTATTCTACTGACTAATGAACATTTTGAATAAAGCTTTAGAGATCTTACTAAAAAAAAAAAAGAGAGAGAGAGAGAGTAAAGAAAGGAAGAGTGGTACCAACAAGTGGAATGCCTCGATTGTCTGATAAAGGAGTTCTTATTGAGCACTTACACTGTGTCTTACACTGTTTTAGATGCTGCCCATGTTATAACTCATTTAATATCACAGAAACCCTGTAAGGGAGGTATTATTATTCCCCATTTTATAGATGAGGAAACTCAGGATGTACTTGGATGTCAAGTACACCCACATTATACAACTAGTAAGTGACAGCTCCAGGCCCTGTATACCATTGGTTCTATGAAAACATTTTGAATAGTTGAGTGACATTATATGATTTGTGTTGCTACTACCTTTTTCTTTCATAAGTAATGAACATATTTAAGCTAAATTCAGAAAGTAAACACCATGCATATTACAGCTGTTCCTCATCTATATTTAGAAGTTCTGAATATTCAAATGTATTACTTTCCATTTCTGTCTTTTCTTTATTCAATGATATTACTATTTCCGAAACCATTGGCTTAAAGGTCATTTTCCTAGTGTTTAATCTATAATTTAAAATAGTACAATTGTATTTTTTTCTTAATTCATAATTTATTTATTAAACTGTTCTAATATTATTTTACTCCAATACTCTTTTTAGAACTACCTAAAGTAGGGAAAATATGAGGAAGTGTTTACGGAAGTAGCTGTAGCGTGGTGTTTGCTATACCAGAGGGCAGAAATAGGACTGATATATGGAAGTTATCAGAAAGTAATTTTCAACTCAAAGTGAAGGTGTTTTTTTTTTCTGAAATCACTTTGCCCTTCTCTTTGTAACTCTAATTTCATTCAGAAACAGTTGTTGATGGCAGCCAATTCATCATCATGTAGGTTACACTCATTTTGTCACCATCTTAGAGATTTCCTGCCTCAAAAACGTTTCCAGTCTTTTATTAAATATACTCTATTGTGTAGCAAGTCTTCCAACTATCAATTCATTCTCATTAAATTTTCACCTCCTCTTTTCAAGTACTTACATACACCAAAAATATCAAACTCGCAAAAGTGACGCAAAGAATCTTTAAAAGTTCAGTTCAGTATCAACATTACAATTTATGCAGCACTGGAGAACAGCATCTGATCTGGTCTAATTGCCTTACTCAAAAGTGCTTTCGTTAGCTCCAACAACTATCAGCTCTTTTTATTTCATTGAAATCCATAACAAACAGACCTTGTCACTGTGGCCTGTCCTACAAACATCCTTGGATTCAGGTGACCCTAAGTTTCTGATCTCTCACCTCGTCTCTAGTGAGGATGGGGCAGAGGCATAAACAAAAGATTCTAATCCCAGCCCGAGCTATAGCATCATCAAAGGGGGTTCTCTGTGGTTGGTTTTGTGTCACAGAAACAGAGTAGTCAAGGTATCTAATATTTGTGTGATACCAAAAAAAAAAAAATGGAGGTTGTTTGTTCAGCCGAGAGAACCTAAAATAGGAAAAAGATGAGGAAGTGTTTATGGAAGTAGTTGTATCTTGGGGTTTGCTGCACCAGAGGACAGAAATGGGACTGATATGTGAAAGTTATCAGAAAGTAATTTTCAACCCAAAGGAAGGAATTTGTTAAGGGGAGATATTCAAAAGTGAAACATGGTACTTCCTAGAGGAAAGAAACAACCATTTGTAAAGTATTTGTCTCGGGTCTCCTCCAGCAGGAGATATTTAAAACCGGGTGACCTTATAATTTATTTCCCAAACAGGGACACATTTGAGAATGAAAGGATAACAGCTACAAACTGGGGTATCCCAGGCAAATGGATTCATATTACCCTAATTTGCCCTTGTAGACCCCTAGCTGTGTGGACTTGCTGACGTGTGGAGAACGGGGAAATACTGACCCTACTAGGGGAAAGGGAAAGGTGGGAGCTCTTGGAAGTGCTGAGAAACAGGGCAACTCTGTGACCCTCTCACCCCCGCTTCTGTACCTACCCTGATAGGATGAAACCTAAAGACCCATATCAAATAGGATCTCTGTCAGTGAACCTGGATATAAACAAAGTGTTAGGATCCACAGGGATCCACCTGGGAAAAATTCCAGGACAGCAACATTGTTCCCAGAGCCAGGGTAGAGTAGACACTCTTCCCAAGTCAAAGTTACCTACCCTGATAGGATGAAACCTAAAGATTCATATCAAATAGGATCTCTGTCAGTGAGCCTGGATATGAGCAAAGTGTTAGGATCCAAAAGGATCCACCTGGAAAAAATTCCAGGACAGTAACACTGTTCCCAGAGCAAGGGTGGAGTAGATACTCTTCCCAAGCCAAGTTACTCAGAGAGTTCTACAGGGCATAGCATTAGATAGTAAGAATAGGACCAGCCCCAAAGGACCAAGGACTGTGGTGATGACGAGGTACAGAACAGGACCAGCCCCAAAGGACCAAAGACTGTGGTGATGACGAAGTACAGAACAGGACCAGCCCGATAGCAAGACCCCACACATTACAGGCAGGCACAGTGAGAAGAATGGAGAAGGGCAAGCATATAGGGGCACAGCCTCCCTAAATATGGTCTGTGTTACACTGCCTAGACTTAGAAGTACCCAATGAGGCAGCTTTGTCTTCCATTCTAAATGGCAATTCAAATATAACAAAAACTTACTTTTTACTATGACAAGTTTATTGCAATCTATAAACTGCTTGAAAGGATTATTAAAATTAACATTCCTAAACAAAAAATCACATTTTACTAACTGTAATGGGTACTAACAGCTGTGTGCTCGGCTCCCATCCCTCTTTTGCACTTTGCCCCTAGATTGAATGGGCACCTTTCACTTCGCCATGCAGTCATTTTGACTCAGGAAAAACTGGTTCCAACTCTGTGGTTAGAATGAGCCACTTCAAGTAATCCCAGTTTCCTGCTCTGTAATTATTCAGATCAAGCTGACAGCACTGGCATATCCCTTGCAACTGGTCTTGCTCCAGGAACATGGTCTAAGTCAGCCAGACCTAAGGGAAAGGCTATTTTTCAACATGAATGAGAGTCAAGGTGGTGATCCAGTGCTGCTGGCCATCATCAGGGGAATTTGATGGAAGCCTGCCCGTGGATGATATCACCACATGAAGGGACAGAAGCAGACAAGTCAGAGCCAGACCTCCATTTCCACCAGGCATTCCCTGCCTCTGGCTGTCTTTTGGAGGTGATAACTTTCTTACTGTGTAAGCCAGTTTGAGAGGCACCCCTCTTGATTCTTCATGTGGAAGCATCTTAGTAGATCTATAGAACAGTGATTCCCAAACCTGCCTATTGAAATTACCCAAGGATCTTCAAAAATTGCTGATGCTCATATTCTACTCAGAGATTATGATTTATGGGTCTAGTGTGTCGCTGGGTAAGCCAATTAAGCTGTAAATTTCCTCCCTTCCTGGAGATTCTTTCCTAAGAATGTACCTCTGCCCAAGGCTAACACAGGGCACTCTGAGACTTCTCAAAGTGACAGGAACATGTGTTCCCAGATGGACTTTCTCCACCCTCTACAATACTGAGGGACTTTCATGCTTTGCAAAAAGATTCGAATTGCTCTTCAGCTATCCTGCTTGGATTCCCCTTTTATCACATTTCACGAGATATGGGTTTGAGAGCCTTCCCTAGTAAAATGGGATTATAAGTCTCTATAAACCACATGTTTGGAGTCTCAAGAGGCCATAGTAAGAGGTCCCAATTTTTCATCAATAATTTTTTTTAAAGGTAGAATGGATAAAAGGAAAGAGATGGAGTAGAGGAGGAATAATTGAGATCTGACTACACTGTTAACATTCTCTGCCACCCTCTCTTCCCCTCTCTCTCTTTTTCTCCCAAACCCAACATCAAAACCTAGGTCTGTCTTTCACATTTATGTGTAACTTAGATCTCACTACACTGTTAACACACACTGCCACTCTGAGCCTCAGTACCCTAAACGCTGATGAACTGAGAAAAATGATACCTGTTTCACCTATGTAGTAAAGCTTTTGTGAGGCTATGAGATAATACATATAAAAATTCAAAATTAAAAAGTGTTTGATGAATCTAAGTTATTATTATGAGAGGTCCAGAAAGTTAAAAATGCAGTCTAGACCTAACCCTAATAGATACCAGCCATGCCAGCAGGATGAAATGGCTTAGAAGAGAGTTACATTCTCTGCCAGCCTGCCCCTTGGCATCCTCCCCCTTCATCCTTCCTCTCACCATACTTCATGAAACGGCAAAGCTTGCACTGTAAATACAACTCTAAGATACGTCCTTGCTCCAACCCACTTTCAGCCAAATTGCCATGCTCTGAGCCCTGCCCATACAGAATTCCTAGGGCTGCCACTCATAGGCAGGAAGGTTATTTTGCTGCCTTTTTCCCCTAGGTTTTTAGAAGCACTCCACTTCCTCATCAACAGTACACCTCTGGGCACCGCAATGCTATATCATTCCCTGCTTGAATTATATTATCTATCATAAGAGACATCTCCTGAGAGGCTTGAGTGCTAAGTGGGGAGTGATTTTTAGAAAGATGTGTGGGAAATGGTTTCAATATTTGGCAGTTCCTAAAGGCAAGATGATTTGAGACATTGGCTCTTTAAAAATACGCTTGATCAGCTCATTATACTATTCCCTTATTTCTGAAAATGCCTTGTCATTTGGAATATTACGTTTAGCAGTTGCACCAAGGTAGAAATTTCATAAACTAGAAGATTGTAATTTTCAGTTTATTTCAGTCATTTATCCATATATGTCACATATATCACATAAATGTATATATTCACCAGGATATCAATCTTTCTTTTACAGATATCTCCATTAACATATACCATTCTGAAACTAAAGACATAGACAATCCCCCAAGAAATGAAACAACTGAAAGTACTGAAAAAATGTACAAAATGTCAACTATGAGACGAATATTCGATTTGGCAAAGCATCGAACAAAAAGATCCGCATTTTTCCCAACGGGGGTTAAAGTCTGTCCACAGGAATCCATGAAACAGATTTTAGCCAGTCTTCAAGCTTATTATAGATTGAGAGGTAAGGAAAGAGGTGAAACCTGTTTAGCCTTGTGTTATTTCCATCCCTTCCCTTTCATTCATCCATAGGTTGTCTTTAGCCTAAAACTTCCAGGTCTGTCATTTAGCCACAAGAATTATAAAAATCAACCTAGTGGTAATCTGATAGTAATGAATAATAAACATTCAAAACTATGGTAGATATCAGCTCTTATGGTTTAAAGTAATATCTTGTGCAGCATAGAACCAAAAGGGCATTTATAAATTACCAGAAAACCTTGGCATCCAGATTTTACCCCTTTATTTTTTTATTTTTGCCAATGCTCAATATTGCATTTTAATGTTGTTCATATGAGTAAGAAGCACAGGATGATTGCAATGTCAGGGATCTAAGCAAATTGATTTATGACTTAAGATTTTATTTTTCAAAAGCAACATTACAATCCAGATCCTCTTATAAGTTAGTGTATTGATGATCCAGCAGAAACTTTAAAGTTTGGAAACCTAGAGGCAGTTGAAGTGCAGAGGAGAAACAAATTAAGAGTGGTTACCAAGATATAATGCGGGAGTGTTAGCAGAATTTACAACACAATTACAGTGGTTTCTAGCAGAGTTACAGTCCACTTTTTACCCCAAGACTGCTTAAGAAGATTCTGATGGCATTCCCAGAAACCATTAATCACAGCGCAGCCATCAGTGACTATCCTTTTCACTAACTAACTATGGATGACAAAACTCTCATGGCTTCTTTTTTAAAAGAAAAAAACAAATCTTTGGTAGCTACTATTAAAATTCCCCAGGTGGCTCCAAACAATGCAGAATATCTTGTCTCTCTGAGTCCTAAATTCAATTGTCTTACATGCGAAAGTTGAGTTTTACTGATTTCTACCTTGGTCACACTAGATGTTTGCTTCCATTCCAAAAAGCAGAGCCACCCTGCTTTATTTAAAGCCCATCTACTAGAGCAAGCTGGTTCAATTCCAGCCTGTGATGTGTTGTACACTATGACAACTGAGTACCCATTTCATAATGCTAACATCCAGAAAACTTCTTGGATGTCTATTTCTGTTAGATGTGTCGGGGTTAAATTAATCTGAAGAGTTCTTATTGGGTTTTGGAAGCATAATTAACTAACAGTCTCAAAAATATCAAGTCTATTGTTCCTCATGTGTCTCATTTTCTGTGGAAATAAAAAGATATTCACTTTCTGAAAGAAGCCACACCCATAGAAAAGTGAAAAGTACTGGATCATAGTCTGAAAGAAGACTCTCACTATAGAAAATCAAGGGCACTATATTACTATTCTGAGGTCATAGAAGAGCATCTCCACAGAGCAGGTACTAGCCAATGCTTGTTGGTGTACACAGAACACAAAGAGCCCATTGGGAAAATAGAGAAAAGACACTGACATGCCTAAATTACTAATTTCAAGTGTGCCTACACATTGATCAGATAATGACCCTGGTAAATTCCATATCGTTTGCTCAGGGATGGATGTACATATAGTGTTTGCATCACACTGAATATGAATGCAACTACTCCTGTTTTCACATAACTTCTAATTCTTTACAACATTCACAGATAGGATTCACTGCAGGTATTTAGAATAGACTATTTATTGCTGCAACAAAATTTTTAGCTCTGAATTTTGATTCTCAGCTCTTTATTCTTGATTAGGTTGCCTCTTTCATTCTTGTTTCCCTGGATGAAACAAACCATTGTTTTTCTCCCCACAGCAATGACAGTCCATTATCTTTATGGCTGCCCCTAGGTAATATGAAATTTTACTATTCATCAGCATGGGTTTCTTAAGTTGAACAAATTGGTTCACAAAGAAACAAGAAATAAGACCCAGCTACAAAATGGTGTTCCTCTGACAGAGAGAACCACTTACTGTTCTTGTTGCTACTTTTACAAAATTATCTGTTGACATCTTTCAAACTTAGGAGAGAAAGCATCCATATTCCCAAATCAAATGGAACATTGAATTATTTCATTTTCCAGGGCTTAAAAGCAACGCAGTGAAATGTTCTGAGCTTTGTGGTAGAATCATAAATGTGCTTATCTCAAAGCACAAATGCAAAAGAGGCAAGTGTGTTTCTGCTAACTACAGGCTGAACTCTGTGCTCCAGCCAAACTTCCTGCTATACGGATGCCTCCCTTCAGACTCCCCTCACCCTCACCTGTGTCTCTCCCTCTATTTCCCTCCCTCTCTGTCTCCCCTACCCAACACCAAAAACTAGGTCTTGGCCAGGCGTGGTGGCTCACTCTTATAATCCCAGCACTTTGGGAGACCGAGGTAGGCAGATCGCTTGAGGTCGGGAGTTCAAGACCAGCCTGGCCAATATGGTGAAACACTGTCTCTACTAAAAACACAAAAATTAGCTGGTGGCACAGGCCTGTAATCCCAGCAACTCAGGAGGCTGAGGCAGGAGAATCGCTTGAATCCAGGAGATGGAGGTTGAAGTGAGCCAAGATCACATCACTCTACTCCAGCCTAGGCAACAGAGTGAGACTCCATCCCCCCGGCAAAAAAAAAAAAAAAAACTAGATCTTTCTTTCACATTTATGTGTGCCTTAGAGAAGGTTAAAGATGGATAGGGTCCTAGTTCTTGCTACTCCCTGTTGTCTACAGATCAACAGCATCACCACCACCTGGAAACTTGTTAGAAATACAGAATCACAGATCCCACCTGAGACCTACTGTCAGAATCTGCATTTTAACAAGTTCCACAGGTAAAATCCATTTGTACTTTAAAGTTCTAGAAGCACTAATCTAGAGAACATCTAGCCAACACTCCCTTTGTACAGATAAGAAAACTGAGATCTGATGAAGTAAAGTTTCATGTTCAGGGGCACAGCTGGCAGCAGAACAGGCGTAGAACTAAGTGTCCTGACTCCCATTTCAGTGTGTTATTTCTCCCCCTAATGTGTGCGCAACTCTGTACTGAGCATTTTCACATACCATTGGTCTAACAATACTAATTGCGAATAACTGTCTGCAGGCCAGGACTTCCAATTAGAGACTGCCTGTCTGGCCTCCAGGGTATGTGCTCCCTGGGGTTCTTCCTACACCATCAAATGACTTAGGATATGACCTTCAGCAGAGAAGCTGACGTTCTGTGATCAGATTTCAGGCATCGGCTGGCAACTGTGGGAAGACTGGGGTCGGGGGGAGGCGAAGGTGCTGGATTTCTTTAGAATCACTGTGGCAGTCCCTCCCAGTAGGTTCAAAGGAGGAGAGTACAGAACAGGTAAATCAAAGGTTTAGAAAACTCCAATTTTGAGAAGTTTTCAGATCCCTCCCAGCCCTGAGGTCCTTTGATGTCTCAACTTTCAAGGGTTTTTTTGATACTTCCCCAGTAAGGATGGGGGACTATCCTGGTGGGTTGTGGGCTTGTGCTGCCAATCATGGAAAGATTCTATGCCTCCTGGCTTGTGAGAAGCATCCAAGAGAAAACTGACATCAGAGGAGCCACAGAAAAAGAAAGCCTGCCCCTCAGAAAGAGTCTGAGATTTCCTCCTTAACATTATGATTCCTATAAACTACAGTGTCACAGGGAGATAATTCTTCAAGCAACTTCAGACACTGTGCTCTAGGAAGAAGATTCTTTCAGGGCCCTTATGGAAGGTTTTGAGTAGTTCTGTGTCCTGTGGTAGGAGAAAGGACAGCAGGGAAAGGAGCAGAACTAGGAAGAAGATGCAAGCAACAAAAATAGCACCTCCTACTTGACTGCTCAACCTCAGTCTCCCCAACCATATGACAGGAACTGCCTGCAGAAATCTCTGCATAACTGGTAATGCATCCTCAGGCTACATAGCACCCAGGAAAATGAACTTCTGTATACATCTGTCTACATGAGTTATGATGCCTGCCAGTCTGAGTTTGGGCTCAACTGGGAGCAGCTAGGCTCAACGAAGAACACAATTAGTTCAAGACTTAAATTGGAATGAAATAAAAACAAGTCTTAATCTGAGACCAAAAGCCACACACTCAAAGGTTGTGCCTAACTTGTAACCAGAAGAGATTATCACATAATATCTTCCCCCATGTTTCACACACAGATAATGTCCATGAAACTCACCAATACTTAGATATTATCCATGAAAGTCACCAAAGACAGTGCTAGTTTATTTTATGTATTGTTGTATCTCTGGCACTTATATAGGTTTTGAACTGAAGTAGCCACAAGACAACATCCCCAGAGAGAGAGTATGGAGTATGTGGGAAAGAAGGCTAGCAAAGGCGGCTGGTTTGCTTAGACTGGACATACAACTGTTAGGATCTGGACAAATCTGAAAACATCTAAGTGCCGTTTCCTTCTTGCATATTATGTAGACTATTGACCAGAGATGAAGGATCAGAGACAGCTTGCTGGTTTGTATCAGACAAGGCATTAAATCTTCTTGATCCTTGCCTGTTATTAGTTCACAAAAATGAATTGTGCAGGGTGAGGTACTCCATTGCTTCCCACATGTTGATCCCTGTTATTTCCCCCAGCGTGAGAAACCAGATGGCACATTTGAGGCGGTCAGGACTGCACCCTCTCCTGTCTTTGTGGGTTACTCATTAAAAGAACAATTACCTTGAAGGTTCTGGTCAGGTTGCTGCTGGTAAATGACCTGAGCTGCTATTGATCAAAAAGGAGTCTAAGAGAAATCCAGACGTGGAATAAGTGGGGAGGAGGGAATAACATACAGGCATAAGAGTCTCCAGATTGGTCTCCTCTCACCCTATTCCTCCCCACAGTCCTTTTTCTCAGCACAGCAACGTTTCTTTAAGTGTTTCTTTAGTAAGTCAGATGGTGTCAGCCTCTGCCCTAAAGGCTCCAATTGTTTCCATTGCTCTAGAGGTAAAAATCAACATATTACAAATGCTTATAGGGAGGCTTCCAACATTTTTTGCTCACTTAAGCCCCTAAAACAACTTTTAAGCTATATAATCCCCTCGCATGCTTTTCCATTGACATCTAAAATTTTTTGGCAAGTTTAATAAATAGGTTGTAATTTTTGGTGAGTTGTAAATATTGATATTTAAAATAAAACTAGAATTGGATCTTTCTTATGTATCCAGTAGAATCTATCACAGCCACTCAATATTTACCATCAAATTCTTTTAACAGATAGGTGAGAAAATTCTTCTTAACAGTAGGAAATGTCACATGGTTTCTTTTTCTCCATACACTTACATTTCCATTCCACTTCTCAGAGTCCCATTTTAATGTAATTTATGTTTATGCTTGAAAAATCTGTTATTGATTGCTCTAAAATACTTTTTAGTAACAAAAATATGAACATAACTTGAAATCACATTTTTTATTTCTTGTGACTATAAGATTTATGTGTAAAAATAAATTTCTTCTGGATTCAGTTGCATTTATCATTTTTAATATATAATCAATTAAAACTAAACACATATAGTTTTAGTTTTTGTTGATGGATATAGAGTGAGATTCAAGTTTTGTGGTTGTTAATGTTTGTAAATACAAAATCACAAATGCAAAATTCTAAACAGGGCTTTGGAAGAAATCAATGTTAAAAAAGGATCTGTAGCTTACGCTTCCTTAGCTTCTGCCTCTGGATCAAAGTGATTGCTTTGGTTTTGCTCCTCTAATTGTTCATATACAATTTGTCATTATTTATATTGTGCATTGATAAAATGAGACTAAATTTAACATCAATTTTATCCCTATTATCTTACTTAGTTTCGGTTAGGTGTTGAGAAAACTTCTTTAGATAAATAAGTAGATGGGAACAGATGGAGTTTTGTTACAGCACTGTTCTTGTTCTTTAAATTCCTTTTTCATTATATGCCAATAATCACATCATGATCTGTCATCATTATTTTTAATGATCTATCAATCAGCTGTCAACCTATTAGGACTCCTTCTAATTTGTTGAAAGCAAAGGATCATAAATCACCTAGATTGCCAAAATGTGTGTTATCCCTCAACTCAGTTCACTCCCTTTCTCAAACTCAGTACTGTTATTGCAAATTGTTCCTTGGTGTGGTAACCTATAGGCACTGTGCCACAATAAGAGTAGGGATGGATGAATGGGGAAAGGATTGTGACCAAAAAGGAAGTGCTAATGAAGAGGTGTGTCCTTAGGGAGACCAATTTTGGGAAAGCTTGTACAGGAAAATGGAGACCCGGAAATTGATTCTCTTTAAATGTGTGTGCCTGCTCATCACTTGGAAAGTGTTCAAGGACAGCCAGGGGCCCTGTACTTCAGTTTGGAGACTGCTGGTCTGCGAAACCCTACACAATCTGTGTTCACCTCGTCACATCTTTCTTTTTTTTGAGACGGAATTTCATTCTTGTTGCCCAGGCTGGAGTGCAATGGCGTGATCTCGGCTCACCGCAACCTCCGCCTCCCAGGTTCAAGCAATTCTCCTGCCTCAGCCTCCTGAGTAGCTAGGATTACAGGCATGCACCAACATGCCTGACTAATTTTGTATTTTTAGTAGAGATGGGCTTTCTCCATGTTGAGGCTGGTCTCGAACTCTTGACCTCAGGTGGTCTGCTCGCCTCAGCCTCCCAAAGTGCTGGGATTACAGGCATGAGCCACCACACCTGGCCCTCGCCACATCTTTCTATCTTCATCCTCTGTTACTCTCAACCTTGCTCTGGCCACAGCGACATCCTCCCTGCTCCTTCAATGCCCCTAGCACTCCATAAACTGGGAGACTTTACTTTTCCCAAATGGCTCAAAAGTCACCTTTATAGTGAGGTCTTCCTCAACCACTCTATTTTAAACTGCAGTTTTACACACACACACCCGTGCGCACGCATGCACACACGTACACACGCACACAATATTCCCTATTTTCTTGCTTTCCTTTTTCTCCATAGCATATAGTAAGTACTCAATAAATATTTGTTAAATGAATTAACTTTTAGAGACTGTAAATTTGTGTGTCAACATAAGCCATGAAATAATTTTCCATGTTATTAGACTTTGCTTGGGATTGGGTATGGGGAGCCTCTTAGGGCATGGCCATTTTCCACCCGTAATGACTCTGTATTACAGTGTGTCAGGAAGCAGTATGGGAAGCATATCGGATCTTTCTGGATCGCATCCCTGACACAGGGGAATATCAGGACTGGGTCAGCTTCTGCCAGCAGGAGACCTTCTGCCTCTTTGACATTGGACAAAACTTCAGCAATTCCCAGGAGCACCTGGATCTTCTCCAGCAGGTGAGCCCAAATACCGCACGGTTATTTGGAACACTGCACCAATAGTTCCCAGGCTCCAGCCCCTAGGCCTTTTGAATTGGTTTCCACAGCATAATAGTTAGTTGAAGAAGTGCTTGGAGGTATCTGATTAGGCCAATAGAAATTTTATTCTTGCAAAATAATATGGTACAGTCAGGTTGAAGTGTAGTTTAAGGGAGAAGGGAATGAAAATAGACTTTAGCTCTTCAGTTGGCATTATCTCCTGGTAAAATTACTTTTTATCTTTATCTTTTTGCAGAGAATAAAACAGAGAAGTTTCCCTGAGAGGCAAGTACCCAACATAGAGTGTGTGTGTGCTCTTGACTTTAAAAAGATAGTACAACGGAGTGAAACTAAGCTATTCTACCTGTAGGATTTTATGTCAGCCACTAAGATCTGCGTAGATTATTCTGACAGACAATTCCTGCATATAATGTACTGAAGATAAATCAGTACATAAGACAAAAATAAATAGACCTTATAGATTTAGATAGATGTTTGCATTCTTTGCAGACAAAATGAATTAATCACTATGTGATATGTATCTAATGCGCACCTTCACTTATAAGAAATAGAGAAATTAAAATAGTTTGATTTTTAGAATTTATGGTAAACTATTAGTTACATCAAGAAAATATTTAATACAATCAAAGAACAACTTGAATTTTGAACTCTCACTTGGTATTCTGTAAAGTGTTAATATCTCTCAAACTAAATTACTAACGCTCTAAGTTATATCCTCAACAAGAACTGAATATCAAATAAGAAAATCAAAAAACAAAATAAAGAGAAAAGGAAAACTACATTAGATTAAATGATTAAAGAAGAGAGACGTTGTTGTCAAACTCTAAACTCACAAATTACATACATCTTATGGCATTTAGAAGTCTAAATCTGAAGATAATACTACAAAGAGAGACACAAATTTGGCCATACGAGTTACTGACAGTACTTTACAATGCCTTTCATATTTATCCCTTTTGTTTCTATTCCCTTTGCCACTAACCTAGTCTAGGACCTTATTAATATACTCTGTGAAAAATGTCTAATCTGATCTCCCTGACAGATTTCCTTGCCTCTAACCTCTTCTTCTCCTTAACTTGCATAATTGCTACTAGATTCATAAGTCTGAAATATTCCTTTTATTACATCGAGCCCTGTTCAATGGCTTTCAAAAGATTCCTACATCTTCCTCTTGCCGTTCTGAATGTCCACCCCCAACCTTCTCCAACCCACCTCCGTGTGCAGGAGACTGAGTGGTAAGAACTGCATCACTGGCATCCCTTGCCTCTGGCTTCTGGTTACGGCCAGCCAGTGAGGAGGAAGAAATCAGAGAGAGAAGAGAATGCTGGCAGAAAATGTACACACACACCTGCAGAGTCTTTAAGGCCTATTGGCCTTTGTCAGCTTCAGCTCAGTTCCTGCCAGGCCGTTCTTTCCAGAGGGCCTTCTCTGTGGCTGGCTCCTGGTCTCCTCTCATCCCTTCTGGCCCCAAGGATAGTTTTAGCACCGCACTGTTACTGAACCTGTGGGGTACTGTGCTCTCCCTTGAGGTTGCTCTTATACTCTTCACACAACTTCATAAATAATCCCTTTATTGAACTTTGCACAAGTTACCCCACTATGAGTGAGTCATCTGTTTCTTGCTAGAACCTTCACTGAGGCAGAAGCCGAACTAACTAATCCAGACCTTTCACCTCCTAACCTTTCCAACTTGGCCTCCCATTATTATTATCCATGATTCCACAGCTGCCACCATGCCTCTTCCTCACTGCATATCGACCACACCCTATTCATTCGGATTCTGACCCTAACCTTTCCCTCTTGCTTGGAAGAATCTGCCTTTTCCACTCCATCTATCAAAATTCTACTCTCGTTCAGGCTCCAGGTGGAATCCCGCCTCACCAGGATGTCTTAACAGACTATTTGAGTTTACAGCAATCTCTTCCTGCTTTGAACTTTGTACTCTTTTTGGCACTTATATTTTTATTGAACACTCCCTTGCTTTCTCCAGTTTTCCTGTAGGAGTATAAACTGCTCAAGGGCAGGAACTGTTTCATACTTTCCCACCTACTGTACAAAACTGAGCAAAATCCTCATATATTTTGTTAATCAATTATGTCTATCAAGCCACTCTTTTACAGATTTTAAAAAGAGATTGCCAGGAGAAATAATGTGACTAAGGAAAATCTTAATACTACAGTATTACCTTTGTTCACAAAACACAGACATATTGATTCTTCTCATTTAAATATAGGATAATACTTTACTGATGCTTCCACTTTTAAAAAAGAAAAAGAAGGCAACTCAGGGTGCATCCAAAAGAAAAAAAAAAATCAACAGAACGTACCAAATCTCGACAGAGAACCATTAAAAACTATAAGGAACAATTACCCAAGCCAGAAAGAAAAGGAAATAGAAGCATTTCATCTATTCCTGTACCTGCCAGCATTGCTGGAGAGAAAGAAAGGAACATGAAACAAACATTTTACATTAGCTATGGTTACCAAGTTGTTTTCAACAAAGAAAAAAAGAAAGAAAAGGAAAGAAATTATCTTTTCTTATAATCCTTTCTAAGAAGACAAAACAAAATGTTCTCACCTGACTAACCCGTAAGTCGGCCAATTTCAAATGACTTTGAAATAAATCCAGTGGAAGAACTGAGTAGCTCAGCTTCCCAAATTACAGATCCTTGGTGATGGTGTAGATTGCCAGTTTAATGGCAGAATCACATCTTTTAGTAAAGGGCAAGAAAACATCATCACAGCGTCCTGCACAAAATGGACTGTTGACTTGTAACTAATGCGATAGCCAGCATTTTACTAGCTATTATTTTGGTTATCTTTTTTTTTTTTTACGGCAAGACACAAAAGGAGATGAGAGTGATATTAAGAGGAAGGAGATCTTACTATAAACAAAGATCTCTAAAGTAAAAACAAATTGTCTAGGCTATGAGTGCTATAATGTTTGATATAATGAGAGTTGTTAAATATGGTTTTTATAAAAACCATTTATTAAGTACGTAGTATAATACCAGAAGAAAATAACAAGAATAGCTGATTTCAAATTCCACTATAGAGGCTAAATTTTTATCTGGCCTGTGTGCACAACTGTAGTCATCGATGTTTACAGTTAACATCTGTTCTGATGTAACAGATTAACATCTGTTAATTTTGTATATTACACATTAACAATATGGCAGAATTGTGTGTGGCAGAAATATGTAGGTGATACTATTGGCTATGACTAATTCTAGATAACTGTACTGTAAAACACCAGAACACCTAGCCATTCCCCTTGGCCTTCCCATCATCATGAGCCACAGAAAATTAGATCAAATATATCGGTCAAATGCTGCTATATTATACTAATGCAGACACAACGCTTTGGACCTAATAGCTTATAGTAACAAACCTTTCAGTGAGTTTCAGAAAATATTACTACCATTGTTACAGGACTTTTCCCTAGTTCAGCTAAAAATGGGGTCCTTGTCTATCCCACAACCATGAAAATTTAGGCTTGCGGATGGTTTGAAGGCTGAGTAAGGCAGGGTTTTATTGGGTGGAAAGGAAGAAAAGGGGGAAACGGACACTGGCCTAGCTAGACTGCTTCCCACCCACAGCTTGAATCCCAGGTTCCACACAGAAAGAGGAGGGGCCAGGCTCCTCCTTGCTGTAAATGGCATGAACTTCCAGAGGCTCTACCCCAGGGGGCAGGCTGGTTGGAATTTTTCCGGGGACCCCCTCCCCACTTGGCTCTCTCATTCCCCACTCTAAAGAAGTACGTCTAACCATTGGATTAAGAATAAAGACAAAGACAAAACCGCTTCCTGCTGACAGGGGCTGTTGTTTTGGGGAAACAGCAGTCAAGCTCACTCAGAGGCCTATTTAAGGATTCCCAGCAGAAGGGGTCATTGTCTGAGGCTCTGGTTGCATGACTGTCAGAGTCTGATGGCCCTTTTTGCCAGCATGTTGGGCTTCTGGCTTCCTTTCCCCTGAGCCCAATCCTAAAACAACCAGTTTAAGGTTTGGGAAATTAACTCTTTCCAGTCTAGAGGATGCATCTGAGGGGAGCGTAGTATGAAGACACAATTATGTATCAGTGAAGAGGGAACAGAGGAGGAGAAAGGAAAAATAAGGCATTTTTTAAAGGAGTCCCAGGAGTTCGGGATGCATTTGAAAGGGATGCAGACTGAAGATGAATGGCTACACATCTAGAAAGAGGGGAGCAGGCATCTCTGGTTTCCTTCTCTTCCTAACATATGCCCAGGGTACATGAGGGAGAGAATGAAGAGTGTCCTCTTTCCCTCTTCCATCCTTGCATCCCCAAATCCCGGTGACCTTGTCAGTTCCCACCATGAATGCCAAAACAGCTTGCACCCATCAAGCAGGGAGGGCCTTAGAGAATGGAAATGATCTGCTCTCATCTATGTCTCTATCCCTGCTACCGTCAGTAGCCTTGGAATTCCCTAGACCTCATTTATACCACAGATATTAACGTGGCCTTTATCCACAAAACAGGAGGCTTGGGGTTGGCTAAATCAGCAGGAATCAGCCATGTTCACCTGTGCTGTGCCTTTTAACCTCTGTTGTCATTTGCCTCTGGATCCCTCAGATCCAGTTTTCCTTCCTAGGGCTTTTGCCTGAAGCTCGGAATTGAGTTTGGGACAAAAATATGTCTCAGGGGATTCCATGGACTCGTTATCATAAGCTGAATGCTAAGGTGAAACTGTGGAATTGAGTCCTCCAACATGGGAGAGAAAAGGATGTCTTGTGACACACCAAGATAACTAGTAGCTATAGTTATGCTTGCTAGAATTTGGGTGCATGGTGCTTGGCTTTGGTTACTTCCCTTGGTCCTACTTCCCCAAAAAGGAAACCTCCATGTGATGGGCACCCTATTTATTCCCTATTTATTCCATCACCTGGCAGGATTTGCAGGATAATTGCTCAGAACTAGAAATTGATCCAGATTTCTACATTACCCATCCCTCTTGTTCTTTCTGAGTTGCAGCCAGAGATTGCTGGTTGGTTCACAGAAGAAGCAGGGTTAGTCTAAAATATAGGCAAAAACTTAAAAACAACTAATGAGTTTAGAATTTAATTACAAATGTGTAAGTTTTGAAACATAATTTCCCTCTCTCCAGTCCTCATTTTTGTTAAAAACAAAATCATAATAGGACTGAGTTGTTTGCAAATAGACTGGTTTTATACTTGGCCTAATTATTTACATAAAGTGCAGCAATAATAATTATTTCTACATAAGCCTTTTGGATTGGTTTTGGTGGACGTCTGTTCCACAAGGAATCTCAGGTGAGACCTTTAAATGCTGATCCCAGCTATGGTTGTATCCTCAAATGCTTGTGAGTTGGGTGATCCCTCCTCTTAAGGTCCTAAGATAAACTTGGAGGTCCTGGACCTGTTAGAAAGTGACATTCTTTCCTGACCATAGGTCAAGGACCCTCTACAGGGACTGCATAGACAAGGGTATGAGGCCAGTTTCCCCACTGGGAGGCTTTTATTGGTTCGGTAAGTCAAGATGGACTCCTTAAAGGGAGGCATACACTTTCAGTCAAAGCCTTGATAAAATACCCAATTTTTCCAATTGTGTCTTGTTGCAAAAGAAAAATGGATTCTTATTGCACTGATGCAAACAACTATATTGCCATAAGTTAAGAATACTCACAGTTTCCAAATTCTAAAGGAACCAGGCAGAGAGAAACAAACATGCTCCAAATTTTTATCCCAGGAGTATACATTACTTAATTTTTAAAGGCTATAAATAGTTCAAAATAAGTTTCCTTGACTCTGAAAAATAAAACAAGGACCAGCAATATTCCAAGAAAAAGTCAAAAGGTTGCTTCAGCTTTCTGAGTTCAGTCCATTTATTAACTCTGGTTTGGCTTGATATTCTTAAGCATTTCAGCTCCTCATGAGTCCTGTACATTTTCCCTTATTTCAATGTTACAATCTCCAAAGTTATCAGAAGTCTGTATTTGAGAGCACCTGTTAAAGTCCTACAGCTTATTATGAAACATCTTTTGAAAAGGATAAAAACAAGACAGCAACTGTCTGTGAATAGCAAAATGTCCAGCATAGTTACAGATAGAAACAATTGACAAATTTGGTTATCTCCGTGGTTTACAATAAGTTAACATAACAACCTTAATTATGATTGATAGCATACTTTTAGACATTAGAATTTTCAAAATCTTACAGAATTTTGGAACATAGATCAGCATTATTTACCCAGATATGACCTAAAGAAGATTGAACATCATTTTGACAATCCCACGTACCTAAATATGTCAAATAATCCTGTTTACCTCTTTTCTGGACATTCCAGGGGCTCTCCGGACTATCCAAAAAGCCAGGTGTCAAGAAGAACAATTTTGAAACTGAAGTTTGATTTTGGGTAGCCTTTTAAATATGTTTAAAGCACTTGATATTATGAAATGTAATTCCAGATTGCCATAAATTATTTATTGTGCCAAAATGACGACTCAGAAATCTTAAAGAAGCAAAAACCTTTTATAACTCTTTACAAATTTTGCCAAAGAGCAGATTAGGGCCTGAAGAAAATTTTGTTATGGTTTTATCTCAATGCTCAATTTACAGGAAAAACCACATAATACCTTTTTTTTGAATTTAGTCAATATGTTCACACAAAGAAACTCTTCTGAAAGAGTAATTTCCACAATTCTTCCAGCACGTCTTTGAACCTTCAGCCTTTTTCCATCTAATTTAATACAATCCTTTAACCCTAGGCCAAAGTTTACATTTCCATGCCTTCTTATAACCTTTTACTATAAAAACACATTTTACTGTTCTTACACCCCTTGCATGTCAATCTGTTTTCAGTAGTTTCAATTACATGTTATATTGTTAACTCCCAACAATTTTTAACTTTAAGATAAAACCTGGTAAGTTACTTTAATTGTGTGCAAACTGCAGCAGAGGTTTGCCTTTTTAGTTAAGGGTGTAATTAGTTCCATATGTCCCCAGGCCTTACCTATTGTGAAGCCAACAAGACAGTTCTCAAAACCCAAAAAGCAGTTTATAACCTCAAAACACTTAGCAAACCTTGCATCTGACCTGCATAGTTTAGTTCACCTATTTACGTTTTAATGATACCTTCATTTTACCAATAATCTTTAAGGTTGTTTTTATTTCTTAAAGATTAAAGTCACATGCACTGAAAGGTACTACAGCTTTTAACTTTCCTTAAAAAAAAATAGATCCAAGTGCTTGTCTTTCTTTAGGCCAAATTAATTAGAGCTCTTTGACAGACATTACACACAGTACACACACAGACAGGCAGAAGAAACACCAGTCATTTAAGAGACTGATTTAGAAAAACATTCAAATAGCAAACCAGAAAGGGCTCATCCCCTAAGGCAGGATTACTAAACAAAGTCTTGCCACTGGAATTACAAGCCACGCCCTCAAGATGTATAACGATGGAGGCTTGATTTCACAACCAAAACTTTGCAGACAATACAGTGATAGTTGTTGGGGGGGGTGGTGTGGCCTGGTAAAGGGGAAAAGAACTTTAAAGGTTAACTGCAGAAGGGGTGGGGAAGAGTAAAGAAAAGAAAAACGTTTAAAAATGCCTCAAGAAGAACCTCTTATTCTTATGCAAGAGTTCCTCCACCAGGGAAGAAGTTTAATTACTGTCCGATGGAGGTGGACCCCTTGGCCGGGGAAGCAGAAGGCTGCTGCAGTGACACATGGCTGGGAACAAGCCAGCCAGCTGTGTAGGACCCTTAGACCATGTGTTCCAGCCCCAGCAGGGAGGGGAGAGCAGAGGGGAGATGCTGCTCACTGCTCCTTTTTCAACCCCTAGAAAGGAAGGAAACGGCCATGAAAATGCCCAGGAATGATGGAGTATGGAGGCATGGTTTCCCCCACCCTCAGAAATCCGAGGATGAAAAGGCTTAGAAGCAACAGTGAGAGGTTTTGAGTCCCCATTTCACTCACTACTTCTCGAGGCCCACGTTGGGTACCAAAAATGTTGCAGGACTTATCCTTAGTTTAGCTAAAGACAAGATCCTTGTTCCTCCCACAGCCATGACAATTTAGGCTCTCAGATGGTTTGAAGGGTGAGTAAAGCAGGGTTTTACTGGGTGGAAAGGAAGAAAAGGGGGAAAACAGGGACTCTTGCTAGCCCAGAGTCCCTGCTAGAGTGCTTCCCGCATGCAGCTTGAATCTCAGGTTCCACACAGGAAGAGGAGGGTCCAGGCTCCTCCTGGCTGCAAACTGTGCAAACTTCCCAAGGCTCTATCCCATTGGGCAGGCCGGTTGGAGTTTTGTGGGGGACCCCGTCCCACCTGGCTCTCTCACCACTACTCCTTTCTAAGTAAAGCTTGTTAGAATGGGCCAACATTATACACAAATAGCTCTAACACCATGACCTTGGATCTGCTCCTAGAATCTCTTCCACACCATCATTCCATGGCACTGAGAACCTACCACCAACTTCCTGGCTAGTTACCATTACAGGCAATGGCTGTGCCCAGAATACAGATTTAGTAAACCTGTATTACCCAGAAATCTACCTCTTTCCCATTATTTAACCACAAGAGTTACTTTATTAGATAAGCTTAATGACTCTGAATATGCAGGCTTGAGGGTCTGAGATTTTAACAAGAATATTTCAGTCACAGATCATGTCATCAATTATCTCTGATGTCAAGAACACAGTGTAAGTGCAATGGAACTATAACATTAGGCCCCAAAGACCAGCTTTGCCTACCACAGAACCCCAGGACCACACAAAACCACTCCAGTGGAAAACACTGGAGCCAAACATAATCATTTTGGAGAGTTTTTTGAATTTTTCCTCAATGAAACTATATTCAAAAATTACTTCTGTAATTTAAAACCAGGTAAATCCAGTTTTAAAGTATGGTTTTCCTATAACTTTTAGGTCTACTCAGTATAAGAAATTATATGTATATTCTCTACTGTCATCAAGTTCTCTTTCACTACCTCTTCTTTCTTTTCTGTTGCACTAATAGAAAAGATGAAGTATCTACAGAGAAGACATTGGGAGAGCCTAGTGAAACCATTGTGGTTTCAACAGGTAAGCTTAGATCTAATTTCTTTGCTTCTAAACTTTCATTCAAATCATGATAGCATGTTATTTATAAAATAATTTCTAATTGAAGATAATGTTTAAAATGTATTTTCTCAAAGCTAGCTTATATTTCTAACCTTGTAAAATAATTTAAATTTATTGTATAAAACTCGGAAAATACAGAAAAGAATAAAGGTAAAACCAAACCACTCAATATCTTACAGTTTGGAAGCAACCATCATGAACATTTACTATTTTCTGCCTTCTTTCTTCTATTATATACACGTTACTGAGACCGTTTTTACTTAGAGTTTGTGTCATTTTTTCCACTTAACCCGATGTAAAGGATATTTTATAGTTCCACTAAAATTTCTTCAAAATTATCATTTTAATGACTTGCAACATTCTATTGCATCCATACAGATGTCATCAACTTAACCATTGCATCATTGTAACTGACATTACAAATAGTGTTTTAATTAAGATATTTAAACATAAATCTCTGTCAAATCACTAATTTCTAAAAATAGGTTACTAAATCAAACACTATGGATTTTAAGGCTTTTAATAAATTTTGCCAAATTTGTTTTCCAGAAATTTTGTTACAATTTAAACATCCCACTGGCAGAAAAGACAAGAGCCTGTCTCATTACAACACCTATCAATATTGAATATTACTATTTATTCTAGAGTTTGCCAAAAGGCAGAGGAAAATAATTTCTCCTGTGTATATTAGATGTTTGAAATTTCTCTTTCATGTATATTTCTATTGCAGTCTTCCCACTTTCCCATATAATCTAAGAATACTTTTAAATATATACAATAAAACTATTCTGTGGGCATTGTATTCCCCAGTTCATTTGATTTTTAGTAATGTGAATAAGATTTTAAGAAATTAATTTTTGATAACTTAAAATGTAGAAATTGAGAAAATAGATATTTGTAAATAAATGACAATATTAGTTTCCCATTTCTTTCTTTACTGACATTCAGAGTAAGCTGCTGTGCCTATATTTCAGTTTTCTCCTAAGTTCAGCTGATTTATCATTTCTAGACTGGCTTGTAGATAATAATAGGACAAGCCTAGTTGAATTTTAATTATAAAATAGTTAGCAGTAAAATGCATTTTTAACAATAAAAAGAAGAACTTCATGGTTAATTCCCACTTATAAACAGCTCAGATTTGACCTGCGACACCTAATATCAAGTCTTATTCAAAAAGGTATTATTTAGAGGAGGAGCATACAAACATGTAAAAAGAAGTTTTGTACTGACTTCATTTTAAATGGGAAAACAATCAAAATTAATAAGAGAATTGAAATTTGTATTTCTACTTTAAATTTGTAGTTAGTATACTTTAGCTGATAGAAACTTTTGTAATAACAAGATTAGATTTAGTAAGATAAGTTACAATAAGTTAAAATGACCTCTTTCTTATAAATTATTTTTCATTTTTTTAAATAAAAATTTTTAGGGACCAGTGGACAACTGATATAATATAATGTGATATATCACCACCATATATTTGAGTTCTAGCAACAAATGTTTTAGAATTATTTACCCAGTACTTCTGGACACCTGAGGTTGAAGTACACACACAGAACAGTCAAGATTAGATTTTGATTGGGAAATGTTACTAGGTGCCTAGGTGTGAAGGAAGAGTGAGAAACCTCCAAAAGAGGCTGAATGCATTCAAAGGTAAACCCAGGCTACCTAATAATTGCTTTCGGTTGTAATTATGTGAATAATTTACATTTTCAAGGTAATAAAATGGAAGGATAGCCAAATAAAAATTGGTTCTTCTAGGGTACTAGCTAAGCACTTTCTTATTGTAACAAAAATTGTAGCATAAACCAATTATTCATAAAATTACAAAGTTTGAAGACGCCTTACATTGGCAATAGTCTGGTGAAGTCCAGAGCACAGAACACATCCATCCCAATTGCTCACAGCAGGATTCTTCAATGAGGGCAGAAGGGGAAGATGCCAGGGACCACATCCTTTGAGGTTCTGATATGCCACAGGGTATGTACTCTATTAGCCAAAAGTCTATCTTGCCTAGATGATTCTGATACCCGCTCTCATGCCCCCACTAGGAAGCACAATTTCACACCCAGTGCAATTACTTCACAGAGCCTCACAGTGACAAGTGACTACTTGTGACTGCCAATTCCCAGGTATCACATGCTCTTCAGGGAGTAAGGAAAGATCAAATCATTTTTCAGGATATCCTGTTTTCTAAAACACAAGAATAAACTAAGGCATTCTATGTTTTTGCCTAATTAAGGTTGAAATGGAAAGCTGTTTCTGGCTAAATATAAACCAATTAACAATAACACTATTTTATCTGAGCATTTTTTAAATAGTAATTTATTACAAAATAGAAATGCATTTGTATTACAATAATGCTTTTTTCTTTGCTTGAATAGAACCTAGACTTGCACTCTATGAAGATCTTTAAAAATATCAAAACATTTGCCACATATTTGAAATGGTTTGTGGTGATCTGTTCTAAAAGTGAAATTCATAGCATCTTAATGTTCTTTCATCTCTTGGATTTTCTGATTAAAATATTATGCCTCAATGATTGCTAAAGCAATCTACATTTTAAAGACTTGGGTAGTATTCTAAGAAAACTCTCAGAAGAGCAAATTCAAGGTAAACATCTGCCTATGCGTCCTTTGTAGTATCAAAAAGAAAAAAGTAATCAGGTCTCATCTAGCAAAAGCATTTAACTATAACACCTACAGGGGAGCATCAAACTTAGGTCTTTAATAGAAAGAATTAAGAATTTAGAACAGAGTATGAGTCATATTTTTTCAAGAACGTATTTATATGATCTTAAAAAGATGACTTCAGAAGGCATCTAACATCTGTAAATTTCAGAATGACAAAAAAGCATATTGAATTTTGACATCATTCTAATTTAAACTCCTCTGTTCTCATTTTTGTGTCCTTAATTTTTAAAATTTTCACAGATGTTGCCAGCGTCTCACTTGGGCCTTTCCCTGTCACTCCTGATGACACCCTCCTCAATGAAATTCTCGATAATGCACTCAACGACACCAAGATGCCTACAACAGTAAGAAGTTCCTAGAGTCGATCTAGCTCTTCATGTGCCTGTTTTTGTTCTTTAGCAAAACAGGAAAAGAGAATGGATAAACCATCCATTCAATAATATTAGTGCTGTATTGTTGTCACTCGGTTAAGAGTCAGTGACTTTGTTCTATTCTTTATTCTGACTTCTTCTTAGGTACTGAGGGGGGAAACATAGATTGAGACCTAGAAGAAAGGAGGAGGAGTTACAAGAAACAATTTAATTATAAGCTATGGAGTGCTGGGGCCTTTTTGCCCCAGCACCTAACAAAACTTAAATGTATTGGTGCTTAGCAAGTGTTAGAATGAATGAATCAATCAATCATGAAGCTCTTTCGCCACTGAGGTATAATTCTATGTTGACAGTAAGAGCGAAGGTTTTGTTCTCAGTCATGTCCAGGATGAATAGGTCAAATAGATATCAAAATGACCAAAATCCTATGTGTAAAACTGGAGAAAAATAAACACAGAACACAGTGAACCCAGTGTCCTAAGGCAAAGAGGAGCACTGGCCACCACTCTGACAGATGAGATGACTCATCTGTCATCTCTTTTCTCACAACCCCTATGTCCCATCTTCTTCAAAAGCTAATATAAGTTGCTCTCTCTGATTAAATATCCCCAGAATATTTCATTTCACATTCATTTAAATGTTCCATGAAACTTCAAATTTGCCTGACAAAATGGTAAGCTTCTAAAGAATACTGCATGTCAGACTTTTTAGTGTCCCATTGATCCTAGCACCATGCTACACCCATACAGATGCTCAATGTGTGTTTTTTGAATGAATGAAAATCTTTTAAACAAACATCAGAAGTCTTTTAAACGTGGATCCACATCCTCCTTGTGTCCTACTAAAGAGGCTGCAATACTGTCCACGCCCATGGCAGAGGGGAGTTTGTGACAAGAAATGGGGAGGAAATACATCTGCTACCATTTATCCAGTTGAGCTCTGTCCTTCAGGGCAATTTCCATTGACCGTTCTCTTCTTTCAGCTTCAGTAACTCTGATTTCACTATAAGAGACAATGTACGTAACCAGAGATATTCAACTTTCTGCAGATATATTTTTTACTTTTTTAAGAAAACTAACGGACCTTAGTATCTTCTGGGAATCCAAGGTTGAAAACTCTGTCAAACCCAAGTTTGAAACTGAGTTCTGGGCTCGCTCTGTGCCCTGGAAACCCATATGAATTCAGAGCAATGAGAGACCCCTGCTGGTTTCCAGACCAACAGGCAAGAAGGATGTCCCCTTGGCCGTTAGTGATGGAGCCGAGTCCAGATCCTCAGAACTGTGCCTCCGTTCTTAGCCACCTGCTTCCAAAGGTGGCCCAAATACATCATTCTTTCTGAGAGAAATTTCAAACTTTCTCTTGGCTTGATAGTACTTTCTAACTAGTTTCAATATGAAATTTAAGCACAGATATTCTCATTAAACCAGTCTAGTCTCTTCTCTAAGTTCTAGTTAAAAGGATTTTGATTGCAAAACACTTAAGCCTTCATAATCCACTTCTTGAGACAGTATCAACATATATTATCTAAAATAACCATTTAATTGTAGTTTAGGTTAACAGAGTTCTTTTTTTTTTTTTTTTTTTTTAACTCAGGAAAGAGAAACAGAACTCGCTGTGTCTGAGGAGCAGAGGGTGGAGCTCAGCATCTCTCTGATAAACCAGAGGTTCAAGGCAGAGCTCGCTGACTCTCAGTCACCATATTACCAGGAGCTAGCAGGAAAGTCCCAACTTCAGGTGAGTAGACCTGGCTGGTACAACCACACCCCAAGCTGTGACTGAGAGGTGGGAGCCGATAGGACATAAACCCTTATGGCGAATAGTTCCAGCTTCTCATGTCATTCATGTTCAACCATTTAAAAGAAAACCAAAATTACAATGGGTCCTAACATGTCAGAACAAATGGATCTCCAGGAAAGTTTTTTATTCCAGCTTTTTTATTCTCGAAACCTGCAGTGGTCCCCACCTGGCCCCTCTATCCACAGTTTCAGTTACCCTGTCAACTATAGTCCAAAAATATTAAATTGAAAATTCCAGAAATAAACAATTCACTAAGAAGGTCAATAGTCGCCTAACATATGTCACAATTTCTATACCATTTACCTTACTTCACCTCATCACATAGGCATTATACTGAGAGAGAGAGAGACCACATTCACATAACTTTTCTTGTAGTATATTGTTACAATTGTTCTATTTCATTATTAGTTACTGTTGTAAATCTTTTACTGTGCCTAATTTATAAATTAAACTTTATCATAGGTATGTATGTATGGAAAAAAAATAGTATATATGGGATTAGGTAGTCTCCACAATTTCAGGCATCCATGGGGTCTTAGAATGTACCCTCCACAGAGGATAAAAAGGGACTACTGTGTTTACATTTATATTTTCCTTAAAAATTAATAGGTTTTGCCAACCACGGTGGCTCATGCTTATAATCCTAGCACTTTGGGAGGCCAAAGCGGGCAGATCAGGAATTCAAGGTCAGCAATTCAAGACCAGCCTGGCCCCAATGTGGCAAAACCCTGTCTCTACTAAAAATACAAAAATTAGCTGGGTGTGGTGGTGGGTGCCTGTAATCCCAGCTACTCGGGAGACTGAGGCAGGAGAGCTGCTTGAACCCAGGGGACAGAGGTGGCAGTGAGCCAAGATCGCGCCACTTCACTCCAGCCTGGGCGACAAGAGTGAAACTTTGTCTCAAAAAATAAATGAATGAAATTTAAAATAAATAAATAAAAATTAGTAGGTTTTAAAATCTCATTTAACTGAAAGACATATGCAGATGCTCTATAGCTAGACGACCATTATGGTGATGGTTTCACTGGTATATACTTATAGACAAATTCATCAAGATGTATATGTTAAATATGGACAGCTTTTGATATGTCAATTATACCTCAATAAAGTAGATTTAAATAAAATAAAATGAATATTAGGCACCAAGTAGAGAAGATGCTGGATTAAAATATAAATTCTTAATTCATAATGCTTTGTCTTTACATAATACTTCTATTTTTACAGTTTGATGCAATTTAAAGACATAATATTTTTCATGGGTGATAAGAGGAAGGCAATTATATTGTCCATATCATCAATTAATAAACTGAGGAGCTTTCCCAAGATGCCTCTTCCATCTCTGACCTTTGTTATATCTGTCTGTCCCTAATTACATTCAAAGGCTCTTCAATTCCCTGCAGGATAAATCCAGCTACTATGCTGAGTGTGGCATCTATACGCAATAACAAGATCTCTGCCTTTTTTTTTTTTTTTTTTTTTTGAGCCTCACCGTATACCAGTTCCTTATCATCCCCCTCCTTTTCACTCTAGTTTCCAGGAATGCAAACTATTTCCAATTTTTCCGACTGTTTAGCCTTTACATGTGCTGTCTGCTCTGTCTAGTACGCCCTTCCCCAAGTCTTGTTTTACATACTTCAACATGGAAAGTTTCCTCTACCCATTCTGCATCCAGTGTCTCTCCTGGGCTCACTCATTTCTTTCACAACACCCTTTCTTGATATTGCTTGCTTATGTGTCTATGGCCTTTGCTGTCTCTATTCCTCCCTCTTCATTCACCCCACTCATCGCCACCAGGCTATGAGCTTCTCCTAGAGAACAGGAGCTGTTCTTTCAATCTCTGATGCCTAACCTTCTAATACAGAGTTTGGGATGCAGTTAACTACTCAGTAATCATTTGTATAAATGCAACTGAAAATAGAAGCATCCATGAGATTATATAACCAAGAACTACATTTGTGGACAACAGGAGTGCACATGAATCTTACTCAGCATGGCCAGGAAACAAACAGGCCCCCTTCTCATACTTGGAGAATTCAAACATATCTCTTCTCACCCGGAGAGGAGATGAATAAGTGAAACATTCTTAACCTCCAGCCTGTCTCTGCATCAGCATTCAGTCAATAAAATGTAAAGAATTCTTTCTACAAACGTCAAAGTAAAAGACAGCATGGGGCATTTATGAACCAGAAAACTAATTCAGACATGGATTATTAGAACAAATGAATTCAAGAATAATTTGTTAACAAACTATTTTTCTTTGGAACATTCTTTTTGGCAATTCCTTAATATAGTCAGAATATCTTCAAAGTAGAATAACTGGCCATAGGCTCTTCGATGATCTATTGTCAATTTTCTAAACACCTACAACAATTTGATGTAGAGTAATGCAAATATATTGGGATTTTTTAAAAATCAGAGTTCTAGTCCTGGTTTTGCAAAAAAATTAGCTCTGAGAAATTGGAGATCCCTAGCCTAACTTCCTCACTTAGAAATTGTAGAAGATGACTTCAGACTTCCTTTCCAAGTCGAAACTGCTGTGTATAGACATAATAGCTAGTACTTTTCTTAATGCTTCACATGTACTAACTCATTTAACTTTTCATTCTATAAGTGAGTAATATTATTTCCTCTTTTTATAAGAGGGAACTGAGGAAAGGAGATTAATATGTCCAACGGTGCCACATTTATTGTCTAGCAAAACCAAGATTCCAACCCAGGCAGCCTGGCACCAGAACTCTTGCTCTTAACCACCATGCCATGCCTCCTATTTTTCCCGAATAAATATTTGTGGGAAAGGACTACTGTGTCATCATCAAATGGGCATGTCTTCTGTCTTTTTCTTTTCTTTCTTTCTTTTTTTTTTTTTTTTTTTTTTTTTTTGAGATGGAGTTTAACTCTTGTTGCCCATGCTGGAGTGCAATGGTGAATCTCAGCTCACTGCAACCTCCGTCTCCTGGGTTCAAGCAATTCTCCTGCCTCAGCCTCCCAAGTAGCTGAAATTACAGGCATGCACCACCACGGCCAGCTAATTTTGTATTTTTAGTAGAGACAGGATTTCACCATGTTGCTCAGGCTGGTCTCGAACTCCTGACCTCAGGTGATCCACCCTCCTCGGCCTCCCAAAGTGCTGGGATTACAGGCGTGAGCCACCACACCCAGCCAAACAGGCATGTCTTGCTAGCCTCTGAAAAACTTATAAGCCAAAGAAGAGTATGCCCTGCCCAATCTTGTTCCAGAGACCCCTGGCATCAGTCCTGCTGGTTCCGTTTGCGCAGTCGTCACTGATTTCTCTAAGATGGAACCCCTCTGCTTACAGCATCTGTTCCCTCACCAGGCTCCCCAGCAGGGCCCCATCCACCTCACAGCCTGCCATCAGATAACTAATCAGCCCCACCACAGCCCAATGCCTGCATTAGCACAGACATTCGGGCCTAATCAGGAATTAATGGACAGTGCTTTGCAGTAATTTAATTTCCACAATAAACCTAATGAGCAATTTAATACAAATGTCAAAAGGAATCATTTAGTTGTTGTCTGAATGCTTTCTCCTGTGCAAACATTCATGAGAACTCAACACGGCTGCCTTTTTATAGCCCAGTTAACATACATTCCAGCAGAATCAGGGAGGCCCCTGTGCATTCAGTATTATTAATAAGGTTAACTGGGCACTTAATTAGCAATTTAGTGGTTAGTGCTCCATGACTAGAAGGTCCCCAGAAGATTATTTAGCAGAATTAACTGAGGCTTTTGTCATCTCCTCCCTAGATGCCTTCCTCACACTCCTAAATAAAGTTGATTCTTAACCAATCCCAGACAGGTTCACAAAGAGGGCATGAACACAAACGATAAATCCCTTCCACCCAAGCCAGTGCCATGGAGCCCTCCTGGAGAGGAGGAGAGCTCTCCCCCGCAGTGCTCCCTGTTGCTGATGCTGCAGCTGCAGACATCTACAGTGCCAGTCCCAGGGTCGATTGACTGTTTTCATGTGTATAACAGCATCTCTGGTATCCTGGAGAAGAAAAATGGATGGTTCAGGATCTGAATCTGTTGCTCCAGAAACTGCAGCTCAGATTTAAATGTTAAATCCCTGGAGCGGTTACTGAAATGGCATGGCAAATTCCCCGTGGTCCCAAAGCTGTTTGTCCCAGGAAGCCACAGCAGACATGAAGCATGTACACAGACCTTCCTGCCTGCCCTCAGAATAAAGACTAGCTTTGCAAAACCCAACTTCCTAGATTTCTGTTGAGCCCATGGCAGGTTGTGGGTGGAGACACAGAAACTTGCTCCCCAGGCCTTCTGCTACTGTCCTCTCCAGGGACCCTCCTCCTGTCCTTCCTCCCTCTGAGTTTCAAAAATGACTAACTAAAGACTTGCTCTGCTCTTTCCAGGCTCCATGCCGTGTGCTCACTTAGGGGAGTAAGAGAAAAGTGGGCTCTCAGGAGCTGGTAATCCAGTAGAAGAAGTAGAGAATAAGAAAGTAAATAATACAAATCACTAACTGCCCAGCTGTGTGCCAGGCACTTGTTACTTATTAGTTGTCATTGTTATTCCTTTTTGGGTAAGGAGACCAAGATTCAGAGAGATTGAGCAATAAACTCAGGATCTTGCAGCTAGAAAGTAGCAGAACCAATATTTAAACCCCATCCTGTACAAATAGCTCCTCATCACTCAAAAGCTGAGCTACCTTCATCACTGTGGTTCCAATTATGTTCAGGGAATGAAACTGCTTTTAATATTGTCATCAAACATATATATAATTAGAAGGTAAATCAGTCTGCTGGGGGAAAAGAAATCGTACTGCAGTCTAAAGCCCAGTGTAAGTGATTTGGGGATTATCTGTGCATCACTGCTGTAGTCCTTCACACGAATAATGTAGAATTGGCAGTAATTTTTGATATGGTGACAACACAGTGGAATGATAATGAATTTAGAGAATGAAGAGATGCACTCAACTCAATTAAACAAAATTTGCTGAGTCCCTACTATGTATATGACAATCTGCTAAATAGAAGGAGGGAGGTAAAGAAAAGAATAAACAAGACATGACCAAAGATCATGATCTCAGCGAGGGAAACTGACATGTACCTCACAGACTTTTATGGGGTATACTGCAATAAACTCTAGAATAGCAAAGAGAAAAAATAATTGAACCTGATTTGGGGGCTCTACAAACGCTTTTCAGTACAGAAGATGTCTGAGCTGGCTTTGAAAATGGGTGCAGTGTGGGGAGGAGGGAAAGTTAATAAGCAGAAGGTGGAAAAATTGAAGAGAAAATAATTCATAGGAACCTGAAGAAACAGAAGTGTATATTGTGTGTGGGAAGGAACAGGGGTTAGCTTAGTGTCAGTAAAGGACAAGATATTGGTCAAGGGGATAATGATAGCAGGAAGTGAACAGTAAGGTACCTGAGGGTGGGGTGCAGATTCTGGAGGGTCTTAAATGACACTCTAAACAGTTGGATCTTGTTCAGTGGGTCCAGCACGGAATTGTTAGTGAAGATTCTTAATAAAAAGGTTAACTTCGAAATAAATGTAGTCAAGGAGATACCTTCTCCTTCCTCCTCTCCCAACACACCCAGAAAACCATTTCTTCTCTGCCCACTCACACACGTAAACCCATTTCAGCAGTGCAGGAGTGGGGATAGGGAGGGTGTGCCAGCCCTGTGAATAGGAACATGGGGAAAACAAAAGACCTCGTGGAATTCAAACCAACCAGAGTCAGTGTCTGCATGTGAGGGGTGGGAGGGAAGGTATCTAGGGATGCTGCGCTTTCTAGCATGGAAGACAATCGGGATTCATGACCCCGTCTGAGGCAAAGAGGCTGAGGACATAGGCAGATTTGAGAAGAAGAGAATGGCCCTGGTTTGGGCAGATTCACTTAGTGGCAAATGTTGGGATATTTATGTGGAGAACTCAAGGCTGCGTATCACTGATCAATTAAGCCACGGGAGAAAATGAGATCCCTTGAGGAAAAGGATAGGAGAGAGGAGACAGGGAAGAGAGGAAAGGGAAGAGAGGAAAGGGATGGGTGTTTGCTCACCTGTTCAGTCTCACCTTTCACCCTGCTTTCTCTCCCAAACTTCACTACTCAACCATTATCCATTCATCTTAGTCTCTCTTCCCTCCCAGTTTCCAACGGGAAAGCTGGATGGGGCAGTACTTGTCCATGTGACAGTGTCCCCAGAGCCTAGCAGAGCATCTACAGTAGAGCTTCCAGAAGAAAAGAGAGAGTGAGTGAAGCAGGGAGGCTGAAGGTGAAAACTCGAAGGCTCCTTATGTTTAAAGTAGAAAGTAAATACAGGAATAGGATGGAGCAAGGAAGATGGAGAGAGTGGTCAGAGAAGTGGAAGAAGAACCAGGAAAGAGCAGGAACACTGTAGATGGGGAACAGAAATTGCCACTGGATTTAGAGACAGCAGGAGAGACGGTGGCCTGGAGAGAATGGCCAGGCTGTGGTAGCTTAAGGATTAGTTAGTACAGCAATTATAAAATATTATGATAACAGGCCTCATTAGTAAGGTCAAATTAATTAAGAAAATTTATTGTGAAGTCCATATGAATCTAAGAGTAAATCTAATCTATTAGATTAGAATCTATTTCTACCACTTTGTTTAGGTGCAGCAGCCATTTTGAATGTAATCATCCCTTTCACATTATAGATATTTTCCAAGCCATATCATTAATTCAGAAAATATCATAGTTAAAATATTATAGCTACCTCTAGTTATAATTATAGTCAGAAAATATTACTCTATGTGTATAAGCAAAACTCCTATCAACAAAAAGTTTTCTTCAAATATCACCTTAAAGCTATTTTATATTTTATTTAAAGTAACCATAAGAGCAAATCAGAACTACCCAGTTACAGCTTTTAAATAAATAGGAAAATACTTGAAATCACTAGGAACAAAGAGTTTGGCCTCTTTAGTTGTTTCAATTTTTCATTTTCATCTGATTAATTTGGAGAGATTTTTTTAAAAGAAAAAATAATAATTTTCCATTTTCAGCTCTTCCCCTAACTCATCAAAAGTGTTTAGGTTTTTCAGTTAGGCAAGAACTGACCCAGTAGAACCAAAGAGTATTTTATAAATGTTTTTCTCTCTGCAGATGCAAAAGATATTTAAGAAACTTCCAGGATTCAAAAAAATCCATGTGTTAGGATTTAGGTAAGTAAGAGAATCAAACTCTTCTCAATTTTTAAATTACTTTCTTCCTATCCTTTTTTAAAAGCAATGTCATGAGGATTATAAGGTCCTTTTTCCCCAGTTGTTTAGCTCTGCCAAATCCTGGAAACGGAGTACGTTTCAGATAAAGGAACTGTCTAATTAGAACATGACTCCAGGTGATTCTTAAGGGGTAGCACAGGAGCTGTATTCCTTCCTTCTTCTGGGAATCAGAAATACTGCTCTCTGTAGAGAGCTCATCTGCTGTCCTTGGCCATGTGGTTATGAATGAGCTTCTTAGGAAACTACCTCAGTACAGACAGATGAAAACAAGGTAGCAATTAAGCGCCTTGGTGTCTGATTGCCTGGTTTCCTATGGGATGCTAAATAGCATCACTATTTAAACAAACCATGCTGCCCAAGAGAGATAAGTGAACAATAAAAAGTCATCGCTATCAGGGTAGAAGAGTTGGGAAAATGGGATGGAAAGGAATAGGAGCATAAGCAAGACATTCTAAAATATATCTTTTATGTCATTTTGACATCTGACTCATAGTACTCTATTACCACTCAAAAATTATTAAATTAAAATTTTAAATAAAAACATAAGATCATAAGACAGTGCCACACTAAAGTGGGTTTAACCATGTTCCCACATCTTTGGCACAAGGAGGGCTGTATCCATCAGCATCACAACACTCTCATGTGGGTTCATGATTGGGGGAAATAATTTTTAAATCTTTTCTTTAAGTTCTCATTTTTCAAAACATCTACAGGTGAACTCATAATATGCTATTTTTAAAATGTGCCACAGGGTAAGTGTCAGTCCTGGTATGAGCAGAATGAGATTTCTTGCCCCAAACGAGCTTTGTAAACCAAGGAGAGTGGGCTTCCCCAGGAGTGTTCCGGCTCCTTCACTGCCTACTGTCTTAAAGCAAGAAGATGCACAGAGCAAGGGCTCCACAGGCCCAGAAAAAGAAATAGCTTTGCAGGGAGCTCTCTTGGTTTATTTCTTCCAAAGCTATCAGGCCCCTCTGATTTGTATAACTCCAGAGAAAGGAAATACTGAAAAGTGAAAGTTATAAAAGATGAAACCCTTAATATCTACCAAAGCAGACTCATTTTTCTTTATTTCAAGATGCTGCTCTGTAGTATTTTCTGTGAAATCAGATGGATTAGAGAAAAATAAAAGTTGATAGAAAAATATTCTGCATAAATGCAGACGTTTTCTGAATAAACCACTGCAGTGGAAGAACAAATTTTTAATTTAAAGCTGAAGGAAATGATGGGAACAGTTCTTTTGGTGAATATTAAAATGCTCATTATCCACCTCCCTTCAATAAATGAAAAACAAGTGTTTAAACAATGTGTTTTGGAAGTAAACCAAAATGTTAGATGATGAAATTTTGCAAGGTAAATATTTTAAAGATACATCCCTTGACACTGAATTTTTACCAAGTGCTTATCTTTGTAAGGATTTATTATTATTTCTGCCAAAGATGCTTACAAAGTAAGTTTGATCACATTTTCCCAGTGATTTCCGTGATGACATGAAGATTTAGTCCACCATAAAATATTTTGGCCCTTGAATACAATAAATAATATGCTCATGACAGTGGCAAAATTGTAATCATTAATAATGATGCTCACAATATTATAAAGTAAATATATTATTAAGGAAATTGCTTTTTTGTGGGCCAGATCCCTGAAGAAAACCAAAAACCCTGTGAGTCTCCTGGTACTGGCTTTCCTCCAGCTCATTTGTATAAAGGTTGATTTACAATTTAACAAGTACTTTTTTATCAGTGACTTCACTGAATTCAACGTGACTGGGAAGTAGCTAGAACGTATCATTAACACAATTATGAGGATGAACAATGAAAATTCCTCTTTAAATATTGCTTTATCTCTCAGAAAGGCAGAAAACTATTAATAATCATGCAGTCTTGTTGAAGAGTATACTCCTTCAAATACTTGTTCACAAATGTTCAAAGCCACTTTATTCTTAATAACCAAGACCTGGAAATAACCCAAATGTCTATCAACAGGGCAACAAATTGTCACATATTCTTACCATAGACAACTTCTCAACAAAGAAATGAACTGTTGGAATACACAACAACATGGGTGCATCTCAAAATAACTATGTTGAGTGAAAGAAGCCAAACAAAAGTACATCATTATTTTATTTATAATAGACTCTAGAAAATGCAAACCAATTTACAGTAACAGGAAACAGATCAGCAGTTGCTTAGGAAGGTGAGGCAGATAGGGATAGGAGGGGAAGAATGACACAGTAGGATGAGTAAGCTTTGCGGATGATGAATATGCTCACTATCTTGATTGTGGTAATGGTTTGATAGGTGTATGGCATCAAAATTCTTGGATTGTATACCATTTATATGTCCCATTTGTTTATCACAATGATACCTCAATGAAACAATTATTTAAAAATTAACAGGACTAGGGTCTTGACCCAGGAAGCCTGGCCTCTTTACAGAACCACATGGATTACAAACTATTGCTGAAAACAAGCAAGAGGCAGGATGAATGTCTGGTTGGTAGAAAAGGAGATCTCACCCCATACAGCAGCACTAGTTAGATAGTCATAGATTCTTCCTTGCCTCCACAGAAGGAGGGTTGTGGTATGCCTGTAGCAGGTACATTTCAGTCACATTACATCTGGGGATGAAAGTTCGATTAGTTCAGATAGTCCAGGCAGAAAGGGCAACAACGCCAATCCTATCACATGTGTAGAGTGTCTTTGGCAGCAACTACCATTTGAAATGCAAAAGGAGAAAGCTGGACATAGCTACTAAACTGAATTCACACATATGTCCGAAGGAGTCCAAAATGCTTTCATCAGTTTGGTGAGTAAATGGTCTTTTTTCATGCACAAGCAGGTGGTAGCATGGAAAAATGAGCCAGGCTTGCGGTCAGGAAAGCCAGGGTTTCAACCCTGCAATTCCCATTTGACACCTCCTTCTATGTGCCTGTTCCCTTTTCTGTGAAGCTGGGATTACATTGCTGAAAAGATTAAATGAGAATGCATGTAAACGTTCTGGCACAGACCACTCACCCAGTAAACAAGTGTTAGTTTTTCTTGCAAGCTGTCCCATGGTGAATTGGACCAATCCCTCAAAGCTTACTGCTTACAACAATTCAAAAAATAATCACTCAAGAAAACACCAGTTCCATGGTTTTGCCTCAGATAAATTATCTTCAAGAATAAACTAATCATTTAATGCCAGTAAGAACTGAGAAATCCATTTACAAAGTACTTTTTAAAAATGTTCCTGCACCAGCACCACCCAAAATGTAAAACATATAGGATAGATTTCCAGCCTCTTTAGGTGGAATATGAAGACATTAAGGAATTTAAGAAGAAGACCAAAGTACAGATAATCTTTGAACTAAGGCTGAAATCCTAATCAGAAACATATAATGATGTTTACTTCCTTAGATTCATATCACTCTCAAAGTTTCCATTCAAATTCTGATGGCAGTTTATATGTTTCCTTCAAAGCTCTGGGCAAACATAAGAGACAATGGAAGGAAATTTTTTTTCTTTTGTATATAAAATAATTCATTGAATGTCTCAATAAATGTCATTAAAATTTTTTCTCTTTTTCATGTTTCCATTGTGCATGATGAAATGAAGACCAAAGAAAGAAAAAGATGGGTAATTTGGACTTTTTTTATGTTTTGAAATATAGTACGTTTCCCCCTCCCCCAAATTTATATACTGATATTGCACAAATAATTTTTACATATAATGTCTGGGATAAGCCCATTACTTTTTGATGGTTTCTTATTTGAATGGAAGTAATTGAACAATTACCCAGTAAAAGAGTTAAAGAAAAAAACTCTCTAATCAAAGTCTCTATGTGGTATATAGGTATACATTTCCTTGGTCAACTGAACAGGATTTTATCATACTCAAGGTATAGTCAGAAAATAAAAACACATTTCTGTGCTGCAAGCATACTTTATTTCTTAAATGCCATTTGTATTGGGCAGTTGTCTATCTGAAAGCACACATATACGTGGAAGCAACCGAAGTCTGGGATAAAACAGAGAAACTAATTTGTTCCTTTCCAAGGTCAATGTGAACTGAGAAAAGAGCCCACTATACCTTGGAGAGCTCAGTAATAAGAATCCAACTTTGGCTCTGTAATTGACTAGTGAAATAACAAACAATAGACTCTAAATCATTGTATGGTCTGAAAAACCACCAAGAATACACATGATCAGTTTCTGTGGCCTTGAAACACTTCTACATCACTCTGTATAGATTTATGACATGAACTAAAGGTTAAACCTGATTCCTGAGGGGAGAGACATAAAGAATCCTGTTTCATTTTTGCATGCAAAAAAGCTTTGAGTTAATGAATAGGATAATAAATACAGCTACCTATGTACTGCTTATCTTTCTCTTTTCTCACACCTTCCTTCTAAGATGTTATTTTAAAAGCAGCTTGAGGGAAAAGAGTGTTTTCAATTAAAGTTGTAATTTTTTATTTAAAAAATACTTCTTAGAAAAAAAGTAGGAAAGAAATAGCCTTAAGAACTGAACCTTTGACTTGGTTACTTGGTTACAACATATATATGGGTATATAGAAGGGTAATTTGGACTTTTTTACATACATATAGTGTGTGTATATATATATACATACTATTATCCTACTGCTGCTATATCTTACATTGCTATTTCATAGACCTTCCTAAAGGAGGCTATTTGTAGAAGAAAGGGTAATTCGTCCTTCTTCCTGATTGGCACGGCATGACTTATAAGATCACAAAAAATAGTGGTCAATACCAGCAACTTTTGACAAAAAACACTTTTTCAAAAAGACGTAGGTGGGCACAGTGGCTCAGGCCTGTAACCCCAGCACTTTGGGAGGCCACAGCAGGCAGATCACTTGAGCCATGAGTATGAAACCAGTCTGGACAACATGGCAAGACTCTGTCTCTACAAAAAACTTTAAAATTAGCCCACCTCCTTCCCGCATTCCCAGCTATGCTGGGGGATAAGGCAGAAGGATCACCTGAGCCCCAGGACTTCGAGGCTACAGTGAGCCATGATCATGCCAATGCACTCCAGCCTGGGTAACAGAGTGAGACCCTGTCGGAAAAAACAAACAAACAAACAAACAAAAACCTGAAGTAAAAATCTATAGTCACTTGATTCAGTTAGTAATCCTTCTTTGTGGTGGACTGAACTCCCTCCTGCCATTCTATTTTAGAACCAAAATATATGTTTGTTCTTTTTTCATATTTTAAGTTTCTGATAAATGTTGAAATGTTTTAAAGTGGGATATTCTCTCAGAGCCCATCAGGAAAGAGGTGGAAGCTATCCTGAAGCTTTGTAGCAATCTAGTGGCTCTCTTTACAAGGCATGTAACAACGGCTTTGGGTGGGGAATGTGTCTTCTGCTATCCACAGCTCAAGCTCCACAGAGATGCAACTTACAGCTATCTTTAAGAGACACAGTGCAGAAGCAAAAAGCCCTGCAAGTGACCTCCCGTCTTTTGATTCCAACAAAATTGAAAGTGAGGAAGTCTATCATGGAACCATGGAGGAGGACAAGCAACCAGAAATCTATCTCACAGCTGCAGACCTCAAAAGGCTGATCAGCAAAGCACTAGAGGAAGAGCAATCTTTGGATGTGGGGACAATTCAGTTCACTGATGGTCAGTTAGTGATTGCTTAGTTCTGAGTTTATTCTCATTTTGACAGAGACTAAGAATGTGAATGTCTCATGGAAACTGTCATTTTAACTTGGGTCTTCTAAAGTCAATCATTACTGTGACAGGAACATGTATGGTGTCATTTCTAGCTTTTCTCACTCCTTCCTGTGTCTCATTTGATGTCTTTGGTACCCACTTCTTACCAAGGGCAGTTCTAGGAGAATCCAAGGGTTTCAGTTCAGTTCCAAGTCAACTGTAGACAGCCAGTGCAACCAAGGCAGAGAAAAGAACCCACAGACAGTTCTGTTACCCTGGCACGATCTAAACAGATTCTCTCATCTAGTCAATTGGTCAGATCTCAGCAAGAAACAGATGGCACATTCAAATTAGTATAATTTGAGGAGAGTTTAATAAAGGGACCATTTGTAAAGGTTTGCCGGTACACAAAGAATTAGGAGAGCTCCCTGGGGCTAGAAGCAGCAAGCCTCATTACTATCTCCAGACTTGAAGTGTTGCCTAATGTTGTAAGCCATGCCAAAGACAGAGCACAAGGAACCATTGATATAGCCAATATTATTCAACCTTCTGGGGCAGCAAGTGGCAGGGAGAGGAGGGGAGAGTGGATCTAAAGAAGTCAACAAGATCATCAGGCACACTCAAGATCCTCAGAGGGAAGTCCTCAGTAGGTTCAGTAAATGGCAAAGTAAATGGACACTGGAAATGCCATTTAGCACAACATGGCACGAAACTGTCATTTTCTGCCAGTTCTGTTTTCTGCCTAAGATAGGCACTCTTAACACTAGAAAATCTCATAAAGGTCTCTTAGGACAAGACGAAGGGCCAGGGAAATTCACAGGCAAGAAAACGTCAACTTCAGAAGCTTCTCAGAGACAACCTGATACTCGGGGCTTCTCTCTTTTGAGCCCTCTGTGGCGTTCTGAGAATCAGGCTTTAGGCTGAAAGTTTGCCACAAATTATCATTGGTTCCAGTATTTATTCTAATAATTTTGTTTATTATCAGCTTAGTCATATTTTTATCCCCAATGGTCTAGATAGTCAGCCTGCTTGGTCCAAATCTATAGAATAAAACTGAACACCCTAAAAATCCACCTTAATAACTATTCTTATCACATAAACATGCAAGATGCACCCTTTGCATCTGTCCTTCAATATATCATTCAGATTAATGACCTTTTTTTCTATGCCTCTGGTTTCTTAATGATTTGTCATACTACTCCTTAAGGATTGGTTATTCTGCATGTTGCAACCTGGACTGTTTTATTGCCCCAACCTCAAAAGAAAAAGGAAAGATACACTCAAATCTTGTGATTTTTTTACCCACAGAAATTGCTGGATCACTGCCAGCCTTTGGTCCTGATACCCAATCAGAGCTGCCCACATCTTTTGCTGATATAACAGAGGTGAGTTTGTTGTCCTTTTGTTCTTTAAATAGGAACAAAGTCTCAAAACCTTCCATCAAAGAACAAATCAGCTTAGGAACTGAACAGAGCAAAATCCCCTTTGCAATGCTAATTATATTCTTTTCTGTTTTTTACAAGCAGCACTTGCTTAACCCACTTTCAGTATCTGTATTAATAAAATATAATACAACTTGCATTTCAAATATCTCAAAGTTCAAAGTTTCCTTCAATTTAGTTAGATTTTTGTTTCAATTAGAATCAGGATGGCCTCTGTTTTTAATGAAACAAACATATTTTCATGAACTGAAAAGAATAATTAAAGCAGAACATATTATTTAACTTTGACTTTCAGAAATATGTATAAACATGATCATACTTTATAAATTTGTTTTTATGTCATGTCTTAAGGATTTACCTATGTATTTATTTAAGGGGTTTGATAAATGCAAATTAATGTCTTTAAAAGTAAATAACAAATTTAGTAATAATTTTTGTATTTAATTTAAACCTATGTTTACTTAATTTATGCCAGAAGTTGTCACTGGTGTGCTCATAAATAGAAGTGCTGGATTAAGCTTTATTCCCTCCTAAAATGAAATAATTCATAACATGATTGACATAAATCAAAGTATCTTAGCTATTAGTTAAGTCTATTCAGGCAGATTCAGTTATCCAAGAAGCAATAGATCTTATTTTACCACTGTATCAACGGATATTACCCTTTTAGAACATATTTCTATATC
The DNA here is from genome assembly GCF_024542745.1 of Macaca thibetana thibetana. Lineage (NCBI taxonomy): Eukaryota > Metazoa > Chordata > Mammalia > Primates > Cercopithecidae > Macaca > Macaca thibetana. The sequence continues at coordinate 73,247,690 of NC_065581.1, read as the reverse complement.
AGAACCTTCCTCCATAGTAGATTCAAGTCAACTACAAAATAGTTTGCTTAAATTTAAAAGAAAATTTTAAAATATGGGTATAGCCCTTCTTATATACATATACATCCTTCTCAACATCTGTCTTGCAAAATTCATTCGTCAGGATGCTACTTTGAGTCCAGAACTTCCTCTTGTTGAACCCCAGCTTGAGATAGTGGACGGAGCAGAGCATGGTCTACCTGGTAAGTTTCTTCTCACAAAGTCTATGTTAGATGACAACATACTCTTTGATGAATCCCATTTGATACTGGCCTCAAAGACCAGTGACAAAGCCATCCTCAACCGAGGAAAAGGTTCACTGCCACCAGCATTTCCAACAGAAAAGCAGTCCATTGAACTACCCTTTCTGCAGAGGAGGACATTCACAGCATCATCCCTTCAGCTCTAGTTCCCAGTCCCACAGCCAGCACTGGCAGCCCTTTTCTAATGAACTGGTGAAGGAGGCTGAAAGCAAAACAGCACCAACTGCTGCTCACTCAGAACAACAATCTCCTCTGGGCTTGGAAACTGAGAGTCCATGAGGACAAGGTAGGTCCTAAGGCCCAAGTCCATGACAAGCGGCCATGTCAACAGTGGACTGGGCCTTTACAATCACTATATGTATTCCTGTGCCTCTTACATGCTGACCGTGGATACAGTCTGTAGTATGTACAGACTGTACACATGTAGTAACATGTGTTTCTTTAGCGTAAATTAGCACGTCTGTAAGTAAGAAAGAATATCAGTAAACACTGAAGTCTTGGTGATTCACTTTTGAATCTCCAAGAAGGTTAATTTTGAGGCAATAGTATCAAACTTTTTCACAGTTAAAGAGAAATATTTAGCAACATGTGAAGACATTAGGGAAGAAAACGACCAAAAATCTTGCAGAGAGCCTTTTTTTAGTGCAAAAAGTAGCTGACTTAGTGGCTCCAAGAACTCCTATTATTTCCATTCTATAGAGCTCTGTGGTAAAAGTACAAGTAAAAAACACAAGCCCTAGGATACAAGGCTGATAAGAATGTACTGTGATGATAAATGCAAATGCCATTGGAGATTTGCTATGACTGGTATATTTAATAAGATTATTATTGTTTTAGTTAGAGGTCTCCACAAAATTCTACAAGTTTTGAGTGAACTACCTTAACTGCATTTCCCTCATAAACACTGTGCAATTATTATGCCATTTTACAGAATGCAAGGGAATACATATATGGCCTGATAGCAGAATTACTTATACAAATTGGATTTCATTTACATGATTATTGGTGAATAAATGTTAACTTCTTGACACTGTTATTTATTGCTGCATTACAAACCGTCCCTAAAGTTAGTGGCCTAAACCAATAATCATTTATTTTGCCAATAAATCTGAAATTTGGGCAGGGATCAGCAGGGACAGCTTTTCTCTGCTCCATGTTGTGTCAGCTGGAATATCTCAACTGGTGTTGAAGATCCATTTCCAAAATGGTTCACTCACTGGCTGGCAAATCAGTGCTCACCCAGAGCTGTTGGCTGGGGGCCTCATTTCTTGTCTCTCCACAGGGTTGCTTGGGTTTCGCCACAGAATGGTAGCTGAGTTCAGAGTGTCAGTGTTCTAATATCGTAAGGGCCTAAAAATAGCATCATTTCATCACATTCTAATTGCTAGGCAGCTGTAGAGCCCTTCTAGATTCAAAGGGAGGGGACATAGACCTTCTCTCTTGATGGGAGAAATATCGAAGAATTTAAGCCATTTATAATTAACCACAATCCACATCAACCACTATTTGGGCATCCAAATTATTTTAAGAGTTGGTTGGACAAAACAAAACAAAACTTTTCGTGAAATGATTGATCTTAGGAACTCACTGAATACTTTTCTTTCATTCTATCATAAAACTTCCTTATAAGATTAGCATTTCAGCTAGATTAATAAAAATAATAGTATATGATGAAAGCATTATCTTATTTTCAAATTGCTTTACTGTTTCCATTTTATTTATACATTTCTTTTACTCATGAATATACCATAGAACACTAAAACTGGAAGAAATCTTAGAGATGATTTGGTTAAGCTTCGGTGTTTCACAAATGAGAAAACCAAGGCTAGAAATATGAAGTGCCTTGTTCAAGGTCATATCATAGCTTGCGGCACAGCCAGGATCATTATTCAAGTTTTCTACATCTATTATACTATATTTGGCTTAAGTAGCTCCATCCTTTGCAAACAGTATAACCTCAAACTTGCTTTGCCCTCAAACCACAGCCTCTTCTCTATTTCACTACTCTGTCAATTTTTCTAAATTATCTAGGCTTCTGAGTCTCTATTATGTCGCCTCCTAATCACCACAGGGTTTCACCTCTAACCACACAAAGCAGGGATGTAACTTTCACAAAAGTCACAGATGACTTCCTAATTGATCGATTTAGCAGTCTCATTTCCATCTTCTTTTTATTTGACATTTCTGGCACGTGACTCTTGTTAACCACTCCGCTCTTGAAACTCCTACATCTGGGCTTCCATGAAGTGACTCCTTCTTGGTTCTTCTCATATACCCTGCCTACTACTCCTCCATATCCTGCAGTGTGGCTTATTATTAAATTTTTTAAATTTTGCTTATTAAAATCCTACATCATTTAAAGAAGATTTATAGTGATTTACAGACATGGATCAATACAAAAAGATTTTGTATTGATTTTATTTTAAAGAATGGAAAGAAAAATGGAAGAGAAAATAAAACAAAGATTACTCCTTTAGTGAAATGGAGGTGTTTGGGAACTAGATTGATGTGGTGATCACACAACATTGTGAATGTACCAAATGCCACTGAATCATTTACCTTAAAATAGTTAATTTTATGTGTTATAAGTTTCACATCATTTATTAAAATAAGATAACTGTAGGAAAAATCATATACAAAATAAACATCATAGAGTTCTGTAGGTTTGCTTTAGGTGGTTCATGATTTGAGCTTCTTAACAGGCTGTGTAAAGAGGAAAATATAATCAGTCACCTAATATAGATCTGCATGCATACAGCATGGTAATTGCTTAGGAGAAAAATGTATCTGATGAATTCTCATAAGGACAGTCTGGGTTATAGTGCACCATGTCCTGTCCACGTGAACCTTCCTACTGTGTAAAACCAGTGTCAAGTGTTTCCTTTAAGGACACCCAGACATGTTCAATGAATGCCAAAGCCCAGTTCATTACAGAACTTCCAGGAGGCACTAGGTGCTGACAGTCTGCCTTAATTCAAGAATTGATTTTGCATTATTTAGAGGAATAGCTGTTCTGTCTAACCTTCAGTCAATGCTCTATAAGTAAAAATTATATCTCATAATTGAGCTTTTGATTTGTATTGAGCAAGAAGAGTTATATTTGCTGACCTCGATCTAGAGTGCAAATATTCCATATTGACAAGAGCAGATCCATATGCTTTCATAATCAGCCCAAATGGGAGTAGAAATGACATATCTTAATGAAAATTGGAAACCCTAACTGGGAAGCATTGCTGATAAAAAGACAGTTATACATGGAAAATAGAAAACAAACAAACAAAAAAAGAAGTGGAGGGGCACTCTGGACAAGAACAAGGCTTCCCTCCCTCATAAAACAATTCTGGCTTTTTCCCAAGTACAGGTAAAATGAAAATTAGGGCTCCAAAATCCTGCACCACAGTATCAGTGAGATAATTTTAGCCTGGAAAATTTTTGAGGTTAGTGTCACCAAACACCCACCAGGCCATTAAAATCTCAGTAAAGCACTCAAAGAAATCTTTCAGCTTCAGCAGTTTAACTTAGTAGTTAATTCTGAGATAAAGTATTTGCAAAATATGCATCTAGGACACTAAAAGAATTGGTATGTTGTATAGAATTGTGGGGTCTTCTATTGTTACTGTTTTTTATAGTAGCTGATCCCAAGCCATTCTTTTCTGTAGAGCCAGTTATCTGTTAAGATCACTCCCATCGGCTGGGCGCAGCAGCTCATGCCTGTAATCCCAGCACTTTGGGAGGATGAGGCAGGCAGATCCCTTGAGGTCAGGAATTCGAGACCAGCCTGGCCAACGTGGTGAAACCCTGTCTCTACTAAAAATACAAAAATAAGTCAGGTGTAGTACTGCATGCCTGTAATCTCAGCTATTCAGAAGACTGAGGCAGGAGAATTGCTTGAATCGGGAGGCAGAGGTTTCAGTGAACCAAGATCGCACCACTGCACTCCAGCCTGGGTGACAGAGCGAGACTTTGTCTCAAAAAGATCACTCCTATTTCATAAAAATGAGTCAGCCACATATAGGAGAAACTTGATATTCTGTCCTTCACACAACATGTATCCAACTTGTTCAAAAATAGTATCAATTCACAGGGTAAAAAATTTTTTGTGGTTTGGTTTGGTTTAGATGTGTGTAGGCGACAATACATTTCTCTTTTAGCTCATTAGAATGATCATCTGGTCTATCAGGAGAGAAGTTCTTTAGTGTCCTCCCTCCCAAATTACAGACTTTTTCACTTGCAACACATTCCATTTACAGTAGAAACCAGTCTCTTAATAAATTGCAGTATTTTAAGTGAAGAAGCAAGCTTTAAGCAGAGCTACTGTACTATTGGGCATTGTTTTGTCTTTTATTGCCCATCTAGGTAATACGTTGAAATTAACACACTTCCAACTTTTCTTTATCTCACCTCAGCCTTTGACTCTGTCAAAAGGAATCCGTGACATGAGCTAAACTGAATGAACTCAATATAAAACCAAGTTGCTAATGTTCCATGTGGTCAGGGACAGTCATCTGTCTCTATTCATTCCTATATTGGCAGTGTCCAGCCAGATGCTATATTAAAAATTAATATATGTTAAATTAATTAAAGCAGTGAATGAATGAATTTGTATTACAATATCTCCATGAAAGTCAGAGTTTATTGGAATAATCTAGTTCTCTTTTTAATCTGTCCAGTAAAAAACTTAGAGCCAAATCAATGTTCTAGAAGCAGTATTTGGCTATCATTTCTGGTCACACCACTCACCATTGCCAAAATTTGTCATTCATTGTCATGCTCTTGTGCTTTTACACAGTTACTTTTTCTTGTGCCTATAATACTCTTCCATTCTTCCAGCTTGATGACCTCCAACTCATATTTTAGTTTCAGCTAACGTGCTACCTTCTCTGTGAAGTTTTCCCCAACCGCTCCCTGAAAAGGATTTATAATTACCATCTGTTCCCTGATTCCACAGCAAAAAGTCATCTAGACCTCCATCAAACATTTACCGTACAGAATTGAAACTATTGCTATGCATGTCTGGAATCCCTCCAAGACTGAATTCCTGAAGTAAAAAGATATGCTCTTATTCCTTTTTTTAAAATTCCTGTGCTAAGCTCAGTGGCTGGCATATAATTGCAGTTTCATAACTATTTGTAACTGCTGTCGACCTTATTGGGCCTGTCAGTACTATCATCTCAGACAGGAAATGCCTGGAGGATACGTGCCTTCCCTGTGCTGGTACCCACGTAGTTCCAGCCTCACGTGTAGGGCAATGTCCCTTATTGGTAAACACTTTCATCAAAATGAGAGTGCTGAAGAACTTTAATCAGCTCCACCTCAGGTGATGTACCAACTACCACATTGATTACATGTAGGTATGCAGGGAAAGAAATTTGCAATAAGCCTTTCTCCTAGCGCAAAAATGGACACTTCCGGACTCAATCAGGAAGGCTTGGCAAAGATGTTATTTAAATTGCTCCACTTTAGGATGAAAGGATAATAGTAAGACTTGAAAAGAGTTGTAAGAACAACTCAGCTGAACTGAGTTTAGGCAACAGTGGTCAATATTTTTGCCTGTTCTTTCCTACCAGGGAGCAAGCTTTTCTTAACAGGAGTATATTGTTTATAAAAATTATTCTGAGTCGTCTACAAGAAAAATGTCATCCAAAGAAAAGAAAGAATGGCCATTCAACAAAACTTCCAATTGCACCCCATCCCTAGATACAATCTTTACAATGCCCAGGAAAAGATGAAAAGTAAAATGAAGTTCTTTCAACTCTCAAATTTGGTACTTCTAGATTTAGCCTAGAAATGTCAGGTGACTTAATACATCCTTCAATATTTCAGTTTGGGAAATTCAGTACCCTGCCTCAAATGTTGGCAATTGCCAAGAAAATTGTTTTGACTTTCTGCCCTCTAGTGAACTGATATTATTCCATCTCCCTTCCTGAATCTGTTTCCTTCTTTCACCCCCTCTTCATTCTGGAGGTAGATATTTCTATGAGTAGATCAACTTTATTGTGAGTTGAGTTGATAAGGACAGGAGGAAGCCATAGTGCAGCACCACCCAGTCACCAACCTCAAGTTATTACATAGCTGTCCTGTCTTGACATGTCAGTCACATCCTTTGCTAGAAACTTCTCCCTAGCCAGTGCTACCTTGGTCATTCCCTGTTGCATCATGCTGTTAAGCCCTCATTCTCTGAAAGCCCTCTTCGTGACCACCCTTTTTCCAGGCTGCTCCCAACTCCTTTTCCAAGTCACAGTCCAATTTTTATGAAGAGTAGTGATCTGTTTAATCTCTTTCCAACATTAAAGTGAACAGAGAGAAAACCAGCACACAGCAGCTCAGGCCAGGAGTAGAGGCTTGCACCATGCCACAGAGCTCTGCAGCCCCTCAACAGACTACCTGGAAGCTGGCTTGGTTCTGTTTCCTTTCACACTCGCTAGCACTGAAACAATTAGGATAAACCTATTGAGCACTATTCCCTGATCATCCCTCAGTAGTAAACAGCTCTAATGACAAAGAGAACAGCCCTGCTTGAATAAACTTTTAAATGCTTTTCAAAATTAAGCAATTGTGACTATTTTCACAAAAATCTTAAATCTTAAAAATATATCACTCAGTTATCATATGTGGAAAATTAAGAACTTTTTTGAGAAAGGTTACTGAAGGCTTAAGGAAGAAAGACCTAAATCCTCACTCTGATGGTATTTGGAAGGTAATTAGGTCAAAGGTAAGAGCCTTTGGGAGGTAATCAGGTCATGAGGGCCAAGCCCTTATAAGAAGAGACAAAAGAGGGATGATTTCTCTCTCCCTTTCTCTCTCTCTCTCTCTCCTGTCTCTTCCTTTCTCTCCCTCTGTCTCCCTTTCTCTCTCTCCCTTTCTGCCATGTGGGGATACAACTAGAGGACAGCTGCCTACAAACTAAGAAGAGTGATCTCTCTAGGCACTGGTTTTGCTGGTGCCTTGATCTTGGACTTCATGGCCTCCCGAGTTGTGAGAAAGAAACGTCCATTGTTTGAGTCATCTGATCTATGGTATTCTTTATGACAGCTGTCAAAGATGCAATCCCAATTTAAATAACAATGCCCCTTACATATGTCTTAGATGTTTCCAAGGCCTAAATTTGGGGGTAAATTGAAACGTCATATTGAGAACTGTCAACAACTAATAGTTGTTAATAACTAATTAAAAACACCAGAACTTCAACATTCACTATTCTTTGTTCAACAAGCACAAAGTCTGGCTCTGAAAGGAAGATTAAGTTCACAAGAGACCGCAGTGCACTTCCCATCTACTTCCTTTATTCAAGACCTACACATATGAAATAGTGAACAATGTAAGATGTTATGTATAAAATATAAATACTACTTAAACTTTACATAGACTAAACAGAGGTACATAATTATTTTAGTTCAGAAGAGAAGAAAAACATGAGAAGCAGAGATATCAAAGAAAGCACTCATGGAGCTTTACTTGGGTCGAGAAGGGTATAAAGGACTTTCGTGAAGAGAGAGGAGATGACCTTCCAAGTATAATAAGTTTCATAAGCAAAGCTGTAGAGATTGGAGTTTCAGGGAAGAATGCTGAGAAATAAGTAGGGAAGGATATGTATCAAGCAGGACTTTAAAAGTCAGAAAAAGGAGTTTGTTCTGGGTTTTCAGAAAATGAGGGGAGTAATGAAAATGGGGCTTAGGGAAAGTTTGTCTGCCCACAGCTTGGTGGGTGAAAAGTAGGGAAGTGGAGGATTTTGTTCTGTATTTGGTGTGAAGCTTTGGGAGCATGGATGCAGAAGGAAGGAAGATGATACAAGAGATATTTTATTTAAAAAGTAAAATAAATTCGGGACTACTTTGGATAATGGTGGATGGCGAAGGATAGGTCAAAGAGTCTGGATCACCATGAAATGAAACACCCCCATAGTCATCTATGTTATACATGAGACACCAAATTTCTTTTCATGCTGGAGTTGAAAATCTAATGGAACACAATGGGGCGGGGGGAGGGAGGTTTATTTAAGGAGTTGACTCATATTCTTGTGGAGGCTGGCAAGTTCAAAATCTGCAAGCTAGGTGACAGGCTGGAAAACCAGGGAAAGTTGCACTTTGATGCAGTTCTTGTTGCAGTCGATGGTCCGAAGGCCATCTGCTGGCAGAATTCCCTTTTCCTCTGCAGACATCAGTCTTTTTCCTATCGAGGCCTTTAGCTAATTGGATGAGGCCCACTCACATTATGTAGGGTAATCTGCTTTAGTCAGAGTCCACTGATTTAAATGTTAATCTCATCTTTTAAAATACCTTCACAGAAACATCTACAATAATATCTGGGTACTGTGGCCTAGCCAAGTTGACACATCAAATTAATCATCACAGTATGTCTCGAATGAGCTCAGCATAGTTGGAAAAAAACAAGGAGCCTTATATGTTATGTCAGCACCATAGATGCAAAGACAGAACTAGAACAGACAAAATCAAGTCACAATTCAACAATCCATCTGGTGCAAAGAGAAAGTGGTTTGCTTGACAGGATGCACTTAATTATAATATAGAAGACGTGTTTGTCGTTAATGGTAGTGGGTGTCCATTCCTGAGGAACTGGAAGGAGCTCGTAGCAGAAGAGAGGATAGGAAATATGTACTCAATAATGGAACGAGAATAGAGAGAAAGTTGTTCAGAAGGGGCTGGCGTAGGTTAGGTGGTCAAAGTGGCATCTAACCAGTTCCACAATTTTCTATTCTCCCACTAATCACTTCTCAAGTGATCAAGACATGGTGTTTTCATAGCTACAAAGGTTTCTGTATCATATTCCCTTATCTGGACTCAAATGAGGTAACATCACAGTTAGGGTGGGAAGTCAGGTGTGTCTGCCTCTTTTGCCTTTCTTTTTTTTTTTTTTCGAGATAGAGTCTTGCTCTGTCACCCAGGCTGGAGTGCAATGGTGCAATCTTGGCTCACTGCAACCTCTGCCTCCCGGGTTCAAGCGATTCTCCTGCCTCAGCTTCTTGAGTAGCTGGGACTGCAGGCACGTGCCACCATGCCCAGATAACTTTTTGTATTTTTAGTAGAAATGGGGTTTCACCGTGTTACCAGGATAGTCTCGATCTCCTGACCTCATGATCTGCCCACCTCGGCCTCCCAAAGTGCTGGGATTACAGGCGTGAGCCACCATGCCTGGCCGCCCATTTTTACAGAAAGTGAGAAGCACCCTTCATGTTAATGGTTTGAGGCCAGAGAATAACCAAGCACAGACAAAGCCACCTGTGAGACTATGAGGAAGGAATGTCACCTTGGGTTCCATTGCAGGGAATTGCCTTAGTACAGGTATGCAATGTGATCAACATTTTAATCAAAGAAGTAGTTCTTGCATTGAGGGAAATGACATCTTCGAAGTCCTAAGGTAGAAATAAAAAGAATATATGTAATGGATTGGGGGGCATGGATAGACACTCCTATGAATAATCTCCTTCAGTTTTTATATTTTAAGAAAATGAAACAGCATTTGTGAAGGTGTCAGTAGATTCCAAGTTGCGTGCAGTTGTCAGTTTATGGGAGGGGAGTCTACACAGCCAACTGAGCAACCTTCTGGAATTGTTATGCACTTCTGCTCAAAGTGACAGGTCACATCATCCATCTGACCTTAAATATGTAAAAGGCAGGAATGAGATTGTGTGTGTGTGTGTGTGTGTGTGTGTGTGTGTGTGTGTAGAGGTGGGGTCTCCTAATGTTGCTCAGGCTGCTCCCAAACTCCTGGACTCAAGCAATCCTCCTGCCTCAGCCTCCCAAAATGTGGGGATTATAGACATGAACCACCACTGCCGGCCTGGGAAAATGAGATTTCCATCTTTAAATAGGTCCCATTAATCTCAAAGGGAATTTAACATTTTGACTATTGAATAAACCAAACGATAAGAGGATTTTCAGCTTCTTCCTCTATTTTTTTTCCATGGCACTGAATGAGATAGAAAAATAACTCTTCTTTGCTAGTTGGCCCATTCTCTGTATTGCCAGGTTAAGTAAAATCCTTGCCAGACAATGTGTTTGAGCAGGAGCTTTATGCTATTTGAAATGCTGGAACAAGTGCTAATCCACAGAATTTTAATAATATGCTTACTAAATATCATCCAAAGTCAGCATTTCCAAAACTCGCCAAACCTCATTGATAGGGATGAAACAAATGAAAGCATTTTCAGAGAAGTAAATGAATACGTCTATTTGTATTTGTAAGTTTGTTTCTTTGCTTTGAATGACCATATGTTTATTGTTTTTTGGTTTATTTCATAAATCATATATATTTAAGGTAACAACATAATGCATTAATATACATATATAGTAAACTTATTACTACAGTCAAGCTAATTAACATTGTTTCTCTTCACATAGTTACCTGTTTTGGGTGTGTGCTAAGAACACAAGATCTACATATGTTTATTTTATTTTATTTTATTTTATTTTGATTTTATTTTATTTTTTTTGAGACCAAATCTCGCTGTGACACCCACACTGGAGTGCAGTGGCGCAATCTCAGGTCACTACAGCCTCCACCTCATGGGTTCAAAAGATTCTCCTGCCTCAGCCTCCTTAGTAGCTGGGATTACAGGCACACACCACCACACCCAGCTCATTTTTGTATTTTTTGTAAAGACAGGGTTTCACCATGTTGGCCAGGCTGGTCTCAAGCTCCTGACCTCAAGTGATCTGCCCACCTCAGCCTCCCAAAGTGCTGGGATTACAGGTGTGAGCCACCATGCCCAACCAAGATCTGCATATGCTTAGAGTTTAAGAAAATATATCTCTTTAGATCTCCAAACCAATCTTCACTCTATGGGATAGCAAGTTTGTCATTGATTTAAGGGCTTTTTATGAGAGTTTGCAATAATTTTGTCAGACTTTATATCTGGGACATTTTTGAATGATCTTTTAGTAAATTTCTTCAACTTGGAAGGCCAGAGTATCTCAAGGGTACTAAGCAAATTATGTGCCTCCCTTTTTGTTTTAAGCATCTTATGTGTGTTAAATTTAAATAAACGTAGTTGTACATGATGCTTTACAGTATTTGAGAAACAAAAATTAGCCAGGCACAGCGGCACATGTCTGTAATTACTACTTGGGGGGCTGAGGCAGGAATGCAGTGAGCTATGATTGTGCCATTGCACTCCAGCCTGGGCAACAGCATGAGACCTTGTTTCTAAAAAGGAAAAAAAAAATGCCAGAAACGTTACAGCTGAGAGAACTGGCAGTGGTAAGGAGAAAGAAGACCAGAGGAAGGAAAAGTGAGATAGAACAAAACTGAAATAGCTAAAAGGGCCTTTTAATGGTGGGAAATCTTTGTTTCAATCATTGGATGTGACAGAAGAGGGCTGAGCAAGGCTTAAGACCTTGGAGGTAGACCAGTAGTGATCGGTACTGAGCGAGACATCCATGGAAGACACAACCATCAATGCTGGGGACACAGTGGCTTCCTGGAAAGGAAACTGGAACTGCAACTTGGGCATTTCCCTGGGAGAACCGATTTAAACGAGTAATGTTTCATGAAGAACCTGAGGTGGGAAAGAGGACCTGCTAGTTCAGGGAAAGGAGGCAAGCAGAACTAGTTAAGGGAAGAGGGTTCATCTTTCAAGCCGGACAAAGCCAGACTGCTATTGTGCTGTGTACCTGTAATCTGCTAGCTTTCTTGTAAGTTTCACTCATGATTTCCACATTGCTCTAAGGAGCTGAATATTTTCAGTAGTATCCCATAGAAATAAAAGTGAGAACACTTAAATAACAAGACTTGAGTGTCAGACTGAAGTTCAACGATCCTTCCCATCTTCCTGGGGGCAATGACAGAGGATGAAGAGTCATAGGAGGCCTTGGCTGAATTTCAGCTCAGGTGAATCTTTTCGCTGAACACCCCTCCCAGGGAGTTTTTTTCCTTCTTAGGGAAAGAGGAATTTAGGCCTCACCAAAGAAACACAGGTAACTAGTATTGCAATACCTAGGACTTAACTGCCCTATTCAATATGGAAAATAGAACCTGCTGCTCGGCATGACTCAACTGTGAGTGCCCTTCATTCCTGGCTAAAAACAAAAGAAAAAACTGATTGTGAGAAAACTTTCCTGAGATGTAATTATAAGTTAAAAGTCTCATTTATGGTGCAATTTGATACATTGTTTCATTATATATGAAAGGTACAAAATTCTCCTGTTTCATTAGAATCATCTGAGGTTTTGTTGGTTTGACTGCCTGTTTTATTTGTTTTCTTTTTGCTTTTAAGTTTGCAGCCTTCACATGCAAACTAATGTATTTCTCATTTCATTTCTCCCCTAGGGAATCTCATTTTTTCTCCTCATAGTTAACATATTCTGCTTCCTCCTATGCAGGCTGGGCAAGAGATCCAATTTGACACTTGATGCAGTTTATGGCAATATTCCAGTAATGATATATTTCAGCCTTCATTATTGATAACCACTTTGCTTGATAAGGACGAGTTATATTACCTGCATCATTCTCCTCTACGGCCATTTTCCCAATTTCAAATTTTTCTCACAAATTCATGCTCAGCAATAAAGTATCTTTCTGCAGATCCTCTTCCAGATCTGAGCCTTCAGTGTCCTCCACCAATTCAAAGCCAATTTGCCCATGATTTGATGGACTTGTTTTTCTCCCCTCAATCTTTATTGTAATAATTATTAAGATCTTCAGTCCATACTGGGATTTTTTTTTTCAATTCCTTAGAATCTTTTTTCATGAATTCCTACGAAGACTTGGCTGACTCTTTCTTATTCCTCTTCACCTAATCTCAATGCACCATGTGAGTAACACGCACCGCCCAAGTAGGGCTGGGATTAGAGTGCAGCGAGTGAGGCACTAGTGTCAGGTGCAACATTTAAAGGGAGCCAAAACCTCAGGAATCAAGATATTATGTAAATGTAATATTTCAAAAAATTAAAGTACCAAAGTACCAAAAAAAAAACCATGGTACATAGCTTATCATTTACCATGATGAACACATGTCAAAATTGTAAATAAGGATTGGCTGTTGTTTGTTTTATTGTACTATTTTGTGACAGGAGCAGTCATTTCCAATCTGCCCATGGTTCCTGGCCTGTGAGGCCCTTTCATCCCTCTTCAGGTGGATTTATAAGGGTTGACATGGGCACCAACAGATGAGGCAACGTGAGACTTCATATATTGTTATGTTTTCTTTTATTAACACATTAGCACTTTTATTAACTTTTTCTTTTTGGTTCAAAATATGAGAGAATATTTTGATAAGTGCATAAAGAGGTGCACATTTTCCCTTTTGCCTCAGGATTCAGTATGGCTCAGCACAAACAGAACAAAGTCTCGCCAAAACCGGGTCCTATAAAGGAACTGCTCTCCAAGCTTTGTCCAGTCTGGAGCCAGATAATGGAATAGTAGGATTGAAATAGTCCATAAAACAACAGAAGCAATATACATAGAGTATTTATGAGGATAAGAAAAGGATTTGTTTTGTATCACTAAAGCATTCTCTTAGATCAGAAATTTATTACTTTTTTTCATGTATTAATTGAAATATAAATACTTTTTAGCAGGATTCTGCAATTGGCTTCTTTTTTTTTTCTTCCGTAATGACTCAGCCAATCTGTTTAAAGTTATGATCTCTGATCTGGCCCCACCCGGAAAATGCTGGCTACCTGTGTATATTCCCTAGCCAGGCAGTTCTGCCTCTCTCTGCCTCTTTAACCATACAAGGGACACCCTGGTTCTCTGCCTACTGCATCCTGTCTTCCAGGGCCAGCGTTTTAAAGTCCCTTTTTGGTGGGAAGGTTCTCTTCCTTGGTTGATCCATATCATTCAGAATCTAATCAGAAAAACAAAACCACTTCAGACATGAGGTTACCGTATTCTGGGCCAAAATCACAAATATCAGGAATTTCAAATGGCTCAAACTATTGTTTACAAAAAAATGAATTTATCTTTATTTGTTTATATTTAAATGACAAAATTGTATATATTTATTGTGTGTAACATTGCATTAGGCTGTTCTTGCATTACTATAAAGAAATACCTGAAGTTGGGTGATTTATAAAGAAAAGAGATTAAATTGGCTCATTGTTCTGCAGGCTGTACAAACACGGCACCAACATCGGCTTGGCTTCTGGTGAGAGTCTCAGGAAGCTTGTAATCATGGTGGAAGGTGAGGTGGGAACAAGCATGTCACATCGCAAGAGTGGGAGCAAGGGTAGGGGAAGGTGCCATGCTCTTTTAAACAACTAGATCTCACACGAACTACCAGAGCAAGAACTCAATCATAGCCAAGGGGATGGCACTAAGCCATTCATGAAGGGTCTGCCCCCGCAATCCAAACACCTTCACCAGGCCCCAACTCCAACACTGGGGATTTACATTTCAACATAAGATTTGGAGGGGATAAATATCCAAACTATATCAAACATGATATTTTGAAATATGTACACATTCTGTAATACCTAAATCAAGCTAATTAGCATATGCATTATTTTGCATACTTATCATTTATTTGTAGTAAGAACACTCTCTACTTGTAGGAATTCAACTTTTTAAAAATTCCTCATACAGTGTAAGTGAGATCATATGGTATTTGTCTTTCTGTGCCTGGCTTATTTCCCTTAACATCATGTCCTTCAAGCTCATCCATGTTGTTACAAGTGACAGCATTTTCTTCTTTTTTAAGACTGAATAGTTTTTCATTGTGTGGACAATTTTGTTTATCCATCCACTTGTTAGTGGACACTTAGCTTGATCCCATATCTTGGCTTTTATTAATGATGCTGAAAAGAACATGGGAGTGCAAGTATCTTTTCAAAATATTGATTGTATTTGCTTTGTATATATACTCACTAGTGGGATTGCTGAATAACAGAGTAGCTCTATTTTTAATGTTTTGAGGAACGTCCATACTGCTTTACTTAATGGTTACACTAATTTAAATTCCCTAGAACAATGTGCAAATGTTCCCTTTTCTCCTCATCTCACCAGCACTTTTTATCCTTTGCCTTTTTGATAATAGCCATTCTAAGAGGTATGAGGTGATATATTGTTGTGGTTTTAATTTGCATTTCCCTGATGATTAACGACGTTGAGCAGTTCTTCATATACCTGTTGGCCATTCGTGTGTCTTCTTTTGAGCAGTAACTGTTTGTGTGCTTTGCCCATTTTTTAGTCAGGTTATTTGTTTTTTTGCCATTGAGTTGTTTCAGTTTCTTATATATTTTAAATATTAATTGCCTATCAGATGTATGGTTTAAAAATATTTTCTCCCATTTCTTAGGTTTCTCTTCACTCTGTTTCCTTTGCTGTGCTAAAGGTTTTTAGTTTGATGTGATCCTGTTTGTCTATTTTCACTTTTGCTGCCTGTGCTTTTAGAGTTGTATCCAAAAAATCATTGCCCAGACCAATGTCATGGAGATTTTTTCCCTTGTGTTCTTCTGGTAGATTTAGAGTTTCAGGTTTTATATTTAAGTCTTTAATCCATTTTGAGTTGATTTTTGTATATGGTGTGAGATGAGGGTCTAATTTCATTCTTCTGCAGGTGGATAGCCAGTTGTCCCAAAACCGTTTATTGAAGAGACTGTCCTTTCCCCATTCTGTGTTCTTGGCAACCTTATCAAAAATCAATTGGCCTTAAATGTGTGCATTTTATTTCTGGATGCTCTATTCTATTCCACTGGTCTGTATGTCTGTTTTTATGCCAGTACCATGCTATTTTGATTACTATAGCACAAACACACATGTCATTGTACTTCAAAACTGTCCCTTTATTAGCTGCACTTAATTAAAATAGAAGGCTCTCTCCCTATATATTAATTCTAAAGTTGCTATAGGATTGCTTATTCATTATACTGCTTAGCATTTTATTGAAACTGATAGATTTGGGTGCACCAGGGATATATCTCCTTGTGCACCCAAATCTATCGGTTTCAATAAAATACTAAACAGCATGATCATTTAAGGTAGTTCTCATTTAGTGCTGACATCTTCTTGATGTGGTTATCCGTTTTAGCTGCCCTTGAATTGCAGCAATTTCACTCTTTCTTTTTACACTAACTCTTATCCATTTCCTTGTTTTCCTCTGCCCCAGGGACATTCTCTAGATGAATGGATGACTGACTAAATGGATGGAGGGATGGATAATAGCAGATGAGTGGATGTCAATGATAATGATGATGTCACTGGATTTTAAAGATGAGGGTGTTCCTCACCCTTTCTTTTGGTGACAGTGGAGACTATATAAAGTGCTATGGTTAATGCAGAATCATAGCTACAAAATGTGAACCTCCTCAATGTAACATTTTCTCTTCAAACCATAGTTAAAATATTACATTAAAAGTAAAAAGAGGTGATTTGCTCAGAAAAATAGTCATTATTTGGGCATTCTTTGTTGCAGGTGAGGAGAGTTGTTTGAATATATATATAAAAATTTTTTTTGAGACAGAGTCTCGCTCTGTCACCCAGGCTGGAGTGCAGTGGCACTATCTCAGCTCACTGCAACCTCTGCCTCCTGGGTCAAGCAATTCTCCTACCTCAGCCTCCTGAGTAGCTGGGATTACAGGCGCATGCCACCATGCCAGGCTAATTTTTGCATTTTTAGTAGAGACAGGGTTTCACTATGCTGGCCAGGCTGGTCTTGATCTCCTGACCTTGTGATCCACCCGCCTTGGCCTCCCAAAGTGGAATATATTTTCTTAATTCAGATGGTAAATTACAGTCTGTTGCCTGAATTATTCAGATTTTCTTCTTAACGTTCACATGACCTTAGCATTCAGGCTTTGCAGAATGCTATAAATTCTTCCCCCACCACCACCTTCATCCTACAATATATCATATAAAGCTGAATTTTTAATGGCTTAATGTTAATATATGATTAGGCTATGATTTCTTCAAATTCAGTTTGTTTTCCTTAATCCTGAAAATTTCTCGAAATCTTCTGTAAAATAAAAGTGGAAGAAATATCATATTTTAAATACAATTGTCAATACCAAGGGTGTGAAATTAATCAGGCATGTAATGCACTAAAGGCAGCTCAAGTACCTTTTATAAATCACTTGAGGATGAGTAACATTTAGAAATTTGAGTTTGAAATAGCTCCTTCTGGAACTACTAAAGTGTCCCCCAAAAAGTTGATGCTTCTAAACTATCTTTAAAAAACAGAAATTTAGAATTAGTCTCTTGCATTCTTTCCTTCTTTGCACTCAACAATTCCCTCTAGCTGATAGAATGTGATGTGCTGTAGTAACATCTTCAAAACATGTATTTACAGAACCAACTTACAGAATGCTTTGAGGCAGGAAGCAATTATTTTAAGTGACTGAAATACAAATATCTTCTATTACTGTAACTTGGCAAAAGCACTAAAGACTATCTTACCAGTTCTTTTTTTATGACGGATTTATATTCCATTAAGATCTAAGCAAAGAAAGATGTTGACCAGCTCAGACTGACAACACCTGGAAATTCAAACATGATTTTTCACATGTATTTGCTTTTTAACAAGTTCTTCAGCTACACAGCAGAAAAAGTCATTTATTTTTCCCAAATGACACTCCCTGATATAAAATGCATTTTAAATGTCAAATGGAAGAATGCCTCTAAAGAAACTTCAGTGTGATCACATTATAGATTTTTCACTCATCAGAGTTCAAAGCTACTGACTAAAGTTGAATTTTCTTCCCTTTAATTAAATTAACTCTAAAGCAGCATTTCCTCTTTATGGATTTTACTAGATTTTGGTATTAAGCATAGAATGTTTGTGCGGTTCTTCTTGACCTAAGACTTTACCAGCAGACTAGCTATAATGAAGAGACACCTGTGGATCATTAGGATGTAAGAGGCTTGAGGGCAGAAGGAAAATGCTGTATTATATCCTCCACAGGGGCAGATCAGGACCAGTGCTTCATCGCAGTGCTTCGTCACTAAATTTCCCCATGACAAATTGTGGAACCTTTCCTCTACCAGTGTTCTCAAACTCTTCCATGAATCAGAATCCCACTAAAGGCTTCTTAAAACACTGACTACTGGGCCTCACCTTCAGTCTTACTGACTTAGTAGGTCTGGGGTCGGAGCAAATTTGCATTTCCAACACACTCACAGGGTTCTCTAGAGGGACAGAACTAATAGGACATATGCATATATGAAAGGGAGTTTATTAAGGAGAATTGGCTCACATGATCACAAGGTGAAGTCCCACGACAGGCCATCGACAAGTTGAGGAGCAAGGAATCCAGTCCGAGTCTCCAAACCTCAAAATAGGGAAGCCAACAGTGCAGCCTTCAGTCTGTGGCCAAAGGCCTGAGAGCCACTGGTGTAAATCCAAGAATCCAAAACCTGAAGAACTTGGAGTCTGATGTTCAAAGGTGGGAAGCACCCAGTACAGGAGAAAGAGGAAGGCTAGAAGACTCAGCAAGTCAGCCTCTCCCACCTTCTTCTGCCTGCTTTATCCTCGCCACCCTGACAGTTTTTGGATGGTGCCCACCCCGATTGAGTGTGGGTCTGCCTTTCCCAGCCCACTGACTAAAATGTTAATCTTAATCTCCTTTGGGAACATCCTCACAGACACACCCAGGAACAATACTTTGTGTCCTTCAATCCAGTCAAGTTGACAATATTAACTATCCCACCCCCCTATATTATGAATATCCTGCTCTCTTCCATGCCTTTGCACATACTGTTTTCTTTTCCTGATATACCTTAAAGGTTTAAAACTTCATGTTTAAGTTTTTTTAGAAAAATGTTTCATAAAGTTTAATATACAGTAAATCAGGACGGATTATCTTTTATATATATCTAATGTATATTGCCCTCTTTTTCATATTCATAAATCAAATTTCTCCTTCAAATTTGCACATTTTGTGGCACATCTTTTTCAATATTCTCCATTCCATAAGTGTGTGATCGTGTCTGAAACTATCCTGCTTGAAGCCTATTAGGCATAGTTGACCAGACCTACTCTTCAGGTGGTACCCGAGTAGCTAATCCCCCAATACAGTGTGGAATCAGATATTCATTTCTCATCCTTGATTCATTCTTCTTTTTCTTATTACAAATACTTTGACTCTTCAGACTTTCAGTTTCTCCATTTGCCTCATTAATTTCAGCATTAGCCTCACAAAGGCCTGTGGTTTAACAGAGTGAGTGGCTCTTCTGAGACAAAGTTCATTGTTAATAAATATAGTTACTCTTTTGTTGTGAAATTGTATGAGGAATATAAATAAGGCTTTTGCTAAATTGGCAGAATTGCTACCATTAAAATATCCCTGATGTAATTTTCCTTAACTCAAAACTTCTACAGTCTGTGTTTTCATTGCAAAAAGGAATATCTGGACTCCTTGCTTGTCGTTTACTAAAATCTCAGCTTCTGGACTCTCCCCAACCAGACTGGGGTGGGAAGGAGATTGTGAGTAGACTTGCTTTACTCAGCACTTCAGACAGTTATACCACTTGGGAAACGGGATAAAAGTGATTTGGAGATCCACTGTTGACCATAGAAGACTGTCCTTCCTTTTATATAATGTATTAGGAAATCCACGTGCCCCTGACCAGCAGGGTCATTGTCCTGTGCAACAAGTGGCATTAATTCACAAAGGTTGAGCACTGCCACTTCATTGGAAGTCCCCTCTCCCCACCCCTTTTCCATTCAACTCTACACAACATATATTGGCTGTAGCACCTTGCCAAGCTACCAATTGTCCTTTGAGACTATGAGTATATTGCCCCAATGTCAGCCTTATTGAGGACCTCATCACTGATACTATATTGAGTTTATTAATCATAGTGGGGCGCAGTGGCTCATGCCTGTAATCCCAGCACTTCAGCAGGCTGAGGTGGGCAGATTCCTTGAGCCCAGGTGTTTGAGACCAGCCTGGGCAACAGGGTGAAACCCTGTCTCTACAAAAAGTAGAAAAAAAAATAGGTAGGTATGGTGGCACACACCTGTAGTCACACCTACCTGGGAGGCTGGGGTGGGAGAATGACCTGAGCCTGAGGAGGTGGAGGCTGCGGTGAGTCATGATCATGTCACCGCATTCCAACCTAGGCAACAGACAGAGACCTTGTCCTCTCCACCCCCCAAAAAAGTGTTTATCTTTCTATGCCACAGTTTGTCTATCTGCAGACTGGGGATGATAATACCTTATAAACTGGCTGTGACATTTAGGTATGACGTACACCAAAGGTGCTCAATAAATTGGAGTTATTGCAGTATTTTTAACTACTGTAATCACCTGAGGAAGGGAATATATTTATCTTATTTATTGTTATTGCCCCAGTGACTCACAAGTACATGGAAGATAGTAGATATTCAATAATTTTTGTTTAATAAATACAAGAATCCATACATGAACGAATGAATGAAGCCCTGGCAAAGAGTAAAACAACAGCTTTTGGCTGTTTTGTGGAAATAAAAGGGGTATGTTAAGGAAACTGTACATTAGTGCTGAATCTGCCATAGTTAGTTTCGAGTAGGACTTTTCATTTTTCTGAGCTTTAGATGCTTCATCTGCAAATGGGCTAACACTGCTACCTTGCCTTTCTCAGAGGGGCATTAATAGATACAAATGAAATAAAGAGCATATAGAAAAGAAAACAATAGCAAAATATGTCAACAACAAAAGAGTATGCTAGAACTTATTAAAAGGAAAGATAGAGAAAGCACAAAAATGCATAATCTTGGGTACAAAGACGCTCTAGTGCAGCAAAGTTGCAGCATGAAATGGGGCCAGACATACAATACACAAAGCGGAAGAGGGAGAACCAAGACAAAAAGCCAAAGAAAGGTTTTCGAGTATTAAGTAACTGACATTGAATCAAATAACGGGAAAAGTTTTGGTTTATTGTGGGAAATATAAATTTGTATGTAATGTAAATATTTATAATATTTACTAAAACCTTTGGGGATCATAATGGATACCACAGCTCCCCCTATAATCCCAGCTACCCTGGAAGCTAAGGCGGGAGGACTGCTGGAGTACGGGAGTTGGAGACAGCAGTGAGCTACGATTGTGCCACTGACTGCACTTCAGCCTGGGCAACAAAGCAAGACCCCATCTCTAAGAAATAATAATAATGGACAAAATATGTGGAAGCACTTTTTAAGGTATAAAATTTTATTTTTTTTCAAAGAGTGAAATTACCTGCTGTTTTGTAGCTAAGGTATCACATTTAATGAGTGTACCACAAAGTCACTTCGGATAATTTAGAGTTCCTGCTTGGAAAAGACTCTCCAAGTCTTCCCATCCATAAACCACTCTGAGAAAATGGAAAACAATAACATTTCAGTTGTTGTTAGCACTGATAGGTCATTAGTCCACCTCGAATTTTTTATGGAATGAAATGTGGTTTAAATTTAAAAATGTATGCTTAAGTCTTTTTTTTTTTTTTTTTTGAGGCAGAGTTTCACTCTTGTTGCCCAGGCTGGAGTGCAATGGCGCAATCTCGGCTCACCACAACCTCCACATCCTGGGTTCAAGCCATTCTCCTGCCTCAGCCTCCTGAGTAGCTGGGATTACGGGCATGCATCACCAGGCCCAGCTAATTTTGTATTTTTAGCAGAGACGGGGTTTTTCTATATTGGTCAGGCTGGTCGCGAATTTCCAACCTCAATTGATCCGCCCGCCTCGGCCTCCTAAAGTGCTGGGATTACAAGCGTGAGCCACTGCACCCGGCCGCTTAAGTCTTTAACAGCAATCTTAATCTGCCAAGTTCCTAGCAATTAGAAAGACTGTAAGAAAAGATTAATTAAAGCAATTTATAGTCTTCTCATTTATATAATTGGATCTTTCAATCATGCCTTAAACTTAAAAAACTACATACATTATTGATATTATCATAGGTGTCCTAGCTATTATTTATTGTATATTTCATATCTTAAAGTAACAACTGGCCTTCGATATACCAAGAAAATTTTTTAAATACCACTTCCTCTAATTTACCAGTATTCAATCATGACTACACATTAGTATCACCTAGAAAGTTTCTCAAACATACCTCTCCTGAGGTCCTATTTTAATTTATTTGCAGAAGAGCCCAGGTATTGATGACATTCTGAAAACTCTTCAGGGTTCTTTTTTTTTTTTTTTTAAAGACGGAGTCTCGCTCTGTTGCCCAGGCTGGAGTGCAGCGGCCGACCTCGGCTCACACTGCATGCTCCTCCTTCCGGGTTCACGCCATTCTCCCACCTCAGCCTCCTGAGTAGCTGGGACTACAGGCGCCCGCCACCACGCCTGGCTAATTCTTTGTATTTTTTAATAATTTTGTATTTTTAATACGGGGTTTCACCGTGTTAGCCAGGATGGTCTCCATCTCCTGACCTCGTGATCCGCCCGCCTCGGCCTCCCAAAGTCCTGGGATTACAGGCGTGAGCCACTGCACCCAGCTAAGGATTCTAATATTCACTCAGTACAAAGCATCTCTCAGCCTTTTCTTGGTTTTGTTTTTTCGTTTTTGAGATGGAGTCTTGCTCTGTCGCCCAGGCTGGAGTGCAGTGGCACACTCAGCTCACTGCAACCTCCGCCTCCGGGTTCAAGTGATTCTTCTGCCTCAGCCTCCTAAGTAGCTGGGATTACAGACATGCGCAACCACACCTGGCTAATTTTTGTATATTTAGTAGAGACATGGTTTCACCATTTTGCTCAGGCTGGTCTCGAACTCCTGAACTCAAAGTGGCCCACCTTGGTCTCCCAAAGTGCTGGGATTACAGGTGTGAGCCATCATGCCCAGCCTCTCTCAGCCTTTTGATTCACGGTCTCCAAATACCTCAGTTGAATGCCATTAACTACCTTTAGCAAATGTTAAGAAATAACTTTTAAGGGGTAAAATAATGACTCTCATTTAAATGTAAAATGAACATATATTGAAGATTTTATTTACCTCATTAGTTAATGAGGAAACCAATAAGATGTTATTACTGGTTCAAAAAATAATCCAAAGAACAGACCAAATATAACCCAGGAACCAGCACAATACAGCCCTGAAAACCAAATCCAACCTACCACTTGTACAGCCCACAAGCTAGGCTTGTTTTTTACTTTTCTAAGTGGTCCCAAAAAATCAAAAGTATTATAATATTTTTTGATACATGAAAATTTTATTTAATTCAACTTCGATGCTCATCAATGAACTTTTATTGGAACATAGCCATGCCTATTCACTTACGTATAGCCTATGGCTACTTTAGAGCTACAGCAGTACAATTGAGTAGTTGCCATAGAGAGCACATGGCCTACACAGCCAAAAATATGTATCATTTGGCCCTTGTCAGAAAAAGTTTGCCAACTTCTGATATAAGCAATCAGGAATGGTGACACAAATTTGCAAATTCATGCAAAACTGGTCAAAATCCACCCAGCAATAAAATGTAAGGTTGAAATCGTCTCTTTCACAGAAGGAAAATTGATGGCATCTCCATCAGACAAAATTCACTTGCATTGAATTATTTGCATTACCATTAGCTTTTTATAGTTTGTGGAGTCGTAAAATAGCTCCCCCCCTCCACAATAGGACCCGGTGTGTGATGACCCCCTTCCTGTGTCCATGTCCCTACAAAGGACACAAACTCATCCTTTTTTACTGAGGATATACCCAAAGGATTATAAATCATGCTGCTATAAAGACACATGCACACATATGTTTATTGCGGCACTATTCACAATAGCAAAGACTTGAAATCAACCCAAATGTCCATCAGTGACAGATTGGATTAAGAAAATGTGGCACATATACACCATGGAATACCATGCAGCCATAAAAAAGGATGAGTTCGTGTCCTTTGTAGGGACATAGATGCAGCTGGAAACCATCATTCTCAGCAAACAATCTCAAGAACAGAAAACCAAATACCACATGTTCTCATTCATAGGCGGGAATTGAACAATGAGATCACTTGGACACAGGAAGGGGAACATCGCACACCGGGTCCTATTGTGGGGAGGGGGTATTGGGGAGGGATAGCATTAGGAGATATACCTAATGTAAATGACGAGTTAATGGGTGCAGCACACCAACATGGCACATGTATACATATGTAACAAACCTGCACATTGTGCACATGTACCCTAGAACTTAAAGTATAATAAAAAATAAATAAAAATAAAATAAAATAAAAATAAAAAGTAAAATTACAGCTGTCATACAATTATAAGATGAATAGATGCCAAAGGTTATATTTAATTAACTAATTAATAAGGAACCAAGTAAGATGTTACAACCAGTTCACAGGAGAATTCAAACATACAATCAGCAAAAAGAAATGAGGAAATAAATGTACAAGTAGATTCAAAGCTCATCAGTATCCACAGGGAAATAATCAATTACATTCCACCTGATGAAAATGCTTTGCATTTCCATGGACAAGAATAATTTGCATTACTGTAAATATTCTACCACTAAGAGGTTGCAAAGACAATATGGAAGGCAGAGGTCCCTTTGAATCAGATAGCCTGGAAGGTGCACCAGATAAGACACTTAAGTTTTTCGCATTTTTTCCTGACACTCCTTTTTGCACATACATGTAATTTGTAAAGTATATTTTGCAAAATTTATGTAAACCTGAATTTTCTAAGAATGCAATGAATGTGTAAATTAAGGGGAAGTTAAATTTTGTTTTGAACTACTAAGAGTTAACTGTCATTTCAGAAAATCACTTCTCTTAGGAAAGTAGGGATGATATTGATGTTGCCGGTACAATGTCTGAATCAGTTTGCATTCATAACTATGGAATCCACAGTGATATTTTTAGATATTAACAGAAAAGTATAAGCATCTAACTACTTTATTATGTCCTGTGTTGTAATGCCTTTTGAAGTACATATTATGTTATTAAAAATTATTTTCCTTTTATTTCTCCTTTGTTATAGTTGAAACAATGTATTTACTATTTTGAAAATGTGTATTAGCTAGGTTATATTCTTGATTAAGCTCATTTCGGGATCATAAAGGAGTCATTTCAAAACATTTGTTATAAGAAGGGGATACTGAGGTGCCTGGGTTGGGAACCCCTGGCATGGAGATTGCCTATTACAACCTAGATTAGGCACATGCAAGTCAGAGTGGCAAAACCACTATTAGAAACCACATTCCTGAATGCACAACTCACGTCTGTCTCTTTGCCCATATTTCGACCCACTCTTCTCCTTCTTACCATCAATACAAACACACACCCTGTTCTGAAAACTTTCCTGTAAATGGGAGGTTGACATCTAATGTCCCCATTGAAGATCAGGATACTGATAACAACATTCATTTCAGCTTATTTTATGTAAGTTATAATGCCTTCTTGTAAAATAAAGATATGTTTTAAAATAACTTTTCTACACCAAAGCCAGATGCTTTATGATAATCTATTAAAAGCCAGAGTCAGAGACTGGCAGACTGAAAACCTTGTAATGTTAGGTCTTTTGGGGTCATTTTGGGGTCATTTTATGTGCAGCAGAAACTCTTTAAGAGTTTTCTATGTGTATTGGTTATCTATTGCTACACATAAAATGACCCCAAAACTAGGTAGCTTAAAGCAAGAATAAATATTTATTATATCTCCCAGTTTCTGTAAGTCATAAATCTAGGCGTGACTTAGCTGGGGAGTTCTGGCTTAGAGTCTCTCAAGAGGTTACGGTCACCATGTCAGTCAAAGGCTACAGTGTTCTTTAGACTTGACAGGGTCTGATGAATTCACTTCCAAGATGACTTACTCACATAGATGGCAAGTTGATTAAAAGAAGGCCTCAGTCCTTCCTCTTGTCAGCCTCTTCACATGGCTGCTTGGGTGTCCTTACAACATGCCAGCTGGTTTCCACTAGAACAATTGATCCAAAAGAGCAAGGTGGAACTGCAAGACCTAGAGAGAGAACTTTAACTGACCCCACACCCTCTTACTCTAATAGGAAGATCATGAGGGTGTCTGGGCCCTTTCTATCAGTAACATATCCAACTCTGCATCCAGCAACTTCTAAAAGAGTAGTCCTTTCCCTAGGGGTATAGTTCCTCAAATAAACGACCATAGATTCCTTTGAAGGACATGGGGAAATCACTACAGTATGTACATGTTATGGTGTTATATAGACTGAAGTAATATCTTTTATGACCTTGCTTCAGGAACATATATCATCCCTTTCATAGCATTCTGTGGAAGTCAGCCATAGGCAATTAAGGAAGATCTATACAGGGACATGAATGACAGGAAGTAAGGACCACCAATGATCATCTTAGAAGCTGACTACTATACGCTATGTTAGAGTGTCTTGCACTGTCCCAAATTTGTATTTTATTTTTAACCTTAATCTTTATGATTATCTCAGGTACATATGAAGTTATTAATAGATATAAGAATGTGTTGATTATTTTGCTTTGCAAATCAGAGCTGGAAAAACACAACCTTTTCAATAGTATTGGAATAAATAATTCAGATGCCATCCAGAATTGAACTTTGGTCATACTATTAAAAATTACATTATTGCATGTCAAATCCATGTCACAATTACTTCATTTATCCCAGAATTTTCATTTCTCCAGAGAAGGCAATTACAAATTTTATTAAGGCCACCAGGAAACCAGGAAATGACATAAATGTACTCTTTTCCAAATACATACTCACACTTTCTTCATATAGGGGCTGATTCTAAACTGAAAGCAATTAGTGATTATGTTTTTCAAAATGAAGACAGAAAGTAACAAGGTATGATATGGGACTGAGCTCTTTAGTTTTTATGTCATATGAAATAATGTTTAAGTCTAATAAGATTTCACAGATTCAGCATGTTTGTTTAGTAAGGGAAAGTGTAATAAATTAGACTAGAAAAATGTGCCTTTAGTGCTTTAAGAAGGGAAATGCAGCATATTAAAAAAAGAAAGAAGAAGAAGTTTGTATTTCATTTTAATGATAACCACTGATCAAGGCAACACCCATCTTTGTAGCCTTGGGCTGCCTCTCTTAATTACCCATTTTAATCACTTAGAAAAGGCATAATTAAAAGATACTTCAAGGAATCCAAAAATTAACATCAAGTAGTAAGTGCAGAGTATACAATCAGGAGTTTATAAAATGGCTTGGGGAAAATGGAGAATTTTTTAAAAATATCCTTTGCACAGTGTCTAGAACATAAAGGTGCCAAATAAATAATAGTTTATTATCCTATCCTTCTATCCCATCCTCAATTCTGCCTCCCAAGATTCTAAGAGTGGATTTTAAGACTGTAACTTCATAGAAACATCTAACTAAAATAAGAAGAAAACACAATGAAGTTTCCCAGGGCTTAGGAATTAAATTTATTACCAGTTTCAGTTTTACTCCAGATGTTTTTTAATGGTATTAATAATAATAATAAGATAGTGGTAAAACATTTTTCTTCTATGGTGGTTCTGCCTAAGACCTTTTCTTAGAATATAGATATGTTTGAAATTTCACATTTTTCCCAAGTAACCAAGAAGCATTTGTGCTGTTTGTTTATTTTTTGAGATGGAGTCTCACCCTGTCACCCAGGCTGGAGTACAATGGCGTGATCTCGGCTCACTGCAGCCTCTGTCTCGCGAGTTCCAGCAATTCTCCTGCCTCAACTTCCTGAGTAGCTGGGACTACAGGCGTGCACCACCACACCCAGCTACTTTTGTATTTTTAGTAGAGATGGGGTTTCACCACGTTGGCCAGGCTGGTCTCAAACTCCTCACCTCAAGTGACCATTCCACCTCAGCCTCCAAAAGTGCTAAGATTACAGACATGAGCTACCGTGTTCAGCCTCAAAGAACTATTTTTAATTAACAAATAAAAATTATATGTTTATCACATACATGATATTTTGACATATGTACACATATTTCAAGTTTTGAAAGGCTCATTCAAGCTAATAATGTATGCATTATCTCACATACTTACCATTTTTCTGGTGAGAGCATTCAAATTCCACTCTCTCAGCAATTTTTAAAATATAATACGTTGTTATTAACTATAGTCATCATGTTATACAGGTGATCTCTTGAACTTATTCCTCCTATCTAACTGAAATTTTGTATCCTTTGACCCACATCTCTCCAAACCCCAGCCCCTGCCTCTGGCCCCTAGTAATCACCATTTTACTATCTACTTGCATGAATCTGACTTTTATAGATTCCACATATAAGTGAGATCATGCAGTATTTGTCTTCCTATGCCTGGCTTATTCACTTGATGGTTCATTCATGTTGTCAAAAATAACAGAATTTTCTTCTTTTTTAAGCATTCCATTATGTATATATACCACATTTTCTTTAGTCATTCATCGATGAACACTTGGTTTGATTTCATATCACAGACTGGGTAATTTATAAAGAAAATAAATGTATTGCTTGCAGTTCTGAAGACCGGAAAGTCCAAGGTCGAGGGTCCTGTATCTGGTGAGGGCCTTTGAGCTGCATCATCTCATAGTGGAAGGCAGAAGAGAAAGAGAGGGTGAGAGCAAGAAAGCAATAAATAATGCTGCAATAAACTTGGATGGGAGTGTCAAAGTTTACAAAAAATCTAAAAATAATATCTGTGAAGAAAACTTAATATATTGAGAGGCTAAATAATAAGCCTTTTTAAAAAAATTAGTATTATTTTCCCTAAAAGTGAAAAATTGTAAATGATGGAGAAAGTAAAAAAATAAGGCTAAAATTTTGCTACTCAGAAATAACAAAATGATATCTATCATTTTAGATATCTTACAATCTAAAAAGATGGAGGTATTTAGCATTTTAAGAGATAAAAGGATAGATAGAAGTACCTTTATAAAAATAGAAATTTTCTATGTTGCTATTCTAATAAAATTTACTAAATTTAATTTCACTTGACTTTAACAGAATAAAAAAGGAACTGAAATTACACTAAAGAAATTGCTGAATTCCAGATAAGCATTTTCTTATATTATAAGGTATTTATTCTTAAAAGACCTCTAGCAGTTAAGAAAAACCACCTGAAATATTTAGTGTAATTATTATTTACACCACACATTTTAACAGTAGACAGAATGTTTTAATGTAATGCAATGAAAGATAAAATTATCAGAACACTGGTAGCCTACCCATCTTCACTCCTCCACTCTCCAAGTTTTGGTAATTAGGTTTGTATTTTACCATTGTCAAGGTTTACAAATTTAGAATTGCTTCTACAACTCCCACAGCTTCTTGGACAGATTTTCATATTTAAATAGATTAGGTCTCACCCTCAAACCTTCTACCCCACAGTGTCTCCATTCCTGAGTTCTGTTTGATTTATCTTTTGGTTCGCTGGAATATACCAGCAGGCAATTATTTCAAAAAGGGTTCATGGGTTCCGTAGCTCCTGAGGGCTCAACTACTTACTGCCTGTAACTTCCAAATGTGAAGGACAATGTGGCTAAATATCAAATTCTTGAACCACTCTTTCTTTCACTTACAACTTTGCTCCCGTGTCTTCAGCTATGTGATCAGCTGCAATAAACATGACACTAGCATGATTTTTCTGGCAATTTCTATATGGCTTCCTTTTTCTAACTAGATACTCACGTTTTGTTTTGTTTTGTTTTGTTTAGCTTTGCTTTGTTTCAATGCTTGAGATTCAAGACTTTTCTTTCTTGAGGGGTGTCTTAGTTCATTTGGGCTGCTGTAACTAAATACCTTATCCTGGGTGGTTATACACAAGTTTATTTCTCACAGTTCTGAAAGCATGGGAGTCCAAAATCAAGGAGCTGACATTGTGTCTGATGAGGTGTCTGTTGAAGACCCAAGCCTCACAGACGGCACCTTTTTACTGTGCCCTCCTGTGGTGGAAGAGACTAGCTAGCTCTCTGGAGTCTCTTTTATAAGAACGCTAATCCTAATCACACTCTTCTCACCCACAACCCACCAAAGGCCCAAACTCTTTTTTTTTTTTTTTTTTTTTTTTTTTTTTTTTTTGAGACGGAGTCTCGCTCTGTCGCCCAGGCTGGAGTGCAGTGGCCGGATCTCGGCTCACTGCAAGCTCTGCCTCCCGGGTTTACGCCATTCTCCTGCCTCAGCCTCCCGAGTAGCTGGGACTACAGGCGCCCGCCACCTCGCCCGGCTAGTTTTTTTTTGTATTTTTTAGTAGAGACGGGGTTTCACCGTGTTAGCCAGGATGGTCTCGATCTCCTGACCTCGTGATCCGCCCGTCTCGGCCTCCCAAAGTGCTGGGATTACAGGCTTGAGCCACCGCGCGCCCGGCCGGCCCAAACTCTTAATCATAATCTTGGGGATTAGGATTTCAACATATACATTGTGGGAGGATATAAACATTCAGACCATAGCAAGGGATAACTTGCCATGGATAATTTCATTTTGAATCATTTCTTGATATTGTTTGGGCCTCTACATTCAATTTTTTTTTTTTGATAAGAAGTCTTGCTCTTGTCACCCAGGCTGGAGTGCAATGGCATAATCTCAGTTCACTACAACCTCCACCTCCCAGGTTCAAGTGATTCTCCTGCCTCAGCCTCCCAAATAGCTGGGATTACAGGCATGCACCACCACACCCTGCTAATTTTTTGTATTTTTAGTAGAGATGAGGTTTCACCATGTTGGCCAGGCTAGTCTCAAACTCCTGACCTCAATGATCTGCCCACCTCGGCCTCCCAAAATGCTGGGATTACAAGCATGAGCCACCATGCCCGGACTTGTTTGTTTTAACATATCAGAAAAATTTTTCTCCTGTCC
This sequence comes from Macaca thibetana thibetana, assembly GCF_024542745.1. Classification (NCBI taxonomy): domain Eukaryota; kingdom Metazoa; phylum Chordata; class Mammalia; order Primates; family Cercopithecidae; genus Macaca; species Macaca thibetana. The sequence continues at coordinate 73,216,782 of NC_065581.1, read as the reverse complement.
TAGGTTTGAGGACTTTTCCTAATTCACTTGTTATGTTGTTGTCTTTTTGAAGGACACAAATTACATAAATGTAGGATTTCTTTTGTCTTTCTTCTACATTTTATCCCCTCCTCTATGATCAGTTTCTGAACTTTGTTCTTTTTCATATCATTTTTAATGATTTCTTAAAGCCTGTCAGTATTGACCTGAGTCTCTTCAAATAGTTTTATTCCATTCTGTGTTACTGTCACAAAATACCACAGACTGGGTAATTTATAAAGAAAATAAATGTATTGCTTACAGTTCTGGAGGCTGGAAAGTCCAAGGTCGAGGGTCCTGCATCTGGTGAGGGCCTTTGGGCTGCATAATTTCATGGTGGAAGGCAGAAGAGCAAGAGAGGGTGAGAGCAAGAAAGCGAGAGAGAGTCAAACTGTCTTTTATAACAACGCGATTGCATGATCATGGCATTAATTCATTCATGACACCGGAGTCCTCATGGCCTAATCACCTCTAAATACTGCCACAATAACAATTAAATTTCAACATGAGTCTTAGAGGGGACATTCAAATAATAGTACATATTTAGTCTATATTTTTAATCATTTTTTAATAAAATAAGGACATCATTTTAAAAGTTAAGTAGATTTCCACCCCCAGGAAGATGAAATGAATGTACTTTTCCTCCTGCTAAGTGCATCTAAATACCCTGATATTATACACAAAACAAATACGAGAAGGCTCTGAAAGGTAAAGAGAAGAAGATGGACTAACTAGGAACCTTAGGACCTAAAATATGACATGAAGTGAGTTTACTGAGTTCTATTTTTGTCTCGTATATCCTAGACGGAACAAAGTATTTGAATAAATAATGGCTCTGCAAAGGATGCTGTTACGAGGATGAGAAAAAAAGATACAGACTAGCGAAAATCTTTGAAACACGTATCTGGTAAAGAACAACTATGTGGAAAATATAAACAATTCTCATAACAATTAAAAATTCCAATAGAATATGAGCAAAATACAAGAAGCAACATTTTACCAAATAGGGAGGGACATTTTACCTCTTATACATGAAACGATGTTCAGATGGTTATTTATTAGGGAAGTACAAATTAAAACCGCAATGAGATATCATTAACACTGATCAGAATAGCTAAAATTAAAAAAAAAAAGTCACAACAAATGCTGGAAAATGCATTTGAATCTGTATCACTTGTACATTGCTGGTGGTGGAAATGTAAAACAGTACAGCCTCTCTGTGAAATAGCTTGACAATTTCTCCAAAAATTAAACATACAACTACCATGCAAGCTATTTCACTCTTGAGCATTTATTATAGAGAAAGAAAACGTATGCTCACATAAAAACCTGTACATGCATATTTATAGCAGCTTTATTCATAATAACCCAAAACTAGAAAGACACCAGATGTCCTTCAAGAGTAAATGGTTAAACCATCTGTGGTACATCTATATAATGTAATACTACTCAGCAATAAAAAGGAACAAATTCTTGATACACAGAATTTGGATGAATCTCCAGAGTTATACTGAGTAAGAAAAGTCAATCCCAAAAAGTTACATACTGTAATTTTCCATTTATATAACATCCTTGAAATTACAAAATTATAGAAATAGAAAACATATTAGTGGTTGCCAGATGTTAAGGGTGTGGGTGGGAGAGTGGGGGTAACTGCAAAAGGGCAACATGAGGGAATCTTTGTGATGATGGGAATTGTCTCTAGATTATCAATGTCAACATTGTTTGATATTATGCTATAGTTTTGCAGGATGTTATTGGGGTAATGAGTATGCAAGTTCTGTCTATATTATTTTTTCATTTTTTTCTTTTTTTTTTCTTTGATACTAGTCTCACTCTGTCACCCAGACTGGAGTGCAGTGGCACCATCTCAGCTCAGTGCAACGTCCGCCTCCCAGGTTCAAGCAATTCTCATGCCTCAGCCTCCTGAGTAGCTGGGATTACAGGCGCCTGCCACCACACCTGACTAATCTTTGTATTTTTTACTAGAGACAGGGTTTCACCATATTAGCCAGGCTGGTCTTGAACTCCTGACCTCATGATCCGACTGCCTCTGCCTCCCAAAGTGCTGGGATTACAGGTGTGAGCCACTGTGCCTAGCCTATTTTTTCTTTATGGATATAAAATTCACATAACATAAAATTCACCATTTTAATCCTTGTAAGTAGACAATTCAGTGGTTTCTAGTATGTTTACAATGTTATGAAGCCCCTCAGCACTAATTCCAGAAATGTTTCATCGTCTCCAAAAGAAACCCCATAACCAGAAAGCAGCCACTTCCCTATTAGCCTTCTCTTCATGCTTTTGCAGAACTCTGAAGGTCAGAGAGAGATAAGAGTTTAATGCCCAGAACTATATGCATTCTCAGGTCCTTACTGAGCATGCATACAGCCCTGGGCATTAAAGTGGCCCTCTAGATTCCCAAAAATATGTCAGAGCTTTTGAAAGTGCTTTTTCCCCAAAGCATCTCATTCCCCAGCCTTTCCTCCCAAGTTTTTGCTTAGTCTATTGCGTGCCCAGCTGTTATCCATTGCCTCCCACAGTAGCAATTAGTGCATTTGCCTAGGTGTTTTTGACAAACTTTCCCCAGGTAACCATTTTAGAATCGGGAGAGTTCCTAGTTAGGAAAAATAAAGGCAAGCCTTTTGAGTTGGTATTCCAGGGAGTCAGGTTAAAACAAATAATTAAAACTCTTTGTCAATGAGGTCCATTCTGCTCCCTGAGGCACTGGTACTGGAAATGAGGGCTGTTATTTTCAAGGCTATCACTGAGCTGGGGAGTGGGGGATAAGAACAGGGTAAGTTAAGAATGCCACAAAGTTCACTGTTCTTACTGAGATTCAGCTGTTGTTCTTAATTAAGCATTCCCTTGTTTGCTGCAAGCTTTTGGTTAGTTTCCAGGTTTCTGAAAAAGTCAATTCTGACACTTTTCACCAGCTTTTTTTTGAAAGGACAGACTTTTGGAGCTTCTAACTCTGCAATTTTCACAGATGTTACTCTCTGTATTATTTCTTATAACTGCATTTGAATCTACAGTTATCTCAAAATAAAAAGTTTAATTTTTTAAAGTCAAATCACATTAAAGTGTTCTGACAAATACAGCATTTTACTATCTCACACCTCTTTACTGTGCAGTAACACTCACCAAAAACTGGACCTTTTAACTCAGCTGTTTTGTCTGGCATTTATTTTTCCCCATATTTTTAAATAATATACATTTTTGGGTCATCGTTTCAAGTATTATTTATTGACATTCCATTATTGTAGGTAAAGATTTAAGTTTCTTACAATACCATCCCCTCTTTCTCCCTTTAACCTTTCCAATATAGTGATATTATATTATTAAATTAGTATTCAGTATTTATAGTAAATATTCTCAACTGATCTATCTGCTGTGTTTCCTTTCTGTTTTCCTAGAGTTAATGTTTTCTTTGATTTTTTTTTTTTTCTGGAGACAGAGAGTCACTCTGTAGCCTAGGCTAGAGTACAGTGGGGCAATCTTGGCTCACTGCAGCCTCCACCTCCCGGGTTCAAGTGATTCTCCTGCCTCAGCCTCACAAATAGCTGGGACTACAGGCACGCACCACCACGCCTGGCTAATTTTTGTATTTTTAGTAGAGACAGGGTTTCACCGTGTTGGCCAGTCTGGTCTCAAACTCCTGACCTCAGATGATCCACCTACCTCTGCCTCCCATAGTGCTGGGATTACCGGCGTGAGTCACTGCACCAGGCCGATTTATTTTTATTATTATTGTTCACTTATATTTCTTTGTATTTATTACTAGTTCTTCTCAAACTTTCCATTGCAATTTTAGTATACCACCTCTTTCTCTCTGGACTGCTGCTCTCTAGGACTTTTGAATTGCTGTCGTGTGGGTCTTCCCTTTGCTATCTATTTTGCTATCTTGGATTTTCCTTGGCCTTTTTTCCAGTTTGGATTCCTTGATCCCTTCTCCCTCTGAGTTTATTCTCCCAACACTTTGGGAGGCTGAGGCAGGAGGATCATTTGAGCCCAGGAGTTTCAGACCAGCCTGGGTAGCATCGAGAGACCCCCATTTCTACAAAAAAAAAAAAAAAAAATTAAAAATTGCTGGGTGTGGTGGTGCATGCACATGGTCCCAGCTACTCAAGAGGATGAGGTGGAAGGATTGCTTGAGACAGGGAGTTTGAGGCTGCAGTGAGCCATGGCTATGCTACTGCACTCCAGCCTGGGTGACAAAGTAAGAAGCTGTCTCAAAAAAAAAAGGGGGGGGCAAAGAAATCTTTTAAAACTTGGTACAATTGCAGAAGGCTTGGTGAAAGATGCATTCAATGTACCTGTCTCTTGAGATGAATCCAGTTTTTTACTGGTTGCCTTTTACACCTGGGTAACTGGGTATTTCAAAGGCCCCTTTACCATCTTCCTGGAGGTTTCCCTTTCCCTGAACTTTTTTCAGTATCCCATTTCTTTCTTTTTCTTGGTTTACTACCTCATTTTAGGTAAACGCACGCTAAGAAAAGGTGCCTGGGAGGAATTTTTAAGACTGTGTGTTTGAAAATGCCTTTAGCCACCCTGACACTTGATTGATAGTATAGAATTGCATTGTGGCCATGCTGTTCTCCCAGTTAGCTGCTCCCTGAGCATGACAGACACCCTTCTTCTTTTGGCCTTCTCATTTGCATTTGCCGAATGGCTAACTCATCTCCTCCAGGTCTATTCTCAAATATTATATTCTCAATGACAACTCTGTATAGAACTGGAAACCCTGTACTTCCATCGCCTTTTCTGCTTCATTTTATTTCCATAGCACTTATCACCACCTGGTGTACTATATATTTTTCTTGGTATTGTTTTGTTGTTTTGTTTTTTGTCCTCCTCCACTAGACAGTAAGCTCTTTGGGGCCAGAAATTTTATCTTTGCTCACTTATATATTTTAACACCTGGAATAATGCCTGGCACATACGAGGCTATCAATATCTATTTGTTGAATGAATGGATAATTAACATTTTCTATCTCTATAATATTCCAAAAAGGAAGATAATAACTTTCTTGTTATTATAAATAAGAATGGATTTGCTTGACATAAAATTAAGAATTTGCTGGTCATGCCCCTTAAAGATATAAAGGAGTTGGATGGAATCTCTTCTTTTGAGAGTTTTTGACATGAATAAGCAACCACTTGATGCTTATGGTTTAGCATATATATGTGACCCTTTCTAGCAGCATTTAAAATAGCCTTTCATCTGTACTTGTTCCCCACACACTGTTCATCTTCTGCTTTGTCTTCTTCTGGCTACTGATGGGGCTTCTGGCATCTCCCACCCGCGTACTGCACTTTGGGCTTCAGCTGGACCTCAGTTCATCTACTTAGGGTTGGACTATATCATTTGTGGCCTTGCCTTTGGACAGACATCCTACCTAGAAAGTGAGCACAACAGCTACATACTCTACATTTGGCAGCTGGACTTAGAAATATTGCCCCTGACACATACACATACACGTAAACACACTCCATACCTTCACAGACCAACACACACTCTAGCATGACAGTTATTTTAAATCTTTTCAGTTTGCATAGTTCAGAGTGAAATGAATGGCCTCGGCTTTTAGTGTTTGACTTTCCTATTGTAGTGCAAAAATACAATGTTGGAGTGGTCTGTGTCGCTACTATGTCTAATTTTTTCATATGAATTATATGAAAACATGATTATTTAAAATACACTTACAAATAGTGATAAGCTTTGGATAATATTTTTTCCAAAGGAATTGACTATAACCTTAGTAGCTTCAATCTCAAAACAAAAGGAGAGTAGGAGTCTTTTAAAATCACATTTAAATAGGGTTGCTGGACTCAGCAAAGAAAAATACAAGATGTCCAGTTAAATTTAAATTTCAGATAAAAAATAATAATTTTCAGTAAAAGTATGTTCCAATGAGCATCCTGTATTTTATCAAGCAACCCTATAATTAAATAGCAAATTGTTCCATTGATGAAATAACTTGTTTAAGTTTATTGTGAATATGAGGGATTAATATTAAGATGTCACAAAAAAACATCTTTTTTATTGGCCGGCAAGATGGCCTAATAGTAACAGCTCCAGTCTGCAGCTCCCAGCAAGATTGATGCAGAAGGCTGGTGATTTCTGTATTTCCAACTGAGGTACCCAGCTCATCTCATTGGGACTAGTTAGACAGTGGGTGCAGCCCACAGAGGGTGAGCTGAAGCAGGGTGGGGTGGGGCATCACCTCACCCAGGAACACAAGAAGTTGGGCAACTACCACCCCTAGTCAAGGGAAACCACGAGGGACTCTGCCGTGAGGAATGGTGCATTCCAGCCCAGATACTATGCTTTTCCCATGGTCTTTGCAACCCACAGACCAGGAGATTCCCTCAGGTGCCTACACCACCAGGGCCCTGGGTTTCAAGCAAAAAACTGGGTGGCCGTTTGGGCAGACACTGAGCTAGCTGCAGGACTTTGTTTTTCATGCCACAGTGGCTCCTGGAACATCAATGAGACAGAACCATTCACTCCCCTGGAAAAGGGGCTGAAGCCCTGGAACCAAGAGGTCTATCTCAACAGATCCCACCCCCCACAGAGCCCAGCAAGCTAAGATCCACTGGCTTGAAATTCTTGCTGCCAGCACAGCAGTCTGAAGTTGAACTGGGATGCTCAAGTTTGGTGCAGGGAGGGGTGTCCGCCATTACTTAGGCATGAGTAGGCAGTTTTCCCCTCACAGTGTAAACAAAACCACCAAGAAGTTCAAACTGGGTGAAGCACACTGCAGCTTGGCAAAGTCGCTGTAGCCAGATTGCCTCTCTAGATTCCTCGTCTCTGGGCAGGGCATCTCTGAAAGAAAGGCAGCAGCCCCAGTCAGGGGCTAATAGATCAAACTCATATCTCGCTGGGACAGAGCACCTGGGGGAAGGTGCAGCTGTGGGTGCAGCTTCAGCAGACTTAAACGTTTCTCCTGCCAGCTCTGAAGAGAGCAGCAGATCTCCCAGCACAGCACTCGAGCTCTGATAAGGAACAGACTGCCTCCTCAAGTGGGTCCCTGATCCCCGTGCCTCCTGACGGAGACACCTCCCAGCAGGGTTCGACAGACAACTCATACAGGAGAGCTCTGGCTGGCATCTGGCAAGTGCCCCTCTGGGACGGAGCTTCCAGAGGAAGAAATAGGCAGCAATCTTTTATGTTCTGGAGCCTGCACTGGTAATACCCAGGCAAACAGGGTCTGCAGTGGACCTCCAGCAAACTCCAGCAGACCTGCAGCAGAGGGGCCTGATTGTTAGAAGGAAAACTAACAAATAGAAAGGAATAGCATCAACAACAACAAAAAGGACATCCACACAAAAACTCCATCCGAATGTCACCAGCATCAAAGACCAAAGGTAGATAAATCCATGAAGATGAGGAAAAACCAGTGCAAAAAGGCTGAAAATTCCAAAAATCAGAACACCTGTTCTCTTCCAAAGGATCACAACTCGTCATCACCAAGAAAACAAAACTGGATGGAGAATGAGTTTGACAAATTGACACAAGTAGGCTTCAGAAGGTGGGCTATAACAAACTCCTCCGAGCTAAAGGAGCATGTTCTAACCCAATGCAAGGAAGCTAAGAACCTTAAAAAAAGGTTAGAGGAATTGCTAACTAGAATAACCAGTTCAGAGAAGAACATAAATAACCTGATGGAGCTGAAAAACACAGCACGAAAACCTCGTGAGGCGTACACAAGTATCAATGGGCAAATCAATCAAGTGGAAGAAAGGATGTCAGAGATTGAAGATCAACTCAATGAAATAAAAGATTAGAGAAAAAAGAATGAAAAGGAACGAACGTAGTCCCAAGAAATATGGGACTATGTGAAAAGACAAAACCTACATTTGATTGGTGTACCTGGAATTGACGTGGGGGGGAGAATGGAACCAAGTTGGAAAACACTCTTCAGGATATTATCCAGGAGAACTTCCCCAACCCAGCAAGACAGGCCAACATTCAAATTCAGGAAACATAGAGAACACCACAAAGATACTTCTTGAGAAAAGCAACCCCAAGACACATAATCATCAGATTCACCAAAGTTGAAATGAAGGGAAAAATGTTAAAGGCAGCCAGAGAGAAAGGTCGGGTTATCCACAAAGGGAAGCCCATCAGATTGACAGCAGGTCTCTCTGCAGAAACCTTACAAGACAGAAGAGAGTGGGGGCCAATATTCAACATTCTTAAAAGAATTTTCAACCAGAATTTCATATCCAGCCAAACTAAGCTTCAGAAGCAAAGGAGAAATAAAATTCTTTACAGGCAAGCAAATGTTGAGAGATTTTGTCACCACCAGGCCTCCTTACAAAAGCTCCTGAAGGAAGCACTAAATATGAAAAGAACAATCAGTATCAGCGACTGCAAAAACATACCAAATTGTAAAGACCATCGACAGTATGAAGAAACTGCATCAACTAATGGGGCAAAATCACCAGCTAACATCATAATGACAGGATCAAATTCACACATACCCATATTAACCTTAAATGTAACCAGGCTAAATGCCCCAATTAAAAGACACAGACTGACAAATTGGATAGAGTCAAGACCCACTGGTATGCTGTATTCAGGAGACCCAATTCACGTGCAAAGACACACATAGGCTCAAAATAAAGGGATGCGGGAATATTTACCAAGGAAATGGAAAGCAAAAAAAAAAAAAAAAAAAAAAAAAGCAGAGGTTGCAATTCTAGTTGCTGGTAAAACAGACTTTAAACCAACAAATATCAAAAAAAGACAAAGAAGGGCATTACTTAATGGTAAAGGGATCAATGCAACAAGAAGAGCTAACTATCCTAAATATATATGCACCCAATACAGGAGCAACCAAATTTATAGAGCAGGTTCTTAGAGTAAATTCAACCAAATTTATAGAACAAAGAGACTTAGACTCCCACACAATAATAATGGGAGACTTAACACCCCAATGTCAATATTAGCCGGATCAACAAGACAGAAAATTAACAAGGATATTCAGGACTTGAACTCAGCTCTGGGTCAAACGAACCTAATAGACATCTACAGAACTCTCCACCCCAAATCAACAGAATATACATTCTTCTCAGCACCACGTGGCACTTATTCTAAAACTGAACACATAATTGGAAGTAAAACACTCATCAGCAAATGCAAAAGAACGGAAATAATAACAAACAGTCTCTGAGACCACAACACAATCAACTTAGAACTCAGGATTACAGTGACTCATGCCTGTAATCCTAGCACTTTGGGAGACCAAGGCAAGTGGATCACGAGGTCAGGAATTCAAGACCAGTCTGGCCAAGATGGTGAAACCCCATTTCTACTAAAAATATAAAAATTTGCGGCGCATGGTGGCCGACTCCTGTAATCTCAGCTACTCAGGAGTCTGAGGCAGAAGAATTGCTTGAACCTGGGAGGCAGAGGTTGCAGTGAGCCAAGATCATGCCACTGCACTCCAGCCTGGATTACAAAGTAAGACTCCATCTCAAAAAAATAAAAGAAAGAAAGAAAAAAGAAAAAGAAACTCACTCAAAATGATACAACTACATGGAAACTGCACAACCTGCTCCTTGAATGACTACTAGGTAAATAACAAAATTGAAGCAGAAATAAATAAGTTCTTTGAAACCAATGAGAACAAACACACAATATACCAGAGTCTCTGGGACGTAGGTAAAGCAATGTTTACGGGGTAATTTATACCACTAAATGCCCACCAAGGAAAGTGGGAAAGATCTAAAATTGACACCCTAACATCACAATTAGAAGAAATAGAGAAGCAAGAGCAAACAAAATCAAAAGCTAGCAGAAAACAAGAAATAACTAAAATCAGAGCAGGACTGAAGAAGATAGAGACATGAAAAACACTTCAAAAAATCAATGAATACAGGAGCTGGTTTTTTGAAAAGATTAACAAGATAGACCACTAACCAGACTACTAAAGAAGAAAAGAGAAGAAATCAAATAGACACAGTAAAAAATGCTAAAGGGGATATCATCAATGATCCCACAGAAATACAAACTACCATCAGAGAATACTGTAAACACCTCTATGCAAATAAACTAGAAAATCTAGACAAAATGGATAAATTCCTGGACACATACACCCTCCCAAGAC